>NC_092750.1:19483487-20086612 GCF_047496795.1 Chiloscyllium punctatum | reverse complement strand
CTCCTCCCCGTCTCTCTCTCTCTCTCTACCCCTCGCTCCCCGAGCTCTTCTACTCTCCTCTCTCTCTACCCCTCCTCCCACCGTCTCTCTCTCTCTCTCTCTCTCTCTTCTCTCTCTCTCTCTCTACCCCCCTCCTCCCCCGTCTCTCTCTCTCTCCTCTCTCTACCCCTCCTCCCCCGTCTCTCTCTCTCTCTCTCTCTCTCTCTCTCTCTCTCTCTCTCTCCTCTCTCTCTCTCTCTCTCTCTCTCTCTCTCTCTCTCTCCTCTCTCTCTACCTCCCTCCTCTCTCTCTACCCCTCCTCCCCCGTCTCTCTCTCTCCCTCCTCCCTCCCCGTCTCTCTCTCTCTCTCTCTCTCTCTACCCCTCCTCCCCCCGTCTCTCTCTCCTCTCTCTCTCTCTCTCTCTCCTCTCTCTCTCCTCTCTCTCTACCCCTCCTCCCCGTCTCTCTCTCTCTCTCTCTCTCTCTCTTACCCTCTCCCGTCTCTCTCTCTCTCTTCTCTCTCTCTCTCTACCCTCTCTCCCCCCGTCTCTCTCTACCCCTCCTCCCCGCTCTCTCTACCCCTCCTCCCCGTCTCTCTCTCTCTCTCTCTCTCTCTCTCTCTCTACCCCTCCTCCCCCGTCTCTCTCTCTCTCTACCCTCCTCCCCGTCTCTCTCTCTCTCTCTCTCTCTCTCTCTCTCTCTCTACCCCTCCTCCCCGTCTCTCTCTCTCTCTCTCTCTCTCTCTCTCCCTCTCCCCGTCTACTCTCTCTCTACCCCTCCTCCCCGTCTCTCTCTACCCCTCCTCCCCGTCTCTCTCTACCCCCCTCCTCCCCGTCTCTCTCTCTCTCCTCTCTCTCTCTCTCTCTCTCTCTCTCTCCTCTCTCTCTCTCTACCCCTCCTCCCCCGTCTCTCTCTCTCTCTCTCTCTCTACCCCTCCTCCCCCGTCCTCTCTCTCTCTCTCTCTTACTCTCTGTCTCTCTCACACTCTCACACACTCACACTGTCTCTCTCTCACCCTCACCCTCACCCTCCCTCGCTCACACTCACTCACACTCTCACTCTCTCTCTCTCACTATCTTCCCCCCCCGCCCCCACTTTCTCTTCTCCCCCTCCTTTCTCTTCCCCTTCTCTCTTTCCCAGCCTCCCACTTTTAAATATTTGAAATATCTGCTATCCGCCTAGAGCTTGGCTGTGTACATAACAGCACTTTGCAAGGGATCAATGACACTTGTGTTATTAATCCCCATAATAGCCTCATATGCAGCAAGTGTCAGCAATGGGAATGTGAACCCTGGGTAATGAAGTCTTAATAAGAGCCCTGTGGAAACCAAAAGGAGATCCCCTTGAGCCTACAAGTTGTGGATATCCTGCCTGGCACTCTGGTTGATACAGCTGTGCATCACAGCATGTGGAGGTGGTATGTCTGCTAATTGATGAATCTATTTTGGATTGCTGTGATTGGTTGAATACTTGAAAGTGTCCAGGTAGTCACTAAGTTTCCCAAGTGCAAACATTGTTTCTATTCCACACACCTGAGTCCCTTTCTGAAGGGCAACATTTTTATTAAAAATGTTCATGTCCTTATGGTTCTCACACTGGGTGCCTGTGCTCTCGCTGAAGTTGTTCTTTAGCCTAATGTAGCAATGTCTTACTGCCTAAATGACTGGCTTGCACTATAATTGAAGTTATTTAATAACAAAAGGAAAATGAATCAGACCTTACATGCTGTGCAGGTGTTTGTTGAGATCAATGTTACATTTCCGAACCATTTGTTCTGGGAAGAAGCGTTTTTGGATTAAAGATGGGAAATCCCCATCTCAAATACAGTTGCATTTCCAAATTTTCAATCATTCAGGGGATGTGAGCTTTGCTGGCATAGGCCAGTGTTTGTGGCCATCCTGACTTTCCTGGTAGAAAGGGTTTATCTTTAGTCGATCTTGAGAGTATTTAGTGTTCATTCTTCCTGGAAGTTTTGGCTTGTTACACTGCTGTTCTCAGCTTGAGTTTCTCGTTAACAATGTGGGAGTTTGTCTAACCACCATAACATCTCTATTAGAAATTTCTGAAGAGTCAGCTCTGATTGTTGTACATGTGCTGCTGATACTGATGCTAGCTGCTGGGAACAGGATGGATTCTGTCAGGTGGTGCTTTTTTATTTTGCACAGCGTTACCCTGTTGTTCCAAGTCAGTTGCCATTTGTTTCCTCAGGCTTTCATCAGATTGACAGAGATATCGATTTCTAAGCAAGCGATTATTAAAAACTCCCACACACATTCACTGAAGTACTCTCATATGGATATATCAACTTACTCCAAGGTATGATCTTATTCCCGAATTATCACAGAATCATAACAGTGCAGAAGGAGGTTATTTGTCCCATCCTGCCAGCACCACTTCCATTCCATCATCCAATGCCTTTTTTAATGTTTTAATTGAACATGCCTCCACCATATTTCCAGGCAGTGCATTCCAAACCCTAAACTACCCACGGAGGAATAACAGTTTTCCCTCATATCACTCTTGTTTTGTTTGCACAGCTCTTTAAATCTGTCTCTCGTTCTTTCTTTCCCCCAGTTACAAGTCAGAATGAGCTCCCCCCATCTACACTATCCAACCCACGCATGATTTTGAAGGTCTGTATTGCAACTTATCTCAGCCTTCTCTTCTCCAAAGAGAAAAATCCCAACTTCCTCATATCCGAAGACACTCATTTCTGGAAACCATTGTTGCTTCTGCCACTCTCCAGTGCATTTGAATGTTTCCCATACCATGCCCATAACTGTACGCCGTATTCCCGCTGACGTCTCCAAGCGTCTTGTGCAAATGCATCATCACTATCCGATTTTGTACTCTGTGTACCCCTACTGTTTAAAGCCAGTGAGGTTTACTAATTGCTCTCCGAACCTGTCCAGCCATCTTCAATGGTCAGTGCACATGTACACCCAGGTCCATCTGCTCCTGCACCCCTTTAGAACCCCAACAGAATGGAAGCAGGCCCATTCGGCCCATCAAGTCCATACCGACTGTCGGAAGAACATCTCACCCAGACCCACCCCCACCTACCCTATCCCTGTAACCCTGTGTTTCCCATGGCTAATCCACCTAGCCTGCACATCCTTTGGACTGTGGGAGGAACCAGAGCACCCAGAGGAAAGTCTCACAAACATAGTAAGTCCCCTAAGGGTGAAGTTGAACCTAGATCCCTAGCGCTATGAGGCAGCAGTGCTAAACACTGAGCCACCCGTACTGCCCAGTACTGCCTACTTTGTATTGTCTGGAATTTTGTGGAAAATTTTGAGGTTTTGCATCAGTAACCTTGAAATTGACATGAACCATGTACTTATCCATATGAACAGACACATGCACATAGGCCTATGTCCTGCTAGTCCATTTGAATAGGATAAGGATGCTGTTGACATCATTATTGTGTGCCTGTACCCACTGGAGCTGGAAGTTGGAATTGGAGCCAGATGTGATGCATCTGTTATTGTTGCTTCTCCAATGTCCATTCCTTTCACTGTCCCACTTGCTGCCTCATTGCTAACCTACACAGCTCCAACCTTACTCAAACAGAAGGGCAGCCTTCTGTTGGTGAGTGAGTCGCTGAGGCCTGTTACTGAACAGTCCTCTGGATTAACACTTCAGCAATTTGCTTCGAGGAGATCAGGCCATGAACTTCAATTGCACAGGTCCTGTTGTGTCATTAGCTGAAATGTCATGGGCGCTCTAAGTGCATGGACGATGAGTTGTAGTGGCTGTACATGCAGCCCTCACACACGCAGAGAAGGGCTCTCTAGGGACATGCACATAGAGATGTACAATACGGAAGCAGACCCTTTGGTCCAACTCGTCCATGTTGACTAGATTATCTCAACCCATCTAGTCCCATTTGCCAACACTTGGCCCATATCCCTCCAAACCCTTCCTATTCATCTACCCATCCAGATGCCTTTAAAATGCTGTAATTATACCACCCTCCACCACTTCCTCTGGTAGCTCATTGCACACATGCACAATCCTCTGTGTGAAAAGTTGCCCCTTTGGGTCCCTTTTAAATCTTTCCCCTCTCACCCTAAACCTATGCCCTCTAGTTCTGGACTCCCCCACCCCAGAGAAGAGACCTTGTCTATTTCCCCTATCCATGTCCCTCATGATCTTATAAACCTCTATCAGCCTCCGACTCTCCAGAGAAAACAGCTTCAGCCTATCAGCCTCTCCCAATAGCTCAAACCCTCCAGCCCTGGTAACATCCCACTCATTCACACTGAAGCACATGCATGTCGAGATGCATTCTTACTTTGTTAAAACTGTATTATTTCAGTTCCCAAGTCGATCCAGCTTTCTTGATCACTTGATTCAATGTTCATATTGCCCTAATCATGTGACTCTCCCACTCCATCTTCCTTCATTCTAGGAACTGTAAGATCAGACCATCTCTATGTCACTGCCAAAACCTGATCAGGGAAAAAAAACCTCCTGTTTTCCTCACTTGACCAAACTCTGTCAAAGATCTGGGCAAGGAGGTGAGTGCAGTCCCTGGCCACTTGATTTGAAATAACGATGTGTTTCTGGCCTCTGCATAGGGTTGTTTTAGCTGTTCACTGTTTTAGCTTCCCTAGGCTCTAAGATTTGGAATTCTCTTCCCAAAATTTATTGGCTTCTCTTTCGTTTCCCTTTCCTGAGTTTATTGCACAGCTTTGTCTGAAGTTGTCTTTGCATGACGTTAATGTGGTGGAAATAGCGAATTTAGAAACAAAAACAGAAGTTGCTGGAAATGTGCAGCAGGTCTGACAACATCTGTGAAGGGAAATCAGAGTTGACGTTTCAATTCTGGTGACCCTTCCTCAGAATTTGGGTTGCCTCTCTCTAATTCCTGATAAAGGGCTTCTGCCCAAAACGTCGATTCTCCTGCACCTCGGATGCTGCCGAAGCTGCTGTGTTTTTCCAGCACTACACTCTTGAATCTGATCTCCAGCATCTCACTACTTAAACTGGTTCACTACAGCTGGCCATGCAGGCAAGTCACTATGCAACCATGCAATATAAGGAGGGGTGGATCGTAACCTAGCTTGCACACACTCCTGGGCGGAATCTAAACTGAACCCTCTTTCAATGCTTCTGAAAACCCAGTCTCAAAGTAATGGCAGCAATTTACCTGTAGAAGCTCATACTGCACCCTATCTGAATGGAGATTGTTGATTTAGATTACAGTATGTAAGGTGAGCAAAAAAGTTAACTTCCTAAGAACTTCTCCCAAGGTGTTGGTTCAGGTGGCAAAATGGCTAATGACAGAGCAGGAGTTCTGAAGAAAGAATCCTAGTGGAGTTGAAACGTTAACTCTTTCTCACTGCACAGATGCTGCCAGGACCTGGTGACTTTGTTTTTATGTCTGATCTCCAGCGTCTGCACTTGTTTTTTGCTTTGATTACAATCTCTTTGAAGACTCCTGAATGAAATGTGACCCAAGAGTGTAAACGAGTGTTTTCATGTCCGACCAACTTTTCAATGGTTGAATTATATTTTAGGGTCAGATCAAATGTGCATTAGTGCTTGAGGTTGCGTCAAGTAAACCGACTAATCTTGCTGAAGGTTTCTGTCCCTAAGAATTAGCACAACGTGCTTTTTTTGCAGCTCATATTCACAGTAAGGCCTCAGTTCACGTTGCCCCCCAGTGTAGAATTGATTGTATACAGAATCACATGTAATCCGCCACCCTCATACGGTTTGTCTATATTTTGTTTGTTCAGAGTTCCTTCTCCACCTGTTCTGTGCTGAAGTTTTGACCTTCATATGGATTTATGCTTAAATAAATGCCAATTTGCCTGTGGCATGTGGTCCAAGTTACCAGAGTTGATGTGGGAACTTTGATCTTGAGCTGACTGACAGCGGTGTGCTGGCAGACTCGATCAACCACATGCCCACATCGCAAGAGATTGCATTCAGCATGTTTATATTATACTGTTTTCACTAACACAACAGTGATGAAGTCAACAGAGCTTCGCACAACTGACTGAACACAGGCCAAGATGAGAAGTTGAGATCTTCACAGTCTTACTGGATAAGATCACTAAACCATGAGACTGTTCAGGAACCTGACAAAGCAGGAGATTCTTGAGATACGTGGATCATTTCTGAGCGGAATAGTGCAAATACAATCCCAGGTTGGGTGAGTCTCATTAAACAAAGCTCACTTCCTTGCTGGGCTATTTTGCTTGTACAACTGAGAAGGTTGAAGCTAACCTGGCAAGTGTGTGGGAGCCAGAGGTAATACTAGTGAGAGATAATAATGTGTAAATAATATTCAAAGAGATAGATAATACTTGAGTAGGAACTGGTAAGACATTAGGAGTGTTCAATGTTCGAGAGAGAGTGATAAACCTGAAAATAGTGTTCCAATACGCGCATGTGACTATATGGATTGTTAGGACACATACAGAAATAGGATGTGGGGATAGCAGATGACTGACACAAAGACGGATGGAGCTGACTAGTGAACGTTCCGAGGTCAAAGTGTTCAGGATAAAAAGGAAATGGAGAGGCATATCAGTGTTGATTAACACAACATTTCCAGTGCTGGAGAGAGAGGATGACCCAGAGGTGTCGAGTACAAAATCTATTTATCGGGGTGTGAAAAGCAAGGTTCATTTACATGGCTCAGTGTAGTCTGTAGGGCACCAGCCAGTGGGAAAAATGCAGAGGAAAGAAGTTACAGCAAAGTCAAGCATTTAGGTGGCACGGTGGCTCAGTGGTTAGCACTGCTGCCTCACAGTGCCAGGGACCCAGGTTCAATTTCCGCCTCGGGCGGCTGTCTGTGTTGAGTTAGTGCATTCTCCCCATGGCTACGTGGGTTTCCTCCGGGTGCACCGGTTTCTTCCCACAGTCCAAAGATATGCAGGTTAGGTGAATTGCCCATGCTAAATTGCTCATAGTGTTTGGTGCCTTAGTCAGTGGGAAATGGGTCTTGGTGGGTTACTCTTCGGAGGGTCGGTGTGGACTTGTTGGGCCAAAGGGGCCTGTTTCCACACTGTAGGGGAATCTAATCTAATCTATAGGCAGTGGTAGGTGAGGGTAACTATAGTGAGAGAGGAGTTGGCCAGAGTTGACTGGAAGGGAAGACAGTGGAGCAGCAATGCAGGAGTTTCTAAGGATAATTTGGGAAGCAGAGTAGAAATTCATCCCAAGGAAAAAGAAACATACTGAGGGGAGGATGAGGCAACTTTGACTGACAAGGGAAGTCAGGGATGGCTCAGAGGCCAAAGAAAAAGCATGCAATGTGGTTCAAATTAGTGAGAAACCTTTGAAAACCAGCAGAGTACAACGAGAAAAGCAATAGGGGAGATGATGAAGTTTGAGGGAAGATAGCAAATAACATAAAAGAAGATTGCAAGAGTTTTATGGATATCTAAAAGGTAAGAGAGAAGCAAGAGTGGATGTTGGAATGCTGGAAAATGTGGCCTGGAGAAGTAGTAATGGCGAACAAAGAAATGGTGGAGGAACTGAACAGGTACTTTGCATCAGTTTTCACAGGGGAAGCCGCCAGCAACATACCTGAACTTTGAGTGTGTCAGACGACAGAGATGACCTTGGTGGCCATCACCAAGGAGGTGGTGTTGGTGAAGGTGCAAGGTCTGAAGGTGAATACATCACCTGGAATGGATGGAATACAGCCCAGAATTCTGAAGGAGAAAACTCAGGAGATTGTAGAGGCATTGGTGGTGATCTTTCAGGAATCATGGAGGGTGCCAGAGGACTGGAAAATGGCTAATGTAGTGCCCCTGTTCAAGAAGGAAGGGAGCAAGGTGACAGCCAGGTTAACCTGACCTCAGTCATTAATCAGATTTTAGAGTCCATTGTTAAGACTAAGATTGCAGAGTACTTGCAAGTGCATGATCAAATAGGGCAGAGTAAGCACGGCTTCATCAAGGGAAGGTCATGCCTGACAAATCCTTTGAGAAGGTAATGAGCAAGTTAGACATAGGAGAGCCAGTGGATGTGATCCTAGCCTGTCCAAGTCCTTCTGCAGACTCCTCTCTTCCTTGACTTGTCCCTCCATCTAGGTTATAAAACCTGAAAGCTTGACAATGCCCTCAGTTCCTTCATCCAGATTGTTAATGTGTCACGTGATCCCAATAATTGTGATCCCAACACTGCCCCCCACTGCAGACCACCTCTAGTCTCTGGCTGCCTTCCTGAAAAAAGACCTCTATATATACCTACTCTCTGCCTTTTGCCAGGCAGACAATCTTCTATCCATGCCAGTTCCTTGCCCCTAACCCTCTAGTTTCTTGACTTAGTTAGCCTTGTCAGAGGCCATCTGGAAATCCAAATCTGGGATCCAAGATTCTAGGGAGAAAGGGTTGAGGAACATACAAGCCAGGATTCAATGGGCCAAATGGCCTAAATCTGCTCCTATATCTTATAGAGTAGTTTTAAATGGGGTAGAGTAGCAAGGTTTGCTGTAATTGCCTAAATATAGGCTGTGCCATGAGTCATTTAAGGCTGGAGAGGGCCACAAGTTTTTAGATTGTTTTCAGGAGAATTTTCTTCAGAATTTCTCCAGTTCAACCACGAAATCCACTGCTAGACCAGACTCTTGGGGATGAGGTGGGCCAAGTGGGTATGGGCGAGGAAAATTTAGCAGAAAGTAACCATTGTATCATAAGGTTTAGGTTGGCTGTGGAAACGATGAGGAGTGATCCATCATTGGAATAATGAACTGGGGGTGGAAGCCAATTTCAGTGGTGTAAGAATAGATCTGGCCCAGACAAATTGGAATTTAATATTAGCAAGCAAAACTGTAAATCAGCAATGGGCTGCCTTTTTTAAAGAAGAGGTGGGTAAGTCCACTGTGTTGGTCTAAGAACTAGAATCGACAGTTGACTGTTCCTGCCGGATCGTCATGGCAAAGATGGCCCAACCAATCAGCACCCACTTCTCAGGCTGTGGAAATTGATGTTCCTTTTCAAAGAGAAAGTTGTCCAGGCACTGTCGATGAAGAAGAAATAGTGATTAACATGAAGCAGAAGAAGTGTGCTTGTGACAAATGTCAGGTGGAGGATACAATGGGTAATCGTGCCAAATATAAAAGGTTCAAGGAGAATCAAGAAAGTAAATAAGAGAAGCTAAGAGAGTATCAGAAGAGACTGGAAGCTAACACGCAAGAAATTCCGACATCTACCAAAGGTACTTAATAGTTTAAAAGTTGGTAAGAAGAGGAGCTGAACAAATTAGGGACCAGAAAAATGATTCATTCTTAGAGGCAGCATATATGACAGTTGGAAATGTGAGTGGTCAGCAACTGAGCAGTTTTGTGAATGATAAAGAAGAGTTGCTAAAATAGAGAAGTTACCAGGCCTGGATGGGATCCACCCTAGATAGGTGAGGGAGTAAGTCATGTAGCTGTTGACAGAAATTTTCCAGGCCTGCCTGAACACAGGATTAGTCCTGGGGTCTGGTGGATTGCAAAAGTAACACCGTTTTTTAAGAAATGTGAAAAGGATAAGCCAGGAAACTGCAGACTTGTCAGCTTGACATCAGTAGTTGGAAAACTGATGGAAGTCCATATGGTAAGTATGCACTTAGAGAAAAGTAAGTTAATACTGGACCGTCATGATGGCTTTGTCAAGGGCAGTCATGTCTGACACATTTTAATTGAGTTCTTCGACGAGGTGACACAAGCAGTGGATGAGGGTAGAGCTGAGGATGTTGTATGTTTAGACTTTGAGAAAGCATTTGATATGGTGCCACATGGCAGGTTAATTAGCAAGTTAGAAATGCTTGGAATTAATGGTCTTTGGCAGCATGGATTACAAGTTGGCTAAATGATGATCGGAAACAGGCGGTAGGTACAGCAAAACATTTCTTAGACTGGAGATGAGCTGAAAGTGGTATTCCCCATGTAACAGTGGTGCTTTCTTTTCCTAATTTACCATAAATGATTTGAAGATAGATGTTGAGGACAAAATCTCTAAATTTGCAGATGATGCTAGCCTGGGGAGAATTGTGAGGATGATGCTGGGTGACTTCAGAGGGAAGTTGACAAGTTGGTCCAATGAGCAGACACCTGGCAAATGAATTGCAATATAGAGAAATGTGAGGTAATGCATTTTGGGAGAAGGAACACAGAGAGACAATACAGGTTCAATGGGACAACTTCGCAGGGAGTACAGGAACAGGGAGATCTCTGAGTTCACGTGCATAATTCTCTGACCAGGCAAGTTGGAACAGTTGTTAAGACAACTTAACGGATCTTTGGTTTTATAAATCGAGGCAGAGAGTATAAAATCAAGGAGTGCAAATCATTGGTCAGATCGCATTGTGGTATTGTGTTCAGTTCTGGGTACCTTATTTAAGCAAGGGTGTTAAAGCCCTCGGGAGAATGCAAAGGATGTTTATGAGAATGAAACCAGGAATGAGGGATTTTAGATATAAGTAAAAATTAGAGAAATCGGGCTTATTTCTTGTAGCAGAGAAGTCTAAGAGGTGATGTTATTGAAGTGTTCAAAATTGAGTAATTTTGACAAGGTAAAAGAGGATATTCTGTTTCCACGAGACAGTATGCCAGTAACAAGGGGTCACAATTTCAAGATTATCAGCAAGAAGTCTAGGAGTGTAATGAAGAGCAACTTCTTTATGCAACGAGTCGTAAGGATTCAGTGTTTGCTGCCTGAGACTGGTGGAGGCTGATTCTGTAGGAGGTTTCAAAAGATATCTGGATAAATACTATAAAGTGATGAATTTTGAGGGCTGTAGAGACTGGGCTGGAGAATGGAGCTCGCCAGGTAGCTCTTTCAGGAGTCATACAGACATGATGGGTTGACTGGCCTCCTTCTGTACTGTATAATTCTATGATTCTGTTGAGAATCATGAGAAGGGTATAGATAGATTGGTAGAATGATCAAACAGTTGGCAGTGAAATTTAATGCAGAGAAGCATTAAGTGTTGCATTCTGGTAAGAATGCAGAGAGATGATACAAAATCAAATGTATCAAAGAATGAGGTGATGCTCAGTGGTGAGGAACTTCAGTTCAGTAGGAAGATTGAAGTATTTGGGACTGTTTTGAAGAGAACAGATTGTTGAGAAAAGACCTGATGGGGTATTCAAAATCATGAATGGTCTGGACAAAATAGAATAGAATAGTAAAATACAGCGTAGTACAGGCCCTTTGGCCCTCGATGTTGCGCCGATCCAAGCCCACCTAACCTACACTAGCCCACTATCCTCCTTATGTCTATCCAATGCCCGTTTAAATGCCCATAAAGAGGGAGAGTCCACCACTGCTACTGGCAGGGCATTCCATGAACTTACGACTCGCTGAGTAAAGAACCTACCCCTAACATCTGTCCTATACCTACCACCCCTTAATTTAAAGCTATGCCCCCTCGTAATAGCTGACTCCATACGTGGAAAAAGGTTCTCATGGTCAACCCTATCTAACCCCCTAATCATCTTGTACACCTCTATCAAGTCACCCCTAAACCTTCTTTTCTCCAATGAAAACAACCCCAAGTGCCTCAGCATTTCCTCATACGATCTTCCTACCATACCAGTCAACATCCTGGTAAACCTCCTCTGCACCCGTTCCAGTGCCTCCACATCCTTCCTATAGTATGGCAACCAAAACTGCACACAATACTCCAGATGCGGCCGCACCAGAGTCTTATACAACTGCAACATGACCTCAGGACTCCGGAACTCAATTCTTCTACCAATAAAAGCCAGTACACCATATGCCTTCTTCACCGCATTATTTACCTGGGTGGCAACTTTCAGAGATCTGTGTACATGGACACCAAGATCCCTCTGCTCATCCACACTACCAAGTATCCGACCATTAGCCCAGTACCCCATCTTTTTGTTACTCATACCAAAGTGAATCACCTCACACTTAGCTACATTGAACTCCATTTGCCACCTTTCTGCCCAGCTCTGCAGCTTATCTGTATCCCGCTGTAACCTGACACATCCTTCCTCACTGTCAACAACTCCACCGACTTTCGTATCATCCGCAAACTTGCTCACCCAGCCTTCAAGCCCCTCCTCCAGGTCATTTATAAAAATGACAAACAGCAATGGTCCCAAAACAGATCCTTGTGGAACACCGCTAGTAACTGCACTCCAAGAAGAACCTTTACCATCAACTACTACCCTCTGTCTTCTTCCAGAGAGCCAATTCCTAATCCAAACCACCAACTCACCCTCAATGCCATACCTCCATATTTTTTGCAGTAGCCTACCATGGGGAACCTTATCAAATGCCTTACTAAAATCCATATACACCACATCTACCGCTTTACCCTCATCCACCTCCTTAGTCACCTTCTCAAAGAATTCAAAAAGGTTTGTGAGGCACGATCTGCCCTTCACAAAACCATGCTGACTATCCTTGATCACATTATTCCTATCCAGATGTTCTTAAATCCTATCCCTTACAAATCTCTCTAAGACTTTGCCCACAACAGAAGTGAGGCTCACTGGCCTATAGTTACTAGGGTTATCCCTACTCCCCTTCTTGAACAAGGGAACCACATTTGCTATCCTCCAGTCTTCTGGCACTATTCCTGTAGACAACGAGGACATAAAAATCAAGGCCAATGGCTCTGCAATCTCCTCCCTTGCTTCCCAGAGAATCCTAGGATAAATGCCATCGGGCCCAGGGGACTTATCTATTTTCACCCTTTCCAGAATTTCCAACACCTCTTCCCTACATACCTCAAAGTCATCCATTCTAATTAATTGTGACTCAGTATTCACATCGGCAACAATGTCCTGTTCCTGAGTGAACACTGGCAAAAAGTATTCATTTCAGTGTCTCCCCAATCTCTTCAGCCTCCACACGCAACTTCCCATTACTATCCTTGACTGGACCTATTCCTACCCTAGTCATTCTTTTATTCCTGACATACCTATAGAAAGCCTTTGGGTTTTCCCTAATTCTACCAACTAAGGACTTTTCATGTCCCCTCCTTGCTGCTCTTAGCTCTCTCTTCAGATCCTTCCTGGCTACCTTATAACTCTCAATCGCCCCAATTGAACCTTCATGCCTCATCTTTACATAGGCCGCCCTCTTCCCCTCTTCCCGTTAATAAGGGATTCCAATTCCTTATTAAACCACGGCTCCTCACACAACCCTTTCCTCCCTGCCTGACAGGTACATACTTATCAAGGACACTCAATAGTTGCTCATTGAACAAGCTCCACTTATCAATTGCGCCCTTGCCTTGAAGCCTACTTTTCCAAGCCACGCATCCTAAGTCATGCCTCACTGCATCATAATTTCCCTGCCCCCAGCTATAACTCTTGCCCTGAAGTGCGCACTTATCCCTCTCCATCACTAGAGTAAAAGTCACCGAATTGTGGTCACTGTCCCCAAAGTGCTCACCTAATACAAGGAGGGAAATGTGCTCATAGTTAGAAGGATTGATAATCAGAGGGTGCAGACTCGGGATTTGATGAAAGAAGTAATGAGAACATAAGGGAAATCTTTTTCTGCCGATAGGATGGAGACTTCAGTGCCTGAGACAATGGAGGAGGCATTTTAAGGGGGAATTGTGTTAGTATCTGAAATGGGAGAATGTATGGAGTTTTTGAAGGCAAGGAAATGGGGGTGCAGACAGATGTACAGTAATCTCCTGGAGTACAGGAGGCAGTGCCGTGGGGAGGAATAGGTGTTTCTGGACAATTCCTGGTCATTCCAGAAGATTGCGAACGTGAATGCATACATATTTTTGACATGTGCCTGGCTCTTGTGTCAGCTAAGTGTGATGGTGTAGAGTTTGAGAAAAGTCCATGCCCTTTTGGATATTTAATAATGGGTGAGGCAAGGGATGCTTGGTATTAATATTCCTTCATAGTTTGATTGTGGAGTTGGTTGAGTAACCAATAGGTGGTGACACACCAGTGACAGAGGCTTAGGACTTTACTTGCCAACATACTGAATTCTCAAGATAGGTTCTAAGAGTTTCTGAGGAAGAATTTGAATGGTTGCCCCTTACAGCGTGAATGTCCAGAGATCAATTTCAAAATGACGGATGCATCTCAGCAAGTGAAAAACATATGAAATTATTTTATTAAACCCCATTGAACCTCTGTTGAATAGCATAGAGCCTTGGAAAGGGGCAGCAGGATAACAGCCCTGATATGGTGATCTGTATTGTACAAAGTAGCAGTCATCTCTGTCAACCCACCCCCAGGGTTTCAGCGGTATCTCCTGTTAACCCCTCCTTCCGTTCATTGGCACAGCTACAGAGCCTCCCTGGAGGTTTCTTTTCTCTTTCTTACATTGTGAGCTGCAGGAGGAAAATTCCCACGTGTTAGTACTTGCCTTGTTCACTGTTGCTAGTTATTGCATTAAACCATAGGACAGATTGAATGGCACCGCATGCAGGGTTCTGTTTCGGCTTTGAACTTTCCACTCCGCCTTTTAGTGTGAGCGTTTCCAGTACGGAAGGTAAGGTAATTTCATGCTTTCAATTGAGTCAGTACAGGAATGAGTTTTGCATTAATCATTCCAATGCGCTGGTGCTATTATAGTCTGGAACAGTGCAAAATTGCATTCTCGTCTAACTTCAGTTGTGAGAGTTGCTGTAGCTGGTTTGTGTGGTGGGATGTTGCATAAATGTGACTCTCATTAGCAGGATTAAAGGCTTGCGAGAGGTAGGGAGGCTTTCTGACCATGTGATCAGAGCTGAAAGGGTGACAGCGACTTGCCTAATATTCCTGAAGGCATTCTCGAGGAAAAGAGCTGCAAGGCCAGAGCTTGGCAACATTTAACCATGTGCTGCGGCTAGTGCATTATGAATGAGGACAAATTGTGTCTATTATCTAGAGAATCAAGTGTCTTCCTCTTTTGAAAGTGGATAATTCAGAGAGAAGCATTTTCCCATCGCCAGGATGTCTGAACTTAGAACAGAATCATTTTCATGGTGAGTTACCCGTGTCCCAGAAGTATCTCTGTGCATGAGTCTGTGCTTTCCGGATGGCTGTTGTCAGGACCCCATTTGTAAATGTGTTAAAAAGCATTGTGGTTTAATTTTAAACATTGTTGAACTGCCAAATCCCGTAAAGTTTCTGAATATTTAGTTTCGAACATTGGCTACGGACAAACATTTTGGGAGTTGCAGGGATGGGTTACAGCGATGCCAACCCCACCCCAGTGTTGGTCATTAGGCCAAGTGTGTTTCATTCAAACTATTTTGTTGACTGTGCAGCTCAGAGGTGCTCCCAGTCTTAACTGCCTCCCCATTGACATCGCCAGCAGTCAATGATTTGTACAAACTCTCAGCCGAGTGGAATAAAGAATCAGGATTGGGATAGGCCCCTTGATTCCTGGTTGTGTGACATGCTTGATGCAGATGCTGTATTACGAAGCAATGTCAGAATGGCATCGTTTATCTTTCATTTAAAGTTTAGTAACATTGACTACAGCATTGTTGTGAGAGCTGTAATTTATAAATGAGAGGAGTGGTTTGGTTTTCCTAAGTTTCCAGTCTGATGGAAATCAGAATCACCAGAGAGTGATTCTCGAGAGCTCGCTTTAACCCTGTCCATATTTTGCCTTTAAATGTTTCTCAGAGGAGAGCATAAGATGGGCAGTGAAAGTGTATTCTTTCATTGCTTCCTGAGTCAAGATTTTATTGACAGACTTAAATTAGTTGCATGCAACTAATTTCTCAATTTGTCTCCGTGTCAGACCCAATTATGGTATATTTTTGACATCTGAAGAAGCATCACGTTTTAAAAAGCTACTTTAACAGGATAAAATCTGTTCATCTGTTCATGTTTACTTGGCATGCTGTTAGTGCCTTTTTTATGTGCTTAACGTGGGTTTTGAATGTTTGCTCCTAGTCTGAATCTTTATTCAGATTACTTTTTCAAATCAAGTCAGCCTTCAAGTCCCAACAGGTATAAGTGCTGTTAAAATAAGACTGAGCTCTGGAGGAATTGAACTATTAGTTGAATAGCGCAAACTAACAATTAAGAGGGAAGAAAGGTGTGGCTGTTAACTGGAAATGACATAATGAACTTTCATTATGAGCTTCGCATATGAATAATTAAACTTGGGAGCAGAAAAAGGCTATTTGGCCCATCGAGTCTGTTCTATGATTCAATAAGGTCATGGCTGATTTGACAATCCTCGACTCCACTTTCTTGCCTCCACCCCCTCCCCCACACTACCTTTTGAGCCCCTCACAGATTGAAAATCTGTCTCTCACAGCCTTGAATATACTTAATGACCCAGCCTCTACCATCCTGTATGTTAAGGATTTCCAGATTCACTACCCTCTGAGAAAAGGAATTCCTCTCATCCCTGTTGTGACTGGATGGTCCCTTATTCTGTGATTATGCCATCTAGTCCCACACTGTCATAGAGTCCTAGAGGTTTACAGCATGGAAACAAACTCTGGTCCAACTCATCCATGCCAACCAGATATCCTAGATAAATTAAGTCCAATTTGCTAGCATTTGGCCTTCCTATTCATATTCCCATCCAACTGCCTTGTAAATGTTGTAATTGTATCAGCCTCCACCACTTCCTCTGGCAGCTGATTCCATACATGCACCACCCTTTATGTGAAAAAGCTGTCCCTGAGGTCCCTTTACATCCTTCCCTTCTCACCTTCAAACCTATGCCCTCTGGTTCTAGACTCCCCCACTCTGAGGAAAAGACATTGTCTATTTATCCTATCCGTGCCCCTCATTGATTTTATTAAACCTCTATCAGGTCACTCCTAAGCTTCTGATGCTCCAGAGAAAATACATCAGTATGTACCTTGTCAAACCCCTAGGAATCTCGAATGGTTTAGTAATCTCACTTCTCATTCTTATAAACTCTAATGAGTACAGTCCCAAACCACTTAACCTTTCCTCTTAAAATCCACCTGTATCCAGGATCAATCTAGTGAACCTTCACTGGACTGCCTCCGTTGCCAATCACAGGACAAGAGTCAGTTTGAATGGGAAATGGGAGAACGAGACTGGAAAGTAACCAATGTAAGCTTGCACGAAAGCAGTAGTACTCTTCAGACTTTACTATTGACCATGATAATATAAAGCTGTTTTGTACTGGTTTTTCAAACATGTATGCAGAGACAACGACATTATTATTGATTCATGATAAAGTGGAGAAGGTTAGACACTGTCTTGCCATCAGACAATGTACTCTCAAAATAAATTGCAAGTTGTTGGCTTATTTCAAGGGGGTTGAAATTGGATTCCAACTGAGGAAGGAAACATGTTGTTAGGTCCATGGGGTAAGAACAAGGTAAAGAGCTAATTGCTTTTCCATTCTTATAGATGGCACAAGCAAGTTTGGTGAATGGCCTGTTTGCTGCTTTGATTTTTCTTTCATCTCAAGTGCAATAACTCTCTATATTCTCGCTGTCTCGGTGGAATGCTCAGAGTGGAAGTGACAGGCAGCAATCTTTGACCACCATCTTCAACTGTTTCACCCATTACTTCCCTCGCCATAAACATTCACCTGTGCAGTTCCTGTGTTGGTCAAGTTGCCCCTGCCAACCTCCTGTTGGAATGGGACAATGGTCAGGCTCAAGGTAACAAGTAGCATGACGGCAGTGGTCATCTTTACAAGGAAATGCACAACCAACGCACCAGCTCGCCCTTAACCCCAATCCTCATTGTCAACACATACTACCGATCAGAAGTTTAATGGCATCAGACAGCTTGGCCTCTTGGTTGCTCTTTGATGACGGGATCAGTTTTGGACCATCGCCAGCAAATCTTCGCCACCTAATGATGAGAGCACCACCACTCACCTGGGTGGGTGCAGTTGGAACGAGACACAAGAAGCTCAACACCATCCGGAATAGAACAGTTAGTGTTATTGGCATTGCTGTTGTTGGATTTCATCATCAGTCCATCCACCCTCAATGTGGGGAGCGCCGCAAGCTTACTTTGAGAGTCTATTCCATTCCTCTAAATGCTACGGTTGAGATGGCCAAGACTAGCAGAACTCTTCATTCAAGGTTATTCCTTCATTGCAACTGGGTCAAAATCAAGCAACCACCTTCCTAATACCCAGGTAGACAAGCAGGAGGTTGGAAGAACACAGCAAGCTAGGTGGAGAAGTCATTGTTTCAGGTTCAAGCCTTCTACAGGAGCCCTAGTACCAACGCAAGTCTGAATCAATTCAAGAAGGCAGTTCATTAGCAAAAATCTCAGCCTGCTGGGAGGGCAGTAAATATAGTCCTTGTTCATGTTTCATGCAGGAATATTTTTTGAAAAATCCACTGCTTCTACTTGTCGAATTAAGGTTTAACTTTAGGTTTACAAATCCATGTAAGAGTTTCCAATGTCTTTTCTTCCTGTGCTGCGATATTATTTTTGGGTGAAATGGATGTAGCCTGGCAGAACACAAGGCAGCATGCCACATACTGACAGGGTCGAAATCAGAAGAACACTCTGTTAAAATTATAAATTATCGTGGGTTTTTCAGAGAAACGTTTTGTGAGGAGGTCTCTGAGAGATGTGTGATTTAACTGGTTCAGGTTTTGGTTCGGGTTTTAATGAATCTTGCAGCCATTCCTGTGGTTGGACAAGTCACAGTAGCCCCATTCTTCATTTTGTAACCATTGGGTTCTTTTCAAACTTCTGTGGCATATTGTACAGGCAATTCACAGAGCACAACATTTTAATTACACAGCAGAGTTTCGAAGATAACATTGTGCTTTCTTCACAACTCCAGTGCAATTTAATACATTAAACTGTCAAAACAGCCAAAATTGTACAAGTATCTAATTTCCAAAAGATGTGTGTGGTCATGTGCTCACTGAAAATGCAAAATCCCTCTTCCCCAAAAGGGCAATACTTCTAAAATAACTAGAACAAATTCTCTATGCTGTATAAATAACTTGTATTGCAGAGAACATTGTGATGCTTAATTTGGCTGAGTTCCCTCATTCCACATGACATTATTTCACTTTTAATATTCAAAGGGTTTACTTTCTAACTGCTGGCACAATGGGTATATCCTCAATGCTGTGGAGGTAGCTTGTTATACAATGTATGCAAATTAGTTCAGCAGTCTTCTGCAATCTTAGTAACATGAAACTATGTTGTATAAAAGGAGCAGCTGGCATCTCTCGGAGATGTGGAATGAACATATTAAAAACAAGTAAATTCGTGAGCTTGGTGAAATAGATCAGTGGTCCCTTTTTCATATGCCACACAACCATATAACACATCTTGTGGTGCTCCTAAGCATTGCATTTATTAACATGAACACTGTCAAAACAACTAGTTTTCTCCCCTTATAACTGCATGACCTTTCAATAATTATGCACTCAGGATTACATTCCTGTTACAACTCCTTGTCGAACAGCCCGAGCATAGACGAAGGCTAAAGAGGTAAACACTCATTTTGTGGGTTGCAAATGTTCCTAGTAACAATGTGGTAACTTAGCTGTACATAAGATTAGATTAGATTCCCTACAGTGTGGAAACAGGCCCTTTGGCCCAACGAGTCTACACCAGACCTCTGAAGAGTAACCCACCCAGACCCATTCCCCTACATTTACTAAAGCACCTAACACTACGGGCAATTTAGCATGGCCCATTCACCTAACCTGCACAGCTTTGGACTGTGGGAGGAAACCGGAGCACCCGGAGGAAACCCACGCAGACACTGGGAGAATGTGCAAACTCCACACAGACAGTCGCCCAAGGTGGGAATCAAACCTGGGTTCCTGGCGCTGTGAGGCTGCAGTGCTAACCACTGAGCCACCGTGCTGCCCCATCAGGCCAAGGGATGTCTGAAGCCATTGGGATGGCTGCTTTGATGTTGCTGCCTCTGTGTCTTGAGGATAATGCTGTAGCTAGCCTTCAAGAGGTAAATTATTGGTTTGAGTTTGCAGATGTGAATTCTTGGTTGTCAAGGTTCTTTCATTTCTGCCACCTTATCACATGGCCACTCTGGTAATGGCCGGTAAATAGCAATTGGGATTATTTGCTTCATAAAAACAAGCTGTCTGTTTCATTCCCCTTACACAGTGAGGTGTGAGTATCGCAGTGATCTGACAAGTGGTTGACCGATGCAGGGGAGTGGAGCAGGGATTGCCACATGTGGTCTGTCACCCCCGTGTAGCCTGGTGCTCACTGAAGAATCAGCCCGTCCATTTTGATCCCAATGTCTCTCTTTCCTTTCCTCAGTTTTGATTTCTGCTTGATTATTCTCCTGAGATCACCTTGGGGGTGGTTTTGCTATACAAAAGGTGTTATATAAATGCAGTTGTGACTGGAACGTGTGAAAGTCCAGAGGACCTGTGGAGAGAAGGAAATAATGAGATTGTATTGGTACCACTTCACCATGGCAACCCTACAGTTGAAAACTGTTGTACATCATTAAACAATATCCCCCACTTTGTTATTCAACACACTGTAGCTTTTGTGGATCGTATTAATTCTGCTCCACAGCACCATCGCTTTTCAAAAACTTTTCAGAAAGAATAAATCTTTCTGGTGCTCATTGGGGTGTCTCTGAACTGCAGTCTCCTTACTTTCTGTACTTTTAAACTGCTCCAGTTCCATTTGAACTCACTTTAATTATTTCTCCTAACCATTTTATAGCAATCAAGTGTTTGTGGTGTCCTGTGTTGTTCCATTGGAGGTGAATATAACTTTCTAACTTACTTTGTTAATACATCCCATGTCTGTTGCAGCCTTTCTGGTGTGGACTGTCTTCACTGGTGGAGTTTTGTTTCCTCATTTATTTATTTTCTGTCTTGGGTTATTCTCTCCTTTTGCGTGTCTCTGAGCTGGTCAGTCAGCAGCATGACCTCTTCTGTTCGGCTTTCCATCTGACATTTGCAGAACATTTCCTCCCTCTCTATGTTGAGAAACACAGGACTAACTCTAGGGGTGTGTTTCCTATCCTCCTGTGTCCCAACATTATTGTTTAGGTGAGTGTCTTTTGACAGTGGGGATCCAATATAGACTGACCATGGAAATATTCAGTCTCACTTGATCTCCTTACTGATTTGAGGCTTTACCTTTCCAACAATGTAAGGCAGTCTTGTAAGTCAACTGCAATGATTGCTAAATAGTTCCAAATGAAGGTTACAGCAGTGGGTCCGTGCAAATCTGATCCCTGAATACCAAATGAACACAGGAACAGGAAGAGGCCTGAGCTCCGTTCATCATTCCTGGGTGATCCGAAGCTCAACTCCATCTACCTATCTTGATTTTGTCACCATTTAGTGGTAGCACGGTGGCTCAGTGGTTAGCACTGCTTCTTCACAGCGCCAGGCACCCAGGTTCGATTCCAATCTCAGGCGACTGCCTGTGTGGAGTTTGCACATTTGCCCTGTGTCTGCTTTTATGTTTCCTCCCGCAATCCAAAGACGTGCAGGTCAGGTAGGTTGGCCATGATAAATTGCCCCATATTGTTGAGGGATGTGTAGGACAGGTGGATCAGCATGATAATGTGAGATTACAGGGATAGGATAATGGTCTGGGGTCTGGGTGCAATGCTGTCTGGAGGATCAGTGTAGATTCGATGGGCTGAATGGCCTCATTCTGCAGTGTAGGGATTCTGTGATTAATAATCTTGCCTGACAAAAAGGAGTTGAAAGATTAACTTTCAGTTCATCCAAATGTCTTTTTAAGAGTTTTTTTTCAGATTTCCATGAGGAGTGCCACCTGACATCACCCCTGAACAATCCGGCTGTGCTTGTACGATTATATATTCCTTTGTCCTTCACTCCCTCATGAGGGGAATCGGTTTTCCCCAGTCTATCGTATCAAATCCTTTTGAACACATCAATGACATCATCCCTTAATCCCCTTTACTGAAGGGAATATGTAACTGGTCTGTGCAACTTGTCTTTAATTTAACCCTTTTGGCTCAGGGTCTTGACTGGAAACATAGAAAAATACAGCACAGAACAGGCCCTTTGGCCCACAATGTTGTGCAGAGATTTAATCCTAATATAAAATACAATAACTTAACCTACTCACCCCTCAATTCACTGCTATCCATGTGCATGTCCAGCAGTCACTTACATATCCCCAATGACTCTGCTTCCACCACTTCAGCTGGCAACGCATTCCATGCATTCACAACTCTCTGCGTAAAGAACCTACCTCTGACATCTCCTTTATACCTTCCTCCTAATATCTTCAAACTATGACCTCGTACTAGTCAGTCAATCCTGCCCTGGGGAAAAGTCTCTGCCTATTGACGCTATCTATTCCTCTCATTATTTTGTACACCTTGATCAGGTCTCCTCTCTTACTCCTTCTCTCCAGAGAGAAAAGTCCGAGCTTTTTCAACCTTTCTTCATAAGGCAAGCCCTCCAGTCCAGGCAGCATCCTGGTAAACCTTCTTTGCACTCTCTCCAAAGCCTCTTGTCTTTCCTATAGTAGGGCGACCAGAACTGGACACAATATTCCAAGTGTGGTCTCACCAGGGACTTAGAGTTGCAGCAAAACCTTGTGGCTCTTCAACTCGATCCCTCTGTTAATGAAAGCCAAAATATCATCTGTTTTCTTAACAACCCTATCCTCTTGGGTGGCAACTTTAAGGGATCTATGTACTTGCATACTCAGATCCCTCTGTTCCTCCACACTGCCAAGAATCCTGTCTTTAATCCTAAACTAGTGTGGTTTAACTGGTGTTAAGGGGTTAAATGAGGTGTAGCCCGACTTAGCCAGTCGAAGGGATATTCCATCTCCGAGAAGCTGGAGGGAGAACTCCCAGTGGAAGTACAAAAGCCAGTATTTTATGAAATACCTCTTGCTTGTCCCTCCCAGTGGATGAATGCAGCTCTGTTTCGGGGCTCTTTACAAAACCGCGCACAGTGCTCTTGCTGAGAATGAATATACAGGAGATCCAGTGTATGATTGAAAGCTAGATTTGAGCCAAAATGTGCCGTGTCTGGTGGTGACTGCAAAGCTAAAGGTTTCCACAAATATTTGGTCAGCTGCACACGTCACTCACTGACTTCTCGCTTCAGCCTATCAGGCTCCTGTTTATTTTTGCTCCTCAATTCAATGGCTGTCGAAGTGATCAATGGAGGAGCCTCTTGTTTGTTTAATAATGATATGAAGCACCAGTAAATCAGGGATTTTTGTTTTGTATAGTGCCATCACACAAGAGAGTCAGTACAGCTTGATTGTTGTTTTTGGGAGTGGGAATTTGAATTGCTATAAATGCCTTCTTTTTAGCCAGTGGTTAAGTTTGTTAGCTTTAATCTGGCAAAAAAAATGTTCTTGTTCCCCATGCCAATGATTGCGCAGTCTCTGCATAGTAGAAACTGTTCATCTTGTGTTCTCTCATGATTAAAGGTGCAGTTTGCTCTCTTTTCTTCCTTCCACTGTGAGGCTATTTTGTTTTAAAAAAGGGCTTCTTTGGGCAGCACAGTGGCTCAGTGGTTAACACTGCTGCCTCACAGTGTCAGGGACACTGGTGTGATTTCCACCTTGGGTGACTGTCTGTGTGGAGTTTGCACATTCTCCCCGTGTCTCTGTGGGTTTCCTCTGGGTGCTCCGGTTTCCTCCTACAATCCAAAGATGTGCAGGTCAGGTGAATTGGCCATGCTAAAGTGCCCACAGCGTTAGGTGCATTAGTCAGGGGAAAATATAGGGTAGGGGAATGGGTCTGCGTGAGTTACTCTTTGGAGGGTCGGTATGGACTTGTTGGGCCAAAGGGCCTGTTTCATGCTGCAGGGAATTTAATCTTGTTTTCATCAAGCCAAATTTGGAGACTGCTGTGACTTTCTGAAGAGGCAGGTACGAGTGTACGATTGCAGTGATGCCAACAATAGAACACTCACTCGCTGTTGTGACTCAGTCAGGAAGCTTGCGTCGCTACAGAAATGAGCCAAATAGTTCTGTGTGCGGCGTCGCACAACATCACTTGGATATTCTGTCACAATGTTAGAAATAGGCTGGTCAACCATGCATGGAGCTGAGGTTGCTACTTGTTCCACAGACGATTAGGTTATTGGACTAGCACTCCAGAGGTTTGGACTCATGGTCTGAAAACACCAGTTTAAATTCCACCAGGGCAGCTGGGAATTTTCAATGTAATGAATCCAAAAGCAAAAGACCAATAAAAACCTAATGATGACTGTAAAGATGCTGAATTGTCATAAAAACTCACCTGCTTCACTCGTGTCATTGAGGGAAGGAAATCTGCCAGCCTTCCCTGCTCCTTATCTCCATGAGATGCCAGAGCCACCGCAATATAGTGTGCCCTGAAACTGCCTTCTGCAATGTCCCAACAGGTCACTCAGTACAACGGATCTATGATGAGGATCCAGTGGTTCCTGAATGCCATTCACCATCAGGGCAATTAAGGATAGGCAAGAAATGCTGGTGATGTTGCTGATACTGCCATCCCTTGAATGATTTTTTAAAAAAATGAGATGACTGGTGGGTGTAGCAACCTCACCTAATGAGCAAAGCGAAACGAAAGATAAGACGTAAATTCCCCGCACATTTCAGCTGCCTGATAAAAGCAGGAGATCATTTGCATGTGTGCCCGAGATTTGTAGACAGCTCTGAGATGTTTAACTCATTTGCTCCCTCATGTATTTTGTAATCTGCAAGTCTTTAAAGCTTAAACTCCGATTTCTCCAAACAAGCCTGTTGAGCGACCCATCCTCATCAGTTTAGTAAACCTGCCACTACAATTCAGGTTATACTTAATCCATGTATCTGCTGAAATTAATCAATGTGCAGTATTGTGGCGATAAAGAGATGCTTTTGTGTTCAGAATGTCACGGAATCACATCTTGATTTCTGTCCACTCCCCTTTCTGTAAATGAGTGCTGCAAAGCTGGGTGAGGGCTGCACACCCAAGATTGAACCAATCCGATGCCTACTGCCAAAGTACATTTGTATGGTGGAAATATCACTGGCCAAGTAATCCACACACCAAGGTTAATGTTCCGAGACCTCTGATTCGCATCCTGCTGGAGCAGCCTGTGGAGCTTAAATTTATTTAATAAATCTGGAAGTGAAGCCTGGTTTCTGTAATAGTGACCCTGAAATCATTTGTTGCAACCATCTGGTTAACTAATGTCCTTTCTGAATGGAAATGTGCTAAATTTATCTGATGTAATCTACGTGTGACTCCAGATCTACAACAACATTAACTGCCCCCTGAGATTGGCTTGCAAGCCATTCACTTATACCGAACCCATTGCAGAAGGACTGCAGTGGTTCAGGAAGATGGCTCACCACATTCAATTGTGGGCAATAAATGTGAAGTCACGGATTCTCCCTGTCATTATTGATGAACCTGCAGAGTTTATCTGCTTTCTTTTAAGTTTTTACCCACCTTTCCTTTGGCTAGTGGGATGATAATAAGCGGGCCTTTCAGGCTTATTCCACTATTCCATGAGATCAAGGCTCATTGTTATATCCTCATTGAGTTACACAATATGAGGTAGCAGGGCATTTCATTGGCTGCAAGAAACGAGACTTGTACGAGTTCAGTTACGACAAATCAGTTTCAAAATACTAAACAAAAATCTATTGTGTCAATCAGCAACTGAAGGAGAAATTAGTCCCCCAGTGTTTATCTGTGAACTCCCACCAGAACACCACTCAATTTTCTGTTTCTTGTCACTTTGATTACAGGTCTGTGCATGAGAGGACAGCACTAATGACGAAGCTGGCAGTGCAGGGCTGATGCACCTGTACGGAGATCTGGAAGAGACAAATGGTAAGGAGGCATTCTCTTCTCCTGTCTTGGAATAAGAGTGGGGCTGGTGGATGGGTGGGACTATTTCATTCACCAGCCTAATAGACTTTTGATCAAGAGCTTTTAATGATCTTCCTCCTTTCAGTTTAACGAGTGAAACTAGACTGGATCATCAAAGTGAATGCACAGTGAGGTGACTCCATGATGATCTATACTCCCAGGAAACAAGATACAGCTGTAGAGGTAAAAACAATGACTGCAGATGCTGGAAACCAGATTCTGGATTAGTGGTGCTGGAAGAGCACAGCAGTTCAGGCAGCATCCAAGTAGCTTCGAAATCAACGTTTCGGGCAAAAGCCAAGGGCTTTCGAAGCTACTTGGATGCTGCCTGAACTGCTGTGCTCTTCCAGCACCACTAATCCAAGATACAGCTGTCGGCCATTCAGCCCATTAAGTCTGCTTCACCATTTAATAAGACTGTGGCTGATCAAATTCTTCAATGTCTTTTACCCACACTCTCCTTATAACCCTTTGTGTCATTGATAATTAGAAATCTCATTTTGGGGTGTGCATGGTGTTGCTGTTTTTGATAGAGTACACATTAGATTAATTTGTGAGGAACTGATTTTTTTTTCTTGCTGATATTCGAGTTTTTTTGGTTTGCCTATTGGTTTTCCCTTTCTGGAACTTTTGCAAGGAATCCTAAATTTGCCTTTGATAGATTTTAAATTTGTGCATCTGAGATGTTTCACTGTGTCAAAGGTGCTATTTAAATGCAAGTTGTTGCCTCAGTCCAATACTTAGTTTGAGGTCATTTTGAGTGCTTTGAGAGGCAGTGTGAATCTCCACTTCAATTTTACTGGAAAAACCGTACATGCGAAAGCAGCCATTGTTACTTCAAATTTCCAGATTATTCCAATGCTTTTTTGGCTTTTGATCGTGTATACTCTGTGAACTCCAAGAACAACAACAACAACAACAATGTGTATTTATGTAGCCCTTTCTACAATGAAATATGCCAAAAGTGCTTCATAGAAGGATTAGATTAGATTACATTGCAGTGTGGAAACAGGCCCTTCGGCCCAACAAGTCCACACCGACCCGCCGAAGCACAACCCACCCATACCCTTACCTAACACTACGGGCAATTTAGCATGGCCAATTCACCTGACCTGCACATCTTTGGACTGTGGGAGGAAACCGGAGCACCTGGAAGAAACCCATGCAGACACTGGGAGAACGTGCAAACTCCACACAGTCAGTCGCCCGAGGCGGGAATTGAACCCGGGTCTCTGGCACTGTGAGGCAGCAGTGCTAACCACTGTGCCACCGTGCCGCCCACTATTGTAAAATGAAAGATGACACTGAGCCACAGAAGCAGTTTTAGGGAAAATAATCAAATGCCTGGTCAAAGGTATTAGTATCTTCAAGGACGGAAGTAAATTGGAAGAAGGTTAGAGATGGAATTTTTGTTCCTTGGGTCATAGCAGCTGAAAGTGTGGCCACAAATGGTGGAGCAATTATCATTGAATCAATAGAATCCCTGCAGTATGGAAGCGAGCTATTTGGCCCATCGGGTCAACACTGACATCTGAAGAGCCACCTCAGACCGGCCCCACTTACCCTATCCCTGCAACCCTGCTAACCCACCTAGCCTGCACATCCCTGGACACTATGGGCAATTTAGCACAGCCAATCCACCCAACCTGCACATCTTTGGTCAGTAGGTAGAAACTCGTGCTGACATGGGAGAATATGTAAACTCCATGTAGATAATCACCCAAGGATGGAACCGAACTTGGGTCCCTGGCACTGAGAAGCAGCAGTGCTAACCATTGAACCACCATGCCACCCAATTAAGATCAGCGATCCCTGGTAGGCTGGAATCAAAGAAAAGTAAAGATCTGAGGGGTTGTAGGTCTGAAGAAGATTGGAAAGAGCAAGTGGGGGTGGGGGGAACAAGAGGATGGTGCTGAGCCATGGTAAGATTTGGAATCCAAGGTTGAAATTGTAAAACAGGGGGGCTGGTTAGGTCAGCAAGTATTAAAGTAATGGGCAAAAGGTGTTTCGGTATGAGTTGGGATACAAGGTTGGGAGCACAACACATTTATGAAGGTGGGAAACCAGTTAGTAGTTCATTAGAATAGTCAAGTGTGTAGCCAACAAAGGCAAGACTGAGAGTTTCATTGGCAGAAGAGCTGAGGCTGGGAAAAGTGGGACAGTGAGAGGATGTGGAAATAGGCAGCTTTAGCAATGGTATCATGCTGAACGATCATCTTGTGTTCACAAGAGATACTGAAGCGGCAAACAGTCTCAGGCATTTGAAATGGAGACACATGGAGTCAGTGGCGAGGGAGCAGAGTTTGTGGCAGTGCATGAAGACCGTACAATCCGGGATGAATTTTCTGGAGGTCAGATAAATAGCTTAATAATTTAGAGTGTGGTGGGGTCACGTGGGGTTGTGGTGATCAGTAAATGTAGAAACTTGCATGATGCTACCAAGGGTGCAGCAACTAAAGAAAGAAAAAGGTACGAGCCAAGGGCACATCCTCAATGGACAACAGAACGAGGGTGCAGGAGTAACAACTGACAATTCTTGGACAGTGACTGGATAAGGATTGCACTGGGTGTGCAGGAATGCAGTGTGGGATCACCAGAGGAGGAGGAGGAGGTGGTGATCAATTCAGTCAAAAGGTTGAAAAGGGTGAGGAGGGATGGTTTACCAACTCTCCCAAAATTCCGTGCCTTCATCCTGTTGGCGAGAACTCCTTCGGTATCACCTTGCTGCCATGACCTTAACTAGCCAGAAGGACAAGAGCAGCAAATGGGCAAAAGCTATTTGGGGCATGTTAGGACATAAGCACTGGAGGTTGGGATGGGCACAGGTTTATGAAGTTCGGAAGCCCGCAAGGGGTGCATTAGAAAAATCAAATGTGCAGGTATGAAGGCAAGACTGAGTGTCTGCAAATTCTAATCTGAATCATGGGTTCAAATCCCATCAAGGCTGCTGATGGAATTTAAAATTTAATAAATAAGATCCTGAACTGAAAACTAGTGTCAGCAATGGTGGCCAAGAAGCTGTTATTGATTGTAATAAAAGTCCAAATAGTTCACTAATGTCCTTTTGGGATGGGGATATGCCATACTTACCCAGTCAGGCCTACATTTATCTCCAGACCTCTGCAATGGTACTTAACTCCTCACAACCTTCTGAAAAGGCTAGTAAGCCACTCAAGGGCAATTAGGGATGAAAAACTTATGGTGCCTTTGCCAGTGACACCAGTGTTTCAAGGAGGAATAAGTTAACAATCCTGTATCCACCACATCCCCTCCAAAGAGTGCTCTGGATGTACCAATACAATACCAATACAGTGATTCAAGAAGATGGCTCACCACAATTCCTCAAAGTTAATTAGGGATGGGCTAAAAATGCTGGCCATAGTGATGCCCACACCTCTTGACAAATATATTTTAAAATAGTACTTATTTTTCATCTGGACAGGCTCGGGTCCCCTAGCACACAAAATTTTAAATTCTTAATCTTGTATTTACATCTGTCAGGTCCTCATTCTGATCTACTCAAGCCTGTATCTTGAACATCTCTGTATATTCTTCCAAGTCTGGCTTTGGACACTGGAGAAAGTGAGGACTACAAATGCTGGAGAGTTGAAAAGTGTGGCGCTGGAAAAGCACAGCAAGTCAGGTAGCATCCAGGGAGCGGGGGAGTCATTCCTGGTGAACAGCTTATGCCCGAAATGTTGATTCTCCTGCTCCTTGGATGTTGCCTGTCCTGCTGTGCTTTTGCGGCGCCACATTTGTTGGCTTTGGACAAATCCTTACTTTGGTTCGTAATCCTATTAAACTTTCCCACCTCGCTACCCTTCCTCTCCTCCTTTGTCATTTCCCTTGTAACTCAATCTTCTGGCTGAGCTTTTGGTTCTCTCTCATCATTGCCTTGGGTCTCCATTTGTCTGTGGGGCACCATAGTGTATTTGTCAGTGTGAAAGGTGGTGTGAGAATTGTGGCAGCTTTTGGAAGTAGTGAGACCTACACAGAACCTGACCATACCCTTATTATGCCACATTGCATATTGTGCAACCTCCTGTTGGCCCAGGTGGCATTGCAGAGTCTCTGGAGAGACTGGCATCCAAAATTACTACAGGGCATCTTGCTGATGCAAGATCCACTACACAGCCTTCTGAACCTCTTCACGATGACCCTGCCAGGGCTCTATTGTGCATTTCCTGGTCATTTATCAGTGCAAGTTTCCTGGGAAAGAAACAGAAATGGGCCTTTGGACTTGTTCAGTTAGATTACAGCTGATCATCCACCTCGATGCTATTCTCCCATGTTATCTCCAAATTCTTTGATGACAGTACTATCCAGAAACCTGAAGACAAAAAGATGTTGGAAATCCCAGCGGGTCAGGCAGCATCCATGGGGAGAAAGCAAGCTAACATCTAGATGATTCTCTGCCACCACCTCGGGTGAAGAATCTTCTAGACTCGAAATGTTAGCTTGCTCTCTCTCCATGGGTGCTGCCTGACCCACTGGGATTTCCAACATCTTTTTGTCTTCAGTACAGATTCCAGCATCAGCAGTAAGTTGGAGTGTTGAGAAGCATATTGATTCTGGTCTTGAAGCTGCTCAGTCTGTGAACTTCCACAAGACTCTGAGAGAGAGAGAGAGAATTCCCCAGGTTCGCCACCCATCCAAATGAAGAAATTTGTCCTTATCTCAGTCTTAAATGATCTACTCCTTGTCCTGAGATTGATCCTTGGCCTTAGACTCACTGGCCCGAGTAGATGTGCCATCTATTCACCCTGTGAGAATTGACAGGATGGTAAAAGAAGGTTCCCAGTCAGTGTGAAGAGTGGCATTGAGCAAGGATATCCCCTATCGCTGCAGTGTCTGTGCTTTCCAGCTTCTCTGACTGATGCTGTAAACAGTACTGACTTCTGGTCAGTTGGATTTTCTCCAGCAGATACAAGATTGTATCTGGCTGAACTCGAATCTCACAAACCTCAACTGCGATAAACGATCAGTTAAATTATTTTTGGCCCTGTTGGGAGATAAATGTTGTTCAAGCCACAGGGGGAAAGCTCTCCAAGCACTTTGTTTACTGGTATTGTGCCTTCTGTTATGTTCATTTGAATAGACACATGGGGCAAAATGTAGAAGTGATTCAGGGTGCCACATGTAAGATCCCACTGTGCAGATGCTCAGGTGCCTTTGGAACACAGGCATTAATGAAGTACTGTAACCTAGATCAAAAGCTGGAAAATGGGATTAGTCAGAGCAGTGTAATGGCTAGCAAAGATACCAAATGGCCACCTGTGCTGTAAATATGACATCTTTTTAGGAATATAACAAGTTAACATCAAAGTTGGCACAGCCTGTCTGCCCCTCTTAAGTAACAAGAAGTGTAAATAATTCATTTGTATGTCAAGAGTTTAGGCTTCTCGCTGTCATCATAGAATCCCTACAGTGTGGAAGCAGGCCATTCAGTCCATCGAATCCACACCAACCCTCTAGAGAGCATCCCACCCAGACTGCACCCACCCTGATTACCTGACATTTCCCATGGCTCACCTATCACATCGACACTGAGGGCAATTTAGCGTGGCCAACCCAGCTAACGTGCATGTCTTGGAACTGTGGGAGGAAACAGGAGCACCCAGGGGAATCCCACACAGACACGTGGAGAATGTGCAAACTCCACACAGACAGTCATTAAGGGTGGAATCGAACCTGGGTCTTTGATACTTGCAGTCAGCAGTGCTAACCACTAGACCACTATGTTCTATTTTGGTGGAACGACTGGAACAGCCCAGCAGCATAAAATATCGTTGTTGGTTTCTCATTCCCAGGAGAAAATGGAAGGCGAGGAAGCTCTTTTTAGTGTCACTGTCACTGTTCCTTCAAAGCTGCTGCTGCTGCGTTTGGTGTTTGGCAGTGGCTGATAGCCAGTGGCAAAGCTGAAGTGATGTATTTTTGTCTGGAATAATCGAGTTTACAACAAAAATGAAACTTAACCACAACTGGCATGTAACAGATCTGGCAAACTTTGGAAAGTGCTGATGGTGAGACCTGGGCAGTGAGAGCAGAAAGCATTAAATGTTCACGTTAAAAACATTCTCACAGCACATTGCAAGCATTGGGGTTTACATCTGAATGAATACAGTGTTAGAATCTTTTACAAATGAACAACAAGAATAAGAAATAATAGCAATAATATTTATGTTTGCACCTCTATGGATATGAATCTGATTCATTAATCTTGTTTTGAGAAATAATCCCACACAAAATAGGCTCATTGAACAGGAGCGCTGGCCTAGTTTCTGATATCCTGTCAGATTATTGAAGAGTTTCTTACAACAAATTTTGATACTTCAGGAAACATTTGTCTGAAGAAGCAGCCTTGTTGAGAATGTGCACATGCAGCCTGCTCCAAGTATATTCACCACTTGTTCTTAAGCTGCCTTTGTGTGGGCTTCTTGCCATTGCCTTTAGGAACGGCAGCCCTTTGTTAGGACATTAGGGTATTTGTAGTGTGAGTGGTATTTCTTTGGCCCCTTGAGGTTCCTGCAAGTAGTCTGTCCATTTGTCAGTGTTGTCTGTAAATCCATGGTGAGCAGCTGGCGGGATGGAAGGTTGTGTTATGAGGATAAAGGATGAGGAAAAGCCTAGTATTGATGGTCAGGTCACACACATGTCCCAAATCATCTTGAACATGCAAGGGTTACTTTGGAGCCCAGTTAATCAGGGCAACAAAAAATTTGATGGTCAAGGCTATTTGCATGGCAGAGGAGGAAATCACATGGTTAATTGAATCCCTCTTACCAAGTGACTAAAGACAACTGATGCAACCACCTCTCGAGGAAGGCTATTGGCAGATTGGCACAACACGTGTATTTTGTCTCTATTTCTTAGCTAGATACATTTCTCCTTTTTCCAGAGTGATCAAATCTTCAAAAGTGTCCTTTTAGGTTTTATTTTGTCAATGGGTTTCATTTTTGTTCTATCTTCTGCGATCCGTAAATTAGCTCAAAAGGCTGGAGCTTCACTCAGTGCATTTCCTGCCACACTGTCGCTGGCTGGTAGATTGCTAGACTGGCATAATCAGTATGTGACTTCAATACACACAGATACATTCACAAAATAGTTCTTTCAAACAATATAACAAGATAACAATTTGGAATTGGTGTTTTGAAAATAAATAATCACATTAAATAACCATATTGTAAACCAAGTATCCAGTGGCCCGTTTGAAGTTACCTTCTCACTTAATCTATTGGTTCATTGCTTTCAGGAGCTGACCTGCCTGTGAATATGTTCGCTGTGTATTAAGTTTCTTTATAGTTTTAATATTTCTTTGAGGAGTTGAATTTGAAATATTTTGGAAGTGTCTTATTTATTTCTTTTGTAAGGTCTTTTCATTGACTTTTTTTTTTAAAAACAAGGGTTCTTGGAAATCATCTTAATTTTCTGGTCTTGGTTGCCTGAACTCACTTCAGGATGAACCCCTGACTGTCATCTTTTCTGCTTACCTTGCTGAACAGTGTTTGTAGGCTTGGAGACTTTGGAGGTAGCTTTTGAAAGCCTGCAATGTGCAAGCTGCCTAGCTAATGTCTCCTGTTGCTGAAGCTGTTCTGTGGTGAATTCAGTGTGAAACCCGATGGTTCTTCAGAAATAGTGACCGAAAGAATTTTTCAATATTGTAGTTCCTGAGCAAGCTATGTCCAGCAAGACCCCAGCGACAATCATGTGTAATGCAGTACAAGAACAGCAGATCAACAGACTTTGGAATGTTGTTTTACTTTGGCCTTCAAGAATAACCACTCTTGGTCAGACTAAGATTTTTTTTAAAGTGAATCTCTACAGATTTTTTCTCTCCCTTTACCTGAAGGTATGACTGTGTGCTTTGACTTATTAGAGTGGATAACATTTCTGTTTTTCATATCCAATTGTTTGGTCTTGTCCAGTTCAATGGGTTTTCTTTTATGATAAATTGTCAATTTTGTGTTTATGACTGAAACTGGGTTGTTGGACAATTTCATTCTGAACCTAATCTGGAGAAAGATTACAATTAACCATATCGGGACTGGGGCAAATTCAGGTTGTGACTCATGGAGCAGTGTGACCAGAGAAAGTCAGTGTACTCCTCCCATCTGAGGCACCCCACATCCTGGCTCACTGCCCGTAGACAGAGAGAACGTAAACCTGCTCCCCACAACTTATTCTCAATAATATTCCTTCGTCCCTTGGGCAGAAGCCTTTGCTTTCCATCTACTTGTGTAATCCTCTTCTGGCTGTACCTGATTCTGACCATTGGATGCCTGAATTGGTCAACGTTCCACTGTTCCATGCTGAAATTGCTTGCCACAAAAAGTTTGTCCCAACTGCCCCTTGAATAATGAGTGGCCTAATACAGAGGGAGCCCCATCTGTGTGAGCTGGAGAATGTGTTTTTTTAAAAAAATTCATTCACTGGTTGAAGGCATCGCTGACTATGTCAGCGGGCAATTGAGAGCCAAACATGCTGGTGTGGGTCTGGAGTCACATGTAGGCCAAATCAGGTAAGAATGGCAGTTTCCTTCTTTGAAGGATATTAGGTTTCTCCTGACAATCGAGCAATAGTTTTGTGGTCATCATTCGACTCAGTCCCACTCAGAGTTTTTTTTTAATTGAACTAAATTCCACCATCTGCCATAGTAGGCTTCGAACCTGGGTCCCCAGAACATTACCTGGTCTCTGGATTAATTGTTCAGCGATAATACCACTAGATCATTGCCTCCCCTAACCAGGCTATTGTTGGTTGGGAAAAGCAATGATCCTGACACTGATGGACTGAGGGATGGAGAAGTTCCAGCTTCTGATGCTCTGTTGCTGACATATTTGCTTATGATGGGTCCTTTGAGAATCTGAGATATGTATAATAAAGATGCTCTTTAATCTGTACTGCTGCTTTCTCTCTTGGATTGGACCAATCACCTTGGTAACCACTTGAGTCGTCGCTGCTCTCTCACAGTTTGCCTGGCTACTAGGTTAGTGAAACCTTTAATTTGACTGAAAATGGTTTGAACTTGAGGCTGGGGAACACACAGGAGTGTGTCTTTCATGTATCATCAAGGAGCCCATTCATCAATGAAATATCTTCCAGAGAAAAATAAACAGTGTTTGCCAACAAATGGCTAACAGCGAGGTTTCATTGAATTACCACAATGCAGGTGCTGCACAAACATAGGATGTTAGATGACACTTGCACGCTGCCACGATTCAAGTCTGTGTTATCCTTTTGTTTGAAGGACTCAAAGTTTAAAAAAAAACCTCTAGGCAAATGGTTTTGGAGAAAAGTTACCTTCTGTTACTGAACGAGCTCTTTATAGTGGCTGATGGGTGGAGTAAGATATGAACAAACAAGATTTATTAGGTTACGTTAGGTTCATACAAGTCGGGACAGAAATAAATGGATCAAGCACTGAAATGCGTTTTTTTTTGTTATTAGCATATTTACATTGTAGTAAATCTTCAATAAGTGATTTAACAGTATTCCCCTGGGGCCAGTCTGCTGTAGAGCTCTCCAAGAACTGCCAACAACTGTGCTGTTTCAACTCATTTATCCACAAACTGTTTACCAGTTGAGGTTTGTACCTTTCTGTTCGGAGTAGTCACCAGATCTTCAGTTGGCATGGGAAAGTACAGGAAGGGTCTGAAATATTGTACCGTACAGGCAGGGACAAGTATTCTACAATAAGTATGGACAGTGCCTTTGGCGTGATTTTAAAAAAAAACAACCAAGGAATTTCACAGGAACACTGTCAAATAAAACTTGACGCAGAACCGCAGACTGAGATACTCTGATATCTGTGGTCAAAGCTTGGTCCAAGCGACAGGTTTTAAGGGTCAGCTTACAAGACAATAGAGAAGTGGAGAGGCTGAAGAATGAAAGAACCGAAGAGGTAGGGAAAGATTGGGAGAGGGAGCGAGTATATGAATCCGGACCAAGTGGAATCACTTTTTTGACCCTTGATCCTACTCCATCATTTGATAGATCATGGTTTGTTGGATTGTAGATATTTTCTTCTCAACCTTTAGAGATGTCCATCTAAATTGTGATCACTACTTTCCAGTGTACTCTTTATAGCCTTTGAATCCTTTTATCAAAGACCAAAGACTTTGAATATTTTTAAGGCAGATTTTAATGACCCTGCCTCTGCTGCTACCTAGGAAAGAGAATGGGCGGCACGGTGGCACAGTGGTTAGCACTGCTGCCTCACAGCGCCAGAGACCCAGGTTCAATTCCCGCCTCAGGTGACTCTCTGTGTGGAGTTTGCACATTCTCCCTGTGTCTGTGTGGGTTTCCCCCGGGTGCTCTGGTTTCCTCCCACAGTCCAAAGATGTGCAGGTCAAGTGAATTGGCCATGCTAAATTGCCCGTAGTGTTAGGTAAGGGGTAAATGTAGGGGTATGGGTGGGTTGCGCTTCGGCGGGTCGGTGTGGACTTGTTGGGCCGAAGGGCCTGTTTCCATACTGTAAGTAATCTAATCTAATCTAATCTAATCTAATCTAATTCCTCAGACTAACAATCCCTTGAGAGAAATAAATCTTCTGCTTCACCACCTTAAATTAAACACCACTCATTTTAAAATGTTCCCCGAGTTCTGTTTTCTCCCACAAGGGGAAACATCCTTTCAGCACCTATCCTGAAAAGACTCCTCAGAATTTCTTTGTCAGAATAAGATCAACCTTTTAATCTTCCAGACCTCAGTGGATCCAGCCTAAATCGTCCACTCTTTCTTTTGAAGATACATCTCAGGAGTCTGTCTTCTTTGCACTTTCTTAAGAGCTCCAGATACCATCTAATTATTTTTTTAAAAAAACATTTTTGCAAAATATGCCTTGTCCATAAAGTGGTTAAAGGTACATTCCAAAATATTTCAAACTGGACTTTTATGGAAATTTCAATAAAATACAACTAGTTTCAGTTGAGCACATTGCATTCTTAGATGCTTTAATCAATTGCAGGAATGCAAGCTGATTAATTGTGACATTTATTATAACCATTCAGTGTCAAGCATTCAGTCCAATGAGTTCTGTACGTTACCAATCCCTTGTTACACTGTGGCTGTGACCAGTGTCCTGAGCAACTGTGTCAAAATCTCTTTACTTTTATATTCTATTTGCCTGGCAAGAAACAACATTGCATTTGCCTTCCTAATCATTTGTACTTGCATCCTAACATTTTGTAATTCATATAACAGAACACCCAGATCACTCTGTCCCTCAGAGTTCTTCAATCTTTCTGCATTTAAGTACTATGCTGCTTTTACACACTTAATGCTGAAGTGGACAAGTTCACACCTTCTCACTTTAAATTGCATTTTCCAAACTTTGCCCCTCCATTAACTATACCTCTACTTGAAAAGTCCTTATGCCTGCTACATTTCATGTACTTACCACTGTCTCTACAATTTTGCAAACACACATTTGGTCCCTTTATCCACTTTTTTTTAAGCATTGATTGTAGATCATTGAGGCTCCATCACTGATCCCTGTGGAGAGGTGGCGATGTGAGTGCTTACATTGATCTCGTCATTAGAAGCACCCTGCCTTTAAGAGATGGGAAGGCTTGGGAAGGCTTGCTGTCTCTCAAAGGTAGCAGTCGTTCCACTTTTTTTGCTCCTCAAGTTGGATTTTCATGTCGTGGGTTTGTAAGTACACTGAGACTCCCATGGCATGCAGCTGTGTGGTAGATCTGAAGGCAAGGTCCACCTGGGTGAGACATTTTCTCCATGCCTTCTAGTTCCAAGCTCAGCCTGCACAGCCTGTGTGAACTTGTGTTTTCAAGGAGCTAGTTCTAAATTCTGTGTTACAGGACAGACCCTGGCTGAATTCTCTCAAATCTCTCTCTGTATTGCCATCTCTGTAATCTTCTTCAGCCCTGCAAAGCTCCAAGAATCCTTCACTCCTCCAATTGAAGAATCATACAGCACAGAAACAGACCCTTTGGTCCAACCAGTCCATGCTGACCAAGTTCCCCAAACTAAATTAGTCCTTTTTGCCAGCATTTGGCCCATATCCCTCTAAACCTTTCCTATTCATGTATCTGTCCAAATGTCTTTTAAATGTTGTAACTTTACTCACATCTACTGCATCCTGTGGCAGTTCATTCCACCTAAGAACCACCTTTTATGTGGAAAAGTTGCCCCTCAGGTCCTTTTTAAACATTTCTCCTCTCACCTTAAAAATGTGCCCTCTCGTTTTCAATTCCCCCACTGCAAGTAAAAGACCTTTACGATTTACTGTATCTATGCCCCTCATGAACCGCCATTAGATTATTCCTCAACGTCCTACCCTCCAGTGAAAAAGTCTCAGCCCATCCAGACACTCCTGAAATCCTCCAGTCCTGGAAGATCCTTGTAATACTTTCTCCAATTTAATAGTCTCCTTTGTGTAGCCATCTCCTAATGAATATATGCCTTTGGCTGGCCTCTACTGTAAAGTCTGAAATTCCCTTCTTCTCCTCCACCCTCTCCACCTCTTTCCTCCCTAGAGATATTCCCTAAAATCTGCTCTCATTCCAGGATATTGCTCATCTGTCTCAATATCTTCCTGTGTGACTCACTGTCAGATTTTGTTTGATAACAGTGCTTTAGGACATTATTCTATGTTAAAGGCACAAAACGTTGTTGAGATTTTCAAGACCTGCGTTTTAAATGGATGCTATTCTACCACAGTGCCTGCGCATTTGCAAAGCATGACAAATTTAGAATAAACTCGTTGATTGTTTTTACTGAAACCCCTTCTGGTGGCTGCAAAGTGCACAACAAGTTGCAGGAAGTGTATGTTTGGGTTGTAGCTGGCTGTGTCTGGGGAGTATGTGCCACAAGCAGCAACTGTAACAGGAGCACAGTGTTTCGTGAACTGTCATGATTGGCATCGGGACTGTGTGTTCCACCTCGATGTTTTAGTGCAGTCAGTGAATCTGGAGGACTCTCCATTTTATATTGATTCCCACAAAAACAAAACCACTTGGCATCGGTTTAAAGCAGCAGTGTAAGTGCAAGTTACAAATCCAAAAAGGGTTTTCTTGTGAGATCAATTGCACAAGTCAAGAGAGAGGCAATTATGAACCTGATTATTGTTTCATTGCATTCATTGCAGGTTCTGTTTTGGCTTGCATGCCTCTTGCCATATTCTCCTGACTTTGGACTCATGCTTTGAAGATGTTACAGGTCTTTCGGCTCTTTCTCTGTTGAAGATTTTCGTTTTGAGACTTGCTTGTTTTTTTTGTGGTTCAGGAAGCTAATTAAGCTCTGCATTCCTTATTGTGCAGGATCAGGTTGGCCACATTGTGAATTAGTGAGTCATTCACAGCTGTCAGCCTTTGACCTTGCTGATCATCTGTAACTTAGCAACCTACTGACTTAGTCACGGTGATGTTGGAGCTATGGCGATGGAGGTGAGTATACTTGTTCATCAGTGTCTGCACTTTCTGACTGAGAATATAGTGTTGGTCCCCTTATTGCTGCCATGTATCAGTTACACGTTGCAGTGTTTTAACAAAATTACATGTACTTCTGTGTGAAGTGCCTGACAAATTTTAAATTCTAGCACTGTTCATTGAAGGGGTTTGGTCTAGCAATATACAATTGTGACTGAGTCTTAGCCATGAGTTACCTGTGATAGAAGCTAAATAACATCTATAGAGCTACTGTCCATTGACTATCATCAAAGCTTTCTGCAGCTTTAGTTTTTAGCAAGGCAGCTTTCAAAATTCACAGATGCTGTTGTCCCTATCTTTTCTGACATTGAGTGGTTAGCTGCAGAGAAACAAATTTATTTGATTTTATTAGATTCCCTACAGTGTGGAAACAGGCCCTTCGGCCCAACAAGGCCACACGGACCCACTGAAGAGTAACCCACCCAGACCCGTTTCTCTCTGACTAATGCACCTATCACTATGGGCAATTTAGCATGGCCAATTCACCTGACCTGCACATCTTTGGATTGTGGGAGGAAACCAGAGCACCTGGAGGAAATCCACGCTGACACAGGATGAACGTGCAAACTCCACACAGGCAGTCACCTGAGGCTGGAATCGAACCTGGGTCCCTACTGCCGAGAGGCAGCAGTGCTAACCACTGTGCCACCATGTGTCTTGTCCCACTGCGGAATGAAGGAATTAAAATGTGAAATGCAGTGGTAGCCATTATGGGCCAGGCTTCTCACTGTCGGAGACAAGCTTGTTGATTTTAAAAATGCGTTCATTCTTGGGATCTGGACATTGCTGGCAAGATCAGCTTTTGTTGTTGATCCTGATATTTAATCTTAGCTGGGTTGTTTTCAAGGTCACTCCAGAAGGCTTTGGATCTTTCAGAGCAAAATGTTGCCCTCAACCAAATTTTGCAGACTGACGTGTTCAGAGGTACTAGATTTCATGTTAAGGGATGCACCAAAGTTAGGAGCAGCTCCATGGAGAGACACTGGGGAAAGGATGGTCCACCAAGGTACACCTTGGCTGTGCTCCTGAAAAGGAATGTACAGTATGGATGTCACAGTGAGGCACCTCAGAGAGGTGTATCCAGATAAGTTTATTTCTCTCACACTTTCTCACATCTTTAACATGAAATGTTTTGCCCTTGACCTCTATGCTTGACATGAAATGTAAATTGTAAATATTCAGACACTTGCATCAAGGCACCCAAGGGTGGAACATGGCATATGGAAATGAGTTGAATTTTGAGTTCCATAACTTCTAAGTGGAACATGGTTTGTAAAATGTACTTTACAAATTTGTGAATATTTTAATTTCGAATTGTCTTGAAAGAGGTTAAACATTCTCAATTGGTCAGAGTTTAACCTTGCGTTTTCTGAATTATTTGTGCAGGCCTCTGGATTATTAGACCTTTCATGTAACCACTGTGTGGTTGTATCTGTATGATGTTCCCTTTTTTTTTAATGCAACATGGAGATTTTAGTCAGTATCTAACACAATCGCTTTCAGCTGAGTTTCTCCAGTAGTTGTAGTTATTTCTGTTACACCATAGGTGTTCCTACACCACACAGATTACACCAAGAAAGCTGTTAGTCATTCCCACAATTAGATGTGATCAACAAGTGCTGAACTCACCACAACTATTCTCACATCCCACAAAGGAGTCAATCTGTAAAAAGGGGGAGAGCTCGAGTCTACATTTGCTCACCTGCGACTGGCTCTTAATTTGACGTGCAAATCATTGATATGTAAATTGGTTTAGAGTGAAATATTAAACCTTGCAGAATAATGTAAGAATCCTACAGCACAGTGTTGTGGAAGAGCTCTGGAGTCCTGGCCATTTTGTTTTCCTTAACCGACAGCGTTAACAACCTGATCCTGCACAATAAGGAATGCAGAGCTTAATTAGCTTCCTGAACCACAAAGAACAAGCAGGTCTCAAGACAAAAATCTTCAACAGAGAAAGAGCCGAAAGACCTGTAACCTGGGACATCTTCAAAGCACGAGTCCAAAGTCAGGAGAATATGGCAAGAGGCATGTTAGCCAAAATGTAACCTGCAATGAACCAGTAATCAGGTTCACAAGCCGTGATCACTTGCTGATCTGATGCTCTGACATTTGTGACATTCCAATTAGCTGAATCACTGCAATGAAGAATCACTGAAGTGCTGTTGGAGGTGTGGAGGTTGTGAAAAGCACCATATAAATCTGATATAAATGTGCAATCTTTACTATTGTAGGAATAGGACAGGTAGGAGAAACTGGTCTCCCACCTGTTGACTGCTTTCCATAGTATAGACCCATTGATGTTTAAAGGAACCAGCAACCAAATCCAAGTACTGCTGGTTTAGCGGAGCCGGTTTAGGTCACAAGTTTGCTATTGGCTGTGTATTTTCCCATTTAGTGCTCTAATTAGGAGCAGTTACAGGCAGCACGATGGCTCAGCGGTTAGCAGTGCTGCCTCTCAGCGTCAGGTTTGATTCCATCCTTGGTGACTGTGCAAACTCCACACAGATGTTCTCCCTATGTCTGCCTGGAGTTTCCTCTAAGTGCTCTGGTTTCCTCAAATAGACCAAAGATGCACAGTTTGGACTGTCTAACTTGCCTGTAGTGTCCAAGGATTGGGCAGGCTCAGTGAATTAGCCACGGAACATTCAGGGTTACAAAGATAGATTGGGGGGGGGGAGTTGGTTGGTCTGGGTAGGATGCTCTTCAGAGGGTTGGAGACTCGATGGGCTGAATGGCCTGCTTCCACACTGTAAGGATTCTGTAATTCTATGAAATCTGACTGTAGTGCATGTGAGAACTGGAACAAGTGGAGCTCTCCTTATTTTAGGGTAGCTGACTCTGGTTAGGTGTGGTCTGGAATGTTTCAGGAACTTCCTATTGTGATGATGCTACTCCTTTAACAAAGTTATGTTTTTTTAGATGAGATTAGATTACTTAGTGTGGAAACAGGCTCTTCGGCCCTGCAGGTCCACACCGACCCTCTGAAGAGCAACCCACTCAGACCTATTCCCCTACATTTACCCCTTCACCTAACACTGCGGGCAATTTAGTGTGGCCAATTTACCTGACCTGCACATTTTTGGACTGTGGGAGGAAACTGGAGCACCTGGAGGAAACCCACACAGACACCGGGAGAATGTGCAAACGCCACACAGACAGTTGCCTGAGGTGGGAAATGACCCCGGGTCTCTGGCGCTGTGAGGCATCAGTGCTAACGACAGTATCACTGTGCCGCCTTGGATTTTTTGCCAGGACGTTGTAAAGACTCAGGCTCCCAAATGTCTGGTGTTGATCTACTTAAAGAAGCTCTTAAGTTTTAAAAAAACTTGTACAATGAAAGGGGAGTGGCCAGTTCTCTCAGGTCAGCTTTTCTCTGGTTTGGTTTTAGCTGGCAGTCAGTTGTGAAACTGCTGGACCCAAAGAAGCAGGTCAATGTTGATTTTCTCTTTCTTTCTCTCTTTCTTTCTTTCTCTCTCTCTTTTTCTTTTTCTCTCTCTCTCTCTCTCCCTCTCTCTCTCTCTCTCTTTCTTTCTTTCTTTTCTTTTCTCTCTCTCTTTTTTCTTTTCTTTTCTCTCTCTCTTTTTTTCTTTTCTTTTCTCTCTCTCTTTTTCTCTTTCTCTTTCTCTTTCTCTCTGTCTCTCCCTCTCTCTCTCTCTCTCTCTATCTCTGTCTCTCCGTCTCTCTCTCTCTCTCTTTCTTTTTCTCTTTCTCTCTCTCTCTCTCTCTTTTTCTCTTTTTTTCTCTCTCTTTTTTTCTCTTCTCTCTCTCTCTCTCTCTCTCTCTCTCTCTCTCTCTCTCTCTCTCTCTCTCTCTCTCTCTCTCTCTCTCTCTCTCTCTCTCTCTCTCTCTCTCTCTCTCTCTCTCTCTCTCTCTCTCTCCCTTTTGTGCCAAGGGGAGTTTATGGGGATGGTTGCAAGTATTTGGAACAGCATCATTAAATTGGGATAATCCGTTGGGTTTTCGGATAGCTTACGTTATTTGGTATTCTGTTCTCTTTTGTGTTTCATTCGGTATTCTGTTTAGAACGAAGTAGTTGGGCCTGCTGCATCACTCCTGGAATATCTACTCTACACCTGCTTCAAACAACGAGCAAACTTAGGGTCTGGGCTACTTTCTTGAAATGTTTTGAGGAGTCTGGCCTGGTCTAAACACTATTCCCAACTGCCTTTCTCTTGTGCTTTTGCAAGTAATAAATGCAAGGGGCGGAAGAAATTAAAACAAACGTCCAATTTTTTTGCTGATGTAATAAGTCTGCTTCTGAGCAGCCTCTCTGTCATTGAAAATTAACTTGCAAAATCGTATACTTTTATTTTGAACTTAATTGCAAAAGTCACAGTTTCCTATGAGAAGGCATTGTTTCTGAATAACCATTCCTAGCAAGCTCCAGGGCAGAATCCCAGTGAAATGTTTCAGGCAAGTACCTGCTGTTGTCTGCTCACACCTGAGAACAACACCTGGCCACTCAGGACTCTCTCTTCTCTGTTGCTCACCATGTTGTTCAGGAGATGGATTTTTACTTCCTGAAGATGTCAGGAAAATGCTCGAGCCTTGACGATCCTTTTTTTTATGCAAAGGTCAGGGTAAGTTTCCTGTTCAATTCAAGTGTACAACTGTGGCTGATGGCAGGAGAATTGTAAGTTTCAGCTCGACTTGTCAATTATAAAAGGTCTATATTGATGGCAAGTGTGTCTGATATAGAAGAAAGAGACATTCTTGGGTCAGTATAGAGTTAGCCGCAATTTTTGCACACCCTTCTTTATCCAGCTTGGGAATCATGCGAGCCCTCAGGGGTTAGCATCAAAGCTAAATCCAGAGCATTGCTTCAACAACAATATTATGTACTTTAGTTTTAAGCAAAAAAGAATTCTTGCAAGTCTCTGCACAACTGAAAGATAGATAAGGGAGGAAGGACATTGAGAGGGGAACAGTTGGTGGCACTTTTGGAGAAAGGAGTGTAAGTGATATGGTGGAGATTGGGTAATAGGCTCCAGAGAGGAAGATTGAGTTCGTCAGTGGCTCTGCCATGGAGGTTGGAGGTGGATCTGTGAATGGATACTGTGATGATAAAAATACTTTTTTTTTTCTGAATGATGAAAGAGCTGAAAGCATCTCACCTATGAAAAGGCATTATATTTGCCATTTCTGATATCACTTGCCTAATTGTTATTATAATAAGCACAAAATGTCACCCTCCCTTTCTCACCCTCAGGCCTTTTCAGTCTGTTCTGCCATTGAACCAATCATGGCTGATCTATATTTTGACTCTAACGTCCATCTTGATGCCTTGACCCTTGGAGTCTTTTCTTTGCAAGTCGCAGGTATTGTCAATCTCGGTTTAGAAATTTTTCAGTTGAATCCCCAGTCTCGAGATCTTTGTCATTATGGAAGGAAAGAAGGTTCCAGATATCCACGGTTAATAAAGTAATCTTTTTTTTTCTGCTCTGTTACAGCACGTTGATCATGCGGTCTGGGAACGTCTTCCTTGCCATCGTTTTTCTAAGCATCTGCCGTGGGGACAAGTACATATCCTTCAGCAGGTCGGATGTGAAGTTTGAGCACCTGACCATTGACCCAGAGACTGGCAACGTCTACGTCGGGGCCGTGAACTTCCTGTTCCAGCTGACCTCGGAGCTGACCGACCTGGTGGTGCAGCCAACGGGGCCACAGAATGACAGCAAGGATTGCCTTCCGCCCGTCAACCCCAGTGACTGCCCGCACGCGAGGCTGACAGACAACCACAACAAGCTCCTCCTGACTAACCCCTACGGCGATGAGCTGATCACCTGCGGCAGCTTGTTTCAAGGAATCTGTGAGAAAAGGAGTTTGGGAAACATTAGCCGGGTCTTGTTCCGCCCGGAACGCCCGGTTGACACGCAGTACGTCGCTGCCAATGACCCCAACGTCACGACGGTAGGGTTGGTCGGCCTGTCCAAAGGCAAGACAGCCGTCCTGTTTGTAGGCCGTGGTTACACCAGCAAAGGTGCCGGTGGGATCCCTCCCATTACCACCCGCAATTTGGAGTTACAAAATCCACAGAGCCTGGAATCTCACCCCATTTTCTCCTACGAGGATACGGCAAAGTTAGCAGTAGCTGGAAGGCTCTCTGAGTACAACCACCATTTTGTCAAATCTTTTATTTACCAGTTTTCGGTGTATTTTCTGTTCTACCGGAGGGACCTCAAGTCCTCATCCAGAGAATACAAAACATACGTGTCGCGGATCTGCTTGGGAGACATGCACTATTACTCGTACGTGGAGGTACCGCTTGTCTGTCAGACTGCTGAGAAGAACTACAATTTACTCCAGGCGGCCTATGTCAGCCAGCCGGGGAAGGGCCTAGCGGAGGGGGCTCTCCAAACTAACGGGGAGGTCCTGTTCGCCACGTTCGCTGTTGGCCAGACAGCCACGGCAAAGGCAACGGAGGAGTCAGCACTTTGCATTTACACCATGAATCAGATTGATCAGATGATCAACCAGACCAGGGACCAGTGTTACACCAATTACGGGAAGGTGGGCGAGAAGGCTGAGGCAGCCTACATTGAGTATGAAGTCAAGTCCAGCTGCAGCGGATTAACTTCAGTGAGTCCTTTCATAATTCTAGACTTTAATGTTTCACAGTAGCAATAAAGGGAGTCCTGCAGTAATCCCACCTGCTTAAAGGAAGGAGTTGCTGTTCTGCCCAGGCCAGCAAATCCACCCTTTTGTAGCTTGACCTGTCACTTTAAGAAGGTTAAAAGTGTGTAAAAGAGGTTTTAAAAGAGGGAAAAATGAATGCCAGTCACTTCAGCAACCTTGGTCCGGGAAGTGTCAGAGCACCATACTGAAATGGCACTCTGCTTTTGCTGCAGTAGTTCTACAAAATAAATCTGTCAGACTCTAAATAGTGCAAGATTAAAAGCCACATTTAAATGTGCCCGACGGTGCAGCTGTACATAATTTAATATGTTTGACGCTTTGAGTGAGCGATGAAGGTGCAAGACATTTTCAGGATGAAATTTAAAATTAGTTAAACATAGCTTTTGGAATGAAATTTTAGATTTATTAACTACTGCATTTCCCAGTTAGTTTGAGGAGAAGAATGGTTAGAAATGCAAAATGTTCCAAACGTTGCAGAAATTGCTTTCAGTTGATTTGGATGTACAATGGCAATTCTACAGAAACATGCTGCAGTTCTGTTGCTGAATATTCGCACACTTGTGATATTTCCGATCTATACAGCGTTTCTATGTGTATAGCGGGCTGTATTCTATTCCATGCTCCTTGCTGTATCTTCTGGTTCCTTTTCTTGTTTCCTTGTCCCTGAGTACACATCCAGACCTAACTAATCTCGCACCTTGAGCACCAACAATAAACAGATTCTCATAATCGAACACGGAACAATTGAACACTGGATTCTGCAAAGTCCATGTGACCTGACAATATTCCTGCAATGGTACTGAAGTCATGTGTCACAGAAATAGCTTCGCTTCCCCTTGCCCCCTCCACCACCACCAGCCAAGTTGTTTTTGAACATCTATCAAACTGCATCCACTGAGCAATATGGAAAAATACCCATGCTGGTACACAAGAAAGAGGGTCAAATGCAAGCCTGCCCTATTGGTGTATATTGAACATCAATATGTTGTGATGGGAAATCTACAGTGCTATTAAGTAGAACTAGCTGAACAATCACCTTAGAGTTTGGGTCTGCCCAGGGCCACCCAGCTCTGACCTCATTACAGCCTTGGTTCAAACATGGACAAAAAGCTAAATTCCAAGGGTGAGGTAAGGGTGACCGCCCTTGACATCCGGCTGCATCTGGCTGAGTGTGGCATCAGGGAGCCCTGGCAATAATGCTGCTTGTGAAAGGGTGTTTGTGGATGTGGTGCCAATTGTGTTGGATTGTATCAGGCTTCTGGAGTGTTTGTTGGAGCTACATTTATCCAGGCAAGTACAGGAAGTATTCCATCCTACTCCTGAGTTGTGCCTTGTCGATGGTGGATAGGCTTTAGGGAGGCAGGATGTGAGTTACTTGTTGCAGGATTCCTCACCTCTGACCTACTCCATATTTGTATTCCCATTGCAGTCCAGTTCAGTTTGTAGTCTATGATAGCATGCAGGATGTTGCAGAGGATTCAACAATGGGAATGTCATTGAATGTTGAGAGACAGCGTTTAGTTTCTCTTTTGTTTGAGATACTAATTGCCCAGTGTGTACAGGTTTAAAGTTTTTTGCCCTTCGATTCTTTGTGTTCAGTCACTTCTTTAATGACCTTCCCTCTATCTTAGGGTGAGATGTGAGGATGTTAGCTGCTGATTGCAAAATTTGTAACTCCTCAGGTATTAAAGCTGTCCCATCCAAAAGCAGCAAGACCTGGACAGTATCAGGCTTGGGCTGGCCAATGGTAAGCACCAGATCCACGAGCATCCACTCCTTTCACCGATGCTTAGCAGCAGGTGTGTACCATCTGTACCTCAGAGATTCATCAAAGATCCTTAGGCAGCATTGTCAAACCCACAACCACTACTGTCTGGAAGGACAAGAGCAGCAGATACAGGGGAACACCAATGTCTGCAAATTCCACTCCACGACACTCACTGTCCTCCTCCCGGAGGTGATTATCTCTGCCATCTGAAATTTCTTTTACCATCTTTTCTCACAATCTGAATAACTGGGTGTATTTTCTATGTTAGTCAAAGATTCTTTTTTTTTCCTCATCCCTTCGTAAGGTTAAGGGACCCTGTCCCATCTCCCTGGTGGTTTGGAATTGCCGGTGGCCATGAGGTTATCAGGAGCTCCACTAAATTGTCACCTAATTGGATCAGCCAAATGCCTGATTCAGCTGTGGATTATTGTCACCGACACTGTCCCCCATTGGTTAGCCACTCTGGCCAGAAGACCAAAATGGAGCTTTTTCGAAAATTTAAGAAGATTAAGTGTATTTATGTAGTGTTCGTCTTCACCCCCAAATCTTCAAACAGCCAGTGAAGAACTTCAGAAGTGTACTGATTGCTGTCACTAAACAAAGGTTAAGACCAAGGAAAGCATTAAAGTTATACAAATCTGAGATTGGTGGTTCTAAACTTGCTTAGATGTTGACTGATGATCAAATGCATTCTTCAAGTGAAACACGAAAGGTAGCATTTGCATTCTGCCTTGCCCCAGAGTGTATGGCTGGGTGTGGGAAATAGCAAAGGGGCAGTAAGGAATGGGGAGTGGCCAACATGATAGCTATTCTCCACTCGTCCTAACCCCCAATGCCCCCTTTCTTTCCCAGTCCACTCCCACGATAGCCAAGCCCTGACACTGGTGGAAGTATTACTTCATTTGTCGATAAGGTGTGACGTTGGAAAATACTCAGCAGGTCAGGCAGTATCTGAGGAGCAGGAGAGTCAACCTTTCAGGAATGTGCAAGGATCCTGCCCGAAACATTGACTCTTGCTCCTCAGATGCTACCTGACCTGCTGTGCTCTCTCTAGCACCACACTTTATCAACTTTGACTTCTCCAGCGTCTGCAGTCCTCACTGTCTCTGTTACTTAATTTCTCACGGTAGTTCCATTCTCTCTCCCAGAAGGCCATCAATGCAGAAGCCCACAAAGTCTTTAAATCCGTAAATGCAACACCAGCAAGGGAGTAAATTTCCCAAAGTTTGTACACAGAGGTTACTGCGGTGCAGCAGATTTTGAGGAACTTTCATTCTGTAGTTTCAAGGGCATTTCCTTCTCAATCCAATGTCAGGTGCCCATTGGCCCCTAGAATGGTATCATATAGTTTTGTGGCTGGTCCTCTGAGCTGGAAGATGACAGATGAATTCTAGGTAATTATAGCATTATAATGACCAATTGGTCCTTACAGGAGGGTTGGTCAGGACAAGATACAAATTGACTGATTACTGTTGTGTGTGAGGGCATAGCCTTAGAGTAGATTAGATTACTTACAGTGTGGAAACAGGCCCTTGGGCCCAACAAGTCCACACCGCCCCGCCGAAGCGTAACCCACCCATACCCCTACATCTACGTCTACCCCTTACCTAACACTACGGGCAATTTAGCATAGCCAATTCACCTGACCTGCACATTTTTGGACAGTGGGAGGAAACCGGAGCACCCGGAGGAAACCCACGCAGACACGGGGAGAACGTGCAAACTCCACACAGAGAGTCGCCTGAGGCGGGAATTGAACCCGGGTCTCCGGCGCTGTGAGGCAGCAGTGCTAACCACTGTGCCACCGTGCCGCCCACGGAAGGGAAGACTTTTTGGAATGGAGATGAGGAGAAACCTGTTCAGTCAGAGAGTGGGGAATTTGTGGAATTCATTGCCACAGAAGGCTGTGGAAGCCAGGTCATTGAGTATATTTAAGACAGAGATAGAAAGGTTCTTGATTGTCAAGGGGATCAAGGATTACATGAAGAAAGTGGGAGAATGGAGTTGAGAATCTTATCAGCCATGATTGAATGACGGAGCAGACTCGATGGGCTGAATGGCCTAAATTCTGCTCCTGTGTCTAATGGTCTTATGATCACATTGCTGCATTGGCACCAATTTAGTGTAGTGAATGTGAGTATACCGTTTTTTTTCCTTATCAACCTATTCAGAGATGTTGTTACACACCTCTGGAGCAGGTGGGACTTGAACTGAGGTTTCTTAGTCCTTTGTATGGATGTTGACTTACCTATAAAGAGATGTGGGCCCGATTTAAGAGACTAGGAGGTTAAATGAGTCCTGCTACAATGGTTTTGTCAGTGACATTCATCGCACTATGGATATTAAATTGAACCTAACAAATTGGATTATAAGCCAGCACTATTTGAAATTGTTATAATGAGTAGGTACGATGTCTGCTGCATTCAGATTACTAGAGTAATAGAAAGCAAGACAGGGCTATGGTATTACTCCTTCGAGGCTGATGGTGGTTCTGCTGGAGAGAGGGAGTGAATGTGTGAATAGCAATGTGAAGAGACTGGCTCGGGCAGTAATTAGCCAAGCTTGACAAGGGCGTTCTGTATAGACATCCATACAATGTGAATCACTTTTCTTCAGCAGTAGAACAAATGAGCCATTCCCTACAATTGCTCTGCTTCACATTCCTTCCCTTGCTTTTATCTAATCCAGATCTCTTGGCATCTTTCTGCCTTGTGGATGCTTGTCTGAATTGCTGACCAGACTTCCCAATAAATTAGTTAATGGAGCAGGGGAGCCTTTTTGCTTTGTCTTGTCATGCACAGCGGGGGACAGAGCTTTATCTAATTACCTGGCTCGTGGCAGTATTTAGTTCCTGTTCCACTGAAGCAGGGAGTTGGCAACTTGAGTGCCTTTGACCTGTCTCTCACCTGGGATCATTTTCTTGGCTCACAAGTCAACAATGAATGAGGAATGCTTCACTGCAGCATTAAGCAACCCATTAGACCCAGCGTAAGTAAATATTTCCAGAAAGTATAAAGAGAAAAGGAATGGACCAAAGAAATTGGCATCAGATCAAAGGAGCAGATGGAAAAAGGACTGGACTGTTTTTCTTTTAACTAAAAGGATAAGAGAGGCTTTATGTTAGGAATTTTAAAAATGGTGAATGGTTGAATGTTTGCTTAAACTGATGCCCATTTATTTATTTACACATAGTGTCTGTGCTGATGCAATTTGGCCCCAGCTCAGGGTAGATAGTAAAACCATGTAATTAAAGCAGCCCAAGGTTTCCATGTTCTGACAGCCTCCTGTAATTGTTAGCACTGCCGACAGCTGAGTATATCTCCTAGTAGATGGGATTTGGCCTGAAATCAGCAAGGCTCTTAAATTGGTAAGCGCAGAAATGCACAAAGTAGTTGGCACACTTTAACATATGCTCAATAGCACTGCTGTAATTGATGCCTGTAGTGATCAAAAATTGTTTACTCAATAGAGGGGGACCTGACACTGTGGAAATTGTATGATAAAACGACCAACAGCGTCATGCATCTGTACCTCATTGTAGGAAGCGATGGATTGTGAAACTCTTTACAAGCCATGGTGCTGGTGTTGGACTGGGCAGGAACAAAGTCAGAAGTCAGATGATGCTGAGTTATAGTCAAACAGGGTTATTTGATATCACAAGCTTTGAGAGCACTGTCCCTTCATCGGGTGATGAAGGAGCAGCATTCCGAAAGGTTGTGTTTTCACCTAAACCTGATGGACTGTAACCTGGTGTCGTGTGGCACCTGACTTTTTATAAGTCAGCAGCGTGCTCTTAAAAGTTGCTGTAAAGCAATTTACGTTTAACTTTTTGACTTGTCATTTTACTTATTGGTTCAGCCATAAATAATCCATGTTTTTTTTGTCCTCGTTTTCTCTCCCCGCCCTCTGGTCTTGCCATAGGACACTCTTAATGCATACCCGTGTGGTTATGACCACACTCCCAGCCCAATGGCCAGCCGCATTCCGATAGAGGCAGCTCTGGTACTGAAGGTTGCGCAGGGACACCTGGTGGCAGTGGCAGTGACTGTGGAAATGGAGCACACCATCGTCTTCTTGGGAGATGCCAAGGGCCGTTTGCACAAGGTAAGAGTAGGAGCGTTGTCTCAGGTCAGATAAATCCATCTGCTGGCAGGCGTGAAAGATTTGGCCACCTTATTTTGTGCCATCACAAAGAAATCTAAAGCATTTTAGCATGGAGGTGCAGCTGTTGTCTGGAAGGGCTATCTCTTTGTGTAAAAAAAAGAAAATAATCGCTTTTTTGTAATTGTACTTTTCAATGTCCACAGCATCATCCCCAAAATCCTTCACCGTTGATGAGAAATACGCTGACGTTCATTCACTATTCTAGGTGAAAATTTCCCACAACCCTCAGTTCTGCCTATTAGACTGCAGCTGGGGAGGAACACTAGTGAAAATGATCCCTCCATGGTTTAACTAAGGAGGGCTTACCAGACGCAATCCTGTCCTGCTTTGTCTTTACAGGGCTCACTGAACCCTGACTGATTTTTAGCTGGTGTTTTAGGTCATAACGCTGCCTCTCTACTTAGGACAGTGTATCAAACTCATCCTAGGCCAGAAAAGTGGCTCAATTCAACTCAAATAAGGGTTAAAATTATGCAAGTGTTGGCAACAATATTCCAAATCTTCTGCGATACAGTGGTGACACTAGAGGACAGGAGAATTGCAAATGTTATATCTTATTCCCAAAAGACCTTGGAAAGAACATTCCAGTCAGTTGAACTTGGTTGTGCAAAAGCTTTCAGAAATAATGATCTGGGACAAAGTGAACCAGATTTGGCCTCACTGAGGAAGGCCAGCAGACACCAGTTCTAATATCAAGTACTTTAGGGATAGTTTCCTAGAGCAATATATCATGGAGGAGAAAGTGAGGACTGCAGATGCTGGAGATCAGAGCTGAAAATGTGTTGCTGGAAAAGCGCAGCAGGTCAGGCAGCATCCAAGGAGCAGGAGAATCGACGTTTCGGGCATGAGCCCTTCAGGAATGAGGAAGGTGTGCCAAGCAGGCTAAGATAAAGGGTAGGGAGGAGGGACTTAGGGGAGGGGCATTGGAAATGCGATAGGTGGAAGAAGGTTAAGGTGAGGGTGATAGGCCGGAGTGGGGTTGGGGGCGGAGAGGTCAGGAAGAAGATTGCAGGTTAGGAAGGTGGTGCTGAGTTCGGGGGTTGGGACTGAGACAAGGTGGGGGGGAGGGGAAATGAGGAAACTGGAGAAATCTGAGTTCATCCCTTGTGGTTGGAGGGTTCCTAAGCGGAAGGTGAGACGCTCTTCCTCCAGCCGTCGTGTTGCTATGGTCTGGCGATGGAGGAGTCCAAGGACCTGCATGTCCTTGGTGGAGTGGGAGAGGGAGTTGAAGTGTTGAGCCACGGGGTGGTTGGGTTGGTTGGTCCGGGTGTCCCAGAGGTGTTCTCTGAAACGTTCAGCAAATAGGCGGCCTGTCTCCCCAATATAGAGGAGGCCACATCGGGTGCAGTGGATGCAGTAAATGATGTGTGTGGAGGTGCAGGTGAATTTGTGGTGGATCTGGAAGGATCCCTTGGGGCCTTGGAGGGAAGTAAGGGGGGAGGTGTGGGCGCAAGTTTTGCATTTCTTGCAGTTTCAGGGGAAGGTGCCGAGAGTGGAGGTTGGGTTGGTGGGAGGGTGTTGCCCTGATCAGTCACGGAGGGAGTGGTCTTTTCGGAACGCTGATAGGGGAGGGGAGAGAAATATATCCCTGGTGGTGGGGTCTGTTTGGAGGTGACGGAAATGACAACGGATGATACGATGTATATGGAGGTTGGTGGGGTGGTAGGTGAGGACCAGTGGGGTTCTGTCCTGGTGGCGATTGGAGGGGCGGGGCTCAAGGGCGGGGGAGCGGGAAGTGGAAGAGATGTGGTGGAGGGCATCGTCGATCATGTCTGGGGGGAAATTGCGGTCTTTGAAGAAGGAGGCCATCTGGGTTGTACGGTATTGGAACTGGTCCTCCTGGGATCAGATGTGGCGAGACGAAGGAATTGGGAATATAGGATGGCGTTTTTACAGGGGGCAGGGTGTGAGGAGGTGTAGTCTAGGTAGCTGTGGGAGTCAGTCAGTTTATAGTAAATGTCCGTGTTGATTCGGTCACCCGAGATAGAAATGGAGAGGTCTAGGAAAGGGAGGGAGGAGTCTAAGACGGTCCAGGTGAATTTGAGGTCGGGGTGGAAGGTGTTGGTAAAGTGGATGAACTGTTCAACCTCCTCGTGGGAGCACGAAGCAGCGCCGATACAGTCATCGATGTAGCGGAGGAAAAGGTGGGTGGTGGTGCCAGTGTAGCTGCGGAAGATGGACTGTTCCACATATCCGACGAAGAGGCAGGCATAGCTGGGGCCCATGCGGGTGCCCATGGCTACTCCTTTGGTTTGGAGGAAGTGGGAGGATTGGAAAGAGAAGTTGCTCAGGGTGAGGACCAGTTCACTCAGTCGAAGGAGGATGTCAGTGGAAGGGTACTGGTTGGTACGGCGGGAAAGGAAGAAGCGGAGGGCTTTAATGGAGAGGTCTAGGAAGGGGTCCACCTCGTGGCCTGACACTTCAACTCCCCATCCCACTCTACCAAGGACATGCAGGTCCTTGGACTTCTCCATCGCCAGACCATAGCAACACGACAGCTGGAGGAAGAGAGCTTCATCTTCCGCTTAGGAACCCTCCAACCACAAGGGATGAACTCTGATTTCTCTAGTTTCCTCATTTCCCCTCCCCCCACCTTGTCTCAGTCCCAACCCTCGAACTCAGCACCACCTTCCTAACCTGCAATCTTCTTCCTGACCTCTTTTTTCCCCCCCCTCCGGCCTATCACCCTCACCTTTACCTCCTTCCACCTATCACATTTCTAATGCCCCTCCTCCAAGTCCCTCCTCCCTTTTATCTTAGCCTGCTTGGCACACCTTCCTCATTCCTGAAGAAGGGCTCATGCCAGAAACGTCGATTCTCCTGCTCAATATATCATGGAGCCAAACAGGAAGCATGATATTTTGGTTCTGGTAATGAGGCAGGTTTAACACATGACCTCTGAGTAAAAGATCCCCCCACCCCCAAAGAAGTAGTGGTCATAACGTGATCGAACTTAACATTTAGTTTGGGAGTGAGAAATTTGGGACAGAAACAACTGTGTTTAACTTAATACTGGATTAGTGGTGCTGGAAGAGCACAGCAGTTCAGGCAGCATCCAACGAGCAGTGAAATCGACGTTTCGGGCAAAAGCCCTCGCTGCTCGTTGGATGCTGCCTGAACTGCTGTGCTCTTCCAGCACCACTAATCTAGTATTTGGTTTCCAGCATCTGCAGTCATTGTTTTTACCTCTGTGTTTAACTTAAGTCAAAGGAATGATAATGAAATGAAGTTAGGTAACTTTTATTGTGTGGAAACAGGCCCTTTGGCCCAACAAGTCCACACCGACCCGCTGAAGCGCAACCCACCCAGACCCATTCCCCTACATTTACCCCTTCACCGAACACTACGGGCAATTTATCATGGCCAATTTACCTAACCTGCACACTTTTGGACTGTGGGAGGAAACCGGAGCACCCGGAGGAAACCCACGCAGACACTGGGAAAATGTACAAACTCCACTCAGTCGGTCGCCTGAGGCGGGAATTGAACCCAGGTCTCTGGCGCTGTGAGGTAACAGTGCTAGCCACCGTGCTGCCCCAGCTCAAAGTGGCTAGATTAGCAGGATGTCAGAAAGCAAGCAGTAGCAATTAAGGAATCATGACTTGGAGATACCAATGTTGGACTGGGATGTACAAAGTTTAAAAAAAATCACACAACACCAGGTTATAGTCCAACAGGTTCATTTGGAAACACTTTCAGAGCGCTGCTCCTTCAGGTGGTTGTGGAGTGTAGGATCATAAGACACAGAATTTATAGCAAAAGTTTACAGTGTGATGTAACTGAAATTATATATTGAAAAAGACCTGGATTGTTTATTAACTTATGACTCTTAATAAGGAGGAAAGATTCTAAGAGAGGGATAAACTAAACGTGGCTAAGTGAGGAAGTTAAGGCGAGTGCTAAATTGAAAGAAAGGCATGGAAGGAGGCTAGAGTTAGTGATAGCCCTGAGGACTGGGATATATTCAGAACTCCGCAAAGAAGGACTAAAAAGATAATAGGAAATAAACTACCAGGGCAGACCAGCGAGGGATAGAAAAACTGACAGTAAGAACTTCTTTAAATGTATAAAAAGGAAGAGAGAGGTCAAAGTGAACCTGGGCTCCTTAGGAAATGAATCTGGAGAGAACAAGGGGGAGCAAAGAAATGGCAGAGGAATTAAACAAATATTTTGCATCAGTCGTTATGGTGGAAGATACTTCAAACATCCCATTCAAATTAAAGAATATGGTGGAGGAATTAAGTACCATCACCAGCATTAAAGAATTGATATTAGCCAAACTAATGAGGCTAAAAACAGTCAAGTCCCCTGGTCCTAATGGCCTACATCCTAGGATCCTAAAAGGAGTAGCTATAGAAATGCAATTGGTTGGAATTTCCCAAATGTCATTGGATTCTGGTTAAGTATCAAAGATTTGGAAAACTGCTAATGTGACACTCCTATACAAGAAGGGAGGAAGGCAAAAAGAGGGTAACTATAGGCTGGTTAGTCTAACATCTATTATTGGAAAAGTACTAGAATCAACTACTAAGGAAGTAGAAGCATAATCATTAAAAAATCATAATCTAATAAAACAGAGTCAGCATGGCTTCATGAAAGTGAAATTTTGTCTGCTTAATTTAGTAGAGTTTTTGAAGAGGTTTCACTCAGAATGGATAAAAGGGAGCCAGTAAATGTCTTGCATTTGGCCTTCCAGAAGGCATCTGACAAGGTATCTCAGAATAGAATAAGTCATAAGATAAGAACCTACAGTGTTGGAGGTAGACTATGAGCAGACTAATAGGCTGCCAATGGCAAATTACCCAGTAATTAATGGGCAGGAAACAGTGAGTGGGAATAAGGGATTCTTTTTCAGGCTGGTGACCTGGGACTAGCAGAATTCTACAGAGATCAGTTCTGGAACACTAACCGTTTATAATATGTATCAGTGACTTTGAGGAAAGAAGCGACTGTACTGTAGCCAGATTTGCAGACACCACAAATGTAGGTGGAAAGGCGGGTTTTGCGAGGGACACCGACAGGGTACAGAGAGACCTAGATAGATTAAATAAGTGGACAAAATCTTAGTAAATGAAGTGTAATGTGGGAAAATGGGAAGTTCTTCAATTTGGAAGGTAGAACAAAACAAGAATATTATTTAAATGGAGAACAAACTGCTGAAAGGTGCAGTGCAGAGGGACCTTCAGGTATTTGTACATGAAAGTCAGGAACTCCTTTACACAGAGAGCTGTGTGGGAAGGCAGAGTCCTGTGCGTACTTAAGGCTGAATTGGATAGAATCTTGATCAGTAGAGGCATCCAGGGTTATGTGGAGAGGACAGTGCTGGCAGTTTATTCTTCAAGTGCCCATTCAGTTTCATTGGAAATAAGTTTCAAGAGAACACAGACAGGTAGAAAATGAATGCCAATAGGTGTGAAAGTGACTCCTCCTGGTAGGGAGATGCAGGAGGGGCAATGTAAAATAAAAGTCATGATTGTGTGAGTGGTGCATGAACAGAGGCACCAGGAAATGTATGTGCACAATGATTAAAGATGGCAGAGCAGTTTGAGAAAGTGGTTAATAATGCACACCAGATTCTGAGACTTAAAATCAAGGCATGGAATACAAATGCAAGTGTGTCCTGGTGAACCTATAATAAATATTGGTTTGGCTTCAAATGGATTATTGTCCTCTATTCTGGACATCACACATAAGGAAGGAAGTGAAAGTATTGGAGGGGGTGAGGAACAGTTTCAGAAGAATGGTGTGCTGGATGAGGGATGTTCAATTGAATTGATGGGTTTGAGAACTGGAGATCTCCTACTTCAGGGATGGGGAGGTTATGGGGAGATTTGAAGAATTCCAAAATCATGAGGAACCTGGAGATAGGTGGGGTGAAACTGTTCTTACTGGCAAAAGGGTCAGAAACCAGAGAACCTGAAGGTGAAAGGCAAAGGAATGAAAAGCAAGAGAAGGGGAAATGCCTTGTGCTTTAATATTGCTAGGGGTGGTTTGCAATCAAATTTTGTCCAGTCGTGTTGATTTGAAGTGCCTTGCGATTGCATTGACATTGTCGGACAAACATAGAAACTTGTAGGACATTTGGCTCTTTGACTCTACTGTACCATTCTATATGATCGTGGCTGATCCTCTATCTCAATGCCTTGTAAATGCAAGGTGCTGTTTTGTAAAATTCACATGGATGCATTTTAGATAACTCTGAATGGGTCACAGTTAATGACCGTATTAGCAAAGCTAGATCAGCTCTGTGATCTATGTAATCTGAGTCAAAGCTGATGGATTTTCCGTGGTATGTTTTACATGAGTCACAATAGGAGTAAATGCTTATAACAGTGTAGACATCATGAAACAAAAATAGAAATTGATGGAAAACTCAGCAGGTCTGGCAGCATCTGTGGAGAGAGATGAGTGTTAACATTTTGGTAAAAACAATGACTGCAGATGCTGAAAACCAAATACTGGATTAGTGGTGCTGGAAGAGCACAGCAGTTCAGGCAGCATCCAACGAGCGGGTCTAGTGACCCTTCAGAACTGGACCCCAAATATTTTTCTCCACAGACTTGTTGAGCTTTTCCAGCAATTTCTGTTCCTTATTTTCAGCATCCACAGTTCTTTCAGTTTTTTGTTCAAGACATCACATGGTCATAGAGATGAACAGCATGGAAACAGACCCTTCGGTGCCGACCAGATATTCCATCCCAAGCTAGTCCCACCTGCCACTATCTGGTCCATATCCCTCCAAGCCCCTCCTATTCATATACCCATCTAGATGCCTTTTAAATGTTGCAATTGTACTAGCTTCCACCACTTCCTCTGGCAGCTCACTCCATACATGTACCACCCTCTGCGTGAAAACCTGATTTCGGTAAGGATTGTAGGGAAGGTGTGAGCAGGAGTGTCACATGTTCCTGGATTGTTTGTAGATTTTTTGGAAATCTGTGATACTCCTTACCATGGTTGGGTTAGCAGAATTATTTGGCACATTGCATCTGGAAAAATAACAGAATCACTCCATACAGCTTGCTTTGTGATCTTGCTGCTGCTCCACAGGGAGGGTGGCACAGTGACTCAGTGTGCATTGCTGCCTCAAGCACCAGGGACCCTGGTTCGATTCCAGCCTCGGGCAATTGTATGGAGTTTGCACATTCTCCTTGTGCTTGTGTGGGTGTCCACCGGATTCTCTGGTTTCCTCTGGGTGCTTTGGTTACCTCTCACAGTTCAAAGGTATGCAGGTTAGGTGGATTAACCATGCTGAATTGTCCATAGTGTCCAGGGATGTGCAGACTAGGTGGATTAGTCATGGAAAATGCAGGGATAGGATAGTAGGGTGTTTCTGGGTGGGCTGCTGTTCAGAGGGCCGGTGTCATTAGATAGGTCAAATGGCCTGCTTCCATACTGCAGGGATTCTGTGATCCTATGTGCTTATAGGAGATTGCAGATGACCAATTGTCTTGGACAGATTAAACAGTTTGCAGAATATCACGTCTCTGTCAGTGTCTTAGATTCACTGTCAAAGATAACTAGCCTGAAGCAACCTTCAGCTTTGACTGCCCTGTTGTAGGGCCTACACTGTTCAGGGTGTTTTGAAATTTGTGGCCCTTCCCCATAGCTCAAACAAGCTGTTTGTTGAGATGGATTCGGTCACTCTTTCTCAGCTACATCTGCTGAAAAAGTGTCCATCTATGTCAAACTAGAGTATATGTTTTAGAAGGAGGATTGATGGGGAAGATGGTGTGGAATTAAATGGCTTACAGTCCATCTTAATGTTTCCAATTATTCGATAACACACTCTAAGAAAATATTCAATGAATAGTCTCTCTAATAGCTTGGGTGCTGAAGGCGGGTTATAATTAAATCACGCAAACCAGAAAGTTTCTGTTCAATGCCTCTTTATGCTGAGTTTAACTAATCTCTGCCGTGATGGTGTCAGGATCACAACGTGTGGTTTTTAGCACATCCTGCACTGTAGCTCAGGATTCTACCAGCTGCCAGATTCCCTCCAGATCTTTCACTATTTTGAAGTGGTAGTATATGGCCATTCCATTACCAGCACTGGATGAAAATTCCTGGCCTCCCCATCGAATGTCACTATGCCAACCTCCATACACACCACAGGTCATCACCACCTTCTAATGGTGTCGTCCCATTCCCCCTCAGACAAAGCAGAACACTCAGACACAGTATAGTTTTACCTCCTTCACCTTTATTCCGGGCCCAGGAGGGAGAGGGAACGACCACCCATGTGCACAGAGACATGAGTTCACAGTCTTCTCCGCAACAGTAGTTTCTCAATGAACTCTATAGTCATTTTACAGTGAGGAGCATCCAGATAAGGCAACGTACATATTAATATTGTAACTGTTACAATCAGTGAGCATCCATAGTAAATATTAAGCCATCTGCTGTTACACAATGAATAACTGACTTCACATAATAAATACTTTCACCTTGTTAACTGATGTTACATACTGGATGCCAGCTCATCTTGTTGAATAGCTCTACATAATGATTGCTTTTCTACCTTGTTAATCCATTACCCTTGCCTCCAGCACCCCAGTGTTAACTGTAATTTCTTATCTGATATGAGTCATGTTCAGCTGAACCTCTTTTTCACAAAACTCAGAACTTAACTCTTTCCCTACCTGCTTATACCCTATGCACATTCTCAGTGGGGCAATTAGAGATGGGCCACAAATGATGACCTCATCAGCAATGCTCACATTCCATGAATAAATAATTTTAAAAAAGGATAAAATCAATCTAGATCTTTGCCTCTGATATTTTAATCAGTATGGACCAGTTTGGGCCAAAAGGCCTGTTTATGGGACTCTACGACTCTGTGAGTAGCTGTTAACAATTGCCGGAGAGACTGCGTGTCTGGTCATGACTGGTTTGAGGTTGTCTGAAGCCCCTTTTGCACCCATACGCTGTAACAGTTTGACCAACTTCAGTCCCCGGCTGCTATGCCGGAATTCTAGAGGGAGTGGTAAAAATAAACTTAAAAATTGAAACAACGTACGCATCACGCAGCTGCAGTTAGTTTACCCTTTGATAGGAGAGTGTCCAATTCCCATTCATTCTTTCAGCTTTACTAAACTGCAAAAACCACCTCCATTCTCCCTCACCAAAGGCCATCTTAAACAGAGTGCAGTATGGCAGTTAACTCGTGGATAATGTCTAACTGCTGAAGCCTGTTGTGCATGAAAATGGAAGGTTGTTTCTTGTCTTTTGTGTGTGTTGAAATTCACTTCAATGAGTGAAACAACTTGTTTTCTTAGGTTTTTGTGAAGCCATCTGGAGAGGCAGAGCAATATGCGACAGTCACAATCCAGCCCAACGCAGCAGTCAACAGCGACCTAGTATTTGACCGTGAGCAGAAACATCTTTACGTCACAACTCAGCTAAAGGTACGTCTCTGGAAATGAAGCCAAGTGCATGTTTCAAGCAGTTTGATACCAAGGGCACGGGTTCCTAATCCTCCATCAATGACTATGGAGCCATTGGTGCTGGCTGTGTCAGCAGAATGGGATGATGTTTCCCTGTATCTGCTGCCCTTGTCCTTCTAGATTCTAGTGACCATGGATTTTTTAGATTAGATTAGATACAGTGTGCAAACAGGCCCTTCGGAGGGTCGGTGTGGACTTGTTGGGCCGAAGAGTGATCCACGCAGACCCATTCCCCTACATTTACCCCTTCACCTGACACTACGGGCAATTTAGCATGGCCAATTCACCTAACCTGCACATCTTTGGACTGTGGGAGGAAACTGGAGCACCCGGAGGAAACCTACGCAAACATGGGCTTCTTTAGTTACTGTTGGTCAGTTGTGGGGTAGGGAGGGGCAGCCAATGCCCTATCCGAGAAGATCATGCCTGTCTATGTGAGTAACTGTTCTTCCTTTTCCCCCTCAAAGACCGAAGTTAATTCGAGGGAAATTCTCTATAACATATGGAAAACAGTTTGGAGTCACTGTTTATTGATTCTCATTTAAGGTGTTGAAGCTTCCAGTGAGTGAGTGTTCTGCGTACGCTGACTGTCAGTCCTGTCTAGTAGCGAGGGATCCATACTGTGGCTGGTGCATACTTCAGGGCAGGTAAGTCACAAAAAACGTGGCCCGATCATCCCGTCTCTCAGACTCCGTCACCTTCACTACGCAGCTGTGGGGTTTGAGGGTTTAGCTGGTAGCCCTGAATTTGCAGAGTTGCTCATTTCAAGCCTGACACTGGCTAATAGACACAGACCAACAAAATGAGGGCACCATCCTGGAAATGGTAAGGCTCCCTGCCACTAATTGTAACAATATATAATCATAAATGTTTAGCACGAGACTTTACTTTGCAAGGATGCTGACATTAGCTGGCAATAAAACCTCCCCTTTGTCCCACTCCCATCCATTGACCCCATCTATACTTCTCACTGCCTCAGGGAAGCAACCAAAATAATTAATGACCCCTCCCGCCCTGGTTATACTTTCTTCCACCCTCTTCCATCAGGCAGAAGATATAAAAGTTTGTATACATGTCCAACAGGTTCAAGAACAGCTTCTTCCTTAATGTTATCGCACTTTTGAATGGACCTATTTAATGTTAATGTCGGTCCCTCTCTGCATCATCTTGTCAGCTGTAACACTGTATCCTGCATTCTAGTCTGTTACCCTGATCCGCTTGCTTACCATGATTGGCCTGTAAAGCACATAAGGCAACATTTTGTCACGTGTACTGAAGTAATAAATCAACTCAAATAATCACTGCTTCTCTAACTGAGAGTTGCAGTGGCACATCCTAGCCTTGCTCTTGGTGAAACATTGCAGTTTTAGATCTAACTTTCACTTTGTCTTGGAGCACTTGCCTTCTGCTGTTCCCACTTGCCATAAAAATGATATGGGAAGGAATGTTTCTTGTAAAATTCCACAAGTTGCTAATGTTGCCAAACAGGTGGCCATGTGAGGAATATGAGAGACCCCATTAGCACTGTGATTTCATGAGCTAAGTGCATTGGTCAGGGAGTGGAAGATGGATTTTAATTAAAATAAATGTCATGGTAAATGCAAAACCTGATGCACAGGTACACGTTAGGAGCATTAGCAAAACTGGGAATGCATTTTAATATTATAATTCATCATTCACTGAAAATATCCAATTAATACAGATCTTCAAGCATTGGGATATAAGTCGAGATTGTGTGACGATAAATTAAAGCTTTTTTAAAAGTCATTTTTTATATAGTAATGGGACCATGTTTGGAACTGTGTGCAGTTTATGATGCTTTATGATTCAAAGTGGTCTGGTAAATCACTAAGTCATCAGACTTAAGAGTCCAAATTGCAGGTGTTGTCTTAGAGTCATAGAGATGGACAGCACAGAAACAGACTCCAACTTGTCCATGCTGACCAGATATCCTAAAATTAATCTAGTCCCATATGCCAACACCTGGCCCATATCCCTCTAAATCTTTCCTATTCACTTACCATCCAGGTGCCTTTTAAATGCTGCCATTATACCAGCTTCTACACTTCCTCTGGCAGCTCACCCCATACACGCACCACCCTCTGAGTGAAAAGGTTGCCTCTTAGGTCCCTTTTCAATCTTTCCCCTCTCACCTTAAACCTATGCCCTCTACTTTTGGACTCCCCCACCCCAGGGAAAATACCTTGTCTATTTACCATGTTCACCTTGTTTATTTATCCATGCCCCTCATGATTTTATAAACTTCTTTTAAGGGGAATCTTTTTATTTTCAATGACACATCAGAAGGAATGAGACCCAATATATTAAAATATTGAAAAGAACAAGCAAAGACGTGAACAGTTTATTCAAATTGGACTATGAACACAGAGGAACCAAAAAAAAATGAATGAAACTTCTGTGAGATTTGGAGGTCAGAATGATTTCTAATCCCCTGTGAAATAAAAGGTGGGATTAAATTTTAGCAAAACGAAGCTCAGTTAGCTTTTATCGTTAAGAAGTTGATAACTATAGAAAGACCTTTGGAATGGTGCATGTTTCACAAAGTATCGATGATCTACGATGGCTCTTGCAATTGAACAAATGTCACGGGTTGAAGGATGATGCAAATTGCGATAGGCAAGAGGGCATTTTATGAATTCCAACAGTGAAGCTTCAGACGCCAGGGATGTAAGTCAGAAATTCAGCATTATACCCCCATTATTTGGAATCCTTCCCTCTTATAAGTGTTCCCAGTAGGAAAAGGACAGATTTATAAAATTAATCCAATAGTACGTAAATTCTTTAATTTACCTGGGAGAAAGGACAGACATTTTTTTAAACGTGTTCTGGATGAGTTCAGTGAAGTTGATGAAATTGTTAAGTCTGGAATGTGGCCAGTTGGTCAAATCCATGACTTCTAGCTTCTTGTGCAGAACTCTCTGCTCTGTTATCCACCAAGTGAATTCCTCTCATGGTCACTTCGATCACTGCCTTGAACGGCAAGGTCGGAATTCTGCGAGATTGTCTCGTGAAATGGGATGGCTAGTAAGCTGCAGCAGTATGGAATTTACCTTTGGAGCTCTTGAATATATTGGTGATGTGCTGTTTTGAATACTGGGTTAGAAGCTGAAAGATTCAGCAATAATTCACTGAGCTCTGTTGGAGCTTATCAATTACTTCACAAACTTGAATAAATTCATTCGTTTGAAGAGAACTTTACACTCCTCACTGTTGATGCTTGAGCAACTTATTGGCTCAAGTTGAATGTACTGCCTGGTGTTGATACAGCCTGCCTTTCTGCCAATAGGTGCTGTCGGAGGTCAGAGTGCGAAAGGGCGGAGGAAGGTGTTCAGTGGCTCTGGAGCTATGAGGAAGGCCGACAGTGTCTGAGTGTGCAGACTCTGATCCCAGCTAATATCAGCAGACAGGAGCAAAAACAGGTGAGTGAGAGAGTGGATGGGAATGTCAGGATACAGTCAATAGCAGATCTTCTTGAGCATCCACCTGGTCAAGTTCCTTGGTGATGGGGGAAATGAGAACAAGAGTAGGATTAGGCATAACGCTGACTGAGTCTGTTCAAAGTCTCCTCCGCACACGGTCCTGAAAAAATTTAGACATCATAACTTGTGAGGAAAAAGGTGTAGGTCTGTCAGTTGTTTGTCAATTGTCCATTGACCCAAGGCCCTAATTCCCCACGTGGACAGTCTGCTTAACCACATTTCACTGTTAAACAGCAAAATGGGATCGCGAAATATGTGGAGCATAGGATCTTTAATAGGGACCTTAACAAAGTTTTGGACTATCTTCAGTTAATTCCAGGTTATTATACATCTGGCCCATCACTCATCACTATAAATATAATTTTGTAAGGGCCCAACCATCTCTAATTTAGACTTAATGGCATTGGGCAGAAGAAATTGAGACTATTGACATCATCCATCATCATCCTGCTCTAGTAGATTGATTTTTGGATACGTTAAGGCTGTTTTTCAAAGCCCATACCAACACTCCTTGAATAAGGAGTTATTTCACTTCCCAGTTAACTACTTCAGCCAAGTCGGCCTTGTCTGTGTCAGGTCATGTAGTAAGCATTTCTCCATCACTAATGAAGCTTCAGGCAAGCTTACCCTTTAGGGTATGGTCGTCTTCATCTTTGTTGTCATATTTTGGTTTTGCTTGTCCACCATATTACGTTACTCAAATATTACTTCTAAAACTTTGGTTTCCCCATTTCCCTCCCATTCTCCAATTGTTTCTGATTGGAAACAAACCTGACAGTAAACCAATGATCAGCTTCTGTATTCTTCCACATTGCTAATCAGTAAAACTCCTGCACTCTGTGATATGTTTTGAACTCATTGAAATAACTCAACAGGGGCTGGTATCCTGTCACCAAGTCACCCTTTATTTACACATGCATACACCTTGTCACTGCTCCAGCTTCCTCAGAGTCGAGAGTGTGGTGCTGGAAAAGCACAGCAGCTTGGACAGCATCTGAGGAGCAGGAAAATCGACATTTCAGGCAAAAGCCTTTAGTCAGCTTCCTCAGAGCCATCTCTCAAAGTGAACAGAACCTCTGACACTCTTGTTTACATCTATCAGCCAGGGCTCGCTGATTGGACCAGATTATGCTCAATGGAGTTTAGAAGGATGAGGGGGGATCTAATTGAAACATACAGAATACTGTATGAATTCTGTATGAATAACCTGGACACTGTAGATGTTGGGAAGATGTTTGCATTGGTAGGAGAGATGAGGACTAACGGGCACAGCCTTAGAGTAAAGGGAAGACGTTTTAGAATGGAAATGAGGGGAAACGTCTTGATCCAGAGAGTGGTGGATCTATGGAATTCGTTGCCACAGAAGGCTGTGGAGGCCAGATTATTGAGTATATTTAAGACTGAGATAGATAGGTTTTTGAGTATGAAGAGTTACAGGGAGAAAGGTTTCTCAATGCCAATCAGCCATGATTGAATGGCAGAGCAGACTTAATGGGCTGAATCGCCTAATTTCTTCCCCTATGTCTTCTGGTCTTAGCAGCCGCAATCAGGGAACTCCTATTCTATGAGGTCCAACTGGCTGACCTCGTTCCACTCAGGGTGCTCTATGTTACGAAGAAAGCAAATATCAACATGTCGCTGAGCAGTGATTGCCATCCAAATCATGACCTCGAGGGATGTTCTTCTTTACTCAAGTAATTTTTCTGCCTTGTCCCTAGGTATTTGTGAATGTCGCTGACTTGCCTGTTCTTGCTGAGGGTGAGTCTTACACCTGTCTATTCGATGATTACTCCAGCCCTGCAGTCATTACGGAGAGAGGTGTGGTGTGTTGGACCCCCAACGTCCAGCAACTTCCACCGACAAAACCAGGAACAGGTGTGTCTCAGGCGATAGGGATCTGATTACCAATAATTGTACTTTGACTTTGGTATTACCTGTTGTAAGATTGCAGTGGGACAGTGCCAGCATTCTCTGCTTGAGCTTTCGTGTGATTAGTGTCCAAGTTAGAGTGATTAGTGGTGCATTGATTGATGGGTATCTGAATGAGCGAAATACTATAAGAGGCGTTTCTCCAGACTTTTACAACAGAGATTTGTGAAACTTTTTGAGGAAGTTCACATGCTCTTGTTCCAGAGACACAGACAGACAGACACGCACGCACGCACACAGACAGGCACGCACACAGACATAGACATAGACACACACACACACACACATACACACACAAAATACTGAGATTTAGTTATTAGAGGGGTTAATTGATGGTGCCTGTGAGAGAGACACTTTTATACAAGCTGTATTTTGAGGGAAGATGAAGGATTGTGGATGTTACTGGTTCTTACACAGATATTCCAACAGGCTTACCTTTTATAGGATGGTGCGGTATTAGTGTTGGCGTCAGTTAGAGCAGACTCATCCACAGACAGCACTCCTCTGGTTACATTTCATGAACAGCTCCAGAAAATGAACTAATACTGGGGTTTAGGGAAAGGTAATTAATTCCCACTAAATAGCCAGGCACTGCTAAAATGTTTGGTTGATTTTTAAATGATTGTCGTTCCTTGAAGGAAAGAAAGGTTTACAATTCTGTTGTGCTTTCATGCTTTGAAGACCTCCCAATGTGCTATAAAGTCATGACAGCAGCATCTCGAAAGGTCGTACCTCTGGTAATGCACGGAATATAGCAGCCGATTTGGGCATGACAAACTCTGCCAGGAAGCGATGTGTAAATCACCAGATCATCCGCTCGGGTGATTAAAGATTGGCCCCAATTCCGGTCATATTCTTCCTGTCTTGTTCAGTGCCTTGAGATTTGTATGGCCAGCTCCAGAGGGCAGTTGATAAATTTGACAGTGGAGCACTCTGATGCTATATTGAAAAGTCAGTGTAAATGCTGTGCTCAATTTTTTAAATTGTGTTTTCTCCCTCTGTCTACCGCATCCACCAACGTAAAACTCTGTCTTTCTATACCTGTCTGTCTGTCTGTCTATCTGCTCTGTGTCTATCACTCTGCCTGTTTCTTTGTTGATCTCTCTCTCTCTCTCTCTCTCTCTCTCTCTCTCTCTCTCTTTCTCTTCCCCCCCCCCTCTCTCTCTCTTTCTCTTCCCCTCTCTCTCTTTCTCTTCCTCCCTGTCTGTCTGTCTGTCTGTCTGTCTCTCTCTCTCTCTCTCTCTCTCTCTCTCTCTCTCTCTCTCTCTCTCTCTCTCTCTCTCTTTCCCCCCCCCCCACTCCCGCCTCTCTCGCTCTCGCTCTCTGTTTGTTTCCCTGTGTTTCTGGAGTCTAACATGTTGCCACTAGACAAAGACGACGATTCCTGGATGCTGGCTTCTTGCAGTTGGTATTAGTTGAGTTTATCACTCTTTCCCTTGATTACTGATGAATGTGGTCTGTGGGAAGAAAGTTCTGATCTCTGCTGTAATCTCCTTTACAGATCATGTGACTGTCAGATTAAAAATAATGTTCTTTAACATCATACTGACAGCAGAGCGATTCACCTTCTATGACTGTGCTGCAGTCCAGCAGCTCTCCAGAAATTTTCCGTAAGTGATTTCACTGTTTTTTTCCAAGCAAAAGAAAATCAAGGTGACAAACAAGAATCCAATATAAAAAGGGAAATCTGAAAACTGGATAAGCTCCATTCAGTTTTGAAGTAGACACATAAAGGATTTGAAACATTTAACTGTTTCTCTCTTCACAAGCTATTGGACTGCTGAGTTGTAGAGTCATAGAGATGTACAGCATGGAAACAAACCCTACGGTCCAACCCATCAATGCCAACCAGATATCACAACCCAGTCTAGTCCCACTTGCCAGTGCCCAGCCCATATCCCTCCAAACCCTTCCTATTCATATACCCATCCAAATGCCTCTTAAATGTTGTAATTGTATCAGCCTCCACCACATCCTCTGACAGCTCATTCCATACATGTACCACCCTCTGCATGAAAAAGTTGCCCCTTCGGTCTCTTTTATATCTTTCCCCTCTCACCCTAAACCTATGCCCTCTAGTTCTGGACTCCCAACCCCAAGGAAAAGACTTTGTCTGTTTATCCTATCCATGCCCCTCATAATTTTATAAGCCTCTATAAGGTCACCCCTCAGCCTCCGACGCTCCAGGAAAACAGCCCCAGCCTGTTCAGCCTCTCCCTGTAGCTCAGATCCTCCAACCCTGGCAACATCCTTGTAAATCTTTTCTGAACCCTTTCAAGTTTCACAACATCTTTCTGATAGGACGGAGACCAGAATTGCATGCAATATTCCAACAGTGGCCTAACCAATGCCCTGTACAGCCGCAACATGACCTCCAAACTCCTGTACTCAATACTCTGACCAATAAAGGAAAGCATACCAAACGCCGCCTTCACTCTCCTATCTACCTGCGACTCCACTTTCAAGGAGCTATGAACCTGCACTCCAAGGTCTCTTTGTTCAGCAACACTCCCTAGAACCTTGTCATTAAGTGTATAAGTCCTGCTAAGATTTGCTTTCCCAAAATGCAGCACCTCGCATTTATCTGAATTAAACTCCATCTGCCACTTCTCAGCCCATTGGCCCATCTGGTCGAGATCCTGTTGTAATCTGAGGTAATCCTCTTCGCTGTCCACTACACCTCTAATTTTGGTGTCATCTTCCTCCAGAACGTTGTCTTTTTTTTTCCCCCCATATTTCCAGCATCTGCAATGTTGTCCTTTTAAAAGTAAATCCAATGTTGATTCAGTGTTTGGTTCTGTTGGGTCGAATCTGATGCCATGCTACCAATAAAATCATCTTGATTTCATTCCTTTGTTATTTTTTCCAAAGATGTATTTATTCATAAAATGTGTGAAAATACATTCGATAACAGTTCCACATAACGTACGATACGGATTGGTTTAATTCAAGACTATGCCTGCTATGCCTCAGTACACTTGCCTGTCGAGGTTATATTTATAAAGTATGTTCATATTTAATGTCAGATATTCTCTGGTGCACAAAGCGTTATTGCTGATGTTACCAAACCTCTTGAAGAGTGGCACAATTATGGAGCTCATCCCCAGAGACTCAGTCCAAAGCCAACCCTCTTTTCTTTTTTCATTCCAAAACAAAAACAGAAATTGCTGGAGAAACTCTGCACATCTGGCGTCATCTGTGGAGAGAAAGCAGTCAGCCTTTTTTTGGTCCCTTCTTCAGAACTGGAGATAGGCAGGCGAAAAGGAGGGAAAAGATAAGTGGAGATGGGTCTCAGAGTGAAGGACACCCCTGCACCTCCTCCCATGGCTTTGCCTTGTCATCTCCTTTAGTCCATTATCCTGCCGAAATACCTCTAGTCATCGACTCTTTCCCTCGTTAGTGGCAGCCAGGCTTTCTAGGCTACCCAGGTCTTAAGCTTTGGAATTTCTTCCCTAAATCTCTCTGCCTACTTTTCCTCTATTATGATACTGCCAGGGCTTGAGTTAAAAGGAGGCTGGATGTGCTGCGACTTCTTTCACTGGAGCGTAGGATGTTGAGGTGTGACCTTAAAGAGGGTTATCAAATCATAAAGTGTATAGTTAAGGTGAATGGCAGGTGCCTTTCTCCTGGGGTGAGGGGAATTTCAAGACTAGGGGACATGTTTTTATGGTGAGAGGAGAAAGACTTAAAAAAGGCAGGAGGGGTAACTTTGTTTAAACAGAGTGTGGTTTTTGTGTGGAATGAACTTCCAGAGGAAGTGGTGGATGCAGGTGCAGTTACAATGTTTAAAAGACACTTAGGTAAGAATAAGAAATGAAGAAGAAATGTTTGGAGGGATATGGGCCAAGTGCAAGCAGGCGGGACTAGTTTAGATTGGGATAATGGTTGGCAAGGACTGGTTGGACCGAGGGGTCTGTTTCTGTCCTCTATGGCTCTATGACCTGGATTGAGCTTTTCATTGTCTGATGTATCTGAGACCTAGAGCATCTCATCTGAGACCTGTGGTGTACTGGGGCCAGTTTGTGTGGCTCAATGAAATACCCCTGCTCCTACTTTTGCTGGTCTTATGATCCAATAACTACTCAAGTGGCATGGTGTCAGATTCTGCTATCTCGTTCTCCTGTGGAGCACATCGGGAAGATTTACTGCATTAGCAATGCTTTATAGCGTTCAGTGTCCATTTTGTAGATGGTGTTACGGTGTGCAATGGGTCAGTGTTGTTTATTAACTGCGTTTCTCATTACAGCCTGAATTTATTAATCAAACTGCTGTGAAATTCTAGCATTTTCCATTTTGTAAATCCACAGGGTGAGCTTAGAGACCAAAGCAAACCAGCTGCCAAGAAATTCTGAAATGTTGGTTTGGTATTTAAAGGATGCAGAGATCTCGTGTTTGTTTTCCGAACAGTCAGAAGCATTTGAAATTTTCAGATGTGTTTTTCATTACTTCTGTCCAGTGGTAACTGTGCAGGAATTCTCAGCAGGGTGAGAGCCCCGGTTTCTCAGAGTCTCCCTGCCACCAACACTGACTATGTTTCTCTTTCTCTTCCTGCTGCCTGTCTAGGTGCCGTGGATGTGTGAGCAGTCAATGGGGTTGTAATTGGTGCGTGCTTCAGCATCACTGCACCCACAACACCACCTGTGAGGATGAGGTGATCATTTTTAATGAGAATGTAAGTGTCGAGTTGGTAAGGATTGGTCACTCTTCCGGGTTCGAGAGGGAAAAATCACCACGTGTTCCAACTCCGTCACCCATCGGTGACCCCCTACTCGAAATCTGTGTGCCTACTTGATGATGACAGAGTAGTGTTTTTCTATCAAGATTAGAGTGGTGCTGGAAAAGCACAGCAGGTCTGGCAGCATCCAAGTAGCAGGAAAATCGACATTTCGGGCAAAAGCCCTCCTTCTTGATGAAGGGCTTTTGCCCGAAATATCGATTTTCCTGCTGCTTGGATGCTGCCAGACCTGCTGTGCTTTTCCAGCACCACTCTACCCTTGACTCTAATCTCCAGCATCTGCAGTACCCACTTCCGCTTCATATTTGTCTGTAATGACCAATGATAGTGGAATACTCCCAGTTGAAGTTCATTCATGGATGATCATTTGGAGGCATCACCAGGGAATGAATGCATCACCAGTGGAGGGCAAGAGAGAGAATCTGCAGATAAAAGGTAATTTGAATCTAGGACTTAAGAGCAGTGTGCTGCAGTGAAAGTTGCTGATTGTCTCCTGCATTTTTGTTTGTTTGTTTCATGTCTTCATGCACGTTTCCCCAGTGACGGGGAATAGCGTGGAGGTTTTGGAAGGATGAACAGGCTGGTTATCGTCCTGGTGAACCACTCTATGAATCCTGCTAATGGGGTAACATGTCCTGCACTGGGAATTGAACCTGGAGCTGCTGGCTCTGAGGCAGGAATACTACCAACAGAGCTTGGTCACTACCTCCCAGTGTTCAGTTCTCGGCATGAATGACGGAATGGATCTGTTACCCTGTGTAGGCCAAGTAATGTTAAGTTGTGAGGACCAGGCTTGTTTTCTTCTCAAGTTTAGAAGGTTATGGGGTGTTCTCATTGCGGGATGTAATGTGATTCCAATAGGAGGCCAATGCATGGACACATAACCTTAAAGCCAGATGTAGGTCGGTCTTCCTCATGCATTGGAAGCTAGAACCCATTTCCCTGTTGAGGCTGAAGCAATTGAAAATCTTGAAATTCATGTTTGATAGATTTCTGTTATATAATTGGAACAGCAGAACAAATTCAGGGCATTGAATTACCACCTGCTCTTGCTTTGTTTGAATGAATTAAACTTTGGGATTCATGAGGTTGTTAATAGCTGTAGTCCATGAGGGATCACAGGCCTGTCTGTTGTAACAGGATAGGACTGTCCTGAGGAGCACCCCTCCACATCAGCCATAGGCCGGGGTGAGAAGCCAAGTCCCTGCTCCAACTCGGCCAGACAAGGCATCGAAACCATACTCTTGACATTAGTCTGAACCACTCGCCAGCCATCAAGCCAACTGAGCTAACATTGTAAATGGACGTTTTGATTTAAATTTAGATTAGATTAGATTTCCTATAGTGTGGGAGCAGGCCATTTGGCTCAACGAGTCCACACTGACTCTCCGAAGAGTAATCCACCCAGACCCATTTCCCTTTGACTAATACACCTAATGCTCAGGGCAATTTAGCATGGCCAATTGACCTGACCTGTACATCTTGGGACTGTAGCAGGAAACCGGAGAACCTGGAGGAAACCCACACAGACACAGGGAGAATGTACAAACTCCACACAGACAGTCACCCGAGGTTGGAATCAAACCCAGGTCCCTGGTGCTGTGAGGCAGCAGTGCTAACCACTGAGCCACCATGCCGCCCCCCTTTGGCTGTTGGATATTTGAGAACTGTTTGTAGAACGATGCAGAAAATGTGGAGCTAGAAACCTGTTGGTGTGTCTCCATGACTATATGCGGCTGAAGACCTGGAGTTGAAAACCCAGGGATCTGGTGATTAGCAGGCCCCTCCTTATCCTTCCTCTGCTGTGTGTGTGTGTGTGTGTGTGTGTGTGCTTGTGTGTGTATATACAGGCAGGTGCCTCTTGTTTAAAGAATTCTGTGGTGCTCACATTCCGTGGTGTCTGCTTTATGGCCTGGTGGCAGGATGCCAGTTGGTGTTTCTGGGTGGTCGTGTTGAATGACCCGGCAACGTGGGAGCTCATCCATCAACAGGTGACAGGCGAAGGTTAATGAGCAGCGTGAGGATGATGGGTTTCCTGCTATCCATCGAGCAGAATGCTGACTGGAGTTAATTGTATAAAACAAGAACGGAAACTGTGCTGGAGTTTGTAACTGTAACCATCTTCAAAGTGTACACCCCACCCCTTTCAAAGCCTTGAAAGGCTCTTCCTATTAGTGGGTTTGTAAACACTCTACAGTGATGTACTTGCAGCGTACTGATGCTTTTACTATTTCTGTCACATTACTGTGTGGAACATCAAAGGTACATTAGCGCTCCAGATGTCTGATTGAGCAGTTCAGATGGTGCAGCTTAATTCCTAAACAGCTCTCAGCCCAACAGTTTGGACTTTTTTGAGGTAACTTGAATGCCATGGCCCTCTTGGAGTTTTCAAGTATATTGAAAGAACTCATTTGGCAAGCATTTCACTCCTTTATTTTTGAGCACACAGCATCCTAGTAGAATGAAGTATTACCAATGTTTGGATACAATATCAGAACAAAAATAAGGTACCACAGTTCACATCAATGACCAAGCTCCTTCAAAAGAGCAAAAACACAACATTAACTCTTCCACAGACATTAACTGGTGTCTCAGAAGGTAGCAGGATCAGACATAAATTTATAATGGGTAAAATTGAAGCATTCTTAAAGAATGCAGCTTGCAATAGTGGACCACAAGGGGGTTATAAGGAAGGTATGAAGGAGGCTGTAAAGGGAAAATTGAGAATAAGTTGATACATGGAAGGTTTTCATTAGCAGGGAAAGAACACGTGAAATTCTTGTGGTAATTTACCTCCTTTTCTCCAAGTATGATGTTAGAATGCACGCATTTACCTCATAGGCAATTCTTTCCTGCAAAGCTGCATCTCAAAAAGCAAATCAATCACTTTCTTGGGTGAACTGCTTTCATGTTAAATACATCTGGCCTTGAATTTATGAGCTATTCTCTATATTGAAGGAACTGTTCGCCAAAACTAAGACCACCAGGGCAGAGTTCCTTGAAGTCCAGTGACTCTCTGAATAGGATCAGTTAAAAGTTAATTTTGCTTTCAAGAGTCACTCAGAAAGGAAATGACATCACCTCGCACACCTCTCCCGAGTGTTTCTAGGAAACTATGAAGTGTCCATGCTTCACCCCATCCATGCCAATGTAGAGTGTAGCACTACTCACTCACTATCTTTCTAAATTCAAAGTACTTTTTCAAATTATAATTTGTAAAACTGCTGGAAAATGTGGCTGATAAACATTTCAGCTTCAAACGCCTTAGTTAGGCCTGAACCAAAGCGTACAGTTCCTTTAAAGAGATTTTGCAAAGAATGGCCTCGCTGCAATAATTCAATGTGATTTTGAGAAAAAATACATTTCTGTTTTAAAATTGATTCCAAATCAAAAATAATGAATTATTTTCTGTCTCTTGCTGTCCTCCTTCCCATTATCTGTGCATCTCCTTCCATTCCAATTTTTTTCCATCCTTTCTATCTATCCTGATTGATTTAAATGGTGATCCTTCCCTGGCAGTTTGTACGACCCTACGTGGTACCGCCTACCCTTGCTACCAAGCCGCTTCGTGTCGACACTACTGTGCTTCCAACCACCACCCGCCTCACCACCACAGCTCTCACAACAGGAGCTACAACCATTCCTTCCATATTGCTCCACACACATACCATGCTGACTACCAGAACTATGACCACTACCACATTGCCGACCACTGTGCCCTTCTCTGCTGTGGTGCTGACCAATGCCACAGCCGATCCGACTAGCCAGTCAACCACTGCGCCCACCATGCCAGCTCCAACGACAGTGCCCACCACCCCGGACCTCACACCTGCTCCAACCACACAACGGACTGCAGCCAGTCCGTCCTCAGGGGCTACTACTGTGGCTGAGAGCAGTACCCCGAATGCGACCACAACCGAGGGGGCAGCACCTACCCCCGGCCCATCAGGGGAGGTCTTGACCACGGTCACGTCTGTGTCACCACCCACTACACTCGAAGCTCTGTTGGAAACTAGCCCACTCACGACGGTTACCCCTCCAACCATTGATGCCGCCATTACAACCGCATCAGCCTCTCCTTTCAACAGGACAGACGGTGCCACCCCCACCGTTGCCACGACTGCCCCTGCCGCCGATCCCACGGAGCCCCCTATCACTCGATTGGCTGTGCCAACTGACCCCCGACCTGACCACCTGACCGCCCTGCCCACTGTTTGGCCTGTAAAGGACGTTGGTGAGTGGAAGGAGCCAGATGCTTGGGTAGACCCTGTGCAGGTTGAGAACGACACAGCCGTCTTCTCGGCTGCTGCTGCGCTGCTATCAGGTGACGGAGATGTTGAGAACCCTTCTCCTGCCTTTCTCCACCTGCTTGACACTGAGGTCGACTACCACTTTGATCCTGACTCTCCATCTTTCTCCGTACAGGTAAGTTTGAGTTTGTTTCTTTGTGACCAACTTTTTGAGTTGAGCTGGATCACTCAACTCATTCCTGGAGCGAAGGGCTTGTCTTATGAAGAAAGGTGTATCTTTACCTTTTAACTATTTACATTTATTTACTGGAATTTTGAAGAGTGGGAGGTGATATTATTGAAGCACATAAAATGCTGGGTAGGATACTGGATAGAGTGTAGACCAGGAGGATGTCGTGGAGACTAAAGCCAACGGCCACAGTTTCAGAAGTAATGGTCTCCATTTTAAGACAGAGATAAGGAGCAATTCCTCGCAAAGAGCATGTGGAATATCCCAGGAGATAGTAAAGGCTGTGTCTTCAAGGCTGAGTGAAGTGGATTTTTGAAAGACGTGGGAGTCAAGAGTTAAGGTGTGTGAATGGAAAAGTGGAGCTGAGATGACAGCTGGATTAGTTCAATCTTATTGAATGGTGAAGCATTGGCTTGAAGGGTCAAATGGCTTCCTGTTACCCTTAAGTCCTTTGTTGTAGCAGGTCACCAGTGTCTGTGCTGGTTCTACATTGTCCCATAGCCTCATTGTCAACTAAAAATTGATGATACGTTTATGTCTTGACACAGTTATAAGACCTCAATCCTATTTTCTTCATGTTTTCAAAATTACTAATGCCTTGTGACATCACGGCCAGCTGTAAGCCACCTATTATGTCACTGTTTTGTTGTTAAAAAGTATTGAACAGTACAGGGTTGAAAATGTGCCAAGTTATAGTGAGTGGGAGGGAAAGCAAAAATGCTTCAGACAAACTCATTGCTCTAAAGAATGGTTTGTTTGTCAAAGTACTTTGGTCGATTCTTCAGCGTTATGAAACTGAAGTACCACCCACTTTCAGATCAAAAAGCTAAACCCTACGGAAACATTGCCAGAAAGTTATCGATAAGGCAAATTCTCTCCACTGCCATTAATTATTTGCAATCGTATTTCAAATAAATATTGGCTTTTGCCTGATAAACTGGTTAGTTTAACTTGTAACAAAACCTTGAGTTTGCCATTTAAATTTTATTATTTGATGATAACTTAAAATGTTCCACGGGATTTGTTTCTATCATTAGGAATATTGTTAATGATTTAATATTTACACAGTTGGTTGGTGTTGGTTTCCCTTGTGTTTGTTTCTGTTTGCTGAGCCTCTCTCTATGCTCTTTGTACAGAACCACGAAGGGATAGTTAAGGGTCCTGCAGACTGTCCCTGTGTCAATAACATTCAAGGATCACCCCTTCTGCCTGTCAACACAGAGAGGAAAATAACACTGGTGGGACAAAACTTGCACTTCTTCCAGGTCAGCATGTCTTCGATTGCAACCAGTAATGTGAACTAAAGGCAGGATATACAGTGCTGCTCTGTCCGTATCGAACAGGATGGTGAGGGAGGGCGGCACTTTGAGCTGGTTTGGAATGGGAAAGGCTTTATAACGTTGTTCAAAATGAAGAGGTAACGGTCATGGGTCATGTTAAACATTGATTTACAAAGGAGCTTTTATCGTTGTGTTACCAAAACATCCTCCTCCAGCTATGAAACTTTGTACTTATTATTCACCTCTCCCTTTGTTTAGGTGTAATTATTACTCAGTTTTGAAGTAAGTTCGCGACTTGAAATCACAGCTTACTGTTTCTCCTCTTGGATTCTGTGCAAGTCTAACCATTTCTGTGGGATATCTTGCTCCCATTTGGATTATTTTCTTCCCCTCTCAACGGTTAGCGTAAATGGTGAAAGCCAAGGTGGCATTTGCTGCACAGCCTGTTTCTCAAGGATTAGTGCAATTGCAAACGTGCAGGCGATCTGTCTGAGATCATGTTGCACGGTCGTACGCTGTGGGGTGGTGGTGGTGCAGGTGGCCCATTAGTCAGGTCCTCAAAGAAAACAAGCAGTAGAATTGGACCAGAGCAACACCAGTATGCTATGGTATTTGGTACTGGCACCAGTAGCATTGGTCAGTACACCAGTGTTACTGCTGGTCCTGAATATTGGTCATTGCACCATTGATACTGGTTATGATGTAAGTCTGCAACGAAAGTATTGTTATGTCGGTTATTGCTCTAACACATTCTCCATGTTTTCCTGGGGTGCTATAAAAGGTCTGTATGGGTGCAGGTTGTATCTGGTAATATTGATTTCATCACTCATTTAAGAATCTATAAACTTTTTAAAAAATCACACAATACCACGTTGTAGTCCAACAGGTTTATTTGGAAGCACCATGTTTTGCAGCGCCGCTCCTTCATCAGGGGGTTGTGGAGGAGCGGTGCCCTGAAAGCCAGTGCTTCCAATTAAACCTGTTGGACTATAACCTGGTGTTGTGTGGTTTTTAACTTTGTACACCCCAGCCTAACACCGGCATCTCCAAATCATAATTTTTTTTTAATATACATTATTGTAAGGCATTATCAAAGGAATGTGCACCACCTACAAAGACAATTAATGTGAAATGTAGGGGAAACAATTGACATTCTCCAATGCCCCTCTCTTCCCCCTCCTGCCCCCCACTCCCCATTCCAAGGACACCCATCCACTGCTATGCATGGCTTACGTGCTTGAGTTTGCATTTCTGGGTCTGTTACTTTCTTTAAAGAATATTAACTGTGACCTGATGGAATGGAACTTAAACAGAGATTTGCAACATCTGTGTCATGCTCGCCTTGATTGTCCTTCCTTAGCCACTGCAAATGCTGTTCTGGGAATCACGGTGTGTGACAGTGTCTAGATGTTGTGGTCAGTTGGAGATGCTTACCACTGACTCTGTGAAACATTCTCCCTTGGTCACGAGGTAAAGTGTGATCCTGCTCCCTCAGCAGCAGCATCACAGTTTTGGAAAAGGTCGAGCAGTGAGGGACTTCAACGGTGAAGCCAAGACTACTTCAGATGTCATCACTTCCAAGACGTATACTTGGATGTCCAAGGGCTTTTTCCAACCTCTCGGAATTTCTCAGTTGATGGTGACACGATTTTTATTACAGCTTACCTCTCCCCTGCCCCCCAACCCAGCCCCGCCCCATGCACCACTCACTGGTTTCACCATCCAACTCTGCATCCCTTTGCACATCCACGCTGTGACCTCCAGTCCCCATACTCCAGCAGCCCTCAGCTCCCCTCCTTATTGCCAGCCCAGACCCCTTCAGCTTTCCTAACACCATTCGTGATCCCTGATCCTCCCTTCCCCAGCACTGCTCCCTTGTCCTCCCCAGCACTCCTCCCCTCCCCTTCCCGCTCCTGTGCCCTCCCCTCTCCTGCTCCCTTCCCTTCTCAGCACTCCTCTCCTCCCCTGCTCCCTTCCACTCTCCTGCATTTCTCCCCTTCCCTCCCTTCCCCTCCCCTGCTCCTGGCTTATCTACCATTTGCCCCCACCTCCTAGATCCTACCCTCTCCCTTTACCCATGCCTCTTCCCCTCACCCTGCCCTGCTCTCTCCAATCACCCTGACATTTCAACCTTCGACTCCCTCTCCTGATCCAGCCCCCTTACAAACTCCCTTCCCCACCCCACCCCTCATCGCTCTGTCTTCCTACCTAGTTCAGACACGTCAGCATTGCCCAACACTTCACTATTCCCCTCGCCCCCAAACACGTCCTGTAGCATATCTGCTATTTCCAAGAGGTGGGGGTGGGGGGGGGGGGGGGGGGGGGCGGGAAACACAGACCCAGAGACGAGAGAATACTTTTAATGCTGCATAGGAACATTCCAATCTGTAAAATTAAATGTAGGTAAAAGTGGTGTATCTGTTTGGAAATCAGCCCAAGTTCTGGGATACCAGTTTCAAGATTGCAGGCTGAGAGATTGCCTGGAGGCATATTGTTTCTGGAAACTCAAGAGCATGAGTCCTTGATACCATTTGATTCATTTAGATTGGCAGCCTTATACCAAAGAGTACCAACTGATAAGTTATTTCTGCCCGCGAACATCCTTACATGAAACTGCCTTGAATTTATTAGAATTCGGATGTGAGAGAATAAAGAGCCAAGCTTCAGCACATTACAAAGCAGTCGTTTCTGTTTACAATCTGTTCTCTGCTAACTGTAGTGCAAAACATCTTCACATATACATTGCAGTTTCATTAATATGTTTGTACTGCCTGATAGACACGTCTGACAGAATGGATAAAGGGTGTAAGACTAAATATAGTTTCCAATTGTTGCAAAGTCGAAAGGACGTATGTTCACTTTAAGATAGAACGTGTTTTCTGAATTTTAAAGTAAATTTAAAGGACAGCCACACAGCTGCATAAATACAGAACAGCTAAGAGACAGGCAGCAAATGGCTGTTAAATGGGGACCTGAGTTTTGGTTGCTCAATAAATGAACCAATTAATTTAAATTATGTCCAGGATACTAAAACCCAATTGAGTTTGAATTTATTGTATTGACAATATCGGACCAATGACAGGGTACAATGTTGGGGGGTATAAAGAGCCAGGGCATTTTGCAAATTGGTCAGAACAACTGCCACCGAACAACAGCGCAACTGCCGTAGAGCCGGAGAGCGAACTGCCCATCTAACACACTCCTCAAAGAAATAAGAAGGCACTCTGTATCAAAAGGTACCTTTCCTGTTTAAAACAAAATAATAAGAAGTAACAAGATGACCCAGGGAAATCAGTAGATGGGAGACTGAAGACAGAGAAGACAGAGACTGTGTGGAGTTGAGATTAAGTTAATGTAATGTTTAATAATTGTATTGTTTTTATAGAGTTGGGGTCAGATAGTAATTAGTTAAGAAAAAAAGAGGCTAGGATTTGTTTCATGTTCTGTTAGGAAAATATTTTTCTTTAAATAATGGAAATTGGGAGTTCTGTTTCACTCCCTTACACTTTTAACAGATTACGAGATGAGGCGAGCTTTTCTGGATGCTTGGTTTTAATTAACAGAGGGGTTCGGGACTCTGCATTGTAACATAGTATTCACTTGTCATCTTTGTGAGGCGAATTTAGTAGAGAACTTAGGGTTGAGGTACATAATTCTTTGAAAGTTGTGTCACACGTAGACAGGGTGGTTAAGAAACTCTTTAACACACTTGCTTTCACTGCTCAAACCTTTGAGGAAAGGACTTGTGATGTCATGTTGAGGACATTAGTGAGGCCTCTTTTGGTGATGCCTCTTTTGGAGTGCTGTATGCAGTTCTGGTTGTCCTGTTATGGGAAGGATATTAAACTGGAGAGGGTTCAGAAAAGATTTACCATGATGTTACCAGGAATGAAGGGTTAAATATAAAAATAGACTGGAAAGGTTGGGACTCTTTCCTCTGGACCGTAGGAGGTTGAGGGGTGACATCATAGAGGTTTATAAAATCATGAGGGTGAGGCATAGGTAAGGTGAATGGCAAGGGTCTTTTCCCTAGGGTAGGGACTTCAAAACTAGGGGGACATAGTTTTACAGTGAGAGGAGAAAGATTACTTAAAAAGTACACGAGGGAAATGAACTTCCAGAGGAAGTGGTGGATGCAGGTATAGTTAGAATGTTTAACGTACCTTTTGATAAGTTCATGATTCGGAAAGCTTTAGAGGGACGTGCAGGCAGGTGGGACTAGTTTAGTTTGGAAAACTTGGTTGGCATGGACTGGTTGGACCAAAGGGTACATTTCCATGCTGTGTGACTATAACGGAATGGTGTAGCTTACTTTTTGGAATGAAAACTTTCAGGATACAATGCTCCATTAGCTTTTTTTTTAAAAGAATTCTGCTTCGCAAAATTGTTTCAATCTGTGCAACGAAACAATTTGACATGACACAGCGATGTTTGCGGTTTGTTGTTGGAAACTGCAGAGGGGCAGGGACTAAAACAAAACCTGGCAATGTTTGGTATTTCCCTGGTGTTTCCATCAGACCATTACAAGATTTGGAACGAACAAAAGTAGGTTGCATTTTGCTTCCGTCTATTTGAAATGATGAAATGAAGGGAGAGGGCATTAGGAGGTGGGGAAATAAGTGGGATGTAGTCAGAATAAAGCTGAGTGACATTGTTGGTCTGATGCAGTAGAATAAAATATCACACCCAGACCAAAGCCACCAGTACATATGGACTATACCTTGGGAGTGTGCAATCTGTGCACTTTTAGTAAACTGGGAATATAACCTGGAAGCTGATGTCTGTGTACCAGTCCATCTGTATACATATGACGAATAAGGGTATTGTATACTCTGAGAGTGAGGGGCCTTTAACATTGATTGTCTCTGGAATCTCATTCTGGGAGCCTTGCATATAGTCGCTGGCTCCTTCCTTTCCCTGTTTTTAAATCCTTTAATCCCCAGTTGAAACTTGGGTCATTGAGTCTGCCACCAGAACATGCGAAAGGATTTAAAAGCTTATACACCAGGACTTGGCTCCTGGATTCTGGAATCTGAATTGAAAGGACCTTTATGAAAGAGTCTTTGGTTTATTTGTGAGGTAACTTTGTGCAATGCTGTGGATCCTTCTGGTTTAAAATAGAAATGCAGAAGGGGGTGCGAGGAATTCCTCAGTCTGCCATGTACAGCTAAACTGTAAACACGAGATGTGTTTCTCATTTTGATGCAGTTCACACAGAGGAGTCCTTACTGTTAGACTTCTGCAACTGTTATAAGTGTACTCCTTGTTTGGTCTAATAAGATTGCTCACATTTCTGATTCAGCTAGGCAGTGCCTCCTTAACCTCTTGTATTTCTGCTCCCTTGGCAGGACCCTGAAGGGGATTATGAATGTGTCTTTGTTATCGAGAATCAGACAGTGGTGGTGGAGGCAATTGTTGAAGGGGACATTAATGATCCCACGTTTTACTCGATTACTTGTCAGGTGCACCAGGTAAGGAGCAAGAGATGGTTGCAGAGCCCCGGGAGATGGTCACGGGAGAGTTGGTTGGCCAAATGAGCTTTCAGACCCACCGCCACTGTTGAAGTGTCTTCTTAAACCACAGGCATGTTTCCATAGGAACAGGGTCCAATTTTCTGATATGGAGTAAACCTTCCACTCGAACACATCTAACTCGCACTCTTCAAACCAAACCTTCCAGAAAGAATGTTTAAGGATCACCATGACAACGATGGAGAGGCTTTGTTAGACTTAAACTAGATGAACCACTTCTACCCATCAGCACAGTCTTGGTAAACACTAGTAAATGTTGCTTGTCCAGGTAGAATCCCCTATGGTGGTGATGGAGGAGGGTGGGTGAGACAGTGTCAGTCTGTGCAAGGCATTGGTGTACATGGTTACCCAGAGTGGGGAGGACCCTGCTGTAATTTAAAGTATAATTCAGAAGTTCACTAATTCACATTGTTAACTCAGGAAGCAATTGCTTTCAATAGCAGACGTGACCAACTCTGACAAGCTATTGAAAGAAAATTGGATTAAATTCAATTTTAACGGTAAATAAGGGAACATACAATCAAGACAACAAAGCGCATTTATTCCTTTGTGCCCTTGAAGGGGAAAGAGCAGTGGAGCAAGGGCATCTACATTGTAGACTGTGTTCTCCCTGTAGGCCCAAGCTACAAGCCAGGAGCACAGAGCTCACACTTATATTGTCTGGACACTTGGAGCAAAAGTCTTTTCCATTTTACATCTCTTGAGTCCAACCGTGAGCCACACACATACGCAAGCAAAAGGAAGCAGATTTGACTTTTAAATTAGATTCAGGATTAGATACTTCTCATCTTTGGTTTGTCAACCTCCTATTTTTGTCACTACAGTTTACCTATGCCACATTACAGCAAGAGTATAATGCAACAGTGTATGTCCAACGGCGGCCCAATTACAGAGTGGACAGTGGACATAATTTGCATAGTAAGTATTTTCATGCCTTTCCTGAAAAAAAGAAAGAAAATGGAACTATTTCCTCAACAGCTTCTCGTTTGACACTGCCAGTATGCCAACATCTTTGTACACAGTGTAATGTTCATCGTTTATGTTTCTGACATTTATCACTGTTATTAGCATGGTTGACTGATACTGATGAGCTACGTTGATGGTCCTTGTGCTGTGATGGTTTATGCGCGTGTGTTGCAGTTTGCTACGATGTTGATGCAAATGACTTTGAATATTTACTGCAATAATTAAGGCAACAGCAATGTAATTTTCACATGCGAAGTTTACACCAGGAATGCACTTATGGCATCAAAAGTAGCTCACTTGACCTGAACATATTATCCTTCAGAACAACAGAAATCAAAATCCATTAGCAACTTCTGCCCCTGCAACCCTCCTATCCCTTTATTTTCTCTCATGAGGACATTTTTAAATCCATTCTCGGATGTGAGCATTACTAGCTAATTTGGTATGGTGTCAGGGTCTTGATTGTAAAATGTGCCCGATGTACATAATTGTTATACATGTTTGTCCACACCATTTCGGGGAGAAATCAGTATTTTTTAAAAATAATTTGCTCATTTATTATGGACATAGGAAATATGATGATGCCATCTTGAGTTAATTTATTTTTTACCCTTTTGAACTTGTTTGCTCTGCAAGATCAGCATCTCAGTTTCCGCTTGGGGATCCCACAGCCTTCAAGACTCAGTATCAAGTTCAGTAATTAGAGGCCCTGAGCATCTTTCCTGTCCTTTACCCAGCCCCATACTCCAGGCCCTCTCACAACATGGGCTGCTTTCAGCACCGGCAAGCAACCCGTTTACACCTGCTTGCTGTCCCAATTATCATTTTCACTGGCTTAGATTCAACCACCTCTTTGTGTGTGTGACTTTCTTTCCCTCCCTCTGGGCTCTGACGCCGTCTATTCTGTAACTCCATCCTCTCCTCCCTACCTCCGTTATCAGAATTTCAACTTTCCCTCGCTACCTTACCCCTGAAGAAAGGTCGCTGGACCTGAAACATGAACTCTGTTTCTCTCCACAGTTGCTGCCAGACCCGCTGAGTTTCTTCAGCGATTTCTGTTTTTATCTTATTCTGGTTCTTTTGTTTGCACGTGCACATGTCTGATATATTACCATTTCATCTTTACAAAGGTTCCATTTCCTAGTTTAAACTCTCCTCCTCACCCCACAGCTACACTTTACCGCTATTATGCAAAGCAAAGCAGTCACATACGGTACAATATGGTATTTTTCTAAATGGGGTGGAGTTTTTAAGGTGCGTCCAAGAGAGTTTTTTGTGCCAGTACATAGATATTGCACCTAAGAATGGGGCAGTGCTGGTCCTAATCCTAGGTAGTGAGGTTTCAGTGGGTAAGCATTCTGGAGGTAATGACCATAACTCTAAAGTTTCAAAGCCATTGTGGGAAGGGGTAAGGGTAGTGCAAAAACTAAGGATCTAAATTGGGGTTCTGTATCATTAGACAGGGTTCGGCAAACGTAGACTGGAAGCCTACGTTTGAAAGTGGGAGTCTTTCAAAAGTAGTATGTGAGAATTCCGGACTGGCATATTCCTCGAGGCAGGATAAGGAAACAAAGGGACCTTGGTGTACACGTCCCTGAGGTGTCAGCATATGTGGATAGGGTGGTGAAGAAGGCAAACATAAAGCTTGCCTTCATTAGCCAGAGCGTAGAATATAGGGGCAAGGAAGTCTTGTTACAACTTTATAAAACATTGTTTAAGCTACAGATGAGTTTCTGTGTGCTGTTTCTGATCATCATACTATTTGAAGGATGCATGAGAAGGTGCAGAAGAAATTCACCTGGATGTTGCCTGGGATGAGAAGTCCCAGTTGTGAGGAGACACTGAATAGAGTGGGTTTGTTTTCCTTGGAGCAGAGAAGGCCAAGGTGGGGAGGGGGGGGGTTGGGGGTGGAATCTATTTGAGGTGTACAAAATTTCAAGAGGCAGGGACAAGAGAGAGAAGAGCTATTGGTGTTGGGTCCACTTTTGTTTGCCTTTTATATAAAGGATGAGAACTTAGAAGGCATGGTAAGTAATTGTGCAGACAACACCAAAATTGATGGCATAGTCAACAGTGAAGGTTATCTACGATTACAAAGGACTCGTGATCAATTGAGCTGAGGAGCAGCAGATGCGGTTTAATTTGGATTAATGTGAGGTGTCGCATTTTGCTAAAACAGGGGCAAGATTTATCCAGTTAATAGTAGGGCACTGGGTAGTGTTGTAGAACAGAGAGATCAAGGGGATCATGCACACAGTTCTTTGAAAGTTATATCACAGGTAGACAGGGTGGTTAAGAAGGCATTCAGCATGTTTGCCTTCATGGCTCAAGCTATTGAAGATAGGAGTTAGGATGTTAGGTCAAGGTTGTACAGGAAGTGGTGAGGCTGCTTTTAGAGTATTGAGTGTAAGGGCAGGCTGGGACTTTTTTCACTGGAGCATAGAAGGTTGAGGGGAGGTATATAAACTCATGAGGGGCATAGAGAAGGTGAATAGCAAAAGTCTTTTCCCTAGATTTCAACACTAGGGACTATGTTTTTAAGATGAGAGGAGAAAAATGTAAAAGAGACCAGAGGGCAACTTTTTCTCACACAGGATGGTTTGTATGTGGAATGAACTGCTAGAGAAAGTGGTAGATGCGGATACAGTTATAACATTTAAAAGACATTTGGACAGGTACATGAACAGGGAAAGGCTTAGAGGGATATGGGCCAAATGCAGGCAAGTGGTCAAACCTGGTCAGCACGGGTCTGTTTCGGTGCTGTATGACCGTGACTAAGAGGGCACATGAGTGAGTGATTTAAAGGGAATTTTAGAAAATAGTTTTTCACCAAGAGGATGGTAGAAATATAGAACATGCTGCCTGATAAGGTGAAGGAGACAGGTACTCTTGCAACATGTAACGAGCGCCTGGAGAAGCATTTAAATGCTAGGGCATAACAGGCTGTGGACCAAGTGCAGGTAAAGAGGATGAGTGTTGTTTGTTGGTTGGTTGGCATAGATGTAGAGGGCCGAAGGGCCTGTTTCTATGCTGTATGACTGACTGTGGTTAAATTTGGTTAAGTTAAAACAGCCATGCTAAATTGAGTGGAATTTGCTAACTTTGTTTATATTCCCCCAAACCTGTAGATCCGTGGGGCCCATGACTAATCTGTGCACAGTCAGAAATTTCACTTTTCTTTCCATTTTGAATGAAATAACTTGTATTTAAGCAGTATCTGTCACAATGCGCTGATGTCCTAGAAAGTTCTGTTGTGTATTTTTGAAATGTAGTCGTAGCTGTACTGTAAGACCTAGAAATGGGTCCAAGTTGGAGCTCTCTGAGTCTTGGAAAAGATCTGTGAGAAAATTATTAATGCTCTCTCGTTGCTTCTGTACAGTTACCCTGTATAACTGTTCTGTGGATCGAACAGACTGCAGCCGCTGTCAGACAGCAGAAACTAAGTACACTTGTGTGTGGTGTGGGGGAGGGAAGCCCAGCTGTGTGTACGAAAAGTCCTGTGTGGATGGAGTGGAACAGACCTGTCCAGCCCCCTTCATTCACTCGGTGAGTTACCATGCAGGTTTTAAAAAAAAAAAACCAGGGCAACAGAAAAGTACCCAAAACTAGATGGTGTACCTTTTGATTCAGTTGAGCAGTGCATGGCCGATGAGGCCCACGCTGCTCACAGCACATCACCCTGTTGGAAGGGAAGGTAGTAGTGTTTCAGTAGCAGACTGATGGCAGTGCTGTACCTCAAGTCCCAAATCCTGCATGGGTGAAAATTGGATTCCACCTGTGACAATGCTAACCCTTTTAACAAGGTTATTTTGTCTTTGTTTTTTATTTCAAGAGGGGTTGTAAAGGCAGTGGTGCTGAAATGGCTAGCAGAAACTGCCTAAGTCAACAATCGGGGAGGCCTTTAGGTTTTTTAAAAACAGTTGTACACTTCGGACTCAACTACAGTGCTGGTAAAGCAGATTTATTCAGTGTATCACAATGTGGTATTTTTGCGGTTATCATTAATAATCCCACCATTTTATTCCAGATTTATCGATTTAAGTGAATTTGTATTCCCTTGGCTGCCACAGTGGGATCTGAACTCCTATCTCTGAAGCATTACTGCACATTTCTTGACTACCAATCCAGTAACATTACCTCTCTGCTACCAAATATCTGCTGCATGATCAGCTCAAAGCTGATTTCTTTAAACAATTGAATGTCACGGTGAAACTTGTTGTTCAGGATCAAATTAGTAATGTTCTTTTGGATGAATAAGCAGACTTTTTCTAAACTTGGCAAAAGGTGAAGAGAAAATAAAACACAAACCTATCATTCGTTTTATCCCCATTTTTGCAAAATTGAATTCTGAAAAACCTACACTTTGCATCTGTTTTTGGTGTCTTCCCCCATTTGAAAGATTATTCACCATTCCTACTGCGTTCCCCAGTGCTGTTACACTTGCAGCTGTTAACATGGATTATTCTCATTCCCAGATTGACCCAACATCAGGGCTGCAGGAAGGTGGGACCATGGTCACCATCACGGGCTCAAACCTAGGCCAGCGATTCGAGGACATCCAGAACATGGTGACGGTGGCTGGGATCCCGTGTCGTGCAGATCCTCTGAAGTACGAGGTCTCCACTAGGTCAGTCACTTAAAGATTGCCAGCCGCCATTACACGCATGAACAGTGAGCTCTGGCACAATTCCACAGACTTCCCACTTCATAAGAATCTCTTGCAACTAACTATTCAGCCATGTTACCCTCCTATCAATGCACAGAATCTTGTCTTGGATTCATGCCATTCGCTGGAGGCTGTGGTGCATCCTAGACCTTCCACTCTGCTATTGAAGTGCCATACAAATCCCCTTCCACTGAAATGGCATTGCTCTGGACATAGCCCAGAGTAACACCAGAATTTAAACATTCCTGGCTCAGAACGTGACCTAATGGGTGTAGAAATGTGGAAAAGATTTGAGCATGTAGATTTTGTCGAAGGTTTTAGAGCCCATAATACTTACCCTCCAGTGCCTCTGTGCTGTGCCTTTCTAAGAAAGGTGGTTTGTTTGCCTGAATGTGGTCCCCAGAGTGCCATCCAAAATGCTGCAAAGCTTTGAACGGTTGTTTGAGAAGAAAAGATTAAGAGCAAATTTGATATTTATGTTTAAAGTTGCAAAGCATTTAGGAAGAGTACATTGACCCTTCAGCCATTGGAAACAATGTCAAAATGGGCACAGGAATGGTGATTACCAAATTAGCCAGCTGCACCGTGTGGAAAAGATTGTTTACCAAGTGAGTGGTTAGGGTTTGGAATGCACTGTGTGATAAATTGGTCATTACAAATCTCAGAGTAAATATCCAAATGGGACAACACATCTATCTTGGGACAGGCTAAGCAAAGACATGCCAGGGAATTCCTAGAGGCTTGGCACTCCAACCACAACGCCATAAACAAACACATAGATCCAGATACTATCTATCAACCCCTCAGAAAACGAACAGGAAATGACATCACCACAAACCCCAGGAACCCCATCCAGGACAAACATATAAATAGAAAGCAGGAGACAACAGCTTCGCTTCACTTGGAGGTTGCCACTGATGAGGTTATCTAGCCAGGTAATGAAATGTCTGGATATCAAACCTACAGCTCAGTGAGCAAACCTACACCCTAAACCTCAACCTGAGCTACAAACCTTCACAAACCTTGCATATCCAAATGTAGTTGGGGAAGTGCTTTAAAGAGAAGAAACGTGGAAAGGAATTGGACTAATGCATTTGTTGTTTGGAAGTGCGCTTGGAAGGATATTATCAAATTGAAGAGGCAGCAGAAAAGACTTGCCCTGTTCAGTGTTATTTTTTTGATTCATAGAGCTGTAGAGTCATACAGCACAGGAACAGACCCTTTGGTCCAACTTGTCCTTGCCAACCAAGCTTCCCAAACTAAACAATAACTGCACTTAGTCCATATCCTTTCCCATTCATGTACCTGTCCAAATGTCTTTTAAATTTATAACTGTACCTGCATCTACCACTTCCTCTGGTGGTTCATTCCACAGACATACCACCCTGTGAATGAAATAACTGCCCCTCAAATCCCTTTTAAATCTTTCTCCTTTCACCTTAAAAATTGGAGCAGGAGAATCGATGCTCCGGACATAAGCCGTTCATCAGGAAGCCTTTCCTGATGAAGGGCTTATGCCCGAAACATTGATATTCCTGCTCCTCGGTGCTGCCAGACCTGCTGTGCTTTTCCTGCACCACACTCTCGACTCTGATCTCCAGCATCTGCAGTCCTCACTTTCTCCTAGCAAGTTTGAGTAGCTGAACGGCCCAATCCTGCATTGTGGTTATGTTGTAGACAGTGCAGTAGTGCCAGATTTCAGAGTATTAATGCATTAGTACCTTCATTTGGAAGGAAGGTTTTTTGACTCCAAATACTCAGCCACAGAAGTCACCGCTTTCGCAGACTTTTGTAGCTGTGAAAAGTCAGCTGATTGCTTGGTCAGTTTCACCCAGATCTGGATCTATTTCACAAGTCGTTAACTGTGAAATCACTGAAACTGTGATGGTGATAGTTGAATAATATAATGCGATTATGCAGTTAAAAGTACTTTTCGGTTGTGTACATTAGACTTGGTTGGTGTTCAGCAGAGTGACGTTTTGCAGCTAATGCTGTTGGGTTTTCTCCTGTAGGATTGTGTGCTACACAGCAGCCAGTAATGAGCAAGTATCAGGCCAGGTCACAGTTGAAGTGGTAAATGGAGGAAGCAGCAGCTCTGCACAGCCCTTTACTTATCAGGTCAGTATGAAGTGGATTTAATCATGTTTTAATTTCAGCTTTCTCTTTTTTAAAAAAAAAAGTAGATTCCTGGAATTTCCTGTCGTTTCTGAAACAGGAGAATATTTGGAATGGGAGTAGCAGGTTTTTTTTTAATGGTTTGTTGTGTACTTGGAAGCCTGTGGTTAAAGCACCAGCCTTGAGGAATCTGTGGCTAACACCCAGTGTTTACCTGGCTCTATGCACAGTCTCAGAGGAAACCTTGACTGACGGGTCTAGCAGATAGAACAGCAACTTGGGGAAGAGCCATGGATACAAGCCCAACTGGTACAGATCTGGGCGGAGAAGGAGCAATTAATGCAAAACTGCCTGAGCATATTTTGTTTTAACTTAGTAAGGATCAGATTGAGGGAACCCAGACTGAATCAGAATCTGCTGCTTGTACATATTTCAGCTTCTTGTGATGGATTTGATGTTTGTTGACCTGCATTAATGTGAAACAGTTGATGAGCTCTTGTGTTTCATTGGCAATATCCCTATCTCTGACACAGGAGAACCAGGTTCAAGTCCCATCTACTCCAGAGGTGTGTTATAGCATCTCTGGGCCACTTGGTTGAAAGGAAAATTCAGACTGCAACAATTGTGATTGTAGGTTGTAGCTGTGAAAAGTCAGCTGATTGCTTGGTCAGTTTTACCCAGGTCAGGATCTATTTCACAAGTTGTTAAGCTGCACCATGTTGCTACTTATTCCTGCAGAACCCAGTGCTGAACTCTATTTCACCATCACGTGGCCCAAAAGCTGGAGGAACACATCTTACCCTCAATGGCGTCAATTTGTTGACTGGCAGACCAAGTGATGTTCGGGTATTCGTTGGTGACCTTCCCTGTCTTATGTAAGTGTATTTATTTTTGAGAAGAGCTGGGAATCTTTCAGAACTTTGACACAAGGAAAATGCTAAATTAGCTCAATGTGCCATACTGTTGAGTGAAAAGTTGCCAGTTAGAAGCCGTTACTGCTCCTGATCTTGACCATACTGTCAAGGGGACGTACTGAGGAGAGACTTTGGGTGCCTTTTCTTGGGAGGGAGACATCCAGCCGAATTGCCAATTTAAACACCTTCACTAAGTTTGGTTTATAATGCCAAAGTGAAGATTGGAATGGGGCAAGGGGATATTCTCAGAGAATAGAAGGTACAGTGCTGCAACACCGATTTTTGCCTAAGAATATCAGGATCAATGGGGACAATTGTGTTGTTGATGAAAGAGCTTTCCTTCCCACCTCTCCTGTTTTATTGGTGGTCACTGCTCGTCAGGATTAAATCTGTGATAGCTTTATTCTCATGTACTCATATGAGTACAGTGAAAAGTTTACAAGTCGCCACTTACGGCACTATGTTCAGATACAAAGTTACCTGGGTACAGATTCTTAAGTACAAATTTTTCGGAAAGTAACATTAGCCAAATGAAGAACTAAAATGTCCAGCATTTCAGACCTTCATGCTATCTGAAGAATGAAAATACGCAGAGGCTGGTGTGTGTATGGAACAAGCTGCCAGAGGAAATGGTAGAGGCTGGTACAATTAACACATTTAAAAGACATCCGGATGGGTTTATGAATAGGAAGGGTTTAGAGGGATATGGGCCAAGTGCTGGTAAGTGGGACGAGATTAATTAGAGATATCTGGTTGGTATGGATATGTTGGACTGAAGGGTCTGTTTCATTGCTGTACATCTCTTTAGGGTTAAATCGGAAAAATAAAGAAATTAAAAGTTCAGAATAACAGTCTTTCCAATGCAGTCCATGCCGGCACCTAGCCTCCAGATACCTCCAGGCTTCACATCGAGGCTGGGAGTGGTACTGAGGCTGGTGCCACATCCATGGGACTGTATTTTTGATTTGCCAGTTTTGCCAACACCTAATCTCTGTTTATTGCACCTTTGATGGCCATACAGCTGATCACGTTTCCATTCTCAGTTGATCACCCCCATTTGGATTTTCTAGCAACAATCAGTGGATACTGATCAGGAGTAGGAGCCCCGTGGTTTTCTATTCCCTAATCCAGTGCGTGGAGGCCAATTGCAGTGCCCTACAGAGTACTGCTTCTGGCTCCGCTGAGCTTGAGACCTTCTTGGTTTGTGAGACTCGGTACTGAACTGAGGGCTATGTCAGTGGCTCTGGTCATTTTACTTAAATTCTGCGCAATTCTGAGGTCGCTTGTTGGCTTTTTAGTGCGATCACATAAAATGGGACCTGTACAAATTAATAACTAGCTTTCTTCTTTGTAACACAAGGTAGATACAGGTGACAATTTTAGCCAGAATTTTAATTGTGTTTTACCCCTGGGCAGTTCTGACATTGAGGATCACCGAGTCCAGTGTCTCACTGCACCAAGCAACCAGACAGATGAGCTGCCTATCACAGTCAAGTATGGTGATATTCCAAAGAGATTGAGCAATGTCTTCTACAGCTACACAGAAAATCCAAACATCACCAGTGTGCGTCCAGACAAGAGCTTCTTAGGGTAAGATGAGTTTTGTTCGATAGGAATGGGTGGCTTGAAATATTATCTTGATGCGCTGTATATGGACTTGATTATATATGGACTTCAGTAAGGTATTCAGCAAGGTTCCCCATGGGAGACTGGTTAGCAAGGTTAGATCACATGGAATATGGAGAGAACTAGCCATTTGGATACCGAACTGGCTCAAAGGTAAAAGACAGAGGGTGGTGCTGGAGGGTTGCTTTTCGGAGGACTGTGACTAGCGGTGTGCTGGTTCCACTGCTTTTATCATTTATATGAAAGACTTGGATGTGAACACAGGAGGAGTGGTTATTAAGTTTGCAGATGATACCAAAATTGGAGGTGTAGTGGACAGCGAAGAGTGCAACGGGATCTTGATCAGATGAGCCAATGGGCCGAGGTGTAGCAGATGGAGTCTAATTTAGATTAATGTGAGGTGCTGCATATTTGAAACACAAATCAGGGCAGGACTTATACACTTAATGGTAAGGTCCTGGGGAGTGTTGTTGAACAAGGAGACCTAGAAGTGCCCATTCATGTTTTCTTGAAAGTGAATTTGCAATTAGACAAGATAGTGAAAAAAGCGTTTGGTATGCTTTCCTTTATTGGTCAGAGCTTTGATTCGGAGGTCATGATCTGGACGTACAGGACGTTGGTTAGGCCACTTTTCAAATACTGTGTGCCATTCTGGTCTCCCTGCTATAGGAAGGATATTGTGAAACTTGAAAGGGTTCAGATTTACAAGTATGTTACCAGGGTTGGAGGGTTTAGCTATATGGAGAGGCTGAATAGGCTGGGGCTATTTTCTCTGGAGCATCCGAGGCTGAGGGGTGATCTTGTAGAAGTTCATAAAATCATGAGGGGCAACATCGAGGGCCGAAGGGCCTGTACTGCGCTGTATTTCTCTATGCTCTATGGTTAGGATAAATCGACAAGGTCTTTTCTCTGGGTGGGGGAGTCCAGAATTAGAGGGCATAGGTTGAGTGTGAGAGGGGAAAAATATAAAAGGGCCCTAAGTGGCAACCTTTTCAGACAGAAGGTGGTGTGTGTATGGAATGAGCTGCCAGAGAAAGTGGTGGAGGCTGGTACAATTACAACATTTATAAGGCATCTGGATGGGTATATGAATAGGAAAGGTTTAGGGGGGTATGGATCAAATGCTGACAAATGGGATTAGATTTAGGATATTCTGGCAGCGTGGAGGAGTAGGACCAAAGGGTCTGTTTCCATGCTGCACACATCTGTGACTATGTGAAGCCTGTACCCAGTGGAATATAGGAGAATGACAGGTGACCTTATTGAAACCCATTTGATCCTTTGAGGCCTTGACAGAGTGGATGCTAAAAGATTATTTACTCTTGTGAGAGAGCTTAGGACCAGAGAGCAAAATCTCTGAAAAAGTGAATGCCCATTTAAAACAAATGAGGAGGAATCTCTTCTCTGAGTGCTGTGAATCTGTGGAATTAGGCTGATACGTTTAGTGATTAAGGGAATCAAGAGTTATGGGGACAAGGCAGAAAATTAGAGTAAAGGATTATCAGGTCAGCACAAAATCATTGGGGAAAAAAGTCAAAGCAGCGGCACGTTTAAAAGGGAGAGGAGCAAACAAGGGCAGCATATGGTCAGTGAAGGAGAGAGAGAGAGAGAAAGAAACCCACGCTGCTAAGTGACACAGCAGTGAACCTGCGCAGTTACTGCCTTTGCTGTTGAATTCATGTATCGCTGGACATTGGAGTGCGGCTAGGAAAATGACAAAGAGTGAAATTCAGAACTGATTTTGGAGGAACCTTTTTGGGAGAGGTCACAGCACAGAAACGGATACGTGAATAGTTTAAGTGTGGCCTTGCCGTAAGTCTGCAGTAGTGAGTAGAGGGTGTTCTTTCTTGATTATATATTTTATTGAAATGTGTCTCTTTATTAAAGTCAAGAATGTAAGCTGTAAGTATTGTTAGCCTAGAGCAGTGTTTTGTAGAGGAATAAGGCAGTGCTATTTTCTGGGGCTGCAGGTTGGAAAAAGCAAAAATGGCCCTCCGTGGAGTGCTTTTCTTGTCAGATGTGAGAGTTTAGGGAGAGTTTACATATTACAGAGGAATATATCTGCAATTAATGCTGTTAGTTGCAAATTCTATCAGATCGAATGGATCGGTTGGAGCGACAGTTAGAGGCAATGAGGAATTTACAAGAGTAAGGGTATGTGATGGATGGCAGTTATAGGAAGAGAGAAAAGTCGCGGATACAGTCACATAGATGGGTTAACTCCAAGAAAGGTAAGAGAGGTAGGCAGGTAGTGCAGGACTCTTCTGTGGCTATCTCCATTTCAAACAAGTATGATGTTTTGGAAAATGTAGAGGGTAATGGATTCTTAGGGAAATTTAGCACGAGCAACCAAGTTTTTGATATCTAAATTGGCTCGAATGCAATGAGGGGTACGTCAGGTTCCAAGAGGATTGATATTTTAGGGGACTGTATAGTCTGAGGCGCAGACAGACGTTTCTGTGGTCAGGAGCGAAAAATCAGAATGGTGTACTGCCTCCCTGGTGCCAGGATCAAGGATATCTCAGAGAGGGTGCAGAATGTTCTCAAAGGGGAGAGGGGCCAGGTCATTGTAGACATTGCAACCAACAACATAGGAAGGGAGAAGGATGAGATTCTGAAGGAAGAATATAGAGAGGTGGCAGGAATTTAAAAAGGAGGTCCTTGAGAGTAGTAATGTCTAGATTACTACCGGTGCCATGAGCTAGTAAAGGTAGAAATAAGAGGATAAAGCAGATGAATGCATGGCTGAGGAGCTGGTGTATGGGAAGGGGATTCGCATTTTTGCATCATTTGGAATCTCTTTTGGTGTAGAAGTGACCTGTACAAGAAGGACAGATTGCACATGAGTTGGAAGGGGACTAATATATTGGCAGGGAAATTCACTAGAGCTGCTCGGGAGGCATTAAACTAGTAAGGGTGGGGGGGAGGGGACCCAGGGAGATAGTGAGGAAAAAGATCAATCTGAAACTGGTACAGTTAAGAAAAGAAGCGAGTCAAACATTCAGGGCAGGCAGGGACAAAGCAGAGAACAAGGTAGGACTGATGAGTTAAACTGCATTTATTTCAATGCAGGAGTCCTAACAGGGAAAGCAGATGAACTTGGGGTATGGTTAGGAACATGGGACTGGGATATCATAGTAATTACAGAAATGTGGCTCAGTGATGGACAGGACTGGCAGCTTAATGTTCCAGGATAGAAATGCTACAGGAAGGATAGAAAGGGTGGCAAGAGAGGAGGGGGAGTGGCGTTTTTGATAAGGGATAGCATTACAGCTGTGCTGAGGGAGGATATTCCTGGAAATATATCCAGGGAAGTTATTTGGGTGGAACTGAGAAATAGGAAAGGGCTGATCACCTTATTGGGATTGTATTATAGATCCCCTAATAGTCAGCGGGAAATTGAGAATCAAATTTGTAAGGAGATCTCAGCTATCTGTAAGAATAATAGGGTGGTCATGGTAGGGGATTTTAACTTTCCAAACATAATCTGGGACTGCCATAGTGTTAAGGTTTAGGGTGAGAGGGGAAGGACATAAAAGGGACTTAAGGGGCAACATTTTCACACAGAGGGTACGTGTATGGAATGAACTGCCAGAGGAAGTAGTGGAGGCTAGTACAATTTCAACATTTAAAAGGCATTTGAATGAGTATGTGAACAAGAAGGGTTTGGAGGGACATGGGCTGGGTGCTGGCAGGTGGGACTGTTGTGTTGGGATATCTGGTCGGCATTGACGAGTTGGACCAAAGGGTCTTTTTCCATGCTGTACATCTCTATGATTATGTGGTGGACTAGACCCAGTGGCCTGTTTCTGTTCCTACATCTTAGAGTGGGGTTGAAGATGAGGCACATCATTGGGCAGAGTGATATGTGGTTCATCCTCCGTTCCTGCTGAACACCTAACCTGGGGGGGGGGGCAAGTTTGTGACTAATGCAGGGTGAGAAAGTGCTTGATTCTTCAGCACCATAATTCCTCTATTTACTGGCCCAAAATAAATTGATCGTTTGCTTGGAACACAGGGTGTACTGCAGGCAAAAGGAGAAACCAAAAAAAAAAATTGTCTCTCATTGATGGCAAAGTAAATCACTTGATGAATCCATATCACAAACCTTTTTAACACACGTGCTTGTGGAAGTCTGTCTAATTGACCAAGAAGTGGCCAAATTGTGACTTCTTTGCTGCAGTGTCAAATTTTGCTTTATAGTACAGCACTGAAGTGTCTAAGGATGTTTAATTATGTTAAAGGTGCTGTAAAAATTCAAATTGGTGTTGGCTATGGGACCATCTGCTGATTTGGTTTAATCTTGGGAGTCAATGGTAAACGTGCATACACGCTCTTTTATTAAATTAGTTTTTATTCACAAAGGAAAGCTAGTATGGAGTATACTGTAAGAATAATGAGAATATGTAGTAAACCAGTAAGCCTCAAAAGGAAGTGAAAAAGTGTGGTGCTGGAAAACACAGCAGGTCAGGCAGCATCTGAAGAGCGGGAGAGTTGCCGTTTTGAGCATAAGTCCTTCATCAGGAATGATGAAGATGTTATGACACAGGGTAAGCCCTTCTGCTAATTTAAACCAAACGCACAGAAAAGCTCACCCTGCCTCATAATCTGTTAAAGTATGAGTGACCGAGAACTACCCAAATTCCACTATTTAAAGAAAAAAATAATAATTTTATTCTTTAACTCCAAAAGAGAACTATTTACAACTCTAAGCCTCTTTTCTCTTTAAGATTGATTATTTAATCTCCCACTCTATAATAATATGCTGATCTGATAAAGCCCCTGTTAAATTTACAGCAGATCAATTTTCAAAACCAGACAGTGGTTGTAGTCTTTGGTTCTTCTCTGTTTGTAGATCTCCCTGGGTCATCTTTGGTCTTCTGCTGCTCAGAGTTTTCATATGAAAAAGGTACTTTTCAGAGAGAGGGTTTGTGGGCAGTCTGTATGACAATGGCAGGTGGTGCTCTTTCTATGGCTAACTGTCCAAAATGCTTGCTTTTTATACCCCAAAGCATTAGATTGTCTCATTGGTTCAATGTTAACAAAACAGTAAAATTCAAATTCAATTGGGTTTTAGTATTTTGGGGCATAATTTAAACTGATTAGTTAAATTCGAAATGCTGTGAAAATATAGCAACCAAGCTCAGGTAGTTGTTTCACAGCCTAATGTTACATACTTTCAATTTTCCAGTCCACACTGTGACTGCTGTACAGTACATACCTTCAACCTCATGACATTCCTGACAAAGGGCTTATGCCCGAAACATTGACTCTCCTACTCCTTGGATGCTGCCTGACCTGCAGTGTTTTTCTAGCACCGCACTTTTTGACTCTCACTCTCCAGTCCTCAATTTCTCCTAGCCTCAAAAAGAACCCAAATTGACCGGAACAATTACCTGTAAGAAACGCTTGAGACTTTCTATATGACGAAACCTGTCAATCTGTTCTGTGATCTTTCAGTGGTGGAAGAGTGATCAGTATAAATGGGCAAAATTTAGATGCTGTGCAAACACCTCAAATGATGGTCCAGTTAATCCCAAACGAACGAAGGCAGAGATCGATATCTGGGCGACAGAGCCGGGTGAGAGAGAGGAAGCGCAGAATGATGAAGGACAACAACACTGAAAGGCATGCAGACAAGGTGAGAAAAGCTGATGTGTAAAATGGTTCAATAAACAAGAGAGCTCCCAACCAAAATGTTGGGTTAAACCAGGCCCACGACCCAGAATAAAGCAATTGTTCTTGATGAGGAACAATTCGGGCAATCACTCTCCACCGGGAAGGTGGTCAGATCAGACACCAGAGCCAAGCCAGCTAAAGCATACACTCCCTGTTGAACTACGTTGTGTTCAGCTACATGCAAAGTGGCATAGTGTCTATGCAAAGATCAAAGCTTAGTCACACGAATTAGAGACTTTAATAACATTGATATAAAATATAGGAGCATGGATTTGAAAGAAGTCAAAACTAAGAAGGCTGTTGTGATTGGAGCCAGGATGACCTTGTTCACTACCATGCATTGATTGGGGTTGTTGTTAACATTGCCCAATCGGGAAACTCCTAGCTGACCAAGATAACCAGGAGAGTGGGAGGTGGTGGTGGTGGTTTCATGGTAATGTCACTGGGCTAGTAATCCAGAGCTGTGGGGTAACTTTCTGCAAACAAGCGTTCAAATCCTTGCAGGGTGAAATTTGAGCTCAAAAAAAGGAAAACCTAATGAGATGATACAAAGCAAAAGTGTTTTTTGAAAAAAAAATTTCAAACCAGGATATTAGAGTCTCCTCAGTTCAGGTGACTGACTCTGAGCTGACTGGCTACAACCAGTGTATTGTGCACAAGTAAATAAAGGATGACTTGGTGATGGGATACTGGCTTCAGTGCAGTTAATTAAAAGGCATTGCTGTTCATTTCTCTTCTAATGAGTTTTAAAATGTCTACATTCAAATTGCACTATTGAAATTATTGATGTTCTTCAGTTCACCAGGAGCAATCTTCAACACTGCAGGTGAGATTAAATCAGCGAGACAGCCTGAAATGATCTTATGTATAGCTCGTCTCCTATTGACTGTGCTCATTAACTGAGTTAAATATTTAATTCTGTTCACCATGTGGTTTTACCTGGTGTAACTATTATATAGCACTGGCTGTCAGTTGCCCATCAGATTTCTAACCAGCAGTTCTAGTCATTGTATGTTGGCATTGTCCATTTGAATATTACATAACCCCATCTTCTCCCCACAGCCCCCTTGATGATTTCAATGGTCAGGATTTTTGCTTTCACAGGATGAGGATGGTTGAACATTGGCTGAGTAAATCATTACTTGTGTGATCTTAAACTGCCTTAAAAAAGATAGTGTTTGAGTATGTCCCTCTGTCCTTCTATCTCTTCTCCATTTTGGGAGTTGGTGATGTATCGGTAATACAATAGATCAGTAATTCAGAGACACAGGCAATGCTTGGGGGACGTGGGTTTGAACCCCGCCTTGGTGGCTGGTGAAATTTAAACTCAACTAATAAATCTGGAATTGAAAGCTAGTCTCCAAAACCGTGGCCAAGAAATGAACATTGTTGTTGCAGTAACCCATCTGGATCACTGTTATGAAGGAAATCTGTACTTCTTACCCAGTCTGGCCTACATGTGTCATGATTATGCCCGAAACATCGACTCTCCTTCTTGGATGCTGCCTGACCTACTGCGCTTTTCCAGTGCCACACTTTTTGACTACATGTGACTCCAGGTTGATAGCAATATGGTTGACTCTTAACTGCCCACTGTAATGACCTAGCAAGCTGCTCATTTCAAGAGGAATCAAGGATTGGTCAGCGACTCCTTGCCTCGACACCTCATGAATGATTAATGAGGGAAAAAAGACTATTTTCCTGACATGAAGTTGTTGGGGACCTGTTACTATATTAACGACATTATACTGTGGCAATGCAAATAATTGTAATGTTGACTGTCTGGCTTAGTGAGATATGGTGCCATTATTCTCATCTGTTTTCTTTCTGTCCCACTTACTCCTCCCAAACCTTTTGCAGTTTACTGAATTCTGTCAGGTGAATTCCTCCTTCTTCATGACTTGTAAGACACCATCAATCAAAGCCCCTGCCAGCGATGCTGACATCACCGTGCACTTCCTCATGGATAATTTGTGCTTCGATTTCAATGAGATCAGTCCAACAAAGTTCACATACAAGCCTGACCCAATCCTGAAGCCACTGAATGCGGGTGACCCATCAAAGCCATACAGACACAAGCCAGGCAGTGTATTGTCTGTTGAGGTATGGTGACTTTCTTGTTTTCCTCTCGTGTATTTCAGCAGCTAATGTATTACAGTAATGTGGTTATTCTGCGATGAGTTACTCGATTCCTGACTCCCCAAGAGCTATCCACAATTTTCCAGGCACAAGTTGGAAATGCAATGGAATATTGTGTTTTACATTTGCCTGGAGTAACTGCAGGGCAAACAGCATTCCCAATGCACCACACCAGCCAGGACCAAGTGGATTGGCACAGCATGCACCACTTTCAGCATCTCTTCCCTCCACCACCATAGCCACAGTACATACACTGCAGCAACTCCCCAAGACCCCCCTCTTTAGCAGCAGCTCCCAAAGCTACAAGCTCTACCACTTGGAGGAGTAAGGGGAGCAGGTACATGGAAATAATCCTGTTTGCAAGATCCCATCAAATTTACATACACCATCCTGATTTAGAACTACATCAACATTTCTTCACTGTCACTGGGTTAAAAAGGCATTGTGGGTGCACCCCCATTACATGGTTTGCACGTGATTCAGAAGGGCAATGTGTCCCAATTAGGGATGAGCAATAAGGCTAGCCCAGCCAGCAACAATCACATCCTGTGAAAAAATTCTTTAAAAGGTATCTTGGCACAACATATTAAATACAGATAGTCTGCTCGAGTCCATTCACAAGTTGATTTGTGTGCAAGTTGGAGCAGAGTGCAGGACAATTTGTAACTAAAGGAAATGATAGATAATTAATTAATATGTTGGATAATTAAGATTATACTCAAAATGAGACCATGTTCATAAGCAGGATCATTCCTAAATCAGACATTTGTAAGTTGGGACACCCCCTGCCAACCTGCCAGGTGATATTTTTTATATTTTGTATTTGTGTTTTTTGACTTACAGGAAAATGCATTTACAGTAATTATTCATTTTACTTCACATATCTACCATGTTTTATATTTAAATTGCAGTTGTTGGCTCAGCATTTCTGAAGGCCAATGATAACAATAATCCATGAATAAACTTTAATTGAGTCTCTTCAGTTTATGTTGCGAGAGCTGTTTTCTCTGGAATGTGAGAAGCTGCAAGATGACTTTATAGAAGTTCATAAAATTGTGGGAGGCAAGGATAGGGTGAATAGTCAAGGTCTTTTCCTGAGGTAGGGAAACCCAAAACTAGAAGGCATAATGTGAGAGGGGAAAGAGATCTTAGGGGTAACTTTTTCCTGCAGCGGATGGTGCATGTATGGAATGAGCTGCCAGATGAAGCGGAGGAAGCTGGTACAGTTACAACATTTAAAAGGCATCTCGATGGGGATAGGAATAGGAAGGGTTTAGAGGGAAATTGGCCAAATGCTGGCAAATGGGACTAGATTATTTCAGGATATCTAGGTTGGCATGGATGAGTTGGGCTGAAGGGTCTGTTTCTGTGCTGTACAGCTCTATGACTCTAAGGGTAAGACTTCTCCACTCTTTACATTGAGGAGTTCATATCCATGAATTCCAATAGCTTTCTGTCTTTGAATCCTGTACTTGGATCTGAATATATCCCAATCACCTAAGATGTGATAGTTTAACTCTCTCTTAATCCATTACTCCAGTGTTAGCTCTAACACTGTTTTCCTCTCAGAAACAGATAGCCCTCTGCAGGATTAGGCAATCTTTCAGACTCTGCAGAATGCTTCAGGATTGATATCCTGCATCACAGAACTGACTACAAACCTTTTCCAATAGCCCATTGCAGTTGGAGTTTATTTTCCTGTCTGTTATTCTCTGTGTAAAACATACCTCTTTCCCTGTAATGCTCAGTCCATACTTAATAGTATGATCCCACCTGATGTTACTGACTAAAATCTGGCTGTATAAATCACGTTTGTTTTTATTTAAAGCGGTGGTCTTTCACTGAAATGTAAGCATGCAATGCTACAGATTTGGTTTTAATAATGCAAAGGTTTATTATAATAAAAGATAAATAGAACAAACCAAGCTATTTACAGATAAACATAATTTGAAAGATTTCAAAACAGACAGCAAAATAATATGTTTTATTCCCAGCACCATTCCTTCACAATTTTCTAATACCAGACAGTTCCCTTATCTACTACATTTATAGGCTGGACTTAACTATTTCTTTCAATTCCATGTCTTGAAAGTTTGATGTTCTTCTATTTGATTATTCAAACATCTGAACTTAAACTTTCTTAGTTTAAAAAATCCCTTTGGTATTCGAACCAAATACTTATGGTCTGGAATTTTCAATCCAAATCTATTTGCTAACTGTTCAGAATTAACTTCTTTATCCGGGGAAACTGTTCGTACATCTAACCCCAGACATGTTCTCTACAAATTGACAGAAAAGTGCTCTAATCTGTGTTTTTCCTTTGGCAAAATAAGATTGTTGGCTCTTATAAACCAAGAGCAAACAAATGTTCTTCAATGTTTATGTCCTCTGGTTATAAAATTATCCAAATAAATCAAGCAAGCAACATATTCACTCTTGGAGGGCCACAGCCCCCTATTCTCTGACACATGCTGGCTTAAAAATTATGTCTCCATAAATATTGCTAAGTTAATTATTAAACCCCCTTATGTACGCAGATGAAAACTCACATGCCACTAGTTCAAAATCCACATCCTAAAATAAATGATGTTAATGTATGTAAGTCTCTCACCTTACATCACATGAGTCTACTTTTGACTTTTGCATTCAGGGGGAAAACCTGGACCTAGCGATTACGAAGGAAGAGGTGGTTGCAATGGTGGGTGAGGGAATCTGTGTTGTGAGAACATTGACTGCAAATCACCTGTACTGTGAGCCCCCCCTGGAGCAGCCTACAGCCCGAAGGCGGAGGAAGCGAGAAAGCCTGGACACTCTACCAGAATTTATTGTATGTTACACGTTCTCTCATCTTGGATATGGTGTAGGAGACTGCTGATATGGAAGGTTGTACTGAGTAGTCCTTAAGCCAAAACAAACGGTCACAATTGACACACAAAATCTCTCTTTGGGAACACTTTACTGCAGTTAGACCCCCCTCTTTCTGTCTCATGTTCCTTCACTCTTTTGTTCTTGTCTCTCAGGTGCAGATGGGAAAGCTACATTTCAAGCTGGGAAAGATCCGATATGATGCCGAGAGCCAATCCAATTTCCCACTCGAGGCCCAGATTGGACTTGGGGTGGGAGCCTCCATCGTTGCACTGATCGTCCTGATCATTGTGCTTATCTACAGGTGGGTGACAATTAACAATATCCTCACCGTCCTCCCAATCATCTCCCAGCTCATGGAAATATTAATAATGACTCAAAAGTTGTAAAGGGTGCCCTCATTGATGGTTTGAGTTATGGAATCTGGGATGATGAATTATCTCCTTTCTCATAAGTGTGGTGGGTGGGTTGCTTTTTAGACAGAAGGCCTGTGACCAGCAACTTGCTGTATGGATGGGTGCTGGATCCATGGACTTTTGATGTTTTTCTAAATTATTTGGATATGAATATGGTTAGTAAGTTTGCAAATGACACCAAAATAGGCACTATCATGGATAGTGAAGAAGGTTACCTCAGCTTACAACGGAACCTTAATCAAATGGGCCGATGGGCTGAAGAGTGGTGGATGGAGTTTAATTAAGATAAATGTGAGGTGATTTGGAAAGGCGAATCAGGGCTGGACTTATACGCTTGATGGTAGGGTTTTGGGGAGTGTTGCTGAATAAAGAGACTTTTGAGTCCAGCTTCATAACTGCTTGAAAGTGTAGTCACAGAATAGAAAAGAAGGCATTGGGTAAGCTTGCCTTTATTGGTCAGTGCATTTAGTATAGGAGTTGAGATATCATCTAGCACCTGTACAAGAAATTGGTGAGGCCACTTTAGGGATACTGCATTCAGTTTTGGTCTCCCTGCTATAGGAAGGATGTTGTGAAACTTGAAAGGGTTAAGAAAGGATTTACAAAGATGTTGCTGGGATTGGAGGGTTTGAGCTACAAGGAGAGGCTGAATAGGCTGGGGCTATTTTCCCTGGAGCTTTGGGGGCTGAGGGGTGACCTTCATAGAGGTTTATAAAATCATGAGGGGCATAGATAGGATAAATAGCCAAGGTCTTTCTCCCAGGGTGGGAGACTCCAAAATTAGAGGACATAGGTTTAAGTTGCAGGGAAAAGGGACCTGAGGGGCAACATTTACATGTAGAGGGTGGTGTGTGTATGGAATGAGCTGCCAGAGGAAGTGGTGGAGGCTGGTACAATTATAGCATTTTTAAAAAAAAATCTGAATAGGTATATGAATAGGAAGGGTTTAGAGGGATATCGACCAAATATTGGCAAATGCAACTAAATTAATTTCGAACATTTTGTCAGCATGGACAAGTTGGACTGCAGGATCTGTTTCCGTGCTGTACAACTCTAAGACTCTAAGAGTTCAATGTGAAATTAATTATATAGCAGAGAAACAGGCTGTTCAGCCCACCATATATATGCTGGCCAACAAATGCCAAACTACCACTAATCCTGTTTACCTCAGTCCACAGCCTACTATGCACAGGCATTTAAATGCTCATCCAGGTGCTGCTTAAATGTTGCGAGAGTACCTGCCTCCAGCCCTGTCTCAGGCAGCACATTGCATGTTTCTTACATCCTTTCCTTACCTTTAACTTATGCCGTCTGATCTTCGACACATCTGCTACGGGGAAAAGATACCCGTGATCTACCATATCCGAGCCTGTCATAATTACGTATACCACAGTCAGGTCCCTCCTCAGTCCCCTCTGCTCCATGTCAAACAAGCCCAGCCAAATCAGTCTCTCCTCATTTCTGAGCCTTCCCATCCCAGGCACCATCCTGGTAAATCTCCTCTGCACCCTCTCTAGTGCAATCGCACCCTTCTGATAACCAGACCCCTGGGAATTTCCTAGAATCAAATTAATTTCTCTTCCGCAACCCATTTGTTGTTGTCCACGAATCTGTGTCTGTGTGTTTGTGTGTGTCTGTGTCTGTGTGTGTGTGTGTGTGTGTGTGTGTGTGTGGAGAGAGCCAGAAAAAGTCATTACAACTGGGGTCTGGAGTAACATGGAAGCTGACTGTTGCTCACATTTTAATTGCAAAACTGACTTAGTTGGTAATGTTAGCCTCATAAGAGCAATGGATCAGAGATCTAACTTTATTTACAATCCAATAATCTACTAATTTCTGTGAATGCTGTGATCTTGTGCTCCATTTGACAGGCGGAAAAGTAAGCAGGCCTTGAGAGACTACAAGAAAGTACAGATCCAGTTGGAGAACCTGGAGACCAGCGTTCGTGATCGATGCAAGAAGGAGTTTACAGGTAATCTGTGTCTGTTCTGGCAGACTGTTCTGGTACCAAAGGTGAAGTCATATGGTATCAGGGGCTGAGCTGGCAAAAAGGATACAGAACTGGCTTAATCATAAGAGACAGAGGGTCGCGGTGGAAGGATGCGTTTTGGAATGGAGGGCTATGACTAATGGTGTTCCACAGGGATCAGTGCTGGGGCCTCTGCTGTTTGTGATCGACATAAATGATTTGGAGGAAAACGTAGCTGGTCTAAATAGTAAGTTTGTGGATGATACAAAGATCAATGGGGGTTGTGCATTGTGAGGAGGAGGTTGCAGCAGGAGACATGGGCAGAAAAATGGCAGTTGGTATTTAATCCGGACAAATGTGAGGTGATGCGTTTTGGAAGGTAAAGTACAGGTGGAAATTATACAGTGAATGGCAGAACCCTGAGGAGTATTGATATGCAGAGGTATCTGGGTGTGTAGGTCCACAGATCACTGAAGGTGGCAACACAGGTAGGTAGGTAGTGAAAAAAACGGCGTATGGTATGCTTGCCTTCATTGGAAGGGGCATTGAGAATGAAGATAGGCAAGTTATGCTGCAGCTTTATAGAACTTTAGTTCAGCCACATTTGGAATATTGCATACAGTTCTGGTCACCACACTACCCAGAAGGATGGGGATGATTTGGAGACTGTACAACAAAGGTTTACCAGGATGTTGCCTGATATGGGGGATTATAGCTAAGAAGAAAGTTTGTTTCCACTAGAACACAGGAGGTTGAGAGGAGACCTGATAGAAGTTTATACGTTTATGAATAGCATGGATAGAGTGGAAAGTATGAGGCTTTTTTCCCCAGGATGGAGGGATCAGTTACTCGGGGACACATGTTCAAGGTGGGGGGTGGAATTAAAAGGCATGTTTTTCATAGAAAGGGTGGTTACTGCCTGGAAGGCACTGCCAGAGGAGGTGGTGGAAGCAGACACAATAGCAGCATTCAAGAAACACCTGGACAAATACATGATTAGGAAGGGAGGAGAGGGGTACAGATTGTACAAGTGAAGATAGTTTTAAAATGGAAGGGCAAAATGTGTCAGTGCATGCTCAGAGGGCCAAATGTCTAGATAAGAGTGATGCTGGAAAAGCACAGCAGGTCAGGCAGCATCTGGGGAGCAGGAAAACCGACGTTTCGGGCAAAAGCCCTTCATTGGGCCTCTGCAGGCATCCTGCCTGTATTCCTGATGAAGGGCTTTTGTCCAAAACGTCGATTCTCCTGCTCCTCTGATGCTGCCTGACCTGTCCCACTCTAATCTAGACTCTGGTTTCCAGCATCTGCAGTCCTTGTTTTTACCTGGAGGGCCAAATGGCCTGTTCCTGTGCTGGGTTGTTCTAACTTCTGTGTCTCTGGGACCCTGTCTCTGTTTTATGTCTCTGTGCGAAGAGGTTAAATCACTTCATGCTTGCACAGTATTTTCTTTTGGCTTTACTTATTTCAATGAATGTCTCTTCACCCTGCTCTCAAATTGCTAACAAAATGTTGTTCTGTTCTCTAAATTAAAACACTTAACAGATCTCATGACTGAAATGATGGACCTGTCCAGTGATCTGGTTGGAACTGGAATTCCTTTTCTGGATTACAAGGCCTACGCCGAGCGAATTTTTTTCCCAGGGCACAGGGAGTCCCCTCTGCAACGGGATCTGGATGTCCCTGAATCTCGACGCCAGACAGTGGAACAGGGTCTTGTGCAGCTTTCTAATTTATTGAACAGCAAGCTTTTCCTCACCAAGGTAGAGTGAAGGATGTTGCTTCTGTTGTGTTGGTTGCAATGGTATCCACGCAGTGACTCTATGTTCTTATAGCAAGGAGGCAGCAGCACACTGATCTCACTTGGCAAAACCAGTTCTAAATTATTTTAGCCTGACCTAAAGAGGCAGCAAGTGACATTTCTAACAAATTTTAATATGTTCAACTCATTGGCTTTTTGAGGGGGGGAAAGGGAGCTTTTGGTTCCTGTTGCTGTTAGGGATTTGTTTTGACCAGTCTTCTAGAAAGGGTTTCAAAAGCTGACAAAACCACCCATCCATCAACTTAGAAAGCTTTTACTGCATTTTTATCATCCTGTCTGTGAAGATTCAGAGATGTAATCGTGAGAGGTTTGTTGAAATGGATTACTGTGCAAGTGTTCGTGCTTTTAAAGAGAAAATATCAAAGGATTTCATCAGAAATGCGACAGGAACAATTAGATATGGGCACCTTCTTAATTTATATAAAAACGTGAACATATCCTGGACAACTGGGATGGCACAGTGGCTCAGTGGTTAGCGCTGCTGCCTCACAGCACCAAGGACCTGGGTTCAATTCCAGCTTCAGGTGACTGTCTATGTGGAGTTTGCACGTTCTCCCCATGTCTATGTGGGTTTCCTCTGGGTGCTCCGATTTCCTCCCGGATATGCAGGTTAGGTGGATTGGCCATGCTAAATTGCTCATAGTATCCATGGATGTATAGGCTAGCTGGATTAGCCATGGAAAATGCAGGGTCACAGGGATAGCATCGAGGGTGGGTCTGGTTGGGATGCTCCTCAGAGTGTCGATGTGGATGTGACGGGCTGAATAACCTGCATCCACACTGTAGGGATTCTATGATATATGCTGGAGTTCAACAATCAATAATTGCAGTTCTGCCAGTTCACCCGATTGTGCACTAACTTATATTGGGCCTGTTCTCAGAGTCTTTGCTTGGACTAGCTTCCGAGAGATTAAAGAGGCAACCTCATGAAGGCTAGGAGTATTGAATGCATATCAATATTGTTACCGTGCTCTACTATTAGTCACCCATTTACTGAAGCATGAGTCAGTCAGTCTGCCACAACTCCTCTTACTGGGGAACAAGGGCCGTCTTTAAAATATATTTTCTAATCATCCTGTTCAGAGATGTCATTACACACTTCACAAACAGGTGGGACTTCAGTGTTAATACTCCCATTTATTCTTTCTCTTGTTCTGTACCCATGGGTTACACAGTGATACCTGTTCCTACACCTGTTGTATCTCAGTATTATACAGTGACAGCCTTGTCCCTAGTGTTATACCAGTCTCCATCACAAAATGGTCTTCATGCACAATGGAAGTTTCAATCCATAACTTCAACTGTGGTTGGAGCATTCTGTTGAGCATTTCGCCCCATCAAGATGTGTTCTTCATTCTTTATTCATAGCAACTCATAACCTTTGGATCAGTGTCTGTATGAATGTTAACACTTTGGTGTCTAGTTGCTGTCCCCTTTGGTTTTTGTGCTTGTCAGTACTCGTAGACTATTTTTTACTTTAGCAGAACAAGATAGGCCATGATTAGTTACACTAACCTTTTGAGATTGCAGTATCAGTTTGGAGTATTCCTGGCTGTGGAGTGCACCTCAGTCAAGGCAGTTTATATTGGTCTTTCAAGAAAGCGTCTCAACTGAGACCCTAGTTCAGTTCAGCACCTTGAGCATGTGGAGGGGTGGAAGAACCAAGTTTTGACAATGTGTCTGCAGACTCATATTGCCTTTCCTCTCACTGCCAAGAGAATTTGGGACAAACAGATGGTGTATTCTATATCATTATACCTATAGATTTTGAAAACATATTTGTTACTGATGTTGGAGGTTGTCTGTAAGCCCCCAACAGTAGTGGACAACTAAGGGAAGGCATTAAGCTAGAAATCAGTGAAGAAAGTTGCACTGTAATTATGTGCGCCCTTAATTCACATCTAGACTGGATAAACCAAACTAGCAATGATAATGTAAAGGAGGATTTCCAGTGATGGTGTTTTAGGAATCAATCAGAGTAGAGGTTACTCTAGACTGGGTACTGTGGTATGAAAAAGGCATAGTAATCTTGTGCAGGGTCCCTTGGGGGAAGAATAACCTTAATTGTATAGGATTCCTCACTAAGGTGGAGAGTGAAGTAGCTGAATCTCTTCAGCCTCCGATGCTCCAGGGAAAACAGTCCCAGCCTATTCAGCCTCTCCCATTAATTCAAATCCTCCAATCCTGGCAACATCCCTGTAAATCTTTTCTAAACCCTTTCAAATTTCACAACATCCTTCTGATAGGAGGAAGAGCAAAATTGCACACAATATTCCAAACGTGGCCTAACCAATGTCCTGTATAGCCGCAACATGACCAATATGATCATGGCTGATCGTCTCAATGCCATATTCCCACTTTCTCCTCTTAAGGCCTTTAAAATTTAAAAATGCATCGAACTTTCTCGAACATGGTCTAGCCTCCACAGCCTTTTGCAGTAGTGAATTCCACAGGTTCACTACCCTTTTTGAGTGAAAAAGTCCTAAATGGTCCATCCTGAGACAGTGTCCCCTGTTCTACACTCCCCAAACAAGGGAAACATCTCCCATGCATTTAGATTGGCCAGCCCTGTTAAAATTATATATGTTTCAATTGAATACCCTCTGATGCTCTTAAGCCAGAGTGAATGTAGGTCCAGTCAAATTAATAGTCATAGAGATGTACAGCATGGAAACAGACCCTTCGATCCAACCCGTCCATTCCGACCAGATATCCCAACCCAATATAATTCTACCTGCCAGCACCTGACCCATATCCCTCCAAACCCTTCCTATTCATATACCCATCCAAATGCCTCTTAAATGTTGCAATTGTATCAGCCTCCACCACTTCCTCTGGCAGCTCATTCCATACACATACCACACTCTGTGTGAAAAGGTTGCTCCTTAGGTCTCTTTCATATCTTTCCTCTCTCACCCTAAACCTATGCCCTCTAGTTCTGGACTCCCCGACCCCAGGGAAAATACCTTGTCTATTTGTCCTATCCATGCCCCTCATGATTTTGTAAACCTCTATAAAATCATCCCTCAGCCTCCAACGCTCCAGGGAAAACAGCCCCAGCCTGTTCAGCCTCTCCCTGTAGCTCAAATCCTCCAACCCTGGCAAAATCTCTGAACCCTTTCAAGTTTCACAACATCTTTCCGACAGGAAGGAGACCAGAATTGCACACAATTTTCCAACAGTGGCCTAACCAATGTCCTGTACAGCCGCAACATGACCTCCTAACTTCTGTACTCAGTACTCTGACCAATAAAGGAAAGCATACCAAATGCCGCCTTCACTACCCTATCTACTGCAACTACACTTTCAAGGAGCTATGAACCTGCACTCCAAGGTCTCTTTGTTCAGCAACATTCCCTAGGACCTTACCATTAAGTAGGTAAAAACAATGACTACAGATGTTGTAAAGAGAGGAGGAAAACTTCTTCAAGGCTTCCCATTAAATGTGTCAGTCCTGCTAAGATTTGCTTTCCCAAAATGCAGCACCTCGCATTTATCTGAATTAAACTCCATCTGCCACATCTCAACCCATTGGCCCATCTGGTCAAGATCTTGTTGTAATCTGAGGTAACCTCCTTCGCTATCCACTATACCTCCAATTTTGGTGTCCATCTGCAAACTTTCTAACTGTACCTCTTATGCTCGCATCCAAATCATTTATGTAAATGACAAAAAGTAGAGGGCCCAGCACCGATCCTTGTGGCACTCCACTGGTCACAGGCCTCCAGTCTGAAAAACAACCCTCCACCACTACCCTCTGTCTTCTACCTTTGAGCCAGTTCTGTATCCAAATGGCTAGCTCTCTCTATATTCCGTGAGATCTAACCTTGCTAATCAGTCTCCCATGGGGAACTTTTGTCTCCTTGTAGGGCAGTCCAACCATCTCCTTACCTCCAACCCCCCCCACCCCCACCCCCACCCCCACCCCCACAACCTCTGGTAGGTGTGTCTTTAGTCTCTTCTGCACTCCTGTAGCAAGTATACTTTCTTAAGTAGGGAGACAACATCTGCACACAGTGGTCCAGGTATGATATCACCTCGGGCCTGGTTAACTGCAGTAAAGCATCCCTACTTCTGAACTCAAATCCTCTTCCGATGAGGGTCAATATACCATTTGTGTCCTAATTGCTTGCTGTACCTGCCTAATTTTGTTCACTGATGCACAAGGACACCTTATTCATCCACAATTGTAGTGCCTGACAGGAATGAACAATTGTTGTAATTCATGTACATGTCCTTTAAATATGAGTCATCCATAATTAACCCTTTTAGCGAGGTTCCTAATCCATCCTTGCGAATTCATGCCTTATATCCTAACGGTTCTCTTTAGTTAGAATGAGCTGCCAGGAAGTGGTGGTGGCTGGTACAAATAGAACATTTAAAAGGCATCTGGATGGATATATGAATAGGAGGGTTTAGAGGGATATGGGTCAAGTGCTGTCAAATGGGACTAGATTAATTGAGGATATCTGGTCGGTGTGGACAAGTTACACTGAAGGGTCTGTTTCTGTGCTGTATGACTTTGACTCTATGACTTAAACCTGGGTCTCGGCTCAGAGATAGGGACTCCACTACAATGCCACGTGCTGTACATCTCTATGACTATATGAACATCAGCTGTTCTTGCTTGTCTCTGATGTGTGTTCTGGTTCATTCTTCTGATTTTCAACATTACTGGATTGTTACTGTGCAGGCCAATTCAGAGTGTTGAGGGTCAATTTCCATTAAAGGAACTTGCTCCAGCTACTTGTAAGTGAGCTGACTCCACGGAATACAAGGTATTGGCAGCCAACCTAATTTGTAATAGCTGCGTTTGAATTTGTATGTCGTCTTAACTTCAAAACAGAACTTGAGTGGGGAGTGTGCTTTTACAAAAATGCAAATGTGATAAAACACTTATCACAATTACCTCCAGCCTTTTTCAAAAATATTTATCGACCAGTTTCCATTTCCCAAGATTATTGAGTTGCCACCTTTATGTTGGAAGGCTGTCCAACATATCTTGGGTAGATATGTCCAATATATATCTTCTTTCAGGAGAGTTTCCATTTGTTTGTCTGTAGTCTGGAGACCGAGTTTGACGGAACTGCTTTTCCGGTTAAAAGAGAGCACCGGAAGCAAATGGAAGGTGACAAACCATTGGGGAAAACAATCCCAGCCTAACCAGTCTCTCCTCAGAATTGAGACTTTTCATTCCAGGTAACATCCTGTCATAAAACATTTTTATAAAATCACTACAGTGTAGAAACAGGCCATTCGGCCCAACAAGTCCACACCAACCCTCCGAAGAGTATCCCATCCAGACCCATTTGATGTTATATTTTTAAAAACTTGTTCAAGGTTCTTTTGTCTCCCTGTATCAGTTTATACACACGCTGGAGAGCCAACGGACGTTTTCCCCACGGGATCGTGCATATGTGGCGTCGCTGTTGACTGTCTCATTGCATGGGAAGCTGGAGTATTATACAGACATTTTGAAAACGCTGCTGAATGATCTGGTGGAGCAGAACGTTGCCAAGAACCCGAAATTGATGCTGCGCAGGTAGGGAACGGGTGAGCCTGGGTTCTGGTGTCTAACAGGACATTTCACAAAGGGTTAAATGCCGGTATTACTTCTACAGTAGCTTAATCCATGCTTCCTTTGTAAATCCAGGAGCACTGGTGACCCTGTGTACAAACTGACTGTGTCTCACTTGGAATGGTGTGGTGCATCCACATTAGGGAAATAGGACTCTTGGCTTCAGTAGCTTGAGTAAGGGAATTGTGAGTCGGTGTGTCTTCCAGAAAGTACATCCTATTTGAGGGGAAGGATCAGATCCACCTTGTAGTAGTTCTTTCCATTGAGTAATTTTATAAAGTCAAAAGTGAAGAGTCTCAGTTTTCAGGAGAAGAGCCAAGAAAGCAGATGGACAATGGGCTTGGCGTAAACCTTTCAGCAAGGATCAGTCCTTTTCTTAAAGGAAACCTTCCACAACCTGCAAACAGTGAAATGTATGGGATTGATAAATAATGTTGGAATGTGGGATTATGGAATATATTCAATAATTGCTTTAACCATCCAATGTACACAGGAAAAATTGGTTTATGTGTAGAATCTTTTAGTAGTTCATCTACATGTAGGAAATAATCTACTGGTATTCATGGTCATAAATGTGTTATGTTTATGAATGAGGAAGGATTTTGGTGTTTGCAATAAAATGGAAACATAGTGGAATTAGGTGAGATAACAGAGTGGGAATAAGGGCTGAATGTGGGGGTAAAACGCTTATCTCTGTCCTGTTGGATGCCTGGGTTCCTTACCTCTAATTCAGCTTCTGAGCGCAGGAGATGAATGCAATTAGAAGTTAGGGAGCAGAGTTTGTGGCAGGGATCTGTCATCTCAGTAGTTAGTTTGATGAAATTGCTACTTATGTGATACTTGATGTCAGACATGTGACAATCTGAGGCAGAACTGGGTTGAGAGAACTGATGGTGAGAAAGAGCTGGCTGTTGTCACCACACCTACAAATATAATTAATAGCGTCAGTCATGACTCCATAACACTTGATATGCATTAGCTGTTTGTAATGAACCAATGTAATCTTTTCTTTTTCAATTTATTCCTGCTGTAATTGTTCCCACATTATTGCGAGGCAGAGCAAGTAGGCAGTCAAATAGCAGTGAAGGTTTATGACATAAGGGAAAGTTATACAGAGTGACCAAACTAACAAATTAGTCATAGTGCTGAAAAGACCACAGGAATCTTTCTGCATCAGAGAGTTACAATTTATTATGTATAGTGTAAGTGATGGTACTCTGTAAACATGTAGCTCAAGATGAGGTGGAAGTCCTCCATGGAGACATTACAACATTACACCACTCAATGGTGTAATTTCACATCATACAATGACTGTCTAACCACCTGAGCTTTACTCTCTGAATTTTCTGGGAAAATGTGGGAATTCCATGCTCTAAATATAAAATCATGGCTGTCAAATTGGGTGCCGACTTATTAAGCTGAAGCCATGTTTCTCCTTTCAGTGCAGGCCTAGTGAAGTAACTGCCCAGAGGCCAGTATCCTGCCACCCTTTCTTTACATGTACACAGTACACTGGCTGTAGCCAGCCAGCTCTGAGGCAGTCCCTAAAGTGAGGAGATTCCAGAATCCTCTGTTTATATCAGTCAGCCAGGGCTCCCTGATTGGCCCCAGTTCACAACCCCAGTCAAGGATCTCAGTCACTAAGAGCCACCTGGTTCCAATCACTGCACCAAGCAAAATGCTATCTAACAGTCATCCTCACTACTAAACATATGATATGATATGTTTTGATTTTGTTTTTTTTTAGAAAAGAAGTCAGGATTGAAAATAAATCTGAAATAATTTTACTGTGTTCCAGAACAGAAACAGTGGTGGAGAAGTTGCTGACTAATTGGATGTCAATTTGTCTATACACATTCCTCAGGGTAGGTATACTTTTCCGTGAAGAAGATAATTCATATATCTTGGTTGGCATGCAGTACACTATTACAGTGTCATTGAATTGTACTAGACTGCTATGTGGAAAACCTCTTGTTTATTTTCTTCCCTATAGTGTTGCAGTTTAGAAAACAATCTGCTAATGACATGTTATTCCAATAACTACGGCCATAACATTTTTTTTGATTGTTTAGCTGGAGAAATTGCGAATGCAAACTTCTGTCCCATTGTATGATGGTGCATTATGTGTACGCAATCCACAAGTTCCAGTATATTATTTAATGCTACAAACAGGTGTAGTTTTAGACTTGTAATGTTAAAATTTGCCAATAAACCAACTTATAAAGTATTATTATAATAGAAAGTGTTATTAGTTAGATGGTGTGTTCAGGGTCCAGGTTCCTAACTACTGCTAGCATTTTGAAATAGTGGCCACATGAGAATCTAAACAAGCAGAACAATCGCACTGAATTGTATTAGAGGAGAGAGACCAGCTTTAAATTGGGGTTATCTGGGAAATTGTCAGCCAGAACTAGATGGAGAGGAAGAGACAGAATCTGGTTGATGAGGCTCAGCACTGCAGAATCCACACCCAAATCACCAAAAACAATTGACAACCGGGCAAGAGAATGAGGACTGTACTGTCTAATATATCTGCATCTTTGTTGGTCAGGTATTCCAGTTGTGTGTTGATTTGTGCAGGTTTGTTTAGAATCAGTTTTTTAGATGTAGGTTTGCTCACTGAGCTGGAAGGTTCATTTCCAGACGTTTCATCACTCTAGTAGATAACAAATTCAGTGGGCCCCCAGGTGAAGCACTGTTCATGATTCCTGCTTTCTATTTATATGTTTGGGTTTCTTTGGGTCGGTGATGCCATTTCCTGTGGTGATGTCATTTCCTGTTCTTTTTCTCAGGGATGGTAGATGCAGTCTAACTCCATATGTTTGTTGATAGAGTTCCCGTTGGAATGCTATGCTTCTAGGAATTCTCGTGCATGTCTCTGTTTGGCTCATCCTAGGATGGATGTGTTGTCCCAGTCAAAATGGTGTCCTTCCTCATCTATATGTAAGGATACTAGTGAGAGAGGGTCATGTCGTTTTGTGGTTAGTTGATGTTAATGTATCCTGGTGGCTAGTTTTCTCCCTGTTTGTTCAATGTAGTGTTTGTTACAGTTCTTGCACAGTACTTTGTAAATTACATTAGTTTTGCTTCTTGTCTGTAGAGGGTCTTTGAAGTTCATTAGCTGCTGTTTTAGTGTGTTGGTGGGTTTGTGGGCTACCATGATGCCCAAATGAAGCTGCATCAGAACATTATTTCAACAAGCCAACACAACACGAGCTGCAGAGCAGAGGAAAGTCACCTATACAGTGTATTCTCAGGAACAAACCAAAACAAGCAGGCAAAACGTGTCAAGAAACCGTAGCCACCCTCCCCTATATCAAAGACATCTCGGAAATGACTGCCAGACTACTCAGACCCCTTGGCATCATGGTAGCCCACAAACCCACCAACGCACTAAAACAGCAGCTAATGAACTTCAAAGACCCTATACAGACAAGAAGCAAAACTAATGTCATTTACAAAATACCATGCAAGAACTCTAACAAACACTACATTGGACAAACAGGCAGAAAACTAGCCACCAGGATACACGAACATTAACTAGCCACAAAACGACATGACCCTCTCTTACTATTATCCTTACATACAGATGAAGAAGGACACCACTTTGACTGGGACAACACATCCATCCTCGGACAAGCCAAACAGACATGCATGAGAATTCCTAGAAGCATAGCATTCCAACAGGAACTCTATCAACAAACATATGGAGTTAGACCCCATCTACCACCCCTGAGAAAAAGAATAGGAAATGACATCACCGACCAAAGAAATCCAAACATATAAAAAGAAAGCAGGAATCATGAACAGTGCTTCAACTGGAGATCCACTGAAGATGTTTCCTAGTAGGGCGTCGAAACGTCTGGAAATGAACCTTCCAGCTCAGTGAGCAAACCTACATCCAGAACCTCAAACTGAGCTACAAATCTTCTCAAAACTCGCTGTGAGCTTTTTAATTTCCCAAGTCAACATTCAAGATTTGCTTGCTATCCTAGTTGGAGGAGCTCTCCTCATGGTTCAAAAACACATACTTGAATGTTCTTTAAGATCCAGTCAGAGCAGTGCTACCAGAAATAACTTTACTACTGGGATGAAACTGCCGAGCTTATAGCTGTTATGTCCTAATTCTTTTCCAAAAGTAGTCAATGTTAGCCCGGAAGGGTCAATGACCCATGACATTATCCAAAGTTTAAGCAAAATTTATGGCTGTGAATACTTTGTATATCTGATAATTGTCTCTAGGATTCGGCAGGGGAATCGCTCTACATGCTATTCCGAGCAATCAAACACCAAGTGGATAAAGGACCTGTTGATGCTGTGTCAGGAAAGGCCAAGTATACTCTTAATGACAACAGACTACTCCGAGAGGACGTGGAATACCGCACATTGGTAAATCTCCCAAAGCACAATGGTCTTAGCTTCAAGTAAATGAAACCATCAGCAGTTCCAGTCACAGCCCTGAATCCAAATCCCTACTGAGATTCCAGAGTCCGATCATAGTTTTGTCCTAGGAATTCTGACAATTGTCAGCATCAGCCAAGGGAAAGAAGCAAAACATTGGCCAGGAAATTGCATCTCAAATGTGCCCTCTGCTGGATAAGTGAAAATGCCAAACCGGAGTCAAGATTGGAGTGGTGCTGGAAAAATCACGGCAGGTCAAGCAGCATCCGAGAAGCAGGAAAATCAACGTTTCAGGCAGGAGGCAAACATCGATTTTTCCTGCTCCTCGGATGCTGTCTGACGTGCTGTGATTTTCCAGCACCCCTCCGATCTTGACTCAAATCTCCAGCATCCGCAGTCCTCAATTTTGCCAAAATGTCAAACCAGCCTATTTCATTTTGTCGGAGCAAATTACAACAGATACTGAAATCTGTGCTAAAAAAATCAAATGCTGGAGATCACAGTGGGTCAGGCAGCATCCATGACAAGAGAGTGAGCTAACATTTCAAGTCTCGGTGACTCTTCATCAGGGCTGAAGTGAAGTGTAGAGAGGGCAGCATTTATGCTACGGATGGTGTGGGGGTTGTGGGGGTGGGAGGTGTAGGGTGCTGATAGAGTAAAGATATTGATAGTTCAAATTAAGTGATTAGAATGTGAGACTGGCAGAACAATGGTGTGTCTAACTGCCAGATAAGAAAGAACAGATGGTCCCAATGGAGTGTGGGGAAGGGAGAGAGGATGTGGTGACAGAGAATGTAATAAGCTAAAAGGGAAGAAATGGGAGAATGTTCCAAAACAGCGCTGCTGACATGGCTTGCTTCTTCCATGACTGTGGTTTCCCACCCACTATGGTTGACCGAGCCCTCAATCACATCCAACCTATCACCTGTGATTCTGCCCTTGCCCCTTCCCAACGCTCTCAGCAGCGGGATTGGGTTCCCCTTATCCCCACTTTTCATCCCACCTGCCTCTGTGTTCAAAGGATCATTCTCTGCCGTTTCAGATAACTCCAGCAGAATGCCACCACCAAACACATCTTCCCCTCACTCCCTCTGTCTGCATTTTGTAGGGAACATTCCCTCCTGGTCACCCTAATCCATTCCACAACCACCAACACCACCCCCAATTTCTCATATAGCTGCAGAAGGTGCAATACCTGTCCTTCACCACCTCCCAGCTCACAATCCAAGGGTCTAAACAGTCCTTCCGGGTGAAGCAACATTTCACCTGTACCACCTCAATCCTGTGCATTGTATTTGTTGCACCCAATGTGGCCTACTCTACGTTGGCGAAAACAAACATAGACTGGTTTGTGGAACACCTCCAGTTTGTGTGCAAACAAGACCCAGACCTTCCTGTAGCTGGTCATTTTAACCCAGCTTCCTGCTCACATGCCCACATGTGTCTCCTTGTCATGCTGCCGTGTACCAGTCAATCACAGCGCAAGCTAGAACAGTATCTTATCTTCAAACTCGACGCTTTCTAGCCTTCTGGAATATTGAGTTCAACAGCTTCAACTTGTGAACCAACTCCCATTTTTTTCCCTTTCCTTTAGCTTTACTTGTTACATTCTCTGTCACCATGTCCTCCCTCCCCAACTCCAGTGGGACTGTCTGCTCTTCCCAGTCTGGCAGGTGGTGACACCATTGTTCTGCCATTCTCACATTCCGATCACTTAGTCTGAACTGGCAACATCTTTTCTCCATCAGTGCCCTACCCCCACAACCCCCACCCCATCTGTAGCATAAATGCTGTCCCCTCCACGCTTCACTTCAACTCCGATGAAGAGTCATCTAGACTTGAAACGCTACTTGCTCTCTCTCTACGAATGCTGTCTGACCTACCGTGATCTCCAGCATTTGTTCTTTCATTTTGTCCCATTTTAGAGATTTGATGTAAATGCAACACTGATTGCACACTGTCAAGATTGGGGATGTGTTATTATTGTGCAAGGTTTACTAATTTTATTTGTTTGTCTCGTGAAGCAGTGCTTTCGGAGAAATTGAGGACTGCAGATGCTGGAGAGACAGAGTCAAAAATGTGGCACTGGAAAAACCAGCAGGTCGGGTAGCATCCGAGGAGCAGTAGAATCAATGTTTCAGGCATATGCTCTTCATCAGAAATGACTCTGCTGCTACTTGGATGCTGCCTGAACTGCTGTGCTTTTCCAGCGCCATACTTTCCAAGTCTTGAAGCAGTGCATCGGCTGTGTTGAGTGGAAAGGAGATTCAAACCAGACATCTTAAATCGTCCTCACTGGAATTTTACAGAATGAGCCATTGTGTTATTCCTTATTCTTTACTTGATTTGATGATGTTAATGACAGGCATCAGCTAAACTTGTAACACTATATGAGCGGCTATGTCAAAACTCCTGATGGAGGTGTTTGGATCTGGCATGTATCATCCTGTTTTCTCAAAACATATTTTGTGATCCCCTCCATCCTCTGCACAGACCCTCAATGTCCTGGTGCAAGGTGAGGATGTACAGCCCTCGCCTGTGAAAGTTTTGGATTGTGACACTATCACCCAAGTCAAGGAGAAAATCATCGATCAGATCTACAAAGGAGTGACCTACTCACTTCGACCCCATGTGGAAACACTCGACCTGGGTACGTCTCGCGGAATTTCTAAAGAGGTAACACCTGTATTTAAGGAGAAAGTGAGGACTGCAGATGCTGGAGATCAGATTCGAGAGGGTAGTGCTGGAAAAGCACAGCAGGCCGGGCAGCATCTGAGGAGCAGGAACGACTGATGAAGGGCTTATGCCTGAAACGTTGAATCTCCTGAGCCTCGGATGCTGCCTGGCTTGCTGTGCTTTTCCAGCACCACACTCTTGCATCTATATATAAGTTTTACAGCAATGAGAGGGCAGTTGTGGTGTCCCTACCTCTAAGCCAAGAAGTCTGTTCCAGAGGTGAGTAATGACATACCTAAACAGGTTGCTTTGAAAATATCTACCAATAACTGTAATGAAAAGAGCCTTTGAAGAGTTTTTGTGATGTGGGGTGTGTGTGCTTCCTATGGGATTGAGGGTTCCATTTTCCTTGGTTTCAAGTCTCACTTGCCCCAGACGTGTGTTGTCATATAGCGAGACAGGTTGATATATGAAATAAGTCTGATGTGGTGTCTGGGTACCCACCACTTGTGGTTGGGGTCATGTGCTGCCATGAACCCTCCTTGTTATTACAAGTCTTGGGCTGCTCCGTAGTCTATGGTGGGGGAAGAGCCCCATGAATAAATACAGGTCATTCTGCTATAATGCACATTTTGTTAACATGAATTCATGATAAAACGATTGACAATTGGGGACACTGTTTCTAAAGCACAAAGTTTTAAAATGTGTATTGGCTATAACGTGATTCCGGCCCCATTAGTTTAAAAGGTGCCACTATTACACGGTTTTCTTATAACACAGGGTTGCATGAGAACAGAACTACTGCGTAATAGCAGAACTGACCTTGTAAGTGATAAGCAGATGAGGCTCTTGTTCTAGGTGCAGTTTAGTACATCTTAGTAACTCTATACAATTTGCATAACTCTTGGGCATATTAGCTATTACTAACAAGATGGTAGTAGGTAAGATGTGTATGACCCCGTGAGGCAACAATTCCAACAAACTCAAACAGTCTGATGCTACACCAGTGGCTGTAGTATACTTAAGGCATTGGCAGCACATTAAATTAATAATACATTGCTCTTTTGATTAGGTTTCAGCTTCTGAAAGTGCATCGCTTTTGGCTTTGGAATGTAACCCAGATTGTAAAGGGTCCAAGCTCTTAGGGATGAAGCTTCATTCTTGAATAATGTGCAAATGTCTGAATTAGGAGCAAGAATCAGCAATGTTCTCTCTAAGTCCAGCATGTGTGCAGCTGCTGAGGGGATCCAGGATCAGTGTGCTGACACCATTTGTGGCATTGACTTCTTGTTCCGGAAAACACTGCTGCGGATGGACCCTGGGGTCCACGCAGATGAAAACAAAGTGAATGGGGCATTCGGAATTGGCCACTCAGTCCCTCAAATCTGCTCCACCATTCAAAAAGATCGGAGCTGATCTGATTATTCCCTCAACACCATATTGCCAATTACTCCCACCCACCTGCAGTTGATGCTCAAACGGTTGTTAGTTTTAAATCTGTGGTAGATAATTTTTTGTTCAGCAAAGGCATTACGGGATACAAGCTAAAGGCAAGTACATGGAGCTTGGCCACAGTTTAGCCATGTTCTCAGTGAATTTCAGATCAGGCCCGAGAGGCTGATCATGTGTACTCCCAACAGCCACTGACTTCCTTGTTAGTCACAAATCCGTCTACCTGCCTTAAAAATATTCAGTAATTGCCTCTGCTGCTCTGTGGGAAAGAGAGTTATATATTCTTGACCCTCTGAAAGAAGCATTTCCCCTCCCATCTGTCTCTAAATGATGATCTCTTATTTTTAAACTGCCAACGAGTTCTTGTCTGTTCAGAAATGGGATGTTTTTTCAGCATCTATCGTGTCAGTTCTCCTCAGGATGTTACATAGCTCAAAAGAGAATGCATCTTATTCTTATAAACTCCAATGCGAACAAGCTCAGCCCGTCACACCTTTCCTCATCAGTTAAGTGAATCTTCTCTGAGCTGATTCAAATGTAGTTACATCCTTAATTAACTAAGGAGACCAAAATTGCATGCAGTCTTCCTGATGTGGTCTCATCAAGGCCCTGTACAACTTTAGCAAAACATTGATATCTTTATATTCCATTTCTCTTGCAAGAAATGACAGCATTCGATTTCACACAACACCAGGTTATAGTTCAGCAAGTTTATTTGGAAGCACTAGTTTTCAGAGTGCTGCACTTTCATTAGGTAGGTAGCTGACAAAGGAGCAGCGCTCCGAAAACTAGTGCTTCCAAATAAACCTATTGGACTATAACCTGGTATAGTGTGATTTTCAACTTTGTCCACCCCAGTCCAACACTAGCACCTCCATATCATAACATCCAATTTGATTTCCTAATCACTTGCTGTAACTGCATACTAATTTTGTGATTAATGTACCAGGATATGTAGATTACTCTATAACTGAGAGCTCTGCAATCTGTCTCCATTGAAGTAACGTATTGCTTTTCTGAACTTATTGCCGAAGTAGATAAGTTCAAATTTTCCAATGTCTGCCAAATTTTAGAGGATTCATTGAACCAACATTCCTATTCCAGCAAACACCCCAGATATTGAGTGATATACAGAGTTGAATAAAGAGAAATAGGGGAGGCTTATGACATACCAAGGATCAAAACTGCAGAAGCCCTAGAGGAGCATAGAATGTACAAGGGGAAACTTAGAAGGAAATTAGGAGAACAAAAGGGGTGCATGAAAGGATAATGGCAGGTAAAACAAAGGAAAATCATACGTTTTTTTACATGTACATTGAGGGTATAAGGTTAACTCAGAAAAGCGTAGCACCCATTAGGAACACAGTTGCAATTTGTGTGTGAAGCTGGACGATGTATTTAGGGGTCTAAATTAAAACCTTGTGATGGTGTTCACTAGTGAGAGGTTTAATGTGAGTACTGAAATCAGGGAGAAGGGCTGTGATTATAGTGAAAGAAATTAGCAGAAACACAGGAGTTTCTGAGTGTCTGGTAAGCTTAAAAGTAAATAAATAACCAGCCCCGATGAAATGTAGGAGAATCGATGCTTTGGGCAAGAGCCCTTCATCTGGAAATTGAATGGCTCTTGTGTGAAGTGTCGATTCTCCTGCTGTCTGACCTGCTGTGCTTTTCCAGCACCACACTCTTGACTCTGATCTCCAGCATCTGCAGTCCTCACTTTCTCCCAGATGAAATGTATCCCAGTCTGTTGAGCGAGGTAAGGGAGGAAATAGCAGGGGCATTGGCAATAACTTCCAATTCCTCTTGGGCTGGAGGAGAGATGCCAGAGGACTGGAGGACAGCCAGTGTGGTAAGATTATTCAAGAAGGGAGGAGGGATAAAGCAGGAAACTATAGGGCAGTCAGTCTAATCTCAGTAGTGGGGAAACCTTTGCAAGCAATTCTAAAGGGCAAACTTAATCTGCGCTGGGAGAAGCAGGGATTAATCAAGGAAAGGCAGCATGGTTTTGTTCAGGGGAGGTCATGTCTGACCAACATGACTAAATTTTTCGAGGAGATGACTGGGTGTGAGTTGAGGGCAATACATTTGATCTAGTCTGCTTGGACTTCAACAAGGCTTTTGATAAAAAGGCCCCACATGGGAAACTGATAGGGAAGATAAGAGCCCACGGGATCCAAGGAAATTTGGCTGAGTGGCAGGAAGCAGAAGGGGATCGTCAAGAGATGTCACAAAAACTTCCTGCCACTCAGCCAAATTTCCTTGGATCCCATTAGTGTTGGGGGCCATTGCTGTTTGTGCATATAAATGACTTGGACTTATGTGGGAAGGTTGATCAGGAACTTCATGGATGATATGAAATTGGTGGGGTGGTAAATAGTGAGGAGAGCACCCTTAGATTACAAAGGATCTAGATGGGGATGATCAGTGGCAAATGGAATTCAATCTGGACAAGTGTGAGATGATACACTTGGACAGCACAAACAAGGTAAGGGAAAACACAGTGAATGGGTGGCCCCCCAGATGCACCCAGCATCACAGGGACCGAGGCATACATGTCCTTTGGTCCCTTAGGTAGCAGCGCAGGTGGATAAAGTGGTTAAGAAGGCATACAGAATACATGCAGTTATTAGCCGAGATGGAGAGTTTAAGAGTAGGAGGATATGCTGAAGCTGTATAAAATGTTGGTTAGGCCACAGCTAGAGTATTAGGTGCCATTCTGGAATCCATACTGTAGCAGGGATGCGATCGCACTGGAGAGAGAGCAGAGGAGATTTACCAGGATGTTGCCTGAGCTGGAGGGAGTTTTAAGTATGAAGAGAGATTGAATAGGCAGGGGACACTGAGTGGGGACTTGTTTGATATGTATAAAATCCTGAGAGACATAAAACAGTGGGGTAGCCAGCAAGGAACGTCTTGCCATGGTGGCGGGATCAGTAACCAGGGGGCATGGACTTGAGGTAGAGGGCTGGAGGTTTAGTAGGGATGTGAAGAATTTGTTTTTCACCCAGAAGATGGTAGGAATGTGGAACTCACTGCCTGTATGGTGGTAGAGGCAAAAACTCTCATAACATTGAAGAAGTTTTTAGATGGGCACTTGTGATGCCAAAGCATACAAGGCTATGGACAAGTATGAATGGGCCAAAGGGCTTTTTTTTTTGTGCTGACCTCTGTGACCCTATGATGTAGCACTTTGTTGAAATGTCTTCTGGAAATCCCAATGACACTGTAACAACCTGTTTCCCATTATCCGTATTGCTTGCAACTTTCTCAAAAATCTTCTTCAATTGGATGGCGAAGTTAACAGCTTGTTTTTGGACTATTTAGAATTTGGAAGCTCCAGCAATTTTGAGGATTGGGTAGCACATGCTTTCTAATTGGAGCAGAGTTTGATGTAACTCTTTTGAGAATGGATGAAGCTGCCTTGTATGTGGTTATAATGGGAGTAGGAAGGTTCAACTCAACTTGCTGATGATTAGGATTGGAAAATCATACCTGCTTTGGAAACAAATATTACTCCTGATGTGTTGGGAATGTGAAAGTCATGCTAAATTGTGTTGAGCTTTTTGAAGCTTTCCTTATTTTAATTAATTATGTTGTGCAAAATTAGAATGGAGATCTGGGTTGGCTGGACATCTTATCCTTTCTGATGAAGACTTGACCTCCGTTCTCCAGGGGAACTGGAAGCGTCTGAACACCTTACAGCATTATAAGGTTAGCTTTGAGTTTCTTTGAAAAAGTATTGAAATGATTTGCTCCTCTTTACAGATGCTAATTGATCTCCTCTGGGATTGGATGCAGGAATCTAGACTAAGCACAATGTTCAGATTGAGCAGTATTAGAAGTCTCAAAGTTATAGAGTGCAGATACAACATGCCTCATGACAGACTTATTTAAATAAGAAAAACTGCAACTCCAAGGGATTTGGAGTTACTTATACACAAAACACAGAAAGCTAGCATATAGTTGCACCAGGTAATCATAGAGTCATAGAGATATACAGCGTGGAAACAGACCCTTCGGTCAGGAAGGCAAATGGAATGTTGTCCCTTATTTCAGCGAGTTTGAGTATAAGAGTAGGGAGTCTTGCTGCAACTGTACAAGGTGCTGGTCAGCACTAGAGCACTGAGCAGCTTTGGTCCCTTGTTTAAGAAAACATATCATGTCCTTGGTGGCAATTCACACAAGGTTCATGAGGATGATCCCTGGATTGTTCTATGAGGAAAGGTTGGGACTCTATTCATCAGAATTTAGAAGAATGAGAGGTCATCTCATTGAAACATATTGAATTCTTGAGAGTTGACAGGTTAGATGCTGAAAGAATTGTTTTCCTTCTTGGGAGTGTCTTGGATTAGAGGGCATGGTCTCAGAACTAAGGGATGCCGATTAAGACTGAGATGAAGAAGAATTTCTTCTCTGATTGTTGAGTCTTTGGAATTCCTTGCCACAGAGATCTGTGGGTGCAAGATCCTTGTATTATTTAAGGTGGAGGTAGATAGAGAGGGTTGGCGATAGAGGATTAATGAGTAGAGACATCAAATGCTACAGGGAAAGGACAGAGAAGTAGATAGAGTCATAGAGCCAAATGAGCTTCTCCTGTTCCTACTTTTTAATGTCGAAGTGGTTCAGAATGCAAAGGGAAATGGAACATAGAAGTAGAGAAGTTTGTTTATTTATATAGGGAGTACAGTGTACAGTTTTAGACCCATGACCTTAAGAAAAGGTTCACTCAACTGATCATTCAGGATATGGTGGTTATGAAGAAAGGCTGGCCATTACAAGAATGAGGGGTGATCTTTTTGAAACAAACAAAATCTTTATGGAGCTTACTAAGGTGGATGGTGAAAGAATATTTCTCATCAAGAAGAAACTAGAACTATGAGCACAGTTTTAGAAATATGTCAGGGAAGTCTCACATTTGAAATGTAAAGAGATTTGTTTTTCCCTGAGAGTCATTGGTTTGTGGTGTGAAACAGTCTTCCAAGAGCAGCTGTAGAGTCAGGGTCATTGAGTATTTTTAAGGCTGAGTTAAATAGATTCTTGAGTGACAGGAAGATTGGTGGAATGTGGAATTGAGACTGCATCAGATAGCAGAGCAGGCTCAAGGGGCTGAATGGCCTCCTGCTCCTAATAGGTTTGTCCTTGCATGAGAGAATAATTGGGCTCAGATGTGGAGGAGAGTCATGGCACAGCCATATGCTTGGCGATAGCAGGAGCAAAAGCCATGCTGCCTAAATCACCAGCTTGATGTGGTAAGGCACTTTGATATATATTTACAGACAGTTAAGGGTGGAGTCTTTCCCTGACACAGATGATGAACTGTGATGAGAATTGACAAATGCCCAGATCTCTGAAGTATAGAATTTTCCTTTATTATCCTTTTACAGTGGTAACAGATTGATTGTTTCTGATGTGTCCTTCAGTCTTGTGAGAATTTAACTTCCTGTCTGTACAATTAATAACAATTGTTTTGTTGTCCTGTTTTGAAACTCCTTTAGGTTACTGATGGGGCCACAGTTGCTCTTGTCCCACGCCTCAGCAAGCACATTCACCATGAGAATCATGATTTTACTGCAGGAGAGAGTGAGTGAAAAGCTGCTGCTTTGTTATCTGTTAACCATTAAACACTGGTGTTTAGATCTGGGGAGGAGCAAGATGCGTTTGAAGCAAAGTAATTGACTGTTAGAAACTCGATAATTGGAATCCTTCCGCAAGAATTGGCAAGCGAAATTGGATTTGAAGACCTTTGGTAAACCAGAATTCTTGAATACTGTGTGAGGAGCCTCACCATAGTGGCACATTTGAGATCATAAGGCAATCAAATTCAAATTACTAAGTAAGAAAGGAGCATGGTTGCCACTGCAGAGGACTGTGAAATGTAAATAATTCTGCTTAAGCATTTGCAAGTTCTGCATTCATCAAACACTTGCCAGTTTGCTTTTATTGGGCATGTCTTGTCTGAAATGTATTTAGTCTTGGTTTTTCTTTTCTATTTTGCACATGTATCTCTTCCTCCTCCTCCTCCTCCTCCCCCCTTCTCACACCATTCCAGAGACTCCAATGTTGGAAGATGCAGATGAAGGAGGGATCAAAGTCTGGCACCTGGTCAAAGCCAGTGAAGAACCTGAGCTCCCCAAACACAGAAGGGGTAGCCTGCGGGAGCGGGAGCGAGCCAAAGCCATTCCTGAAATCTACCTGACACGATTGCTTTCCATGAAGGTAGGAACCAGCTTGTGTCTAAAAACAAAAGGCAGGGAGAAGATAAAAGATGACGTTGATGTGGCCAGATCAGGTTTCTGATTGAAATACCAACATGTGGCTAGGTTATCACTGTCATTCTAATACTGGCTCACCCACTGCAGTAAAGGCAATTGTGGGAAATATATCAATCGCAGTTACCATTGTGAGAGAAACCATTTTGACCTCCTTATCTGGCTATACCTTTCAGGGCACACTGCAGAAGTTTGTAGATGACCTCTTCCAGGTGATTCTCAGCACAAGTCGGCCTGTCCCTCTTGCTGTCAAATATTTTTTCGATCTCCTGGATGAACAAGCAGTACACCATGGGATTACCGATACAGAAACTATTCACATCTGGAAAACAAACAGGTAATTGAGACAGCATAACAATTTGATTTGATGTATTCTTGTCACATATATAGCGATACAGTGAAAGTGTTTTGCATGCTGTTAAGGCATGCTAGATATGTTTGCACTTAATGTCTGTGCAGTTAATTTTACATCTGTTCTGACTTGCCTGCATACAATGTCTTGTAAATATGTAAAGTGTCCCAAGGCATTTCAGAGGCACCAGTTGGATAAAAAAATTGACACCAAGCCAAAAGCTTGATCAAAGAGGAAGGTTTGAAGCAGCATCTTAAAGGATGAAAGACAGAGAGATTTGGAGGGAGAATTTGCATGCCTTTCTTGTAGTCTTTATATGTCTATGCCTTTGATGTTTTTTCACTGGGTGAAGTCACTATTTCTGCTGATGTGTTGAATTTTTTTGAATAGGTTATTAATGAGACAGATAAACTCCGAAATGAAAGTAAAGGCTGATTTTGAAATATAGCTTGATCTCTTTGTCACATTCCTTACAACTTGAAAGCTATGATAGGGGATTGAATTGTGATATTTACAATGTATCATTGCTGCTCCTAAGGCGCATGCAGCCGTGTTTAACTCGGCCTGGTCCTTTTGAGGCCATGAAGCCACTAGAGAAACAGAGAAGCCTGTTTCAGAGATTAATTACAATTAGTGGAGGCAGCTTGAAGGTTCATTGGCACTTATACCATTTCTTTTAAAGTCAGGAGACTAAACTGTAATGGCTGACTTTCTTTCATGTGATAACTGATGATTACAATAACTGCAAGTGGCTTGTATTTTTTTTGTCGATGCTCACTGGGACATGAGGTGTGGTTACTCGCAGAAATGAAATAATCATTCACTTCAGTATGTTTCATCATAGAATCCCTACAGTGCAGATAGAGGCCATTTGGCCCATCAAGTCTGCACCAACCCTCTGCTGAGCATCCCACACCCTCCACCACATTATTGCTAACCTAGCCTGCACAACCCTGGACACTACCAGGTAATTTAGCATGGCCAGTCCCCCTAACCTGCACATCTTTGGGCTGTGGAAGAAAATCCACGGAAACACAGGGAGAATGTGCAAACTTCACACAGACAGTTGCCCAAGGGTGGAGTTGAACCCAGGTCCCTAGCACTGTGAGGCGGCAGAGCTAACCACTGAGCCACCTTGTCACTCTCTGTTTGTGTCCAGTTTCTTTTGCTTACTGTCTCTTGAGATGTCGCTGACATGGCCAGTGTGTGTTCCTCACTATAATTTACCCTCAACCTGAGTGGCCTACTGGGACATTCCAAGATGCAGTGAAAAGTCAAGCATGTTACTGTGGGTTTGGAGTCACATGTAGGCCAGACTAGGTAAGGATAGCAGATTTCCCTGCCTAAAAAACATCAATCACCCAGGTGGAGTTTTACAACAATTCATGCTTGCTGTCACTGAGGATTGTTTTCAATTCTAGCACCATCCTATGGGATTTGAACCTGTGCGTCCAGAGCATTGGCTTGGGCTTGTGGATTGCTAGGCTGGTGACATTCCCACAACATCACGATCTCCCATGTGCAACCCTTTACCACCTGCATCTTGAGTAGCTTATCATGGGGACTATTGCTTTTGCAGATTGTTTTGTACAACTGCATGGTCAAAATTCCATTTTACTGCAGTCCTGGTCAAACAGTATCCTCCGCCAGCAATGACCTTCAGATAGGGAACTTACCATGGACCTCTTGCCCAAGTAGATGGGCTAAGCAGCCAGGATTGTCTTTCTACTTTTCCACACTGTTTCTCTTTGTAACAAGCTGTAGCAACCATTATCACTTCCAGGTTCGGTCCTGATATTCCTATTTTTGTCACAATTTACAATTTGCCCACCTCTGTTCAATGTAAGCAAGCACTCCCTCAAGCTATTTAAGGCAAGTTTTACTATGTTCTATCTTCCGTTACAAATTAATAAAACATTGGAATTTCTCCCTTCATTTAATAAGTGGTTTCATAACTTGAGATTTTCATATTTCTTATAAACAATGGGCTAAATATTTGATACCGTGATCATTGATGCACTGAATCGAGTTTGCTGTTGTGTGTCTGGACCCTGATGAAGTACTGACATATTTACCGACTCTGCAGTTTCCCAGGAAGTATAAATCTCCAGCTGGGGACCCTCCACAAATATCTTATACACTGACCTCAGTATTAGAGAGTTTAGAATTATTATGCTGTTTAATCTCTGGAGTAATTCTGTGAATAACAGTATAATTCCATGTTCCAGCCCCCAGATGTGCATATATTGGGGGAGGCAACAGCTTCTGTTAATCCAGAGACCCAGGTAATATTCTGGATCCCAGGTACAAATCCCACTATGGCAAATGGCGAAATTTGAATTCAATAAAAATGTGGAATTAGGAGTCCACATGTGAAATGATGACCATGGTGACAATTGCTGATTGTTGGAAAAACCCATCTGATTCACTAATGTCCTGTAAGGAAGGAAACTACCATCCTTCTCTGGTCTGGCCTACATGTGACTCCAGACCCTCTGGACGATTAGGGATGGCCAGTAAATATAGGCCTAGCCGGTGATGTCCCCATTCCATGAATTAATTTTAAAAAACCTCCAACCCACAATGCACCCCCTCCCCCCCCCCGCCCCCCCCCCCCCCCCCGAACAATCTCCATGGCCAACTACATCCACAGCACCTGAACCATCCTAACTCCATTAAGCGTGACCTCTCATACCCATCCAACCTGACTGATCAATTGCCTCCTATTCACCCACTCACTGAATCACTCCGCAATCAGTCTCTCACTCACTCATTCATCCACTCCACTGAAAGCCTTTGAGACCCGAGCTGAGTGTGGCAAATCACATTATCAAAAGGGGATGTGCCATCTGTGTTGCTTCTTTTTGCCATCCTCTTCCTGTACTGCTTCCCATCGCTGGCACTACCTGTGGATGGCTGCCCTGAAACATCATTAACGCAACTGTGAATGGAAGTTCCAGTTGGGAAAATGGTCGGAGTGCTGGGGTTTGCAGAGTCAGCGATGATGATCCCAGTTCTCTGACTGGAAAATCGAGAGCCAAGGAGTGTGTACAATCACAAGCCGGCCCTCAGTGCACGTAAATCCACAACATGACAATGTTGCAGTATTTTAACCTTTGACTGTGCTAAATAATCTGTTGCAAATGAGATGACTGTCTCTAACCAGAGATGTTTCATTGGGATTTCTTTCTGCTCTGCACCAAATGTTAACATTTATCTTGGGCCCATAAGCCTTATCTATAACCGTATTTCACTTTGCTACATATCTATTACAGCCGGTTCTGCTATAACATGGTAGTACCGTTCCCATGCAATCCCGTGTTACATGAAAATTGCAGAATAGCAGTACCACTTAAACTAATGGGACCCAAATCGCATTATAACCAATACATCCTTTTAAAGTTCACGCTTTAGAAACAGTGTCCCTAATTTGTCATTTGCATTATAGCAAATTTGCATTAACAAAACGCACATTATAGCAGAGCAACCTGTACTCAGTTTCCCTTCACTTTTAATTCTGATAAACGAACAATATGTTTTGTATGTATCTATAGATGCACAAAAATGCCAAGTGGTTAGGTGTCCTTATTTACATGTGATGTACATGCATGCTAGGAGGGGCGATGACATAGCCGACAGATCGAGCTGCTCATTCCACTCACTAGTAATGCAGTACAAGTTGCCTAATTCCAAGGTATGTTTCTGTGCCTTGCCTGTTTCATGTGCTAAGCTTTGGGTGGAGGAAGAATAATGAGATCAACAGTAAGATCGAGAAAGTATCTCTCAGACCATTCACAATGTATTGCAACAAGCCAGCCTTCATGGTGCATTGCCCCAGCAACTGAAACATCTATGATGAAGGTGTTTCCCCACAGTTTCACCATCGTGATGCCAGGAATTGAAATCAGTTATGAGGAAAGGTTTGAGAGACTCTGATTATTTCCATTAATGTGGAGAAAGAAATGTGGAGGTATAGTAGGAAATTGTATTCGTGAGATATGTTTGGGGGAGTAAGTAGAAAGAAAGAATGTACATTTATCCAGCTCGTTATAACAGTAAGGTACCCCAAATGCTTCACAGTCACTGAATTTTTCAAATGTTATTAAGACCTTTGCAACTTTCAAATTGCACATAACCAGGTCCCCAAAGCTGCACAAGAGTGTTCGTAACAGTGTTGATTAAGGTAAAAGTTTTGGCAAAACCTGATGGTGGTTCTTTCAAGTATCATGGAGTCTGTAGTAAGGTTAATATAAAGTAATATTCTTTTGATTTGATTTGGTTTCTTGTTGTTACATGTACCTAGGTACAGTGAAAAGTTTGTTCTGTATGCAGTACAGGCAGATAATTACCATACAAAGATCATAGGCTGATAGAACAGAGTGAGGAATACAAAGTTACAAGAAACAAGATCAAAATTAGATTTGAAGTTTGGAAGGTCCATTCAGAAGTTTAATAACAGCAGGAAGAAGCTGTTCTTGAACCTGTTGGTCATTGTGTTTAAGCTTTTGTATCTTCTGCAGGACAGAAGAGGCTGGAAGAGATTATCACTGGGGTGGGTGCAGTCTTTGATAGTGGCTGCCTTTCTGAGGCAGTGGGATGTGTAGATGGGGTCATTGGATGGAAAGTTCCCTTGCATGATGGACTGGGCTGTGTTCACAACTCCCTACAGTTTCTTACAGTCCTGGGAAGAACAGTTGTCGTACCAACTCGTGATGCATCCAGATAGAATGCTTTCTATGGTACATCTATAAAAGTTGGTGAGAGACCTTATGGACATGCCGAATTTCCTTAGCTTCTCGAGGAAGGAGAGGTGTTGTTGTACCTTCTTGGACCATTGCATCCACATGAGTCATTCAGGTCAGATTTGTTGCATGGAGAATGCAATTATTTGGTGGCTGTGGGTCAAGATGGAAAATGACGAAGATTGAGCTGTGACTTTCCAAAGAAAGTCCAGTAAATGCAGTGATTATGAAATCAGGTGACATTGCAATACTTTAAGATTCTTTAGCGATACATTGTGATCATAAATCATTATTTTCATGTGTCCCAGTCAGAGACAGTTCTGGAATATTGTCTGCCAATATAGGCACCTGGCTTGAGAGGGTGAGTGATAGATCAGAGAACATTCCAAAACCGGAACATATTCTAGGATGTAAAAATCCAAGTTAAGAATCAAGGTGATGAAAACTGAGTCAAAGAACAGCAGAATTAAAATCATTAAATTCTGCAAGGAGTGGTATTTAGAGACATGAGTTATCTGAGTTATAAAATTGTGATTTTTTTCTTGTTTGTTTTTTATTCCAGTCTGCCTCTTCGTTTCTGGATAAACATTATTAAAAATCCGCACTTCACCTTTGACGTTCAGGTGTCGGATAATGTGGATGCCATGCTCTCAGTCATTGCGCAGACCTTCATGGATTCCTGCACTATAGCAGAACATAAACTAGGCCGGGTAAGCCTGCCCAACGGATATTAAAGAGGAGGAGCTGGGAAGGAAAAGACACCCATTAAAATACCCCGGCAATCACTTTGGCTAACAACAGTAAACAAAATAAAAAGACACCTTTCACAATTCCAGATTTTTCCTCGAGGCATAACTCTTTATATTTTTGACTACCCTTTCAGATACTTTATTCTCCTTAGAGGGAGATGAAGAGTTCTCATTTTCCCTGGGCTTAGTCTTGTTGCAGTGAAAGATGTTGTAACCAGGTGGCTTATTCTTCACATTCCTCATGGAGACTATTAGTTGACAACAAGGTATCTGAGGGGATTTGAGAACCAGAGGACGTTTCTACATCCAATTAAAGAGTGACCACATGAGAGAGATGTCCTCATTTCTGTTTGAGCCCTATGTTTGAGACAATTTTTCAGAACTAATGCTTAAATGATTGCATGTCCTTTCAAGTTCAGTGGTTAGCACTGCTCTCTCACAGGTCCCAGGTTTGATTCCAGCCTCAGGCAACTGTCTGTGTGGAGTTTGCGCATTCTCCGCGTGTCTGCATGGGTTTCCTCCGGGTGCTTCAGTTTCCTCCCACAGTCCAAAGATGTGCAGGTCAGGTGAATTGGCCATGCTAAATTGCCCATAGTGTTAGGTGCACTAGTCAAAAGGAAATGGGTCTGTGTGGGTTACTGTTCAGAGGGTAGGTTGGACCGAAGGGCCTGATTCCACACTGTAGGGAATCTAATCTAAGTGAGTTTCTCTACCAGCTTCCTAGTAGTTTGCAGTAGAGGTTCTTGCATTGGCTTGATGTTGTTGCATTCTGGGCTGACACAGTGGCTCAGTGGTTAGCACTGCTCCCTCACAGTGCCAGGGACCCGGGTTCGATTCCAGCCTCGGGCGACTGTCTGTGTGGAGTTTGCACATTCTCCCCGTGTCTGCCTGGATGCTCTGGTTTCCTCTCACAATCCAAAGATGCGCAGTTAGGTGGATTGGCCATGCTACATTGTCCATTGTGTGCAAGCTTAGGTGGGTTAGCTATGAGAAATTCAGGGCAACAAGGATTGGGCCTGAAAGAGATGCTCCTCGGAGAGTCGGTGCGGACTCGATGGACCGAATGTCTCGTTTCCACACTATAGGAACTCTATATTCTTGTTTTGACTCAACTCATGTAATGCATATAGCGCATATAATGGGCTAGGCGGAAGTGAGGACTGCAGATGCTGGAGGTCAGAGTCTAGAATGTGGTGCTAGAAAAGCACAGCAGGCCAGGCAGAATCTGAGGAGCAGGAGAATCGACATTTCAGGCAAAAGCCTGATTCCTGATCAAGGAACTTTTGCTCCTCGGATACTGCCTGACCTGCTGTGCTTTTCCAGCACCACACTCTCCACACATAATGGGCTTTCAAAGCATATGCTGAGATTTGACCAGAACAGAAGTTGTTGGTATGATTAGATTAGATTAGATTAGATTACTTAGTGTGGAAACAGGCCCTTCGGCCCAACAAGTCCACACCGCCCCGCCGAAGCGCAACCCACCCATACCCCTACATCTACCCCCTACCTAACACTATGGGCAATTTAGCATGGCCAATTCACCTGACCTGCACATCTTTGGACTGTGGGAGGAAACCGGAGCACCCGGAGGAAACCCACGCAGACACGGGGAGAACGTGCAAACTCCACACAGTCAGTCACCTGAGGTGGGAACTGAACCCGGGTCTCTGGCGCTGTGAGGCAGCAGTGCTAACCACTGTGCCACCGTGCTGCCCACATGGTGCTTCCTGTACCTTCAGGTATAAATGATGTGACTCTGCTAATTTCTCAATTCTAGGATTCTCCAATTAACAAACTGCTGTATGCCAGGGACATCCCTCGATACAAACAGATGGTGGAGAGGTAAGGATCGTGACGCATCCGTTTTACCCTCATTGCCCCAGGGATGGGGGTCACTACATAAATGACAAAAAAAAGCCAATTTTTTGGACTAGGATGTTTTGGCAGACATTTTGCTGGTTGAACATTCAGCTTTTGAAGGCATTTCTTTGACACAATTTCCTTTGACGTTACCCCCTCTCAATACTTTGGGAATAAAGGTAGCTGAAGAACTTTCAGTAAACAAAAACTAGGCTTCCAAGAACTGGGAGCCCCCTTTATAGAAACAAGGCCTATTTCAGTCACAGTTGAGGAGAATTTCTTTTTTCACAGAAGAACAAGAGTCCACGGATCCCTCTTGCTCAAGAACATTAGAAGCAGAGCCTTTGAATATTTTTAAGGAAGATATTCTTGAGAAGCAACGGGGGTGAAAAATGATTGGGGGTAAATTGTGGTGTAACCGGCTCAGCTGGGTCTTATTGAATGATAGCATAGTTTTGAAGGGCTGAGTGGTCTTCTCTTGCTCCTAATTCTGAGGGTTGTTTGCAAGTCTCACCAGTTTGGACTGTAATTAGGGAATCAACAGCTTAATAGGAAAGAAATTTCACTCAAAATTTGTATAGAGTATTCAGAGGGGGCTATTGCACCACAACAGTAAACAACTGTCTAGTTGGCTAAATGCAAAGCAAGTGCCATGGAAAAGCTGATGGCTTGTATTCTTTCAGAGCAATGGGACCCCTGACAGGAAAGAACATTGAACAAAATCAAGAAATAATTTGATGATACCCCCTGAACTAGTCCCTAAAACCGATCGTGGACACTTGGCTGATGGGATGGAGGGTTGGCTGAGTGGCAGAAAGCACAGTGTGTTTTTTGTGTCTGGTGGGGTTCCACAGGGATCAGTTTGGGGACCCTTGTTATTTGTGGGTATATTTAAATAATTTAAACTTCAATGTAGGCGGGTTGGCACTACATTGGATGATATGAAAATTGGTGGGGTGATAAATAGTGAGACAGATACACTTAGATTACAGGAGGGTATTGTTGAAGAAAGTGAGGATTGCAGATGCTGGAGATCAGAATCTAAAAGTGTGGTGCTGGAAAAGCACAGCCAGTCAGGTAGCATCTGAGGAGCAGGAGAGTTGGTGTTTCAAGCATAAGCTCTTCCTGATGAAGAGCTTATGTTCGAAATGTCGATTCTCCTGCTCCTCGGATGCTGCCTGACCGCAGGATGTAGATGGACTGACCAGTGCCAGATGGAATTCAATCCTGATGAATGTGGGCTGATGCACTTGGGCAGGGCAAGTAATGCAATAGAATACATAGTAAATGGTCAGATCCTGGGAAGCATCAAGAATCAAAGAGAACTTGATGTGCATGTCCACTGGCCGTTTAAGGTAGTGTTGTTAAGGAGGAGTGTGAAAACTTGTCTTTATTAACCATGACAGAGTGTAAGAGTAGGCAGGTTATGCTGAAACTGTATAAAATGTTGATTAGGCCACAGCTAGAATATTGTGTGCTGTTTAGGATTCCATATTATAGGAAGGATATGAATGCACTGTGGAGAGTGCGGAGGAGATTTACCAGGATGTTGCCAGGGCTGAAGAGTTTGTTATAAAGAGAGTCTAGATAGATTGGGATTGTTTTCCTTGAAGCAGAGGGTATTGAGGGGGGAACGTGATTGCGATGTATGAAATTATGAGAGGCAGAAGTAGGTACATGGGAAGGAACTTTTCTCCTTGGTGGAGGGATCAAGAGCCACAGGGCATAGATTTAATGTAAGGGGCAGGAGGTTTAGATGGATGTGAGGAAAACCATTTTCACCTGGAGGTTGGTGGGAATCTGGAACTTACTGCCCATAGGATTTCTGCCTCTACACCCTTCAGAACATTTCAGAAGTTTTTAAAAGGTGAACTTGTGATGCCAAGGCATACAAGGCCCTGGGCCAAGGGCTGGAAAATGGGATCAGGTTGTTAAGCACTTGTTTTTGACTGGCACAGCCAAAGGGGCTTTCTCTGTGCCGCAGATCTCTCTGATTTGATTGCTTGAAAACATTTTCACTGGATTGAAGGACTTGGAATCGTAACTTTTGTAATTAAAAAAAAATACACTGAAGACTGCTGGAAATCTGAAATTAGAACAGCAAACACTGGCCATACTCAGCACATCCTGACAGCAGCCTAGGAGAGAGAAGCAGTTACGGCCTGAACTTTGATAAAAGATCACAGACCTAAAGCTTTGACACTTTTTTTCTCTGCCTCATAGATGAAGCTAGAACCTGCTGAGTATCTCCAATGTTTTGAGTTTTATCGTATAACTACCAAGGAGTATGCAAATGCCAACATTAGGTTAATGTAATAAGTAAATGCTCTCCTTATACAATGTACAACCGGCTTGGATGTCATTCATCTTGACTTTATTAAAATATAACTGTTTGCTAAATAAAATACCTGCTTTCCTAATTGTTTTCAAATGGTAAGCTTTATAAGGCATAGTCTAGTATCCTGACAAACCTTTTAGGTTTAGACAATGCTGTCTGAACTCAGATTTCTCATTCAGAAACATTATTCACAAAATTCCGGAGATATATTGAAGGGCTATGGGTCACCTTGGGACAAGTGTTACACAGGGCAGGATGATGTTCTACTTATCTGCCCTTGCTTTCCAACGTGACAAAATCCTAATAGCAATGAGAATGCATACGGATTGCAGCTGCACCCTCTCCCTCACCCCCATCCCAGAGCAACCTGGGAATTGTCAGGAAAACATTGCCTGCCGTTTCCACCTCCTTTGTCCTCTGTGTAAGTGGCATCTGGAGAAATGCCAGTTTGAAATGCTGGCTGCAGTAGAACCCATGCTGTTTATTTCATAACGATGATAAATCCCTTCACAAGGAATTTAGGAAAGTCAGCTGGTAACTTGTGCACCATTCATTTGGAAACTTATCATTGAGCTACATGACAAGAAAGAATTGCAAGAACTGATACTTGCCATGACAGCATCGGCTACCCAAGGAAATGAGACCTAGAATTTTTGTAAACTTTAAATGGCATTGTCTGGGATAACTTTCAATGCAGAACTCTCAATCCTTCAGGGCGTTGCAGACTAATTATTTATCCAGCCTGGATTCTATTCTTAAAATACAAACTTTCACTTTCTGCCACCCCGAATAATGACCCTTTATTCCCAATCTCTGCTGTCTTTCTTGAAACCAGCTAGAAATCCATTCTGCCCTTTGTTGCATGACTTCACACACTCTTTGGCCTTATTCATTAGCATGAGGTGCTGTTCATGCAGTATTATTGTTAACTATAGCTTGCAAGAGCTCAGTAGTTACCTTTTTGCATCAAGTATGTGGAAGAGATAGAGGTTTTCTGGAAATTGTGGGCAAAAACATAAATCTGAAATGAAGATACAAATGCTGGAAACCTGCAGCAGGCAAGATGATAAGTATTTGCAAAAAAGGATGAAAAAACATTTTGGGTATAGAGTTTTGAAAAATATCCCGTTGGAGTCCATCTGCATGAAACATGAAGCTGCTTTCGTTCAGAAACTTATGTACTCACTGTTGATTTTTACAACTTCGGTATTTGGCATGTTATCAGCTACAATTGACTGGACTCTGCTGTTTCTGACAGGTACTATGCAGACATTCGACAGACAATCTCAGCTAGTGACCAGGAAATGAACTCTGCTTTAGCTGAGCTGTCCAGGGTAAGTGTTTGGAAGTAGAATGGGATGGTTAATGAACCTGGACATTTGGAAAGAGCTGCAATAAGCATTCATCAGTTCACCCAGGTTTAAAAACTGACTGATGTGCAGCATCTTTACACACTGATTCGGGAAGTAGCTGATTTTTATTTTCGAGAGACTGGAGCCCCGGATGTCCTCCTTTTACAGCCAGTTTTCTTCTGTCTTACAGAATTACTCCAGCGACATGAACTCCCTTGTGGCTCTTCATGAACTCTATAAATACATCAACAAGTACTATGACCAGGTACGGAGACCAGGCATGTAGGTACAGGCAAGGGACTGTGCCAAGACTCGGATCAGGGATGTTTGCTTTCAACATTTTCCGAGCATTGAATTTAAGTCACTTTCCTTTGTGAATACATCTAGGGGTTTACAATTCTATTTAAGCAGCACAACCCCCAGCCAGTCTTCCCTGAATTGTGTCTTTCAGTAAATCGGGTCATATCCCATGTCTGAATTGATCAAACTGAGACACAGTGTCTTTGCAAATACATGGAATCCACAATGAAAATTATCTAGTTGGCCAGAGGGCTGAATGAGAGAATCTGTTCATTAATTTTTTGATACACAATCAATTGGCTTGGAAAAGTGCTGAGGATGGTTAAGATGTAAAAGAGGCTCATGACGTCTGTAATGCTGTTTGATTGACATGCCATATTCTAGAAAGGAAAATAATAGAGTCGTGGCAGCTTGAGGTGGTGTTAAAGTGGACAGTCTGAGAGAGTCTGTGGATGAAAAGCGAGAACTGATTGGACATGGTTAGTAAGTTTCTTAATCTGAGCTTGTTGAGCTACATGGGCTGTAGATTACTGGCTTCTGCAGATTGTGTGTGCAAACTTGGTTTAGTCTGCCAGACTAAATCTGGATGTGTCCAGTCAGGGCAGGTCCATATTTGTCAGCTTGGAAAAACTGCCCAGGTGGAGTCTGAATGATATGTGTTTACTGTCTGAGCAACGATCAGCAAAGGCTCAATATCTATTGCAAAGTTTGATGCATTTGAATTCCAAAACATGGTGTGCAGATGAACTGTGGTTACCAGGGGCTTGACAGAATAACTGTCCATATGCATTAAGTTGATTTCCCAATGTGTGTATCTATACTGGGAAGGGAAAAGGGACTGAATTTCCTGCATAATCCTAACAACATTGGGCTACCTAAGTTTCTACCTGACATCTGAATATCTGTTTTCACTTCTTGTCTATCTTTAGATCATTACAGCACTAGAAGAGGATCCAACAGCACAGAAGATGCAGCTTGGTTATCGGTTACAGCAGATTGCTGCATCTGTGGAAAACAAGGTCACAGACTTGTGACAGGAGGAACTTCTGAGAATGATCTGAAGGAAGAGTTGAGGCATCTTTGCATTGATGCAAACAGAGGAGCAATGAGACACTATGATCAGTGAACAGAGCTTGTTGAATGCAGGAGTGCCTTACGGAAATATGCTTCCTCTATAACTTCAGCTATGGGAACGAAGGAAAGCAAACTCCTGTGATGCATCAGATTTTGCAAAACAATGAAAAGAGCCTCTTTACCCACTTCTAGGCCATTTCCACTTGCTTCAAGCTCTCTTTTGGGAGTGTTCATATTGTAGACTATTAAACAACTTAGAAAACATCACAGAACATGAAAAATTTAAAGAGTCAGCATATCAATGGACAAATGATGTTAATATTTTTTCCACAAGAGAGATTTAATTTTTTTTAAACTAATCCTATAAGAGAGGTTTTACTGTCCTACGTTGGAAGCTGCAAAGTGAGATTGGGAAATGGCACAGATATTGAGACGTTGAAGAGTCTATACACTAAATGGATTGAATTAATTAGGTGCTTGGTTTCAATAAATGTAGGATGGACAACAGCAAGCACTATACACAGGAAATTGACTGTTAAAGGTCCAGTCAAGCACTCTGTTCCTGAACAGAAGACCAAGTTCAAACAGGTCCTGTTATTGGTAGGTTTCGAGAGTATGCAGAAGTAAGATTGTCATCTGACACTCGGTGAGTTTGAAAAGCCCTGGGAGGGAATTAAGCCATTTGGAGGTGAATGTTTGGAACTATGTCACCGCCTCAAAGCACGTTAACATCATTGCATAACTGGTTTAAATGTTCATGTCTGTCCGATATACCAGTATCTTTCAACAGACTATTCCACTTCCTTAAATTCTGGCAGTGACCTGCCCATATATTGCTCAATACCGTCTAGTCCTTAGAATACCTTGTGGTGGTGTTCTCTTGATAGGAAAGGAGATTCTTATTTTATTTGATATCTCATTTTACATCACTGCTAATTGTCCACTCCAGAGTATTAAATGTTTGGCCATTGTTTTGTGTCCAGCCGTTGATGAAAAGCTGCAAAAACCCTCTGTGGATAGAGCCAAGTGGTTCCAACAAGTCAGGCCACTCAGCTAAGACTGGTACAAATCAATCCCAGTAGCAAATAGCCTGGGATTATTGAGCAGCCTCATTTCTTTTTGGTTAAAAGTTATTTCCAAAGGACCAATTAATATCAGAAACATTTCTTCAAACTTCTTGACCTGCGAAGGTAGATGGAAGAACAATCGTTCTTAAATTGTCAGTTTATTCATAGAATCCCATTATACTGCTGTTACCCTTTTGATTATGTGCAACTCTTTAATGTCCATTCTGACCCATTGTAGAGGCCCAGGAGCCTGTTTTATTTTTGTTGAAGGAGGGAGTAACTTTAATATCCACCATATGAAGTGACTGATGTCACTTGAACCATGTGACCATCAGAAGTAAGGTCCTGCAGATCCTGGACCACTTGGAATGACTTTTAAAAATATTTTAATTTAAAAGAAGTTGTGATACCTTTTGAGGTTCAAACATCCAACAGACAGAATTGAGTGATGGATAGGAAATATGAAGGATCTACTGGTCTTACTGATGGGTGGCATATGTTTAGTTTGTGGGGCTTGGGATGAAATGCCGTTTTAAATATTGACTTACCCCATAACAATAGGAACCAGTTTCGAAGTAAGCTTCATTATCATTTTAATTTATTATAAAGTCTGAAATAGTAAGCTCGCACATCTGGTATTGTAACAGCAGTGTTATCCCCCTCGAGGGAAATAAAACCTTCTAGAGTGAGGTCCACTACGTGAAGATGATGGTCTCAAAGCAGAGTATCAGATGTTTTCGAACATCATTCCCTTGAAAAGAAGGATCATGATTGTTCTTCCATATTGGGGTGTGTGCAGTAACATCCTTTTACGGTACAGCCTGAGACAGGATTTCAATTTTGATCTTGGAATTCAGAATTGTATTTAATTCTAATCTTTTTATATCATCTCAATTCACATACATATAGATGATGTTCAGTGCAAATGTCTGATCCACAATAAAACTTTATACAGATTTTTGTCACGACTGCTTAGAAACGTCTCTTATGTCATTGGACCCATGTCATTTAAGATGCAGCTGCACACCTCAATATGTCTGCAGTGGTGTTTGTTTGCCTGAAAGATATGTCTTCAATGGGAAATCTAGCTGATAATTACAGATTTCTCTGCTGGATTATTTTTTATCAGATAAATGCAGAGGCAGCAAGTTCACTTTGTTAAAACATTTTAAAAAGCGTGAATAGGTCCACTCTTAGAATACCCGGAATAATACATTCCATCCCACGTGTTTGGAATGTAAAAGTAAAGGGCTTTGATGTCAGCCCAAACAACATTTTGTGATTATTACAGAGCAATATGATAATGCACAAGCTGATTACTATTAGTCACTTTTCCCCAGAAAGTCTTACTTGAACATGAAGCAATGATGACACCAGAGGTGTTTTAAGTGAAATTTCAGCAATCTAATGATTGTATTTGTGACTAAACCACTGAAAGATTTTTTTAAAAAGAAAAGCTCACTTTCAAAACATTTATATAAGCCCTTTTTGTTTTTAAACAATAATGTATTTATTTAATTAGCAGGCAAAGCCTGATTAAATGAGGACACTGATAGTTTTTGTTCTTTTGTTCTGTGAAGTTCTTGATTTCTTTCTGATCATGAACCAGCACTTAGGTGTCTTCCATAGCCCAAGTTATTCACATGTTCAGGGATCCATGACACCAACAATTTGGACTTGAACACAGCAACAAATATTGTGGATCTCCATACATTAACTCAGTCAACAACGTGGGAAATGTTCCCAGAGAGCTAAAATATTCTTTGAAGTTATAACTCAACACTTTATGTGAAAGTGATTTATACCATTTACCTACGTGGTGGAGAATGCAAATTCCCATGCAACTTTAAAAATTTCAAACAAAATTACAAGTTTTGTTTTTTTAAATATTTGGACCCATCAGGAGATCCAATTTTCACATTTCTGCTGCCAAGTTGATCAATTACTGGGTTTATTTTTCAATTTCGAATCAAGAGATTGACATATCTCTCAACTTTATGTAGAGATTAGAGGAGCTCATCTTTGTAGTGCACTCTCTTTAAGAGCATTGATGTCACCGTGCAGATCAGAAATATCAGTACAAACATTAGGATATCTTAACACCATAAAGGTGGATACCACATGCATTGATTGGGCCTTAAGCAAACCTATGTCTCCATCAGCACTTTGCCTGCTGTATATCTCTCTTGATTATAGTGGTGAGAAGAATCATCTTATTATGATGAGGTTTGGGGTTGGTTGGAGCAAGAGGAAGGTTATGACTCGCTTGGAAACCAGTAGGAGAACGATTGAAATCAATAAACATGTATAAAAATAAAGTCCATTGGTGATCTAAATTTCCTAGTCAAAAACATTGTTGTGATTATCTTAATTTATTCATGGAGGTTCTTAATGTGTGAGCATGCTAGAGTTGTGTTGCCTCAACATTTTTACTCATCAAAGGGCTTGTCTTTGCTAAATGTATGGAAATCTGGCATGTTCAATAGAGTCATGCTGACAATGGACTGTTGTAATTTAGATGACCAGATCTTTATGTACACCAGTCATTATCAGCGTATTCATTGTAGCAATGCAGCTAAAAATGTATGTCAATGGGAGAAAAGATTACTTTCAAACAAACTTTGGAAAAAACCGTATTGCCCTAACTTTTTTTTCACCAGAGAGCCATAATGACTGATTTATGCAATTTTATTTCATTGCTGTTTAAACACATAATTCTCATCTTTCTTAGCACTTCATTCTTGAGACAAGGCTTGTTGATAGGAACTCCATTATCTACTCTAGAGATAGGTCAAGGAAATGGAAAAACAGCCTTACTGGATTTCCACTTTACCTTTTTCTCCTTTTCTGCTTCAGCTAGAGTATTGCATTCACTTCTGGGATCCACACTTTAGACAGGGTGTGAAGGTGTTAGGCTGCAGGAAAACTTCACCAGAATGGTTCCAGGGATGAGGAATTTCAGTTGAAGATAAAATAAGTTAGAATCGTTTTCCTTTGTGTTGTTGGGGGAACAGGGAGAGAAAAGAAAGTTGAGAGGAGATTTGATAGAGGTATTCAAAATCATGAGTCTGGACAGAGTGGGAGAAACTGTTCCCATTCAAGGGGATCAAGAATGAAAGGGCAAAGGATTAAAGTAATTAGAGGCAAAAGCAATGAGACAAAATCTATTTTCGTGCAGAGAGGCTTAAGGTCTTGGGTTTAATAGAGGCAGGTTCAATTGAAGCATTCAGAAGAAAATTGCACTATCTGAAAAGGAAGAATGTGCAGGATTACAGGTTTCTGGAAGGCAGAGGAAAGGGACTAGGTGAATTCATCCTCAACTAATTCTCATTCAGAGTGCCAGTGCAGGGGTGATGGGGTGAATGGCCTCCTTCTGCGTTGTAACAGTTCTGTGATTCTCCTTTATTCTGTTCCCTGGTTGACCAGAAACATGTAAGCAAACTCATTCCACTGTTTCATGTTATAACGTTTTAAAGCAGAAATACCTTGCATCATTTTTCTTTCATCGATGTGGCAAGATGATTGTGTTTTATATGCTACCATACATCTGGTAACTCAGAGGCGATTTAATTATCTGCACTGCTGTCTTGTTTACAAAAGAAAATGTTAGTTAACTGCTGTTCTATAATAACTGTTGGCATTTTTGTTAAAGTTAAATAGCTGAACAAATGCTTCCCAAACATTTTCCTCACTGTGACCCCATTTTCAGGTTTAAAAGTTGTTCTGACCCTATGATTAGAACTAAATGTGTGGTTTGGGGGTGGGGGGGGGGGGGGTGTTGGAAGACTTGTGGCAGTAGGAACTGGCAGTTCAACTATTACTGCCTCAGTGCTTGTAACCCAATTTCCTCTTTGAGGACCCCTTGTCTAAATTATTGGTCGTCTTATTAGAATTTGTAAACGTTGTATTTTTTCAACTCCATTTTAAAGCTTTTTTATTAGATTGGATTCCCTGCAGTATGGAAACAGGCCGATCGGCCCAACAAGTCCACACTGACCCTCCGAAGAGTAACCTACCCAGACCCATTCCCCTACCCTATATCTGCCCCTGACTAATACACCTAACTCTATGGGCAATTTAGCATGGCCAAGTCACCTGATCTACACATCTTTGGACTGTGGGAGGAAACCGGAGCACCTGGAGGAAACGCACCCAGATATGCCTGAGGCAGGAATCGAACCTGGATCCCTGGTGCTGTGAGGCAGCAGTGCTAACTGCTGAGCCCCACCATGCCACCCCTAATGTTTTTAATTTCTATGGCTCTGCTTTTTGAACAGACCTCAGATTAAGAAACAATAGGATGACATGTACAGATTAAGCTCAAATTCTTTATAAATTTGCAATAACTGAATACTATGATTGAGATGGAAAAATCTAGAATTTCAATTAACATCCAATGCTCCCCTCTTTAAAATTGATCTCCGTTTTCTTCCTTCTCTATGTGCCCAAACTGTTTGCATTACTTCATAATGTTTGATATGACCAAGGACATTTTATTCACTGAGGGGGGAGGGTGGGGTGGGTGCAGTTTTCAGGGTTACCTTTTCTGGTGATATGTATGCATAAATTTAACAATGAAATCTTATGGGAAAACAAAGCCTGTCTATGGAGCAAATGCATACTTTGTAGTGCTCCCTCAGCTAATCTAAACCATTACAAATCTCTGAGCCATTCAGTTTTGTTCTGTGCATGATTTGATCGTGATAAATGGTTCCAACTAAGTTACCAGTGGCAGGAACTGTTAGAAGTTCTTAGGAAGAACTGTGAGTAAACTTGGGTCGGCAGTTTCTGCCTTGGTGTTTTGTAACACCTTAACAGGATGGTAAGAACAAGAAATTTTCCTTCTCTTTAATTTGAGTGAAAGCAGATCTAAACTTTGAATTTCAGTGTAGAAGTTCAAATATTTTCTGCATGGTTCCCCATATTTTGAGGATAACCAGTTGCAAAGAGCTTGTGAATAAAATTAAAATGTTATTCACCAAAATCTTAGTATTAAAACAAATTGTTTGAACTTGGAGCAAATATACTCAATGACATGTGGGATCAGTTGGCTGCGGAGGCAAGCGCTGAGGAAGCAGATATGGCTGTTCATTCCTGATGAAGGCCTTTTTCCCCAAAACATCGATTTTTCCTGCTCCTCGGATGCTGCCTGACCTGCTGTGCTTTTCCAACACCACTCCAATCTTGACTCTGATCTCCAGCATCTGCAGTCCTCACTTTTGCATACTCCATTATATAGTGACTTTAATTGGTTTGGAACTTATAATACTTTCTAACCCTGTTGGCTCAATGATTTTGATCAGTAAACTTTTCTCCGGCATTCCTTTCGATTGAATTGCTGTACTGTAACAGATGGGATACTGTTCTAAACACCAATGCAGGATAACCATTTTTATGGAATATCCCTGAATACCACATTTATATTGGCACTTTTTTTTAAAGAGAATGAAGACATGTCTAGTTGTATTCTCAAGCTATTCAGTGAACCTAAATGTTTCTTCTATACCTATTTGTACTCTCTGCAATATGCCAGTGGATGGCATGAAACCTCCTGAATCCCTCTCATGAGTAAGTTTATTAATGGATGACTGACTTTTCAGGGTAGTATTTCTGAAGAGGCCAAATAACCAAACAATACATGAAATATATGCCAAGAAAGTATTTGCATTTGTGTAGTGTTTTTCATGTCAAAAGACCATCCCAACCAATCAAGAGTCAATGAAGTACCTTTGACATGCTGTGACTGTTGTAGTGTTGTCTAACATATGTTTTGTGACCAGTATTCATCAGTTTGGAACGTAGTAAACTGAATGGTTGTTACATTTTGATGCTTGGGAAATGGGGTGGAATATGGGGTCTTCACATCAGGGTTGGTAGGAGTCTTTTTTAAAACAAAACTTTTCCGTAAAACAGCATGGTGGAAAGGAGCGCCTTGTTCAGGCTATGGAAGATCAACAGTAGGATCTGTATCTGTAATCATTGTATGCAGGAGTTAAGGCTCGTTGGTCAGAGTTCTGGTAGACTTGGAGTAAGATCTGTTCCCTGATTATAGTATGGGATTTGGAACCTGCAGATTACAACCAGGTACCTTAGTAAGATCTGTGTTTATGAACATCACGTGGACATTAGATCCTTTGGGACAGAGTAGTGTGATCTCATTTTGATCATTCTTCCCACCCTGAAAATAAATCTCTGCACATTTTGTTTGACTTCCTCACTAGTGCAGTATCTGCACTAATATTTTTCTGGTATTTGCATCTGTCTATTACCACTTGATCTCTACTGGAAATCTTGGTTCGCACTGACATGCAGTTGTATATAGTAACAATTATGTATTTATATACTGAAGGAAATTAAAATGAAATGTTTTACCATCTAGTGTAAAATAATGTGTAGAGCTGGCTCTGCAGTGAGCACAGAAAGACTGTTAATTTTTAGTAAATCACCAATGTAATTTCTGTAAATAACCAGATTGACTAGCTTCTTACCTTAATCTGTTTATTAAAGAAAGCATACAAATTGCAGGTAATAAAATATTTTAAACTGCACATGTGTCAGATTTTCATTTTCTCCATTTTTGTGAGCATTATTTAATTCCACCCCACAGTCAGCAACATTCCCAGATAAAGCTCCTCACATCTTACAGCAAATGATTTTCTAAAATGTATATTTTGTACATAATGAGAATGGGCTGTTTCAAATATGGGTAATGTTTTAAGGCCGGTGACTGCTTTGAGCAGAACTCACCAGCATGTTCTGTCTTCCATATTAAAACTAGAACACGAGTTTAGCAAGTTGGGTATCTATTTTTTTCCTGGTATGGTCTAAACACACAGTTCTAAAATTATTTGCAGTATTGTTATCTGTGGTTAACATTATGACTCATTGAGAGTAATAGGAAGAGACAAATAGGTCTGACCACGTAAGGGACTGAAAAGAGAAGTGCAAGTTTATTCTGCAAACATAATACTGCAGATGCTCAAAATTTTCAAAAGAAAACAGTGCTAGAAATACTCAGTACTTCAGGCAGTCTTTGTGGACAGAAGCAGAGTTAAAGATTCAAGTCAAATATAACATGGCAAATGGAAATCCTGTTGAAAAGATCAGCAGAACTAATTTTTCTTTATTTTGTTGGATGTGGGCTTCACCACTAAACAAACATTTGTTCCCCAAATCTAATTGCTGTTGATCTGAATTGCTTGTTCAGCCAGTTGAGTTGTGTACCTTGATGTGAGTCAAGACTCATACCAGGTAAGGAAAGCAGGTTTTCCTCCCGAAAGGATGTTAATGAGCCTGATGGATTTTAATGTCAATCGACAATGTTTACATTGGAAGCATTACCGATTTTAATTACAAACTTAGGAATTGAATTTAAACTTTTTCAAATCTGAAAAGTGTCTCAAAATAAAAAAATGATACTTTTCTGCTCAAATGTTCAGGAAACTTCAGAGTTTGCATACCTTGGTTGTGCACCTTGAAGTGCAATGGTGGCCATTCCAACACCTGTGTTGAACCCAAATTGAGGATGAAAGTTCCATGTGTGCGGTTAGAGTGCTTGCAGATTGATCTGTCAATGACCCAGATCTTCCAACCTTCAAATTGTTGCTGGGCAATGGCCAGGATGAATTCAGCCGGATCTTTGGAAATGGTTTGTCTTTGAATCCATCCTTCAGGGTATTTATGGACATATTCTTTGACTCAGAATTGGCGGAATTTGTAATCCAACAATTGCATTCCCACAAACTAATTCCACGTATTTATCTGAAAATATTATGGGTCACCTTAATACCAACATGAAAAGGATTAGGCCATTCAGCCCTTTGAGCCCACTCAATGGGATCAAATCATGGTTTCAATAGGGTCTTTTCCATGCTGTATGACTCTTGATGTGCAATTTATACAACCTTTTCTTTAATAAACATTTGCTAAGAAGCTAGTACTGAAGAAATCCTATCAAGTTCAACAATTTTAGGACTTGAGGCACATCCACCCATGCCTTTACCCCAATGCCCACACACCAGGCCTTATTATCACATGGTCTGCTATTGCACACAACCCATTGTTAGCCACTAATTGTACACTACAACTCTTCATTCTCCACTTCTTTGTCTGGCTAACGGTTCTTCTCTTACTTTGGGCTCTATTTCCACCTATCATTTACTTCTTCCATCTTCCCTCTGCACACTATCTTCTGCATATAAACCAACATTTTCCTAGCTTCCATCAGTTCTGAGGAAGGGTCACTAGATCCAAAATCTGATTTCTTTACACAGATGCTGCCAGACCAGCTAAGCCTTTCCAGCAATTTCTGTTTTTGTTCCTGAAGAAATTTCATTCAATTCAATTTTAATTGTTTCTCTTGTCACAGTTACTTCCAGACTTGCAGAACATTTCCAGCACATCTTTACTTCTGGTTGCCAGAGAGCCTCAACATTGAATTCACCAGTTTCCAAATCTACCCCAACCCTACCCCAACCTCATCCCAGATCCAACCCTCTGATTCAGCACCATCCTGTTGACCTGTCCCACCTATCCATCTTCCTTACCACCCATCGCTCCTCACTTCCCACCAACCTATCACAATTATCTCCTACCTTCGTCCACTTATCACCATCCTATTGACCTTTCCCATACCTCCACCCCTTCCCCCATTTATTTCCCAGGCCCCTTCTCCCCCCCCAGTCCTGATGAGCAGTTATCCCTAAAACATTGTCTCTCTCGTTCCTCAGATGCTGCTATACTGTTTCCAGTGCCACACATTATCGACCCTGACTCTCCAGCATCTTCAGTCTTCACTATCTCCTTGAATCAGATACTACTCCGATTTTGAGTGGTGGCCAACTTCATTCTCTGTGCAGGTCTTCTCTGAAAGTTCCTTAAGAATGTGTGCTTCTCAAATGTGGTCTGGGAGACTTCTTAAAAAGTATCCTTGATCTGTTAACTTATCTGAAAATGTGTTCTGTTTCCATAGAGATCTCTGGCACTTGGCCAATGAATTGACAAAACCTGATCAATCCCAGCAAATAACATTTACTGGTAAACAACACCCAAATGTTTACAATGACTTTTATACTCTATATAAGGTAGTAGTGGTACTGATCTATCTAAAGACCACCGTGACTCTTGCCTTATTTGGTCAACACAGGGAACTGCAGGTCACAACATGTCTTGGCTACAGCTTTAATTGATTAGATTAGATTACTTACGGTGTGCAAACAGGCCCTTCGGCCCAACAAGTCCACACCAACCCGCTGAAGTGCAGCCCACCCAGACCAATTCCCCTACATTTACCCCTTCATCTAACACTACAGGCAATTTAGCCTGGCCAATTCACCTAACCTGCACATTTTTGGATTGTGGGAGAATGTGCAAACTCCACACAGAGAGTCGCCTGAGGTGGGAATTGAACCCAGGTCTCTGGCACTGTGAGGCAGCAGTGCTAACCACTGTGCCACCCACTAATTGAGGTCAGAGTTTAAACTAGTTCAGCCAAAATTCCCAGCCTGTTTGATTGTAGCTTTATTTTTTAAGATTAGGTTCCCTACAGTGTGGAAACAGGCCCTTCAGCCCAGCAAGTCCCTATACAAACCCTCAGAAGAGCAACCCACCCAGACCCATTCCCCTAACTAACACCACAGGCAATTTAGCATAGCCAATTCACCTAACCTGCACATTTTTGGATTGTGGGAGGAAATCCACATGGACACTGGGGGAATGTGCAAACTCCACACAGAGAGTCACCCGAGGCTGGAATTGAACCTGGGACCCTGGCACTGTGAGGCAGCAGTGCAAACCACTGAGCCACCGCTGTGCCACCCCACTTCATTAGTCTCAAAACCATTTCTGCTGCTGAGCACAAGAGAAAACATTGAGAATTCATGTTTTGTATCCAATGACCCTTCTCTAGCATGTTTTTTTTTTGGATTTCCAAAATCTGCAGTATTTTGGTTTTATTTGAAGGTTATAATTAATGCAAACTTTCCAATGGAGTATTTGGGGTACTAAACAGATGTGTAGGATCTTTGGCTGAATTTTTTTTGTTGTTTAAAATCAACCTGTCCAGACTTGTTATGATGCTTGAACCCAGGCTTCCTGCCTCAGCGGTAGGAACACTACCACTGTGCCACAAGATCCCTTGATGCTTTGTTGCCTCTTTTTTTTATATTAGGGCAATTGCAATTTGGAACAACCATAAGGTGATTAAGAAAACAAAGATTGAGATACATCGAAGATAAATGGTTTCTACATAAATGAAGAAACGAATTACAGAGTATCGTTGTGGAACAAGGTTTTGCAATTTGAAGAGGGATGGGACTGAGTTAGTGGCTCTCGAGAACGCGCATACACAGAGGGTGCTGGGCCGGGGCGCGCACGGCTTTGCTGGGTGGGAGGGGGTGCCAGAAGAAGAGACCAGCATTCAGCACCACGGACAGCGCTCAGGTTAACAGGCCCGAGAATCGATAGCCTGGGCTACAGAGGATTTTTACCGAGAGCTTGGAGCTCTGAGGCTGAGATAACCTATTGGAAGTCCTGTTCGCTCCCACTGGAAGCGGCGGAGGAACTAACCGGGCCCGGGGTTTGAATGCAGTAATTCGTGGGTATGTGCAATGCAGGATGGTTCATGCGAAATCTTGCAGCCCCTCTTGCTGGTACGAATCTGGCCTCTTCCTCTCCGTCACTGTGGTGGGAGAAATTGCTCCACAAAATGCAGAGGCTTTTTTAAACCCCTTATTAATGCAGTCTAACGTAGGCATTAGCAAAATCAACAAAGAGTCAATGTGGTTTTGCAAAAGGGAGATTGCATTTGTCAAATTTTACTTGGAGTTTTTTGTTTGAAGCTGTTACTATCAGGTAAATAGAGGGAAATCATGAAATAGTGTATACTTGGATTTCCAAAAGAGTAGAGCATCACAAAAATAAGTTGATCCACAAGGTAAGGGCTCAATGAATCAGGGTAATATGTTGCATGAATGGAAGATTGGTTAAAGTACAGATAAATAAGGCTTTTTATTGAAATTGGAATGCTTTCACGAGCAGAATACTATAAAGATCAGGCCTGGGGCCTCAGGTATCTACAGTCTTTGACAAAGAGATAGAGTAACATATCTAAATTTACTCTGTTGATGGAAAGCTGGGTGGGATGCAAGCTGTGAAGAGGACAAAAAGAAGCTGCAAAGCGATATAGACAGATTGAGTGGTTAGGCACCAAAGTGGCAGATATAGTAATGATGTGGGACAGTATGAGATTTGGATGACAAAGAATCTTGGGTACATTGCACAAGTTAGTTAGCAGGTACTGGAAACAATTAGGAGGGTAACCAACATGTTGACCTTCAATACAAGAAGAATGTGGACTGAGAATAAAGAAGCTTTCATGCAATTGGCTTTGGTGAGAGCACACACAGAATACAGTGTTGAATTGTGGTCTCCATTTTTAAGTAATGATATACTTGTGTTTGTTGTGCTACAGTGAAAATTCATTGAATTAATTCCTAAGTGGAGAGGGTGGTCCTGTGATGTGGGAGTGAGTAAAGCAGGCCTATATTTTTCAGAATTAGAGGAAGGAGAAATTATCTCAATTAAGTCATACAGTCATAGAGATGTACAGCATGGAAACAGACCCTTCAATCCAACCCGTCCATACCGACCAGATATCCCAACCCAATCTAGTCCCACCTGCCAGTACCTGGCCCATATGCCTCCAAGCCCTTCCTATTCATATACCCATCCAAATTCCTCTTAAATGTTGCAATTGTACCGGCCTCCACCACTTCCTCTGGCAGCTCATTCCATGCACATACCACCCTCTGTGTGAAAAAGTTGCCCCTTAGGTCTCTTTTGTATCTTTCCCCTCTCACCCTAAACCTATGTCCTCTAGTTCTGGACTCCCCAACCTCAGGGAAAAGACTTTGTCTATTTACCCTATCCATGCCCCTCATAATTTTGTAAACCTCTATAAGGTCACCCCTCAGCCTTCGACGCTCCAGGGAAAACAGCCCCAGCCCGTTCAGCCTCTCCCTATAGCACAAATCCTCCAACCCTGGCAACATCCTTGTAAATCTTTTCTGAACCCTTTCAAGTTTCACAACATCTTTCTGATAGGTAGGAGACCAGAATTGCACACAATATTCCAACAGTGGTCTAACCAATGTCCTGTACAGCCGCAACATGACCTCCCGACTCCTGTACTCAATACTCTGACTAATAAAAGAAAACATACCAAACACCTTCTTCACTATCCTGTCTACCTGCGACTCCACTTTCAAGGAGCTATGAACCTGTACTCCAAGGTCTCTTTGTTCAGCAACACTCCCTAGGACCTTACCATATAAGTCCTGCTCAGATTTGCTTTTCCAAAATGCAGCACCTCGCATTTATCTGAATTAAACTCCATCTTCCACTTCTCAGCCCATTGGCTCGTCTGGTCCAGATTCTGTTGTAATCTGAGGTAACTGCAGCGTCTTCACAGGGCAAGCATCGAGACATTGTTTCCCCTGACTGGGGAATCTAGACCTCAAGGTCTCAGTCTCAGCAAAAGAAATTGATCATTTAGGATAGAAATTAGAAAATTCTTCACTCAGAGATTGAGAATCTTTGAAGTTTTGTACTCCAGAGGTTTGGGAATACTCCATTGTTAAATATATTTAAGGTTGAAATGGACAGATGTTTGATCTCTCAGGGAAACAAAGGGTATAGGGATTGGGCAAGGAATTGGAATTGAGGCAAAAATCAGTCTGTGATATGTTAGACAATGGAAAATGCTCAGTGGGCCACATGACAATTCCTGCTCTATTTCTTGTATTTATTGACTGAATGTGCAAATGCACCAAATAAAACAGCAAATAATACGAGTGGTGTGGGTCCTGAGCTTTTGTATGGCAGGATTGAAGGTGTAGATGTCTCTCCACTTTCTGACCCTCTCTCTCCTTTTCAGGTACATCACTGGAAGCTCAGACAATGCATACTAGTTTCCAAACTCCTTACAAGTTACAGGAGATGTAAACTCTTAGGTTAACCTATTGTTTCAACTGAGATAAATTATTTATTAGAATTAAATTACTTGTACAAAACAAAATAGACAACCTGGAAAAGCTTAGCTGCCAATGGCTAAAGCATGGCTTCATTCATTTTGGTTACTGCTGCGGGGATGACCTACCAGAGGAAAGCCATAGTAGTCAGTTCTCTGGCACTGAGCCTGACACTGTGGCCCAGAAGGGAAGGGGGCAGAATAGAAAAGCGCTAGTGGTAGGAGACTCGATTGTTGGGAGAATTGACAGGAGATAGTGTGGTCAGGATCAGGATTCCCGGAAGATATGTTGCCTCCCTGGTGCCAGGGTCCGGGAAGTCTCTGATCGGGTGTGTAGATTCTGAAAGGGGAGGTCAAATAGCCAGAAATCGTGTTACATATTGGCACCAATGATATAGCCAGGAAAAGGATTGAGGATATAAAAAGTGATTTCAGGGAGTTAGGGTGGAAGCTGCAGAGCAGGACGAACAGAGTAGTGTTCTCGGGTTTACGTCTGGTGTCACGAGATAGCGAGGCGAGGAACAGGGAGCGGGCGCAGCTTAACACGTGGCTGCGCAGCTGGTGTAGGAGGGAGGGCTTCAGATACGTAGATAATTGGGATGCCTTCTGGGGAAGGTGGGACCTGTACATGAAGAACAGTTTGCACCTGAACTGGAAGACGACCAATGTCCTGGGTGGAAGGTTTGCCCGAGTGGTTCAGGAGGGTTTAAACTAATTTGGCAGGGGGATGGGAACCTGAGCTATATACCAGTGGTGAGAGTTGATGGAGATAAGGCAATAGCAAGAGGTAGCGCAGCCAGTGGGAAGGAATTTCCTGGGAAAGAACCAAGGGATCGGTTAAAGTGTGTTTGCTTTAATGCAAGGAGTATCAGGAATAAAAGTGATGAGCTTAGAGCATGGATCAGTACCTGGTGCTATGATGTTGTAGCCATAACAGAGATATGGGTTTCTCAGGGGCAGGAATGGTTGCTGGATGTTCCAGGGTTTAGAACATTTAAAAAGAATAGGAAGGGGGGAGAAAAGAGGAGGGGGTGTAGCACTGCTAATCAGAGAGAGTATCACAGCTACAGAAGTTACCATTGTCGAGGAGAGTCTGCCTACTGAGTCAGTATGGGTGGAAATTAGGAACAGTAAGGGAGCAGTCACCTCATTAGGGGTTTACTACAGGCCCTCCAATAGCAGCAGGGTGATTGAAGAAAGAAGGCAGCTTATGTACAGTGGAGGAAGCAAGGGTCTTGCTCAGTTCTAGAGAAACACAGGCAGGTGAGGAAGGAGCTCAAAAATGGTCTGAGGAGAGCCAGGAGGGGGCACAAAAAAGGCTTGGCAGGAAGGATTAGGGAGAATCCAAAGGCATTTTACACATTTGTGAGGAATAAGAGAATGATCAAAGAAAGAGTAGGGCTGATCAGGGATAGCATAGGGAACTTGTGTATAGAGACTGAGGAGGTAGGGGAGCCCTAAATGAGTTTTTTTGCATCTGTCTTTACTAAAGAACAGGACCTTGTAGTGAATGAAACCATTGAGGAGCATGTAAGTGTGCTTGAACGGATAGAGATTGAGGAAGCTGATGTGCTGAAAATTTTGACAAACATTAAGATTGACAAGTCGCCAGGGCCAGACCAGATTTGTCCTCAGCTGCTTTGGGAAGCGAGAAATGTGATTGCTTTGCCACTTGCAAAGGTCTTTGCATCCTCGCTCTCCACCGGAGTCGTACCTGAGGACTGGAGAGAGGCAAATGTAATTCCACTCTTCAAGAAAGGAAATAGGGAAATCCCCGGCAATTACAGACCAGTCAGTCTCACGTCTGTCGTCTGCAAGGTGTTAGAAAGGATTCTGAGGGATAGGATTTATGACCATCAGGAAGAGCATGGCTTGATTAAATGCAGTCAGCATGGCTTTGTGAGGGGCAGGTCATGCCTCACAAATCTTATTGAGTTCTTTGAGGATGTTACTAGACAAGTTGATGAGGGTCGAGCAATGGATGTGGTGTATATGGACTTCAGCAAGGCATTTGATAAGGTTCCCCATGGTAGGCTCGTTCAGAAGGTCAGGAGGAATAGGATACAGGGAAATTTAGCTGTCTGGATACAGAATTGGCTGGTCGACAGAAGACAGCGAGTGGTGGTGGAAGGAAAGTATTCTGCCTGGAAGTCAGTGGTGAGTGGTGTTCCACAGGGCTCTGTTCTTGGGCCTCTACTCTTTGTAATTTTTATTAATGACTTTGATGAGGAGATTGAAGGATGGATTAGCAAGTTTGTAGATGACACAAAGGTTGGAGGTGTTGTTGACAGTATAGAGGACTGTTGTAGGCTGCAGCGTGACATTGACAGGATGCAGAGATGGACTGAGAGGTGGCAGATGGCGTTCAACCTGGATAAATGTGAAGTGATGCATTTTGGAAGGTCGAATTTGAAAGCTGAGTACAGGATTAAAGACAGGATTCTTGGCAGTGTGGAGGAATAGCGGGATCTTGGTGTGCAGGTACATGGATCCCTAAAATTGCCACCCAAGTGGACAGGGTTGTTAAGAAAGCATATGGTGTTTTGGCTTTCATTAACAGGGGGATTGAGTTTAAGAGCCATGAGACCTTGTTGCAGCTCTATAAAACTTTGGTTAGACCGCACTTGGAATACTGCGTCCAGTCCTGGTCGCCCTATTATAGGAAAGATGTGGATGCTTTGGAGAGGGTTCAGAGGAGGTTTACCAGGATGCTACCTGGAATGGAGGGCTTATCTTATGAAGAGAGGTTGTCTGAGCTCGGACTTTTTTCATTGGAAGAAAGAAGGAAGTGAGGGGACCTAATTGAGGTGTACAAGATAATGAGAGGCATAGATAGAGTTGATAGCCAGAGACTTTTTCCCAGGGCAGAAATTGTTAACACGAGGGATCATAGTTTTAAGCTGTTTGGCGGAAAGTATAGAGGGGATGTCAGAGGCAGGTTCTCTACACAGAGAGTTGTGAGAGCATGGAATGCGTTGCCAATAGCAGTTGTGGAAGCGAGGTCATTGGGGATATTTAAGAGACTGTTGGACATGCATATGGTCACAGAAATTTGAGGGTTCGTACATTAGGTTTACCTTACATGAGGATCAATGCTCAACACAACATCGTCGGCTGAAGGGCCTGTTCTGTGTTGTACTGTTCTATGTTCTATGTATGTTCTATTCCCAATCTGTGCACATAATAATCTCCAATAATCTCTGAAACTGTAACAATCATAATTGAGAAGTGTTTACGTTTATGTACCATAACCTAATGACACTTAGACATTGTTTGGATGTAATATGAATAATGGCTACTGGCATAGGACATTTCATATTTCTCAACATACATGAAGAATCAGCATCTACAAAGGAGAAAGCATAGCAGCAAAAATGGGGAGGAAAACATATTTAAACTTTTTAAAATAAATCTTTCTCTTCTAATTCCAACTAATGAATGAAAACATTGCAATATTCACATCTTCAATATTCATAGATTTGGTGTTCCAAATTTGTATACTTTCATTTGGTTGTACAGATGCTTCATGACTGGTCAGTCATCTGATTAGGGTAGATTACTTACAGTGTGGAAACAGGCCCTTCGGCCCAACAAGTCCACACCGACCCGCCGAAGCTCAACCCACCCAGACCCATTCCCCTACATTTACCACTTCACCTAACATTATGGGCAATTTTGCATGGCCAATTCACCTAACCTGCACATTTTTGGACTGTGGGAGGAAACCGGAGCACCCGGAGGAAACCTACGCAGACACGGGGAGAACGTGCAAACTCCACACAGTCAGTTGCCTGAGGCAGGAATTGAACCTGGGTCACTGGCGCTGTGAGGCAGCAGTGCTAACCACTGTGCCAGTGTGGATGTTTTTAACAGTATTTGCTTCATGCTTTTTAACTAAATTTACTATATTATCAATTTATAATTTTTTACAGAGGACTGTGGGCAATTTTAAAATCTTCACTTGCCCAGGAAGTCTAATCTTCCATGGCAGGACAAAAGTCTTTTTGAATCTTCATGAACAATGGCATCAACGTGAAAGCCACTGGTCTGATGGCAGAAATGAAGGATTGCTGGTAGGTCATTTTCAATCCATTGTATGTCTGAAGGTTACTGTTCACTGCCTATTACCTGACAGTGCAGGAATTCGGATAAAGGTCCATAGCTTACTGTAGTTGCATTACAGATTCAAGATAGTTGCAAAGTGATCAGTCCAACTCAAGAAAGACAGCCATTCACTGAACCACTGAGATTTGCTTAATGTATAACATTATTCAGTAACACGACTTTTGTCTGACCAAATCAAAACCTTCTTGAAACTTCCTGATTGATGCCATTATGCAAGTGTACTTTCTCATATTTTTATGTACCTGCCCCAGTGAGTGGCTGCAGATATTCACAGAAGTCAAGAAGTCATGTCAGAGGCACCCCAGCGGAAAGTGGCATCATTGTGACAGAAACGGAGAAACTGGGAGAATGTAACAGAATCCTTGCATGAAGCACAGTGTAAGGAGATGTAATCAAGATAACTGTGGGAGTTATAACTCTGACACTTATCCACTTTGTCACTGAGAATATTTCATTTTCCATGTAAGAAAACCTAAAAGGGGAATGTAAGCATCTTCAAAATTGAGAAGTTACTCTTTGGGTCTGGAAATGCATGAACTTTCCAGGCCACTCTACCAAGAGCTGGAATGAGAGAATGTGGGAGAAGCATACAAATTAGTTTTGAGCTCTAATATCTTGATTCTAGCCATTGCTTCAAATTTACATGGGCTTTTCCCTTAAATGAAACGTCTCTTTTCTTAAAAATATGGTTCCTCTTTGAAAGAGGAGATAAGCTGGAAAATAAGTGTCCCCTAGACCAGGGATTCACTTGGTCCAACTCTAACTCTTCACTTGCATTCTTGACTTCTCAGTTTGCACTTCTGGGTGTAGACTGTCCACCAATCTCCATTACAAGCCCACTGACTCCCACAGTTATCTTGATTACATCTCCTTACACTGTGCTTCATGCAAGGATTCTGTTACATTCTCCCAGTTTCTCCGTTTCTGTCACAATGATGCCACTTTCCACTGGGGTGCCTCTGACATGACATCAACTGAAGATTATGTCCCACCCCCCCCATTATGATTGACAGGGCCCTCAGCTCTGTCCAACCCATTTCCCACACTTCTGCCCTCATCCCTTTGCTCCTTCCCAAAACAATTGAGTTCCCCAGTCCCTATTTTCTAACTCACTACTCTCCACATTCAAAGGATCATCCTCTGTCTTTTCACCTCATCCGGCAAGATGCCATCACCAAACACATCTTACCCCCTCTCCCCGCCAATTACCAATACATCTTCCAGGTGAAGCAACGTTTTACATGTAGTTCTTTCATTCTAATATTACTATACTTGATGCACACAATGTGGTGCCTTTTACATTAGCAAAACTAAATGAAGACTGGGAGACCTCTTTGTGAAACACATCTACCTTTTCCATAGGGAATGACCTTGTCCTGCATTTGTCTGCCCTTCCAATAAACTTCCTTGCTCCCATGCTAACGTTTTTACCTTGAACCTGTTGCAATGTTCCAATGAAGCATAATTCAGGCTCAAAGAACAACATCTCATTTGTGTTTAGGGCCTTTACAACCTCAATATTGAATTCCATAACTTCAGAACCCGACCTTATATGGTCTGTCTTCCATTTCCTTTAAATTCTCCTTCCCTTCTCTCAACTGGCTTGTCTTGTTTGTGTCTTGTTACTTTGCGTTCAGTTAAAAGAACACATTTTCACTCTTCTACATTTTAATTTCCACTCACTTTACATCCCTGTATCTTTCACCCCAATTAAAAACCCCTTTGTCTTTCACACTGGGCCTCCACATTATCTGTTCTCTTTTCTCTTCTTCCATCTCTGTCCAAAGAGTAAAGTCCATCATTTTCCAACCCTTTTAGTTCCTCAGAAGGTTCATATCCGACTTGAAACATTGACAGCCATTAACCAGGCGAAACTGACGCAAACTGATAGCTAACCCACCAGAGATTTAGACCCTTTTTTGTTAGGAGATAAGCCAAAGCTTGTTAGGACATGGAATACTCTACCAGAAACAAACTCGGAAGTAGCAGCTATAGTTACTATTAAATTGATAACATGAAAAACACATTTCAAAATATCAGGGAAATGTACAGAACGAGCTTTGAGAAGATTTGTAGCTCAGGTTTTGGATGTAAGTTTGTTCGTTGAGCTGAAAGGTTCATTTCCAGATGTTTTGTTACCTTACTCGGTAACATCTTCAGTGGACCTCAGGTGAAGCAATGCTGAAAATTCCTGCTTTCTATTTATATGTTTGGGTTTCTTTGGGTTCGTGATGTCATTTTCTGTGGTGATGTTATTTCCTATGGTGAAATCTTTTCCTGTTCCTTTTCTCAGGGGATGGTCGATGGGGTCTAACTCGATGTGTTTGTTGATAGAGTTCCGGTTGGAATGCCATGCTTCTAGGAATTCTCGTGCGTGCCTTTGTTTGGCTTGTCCTAGGATGGATATATTGTCCCAGTTGAAGTGGTGTACTTCCTCATCCATATGTGAGGATACTAGTGAGAGAGGGTCGTGTCTTTTTGTGGCTAGTTGGTGTTCATGTGTCCTGGTGGCTAGTTTTCTGCCTGTTTATACAATGTATTGTTTGTTACAGTCCTAGCACGGTATTTTGTAAATGACATTATTTTTGCTTGTCTGTATAGGGTCTTTGAAGTTCATTAGCTGCAGTTTCAGTATGTTGGTGGGTTTGCGGGCTACCATGATGCCAAGGAGTCTGAGTAGTCTGGCAGTCATTTCCAAGATGTACAGAATGTACAGAAATTAGATTGAGTAGATATGTCTTACAGAAGCATAACCCAGACATGATCGGTAAAATGATCTCTCCCTCATTTGAAACCTTCTTGATCCCAGCTTCTAAAGCTTAGTATAGCATTATATTTACTCCCAGCATCTGTAAGGAGCGAAAAGAGCTGACGTTTCAAGTCTAACTGACCCTTTGTCAAAGCTGACAAAGGGTCAGTTAAGACTCGAAACGTCAGCTCTTTTCTCTCCTTACAGATGCTGCCAGACCTGCTGAAATTTTCCAGCATTTTCTCTTTGCTTTCAGATTCCAGCATCCGCAGTAATTTGCTTTTACTATATTTACTCGCTGGTGGAATTTTACGTATCATTCTTTTCATTTATGAAAATTGTTCATTTGTATCTTGTCGGAATACTGGATAGTAATGCAGAGTGCCTTTATGAAGTTCATATTATGAAATGCTTCATTTCTTTCTCCCATATAGACACAACATAATGGGATTTTATATCAGTTCCATGTCCGGTACTGAACTAAAAAACACCAGATTCCAGCCAGAGACACTGCAGGAGCGGCAGTACCAAACAGCACCCAACTACAACTACAAATGGACTGATCTACACTGTGAAGCAAGCCGAGGGAACATTGAGAGACTGCAGGCATTACTTCGCATAGCAGGTACAGTAGGTCTTATGTACCAAGAATCAAATTATTCATGGCAGTGATGTTGCAATACTATCCTTTCACCTTTGGAGACCATTTTGGATCTTATACAGGTCCTAGCGTTTAACTACCAATTTTTGTTACATTAACAACCCAAGGGGCATCACAAGGAAGAATTGAAAAACTGTGGAAGTAAAGCTAACTGAGTAACTAAGGTTAAACTGATGAAGCTTTTACAGATGAGGAGAGGTGACAAAGTTATACAGAGAGAATTCCAGAGTATAGGCATGTGCTCCCTGCTGATGATCAGTCAGGAAGGTACACAGAAGAATAGAGCATATGGGCTGAAACCTGGGTGTGAGGAATGTTGCCAAGTTAGCCAAAGCTAGGGAGGAATTTGTGCATGATTTGAATTCATTTGATTTATTGTATTCATGTGTGCCTAAGGACAGCAAAAAGCCTTGCTTGCAAGCAGTGCAGGCAGATCATTGTAAGCAAGGATGTACAGATCAAAGGGTGGAAATAAATTTGGACAGAGTGAGGCATACAGGTAACACTGCACAGGACATGCATGAGGCAAGATCAACATTAACTAGATGAACATTATTTGAAGCAGTTCTTGAACCTATTGGAGTGTATGTTCAAGCTTCTGTATCTTCTGCCTGATGGAAGAGTTTGTAGGAGACCGTTACTGGGGTGAGAGGGGTCTTTGATGATGTTGGTAGCCTTTCTATGGCAATGAGAAGTGTAAATGGAGTCCATGGATAGGATGTTGGTCTCCATGATGGTCTGGGCTGTGCACACAACTTTCTGTAGTTTCTCATGGCCCTGGGCAGAGCGGTTGCCATACCAGGTCATTATGTACCCAGATAGAATGCTTTCTATGGTTCATCTGTAACAGTTGCTGAGGGTCCTTCAGGACATGTTGAATTTCCTGAGCATCCTGAAGAAGAAGAGGCATGTTGTGCCTTCTTGACTATCACATCTATGAGTGAAGTCCAGGACACAATGTCTGTTATTGTCACTCCTAGCAACTTGATGCTGTCAACCCTCTCAACCTCTGTTTCGTTGATGTAAATGGGGGCATGTTCTCCTCCTTTCTTTCTGAAGTCAATGATCGGTTCTTTAGTTTTGTTGACATTGAGAGAGAGGTTGTTATCATTGCACCACATTACCAAGCACTGTCATGCTATCCTGTATTCTGACTCACCGTTGTTTGAAATCTGTCCTACCACAGTGGTGTCTTTGGCAAACTTGCAGATGGTGTTCATTCAGAATTTGGCAACACAGTCGTGGGTGTACATTCTTGGTGGGGTGGGGCATGTGTTGAGTGTTATCATGGAGGAGATGCAGTTATCTATCTTCATTGACTGTGGTCTGTGGGTCAGTTACAGAGGGTGGCGTGGAGAATTAGGTCTTGGAGTTTGGAGATCAGTCTGGAGGGGATAATGGTGTTGAAGGTGGAGTTTAGTCAATGAGCAGGAGTCTAACATAGGCGTCATTATTGTCCAGATGTTCCAAGGCTGAGTGAAGGGGTAGGGAAATGGCGTCCACTGAGGGCCTGTTACATCAATAGGCAAGTTGTAGAGGATCTAGGGCAGGCTGGGAGACTAGAGCTAATATGAGTCATGACCAGCCTCTCGAAGCAATTCATGGTTATGGAGGTCAGAGCCACTGGGCAGTCGTCATTCAGGCACATTGATGTGCTCTCCTAGATACTGGGATGGTGGTGATCTTCTTGAAACAGGTGGGTTCATAGGAGGGAGAGGTTGAAGATGTTGGTGAATACCTCCACCTGCTGCTCTGCACAGGGTCTTAAAGCTCAGCTAGGAACACCTTCTGGGCCTGCCACTTTCCTTGAGTTGACTCCCAGGAAGATTGATCTGATGTCTGCAGTGGTGACAGAGGGAACAGTTGTGTCCAAGTCTGTTGGGGCAGGTGTCACCGTGACACTAGCATTCTGCTCAAACGGAACATAGAAAACATTGAGCATGTCAGGGAGGGATGTGTCTTTGGCTGCTATCTTGCTTTGCTTCATTTTGTATCCCGTTATGTTGTTTAGACCTTGCTACAGACGGAGAGAGTCCGTATGGTTGGTTTGGTCGGGTACTGCCTTTTGGCATCTCTGATGGCTTTGTGGAGTCATATTGCCTTTCTAATTCCAAATGGACCAGTGGAAATCAGTCTCAGTAAGGAAAATCAAACTCTGTGTGACACAGATATTGGAGATGCAGAGTTTAGGATGAAGTGGAGTTTGGCAAGGTCTCAAGGAACTCATGTTCTGAGACCAGAAGAGGATTGTAAGCTGTAGAGCAGGGATGGACTGTCAAATCTATGAAATAAGTAGGATTGGTCTTTGACACAAACTTGGATAGAACATTGAAGTTGAACACCTTTGCCTCCAACCAAAGTGGGATATTGGGAAGAGGGATGACGTTATCATAAGATGTAGGAGCTGGCGTCGACCATTCAACTCAGCAAGTCTGCTCGGCCATTCAATAAGATCATGGCTGATCTGATAATCCTCAACTCCACTTTTCTGCCTTTTCCCTTTAACACGTGATTCCCTTAGGTGATTAAAAATCTGTCTTAACTCAGACTTGAACTAGGGAAAAGCTGGAGAAGTTTATCAGAAGCTGAATCTCATAATACTGTATTACCAGTGTACCTGTATTGGAAACAAGCTCGATTTGTCCAAAATATTTAGTTCAGCAAGAAAGAGAGATGTTTTCCTTTGTGTGGTGAACTCTCTTAAGACATAGCACAACAGGGGCGGCACGGTGGCACAGTGGTTAGCACTGCTGCCTCACAGCGCCAGAGACCCGAGTTCAATTCCTGCCTCAGGCAACTGACTGTGTGGAGTTTGCATGTTCTCCCCTTGTCTGCATGGGTTTCCTCCAGGTGCTCTGGTTTCCTCCCACAGTCCAAAGATGTGCAGGTCAGGTGAATTGGCCATGCTAAATTGCCCATAGTGTTAGGTAACGGGTAAATGTAGGAGTATGGGTGGGTGGCAGGTTGGTGTGGACTTGTTGGGCCGAAGGGCCTGTTTCCACACCGTAATGTAATCTAGAAATTTGTTCTTACAGTTTTAGTCATTTGACCCTGATTCTTTGAAGTACCGTCTCCACCAGGGAGAAAATGAAATACTGTACAAGAGCAAACTCAGATGTAATGCTAAAAAGGACATTAGAGCTTGTTCAAATTTATAAAAAGGAAAAGAGAAGCAAAAGTGACTGTAGGAGCATTAGAAACTGAGGCTGGGGAAATAATAATGGGGAACCAGATAATGGCAGAGGCATTGATTAAACACTTGGAACCAGCCTTTATGGTCAAGGGTATCAATAGCATTCCAGACAAACTAAATCGTAAAGGCTGCATTTGCTGACGCCAATGCATACCTGCAATGTGCCACTTTAAATCATGTGTGTGCAGATTTCAGAGGATATGGATGGGCTGGTAAAGATACTGGGATAGGGTAGGGAAATCAGGACTGTTTGGAGTATTGGGTCTGGTGGAGGCAAAGGGGATCCAATCAGGACTGGCAGGTAGATGAGAACCTGGTAAGGGTGTGTGGTGATGGTGGAGGGATCAGGACTTTGGGAGGGCTCGATTGGGATTAGTGGGAAACAGGTTAAATGAGTGGGGAAGAAAATCGGTAGCTGAAATGCAACATAGCAAAATGTGTGGTGATACACCTTGGCAGGAAAAATAGAGCTGAAAAATATGTTTCTATAAGCTCCCCTCCCATTCTACTCAATTCCAGTGATTATAATCCCAGTCTCAAAATCCCTGGGATGGAGGGTTCTGCAATCTTTCTCCATTTAAACGGAGAAAGATTGCAGAACCCTCCATCCCAGGGATTTTGCGGATCCTTGTGCATTTGGCACAGAAAGCTAGCATTAACATTCAGTGGGTAATAGGGAAGGCAAACAGACAGACAGTCATTATTTCAAAAGGAATGGAGTATAAACATAGGGAAGTCTTGCTAAAAGTATACAAGGCACAAGTCAGGCCACATCTGGAATACAATGAACAGTTCAGTCCTCTTCTCAATGGATGATGTACTGATATTAGAGGCAGTTCAGAGAAGTTCACTAGGTTGATTCCTAGTGGCAAGGGGTGGCATGGTAGCTCAATGGTTAGTGCTGCTGCCTCACAGCACCAAGAATCTGGGTTCGATTCCAGCCTCGAGTGACTGTGTGGAGTTTGCACATTCTCCCTGTGTCTGCCTGGGTTTCCCTTGGGTGCTCTGGTTTCCTCCCAGAATCCACAGATGTGCAGGTTAGGTGAGTTGGCCATGCTAAATTGGTGGTATGATGGTATTGAGGGATGTGTAGGTTAGGGGCATTAGTCAGGGGTAAATGTAAGGGAATGGGTCTGAGTGGGTTACTCTTCAGAGGGTTGGTGTGGATTTGTTGGGCTGAAGGGCCTGTTTCCACATGTAGGGATTCTATGATTCCAGGAAGGGTGTGATGAAGAGAAGTTGTGTAGGCTGTTCTTGTTGTCATTTCAGATTAGAAGAATGAGAGATGGCTTTATTGAAACATACAAGATTCTTAGGGGACTTGACAGGATAGATTTGGAAGAAGTTGTTTCCCTTTGTGGGAGAGCCTGGGACCAGAGGGCACAATTTCAGAATAAGGGGTCACACATTGAAGGCAGAGATGAAGAATTGCTATGCAGAGGGACTTGGGTGTCCTTGTGCATGAGTCACAGAAGGTTGGTCTGCAGGTGCAACAGGTAATTAAGAAGGTAAATGGAATTTTGTCCTTTATTGATAAAGGGATTGAGTTTAAAAGCAGGGAAATTATGTTGAAGCTGAATAGGGTGCTGGTGAGGCCACACCTGGAGTACTGCATGCAGTTTTGGTCTCCTTACTCAATAAAGGACATAGTGGCACTGGAGGGGGTGTAAAAGAAGTCACTAGATTGATTCTGGAGTTGAGAGGGTTGGCTTATGAGGGGAGACTGAGTAGACTGGGATTATAATCACTGGAATTCAATAGAATGGGGGGGGAGCTTATAGAAACATATAAAATTATGAAGGGAATAGATAAGATAGAAGTAGAGAGGATGTTTCCACTGGTGGGTGAAACTAGGACAAGAGGACATAGCCTCAAGATTAAGGGGAGCAGATTTGGGACGGAATTGAGAAGGAACTTCTTCACCCAGAGGGTTATGAATCACTGGAATTCCCTGCCCAGTGAAGTGGTTGAGGTTTCCTCTGTAAATGTTCCTAAAGCTAAGTTAGATAATTTTTTTGAACAGTAAAGGAATTAAAGATTACGGTGAGAGGGCGGGTAAGTGGAGCTGAGTCCACAAAAAGATCAGCCTGCTCTTATTGAATGGCATAGCAGGCTCGAAGGGCCAGAAGGCCTAAATCTGCTCCTCATTCTTATGGTTTCCTCAGCAGGGTATGCATCTGTGGAATTCTTTGTCACTGAGGGGTGTTGAAATTGGATCATTAAGTATATTCAAGGCTGAGATACACAGATTTTTAATCAGTAATGGAATCAAGGTTTTTTGGGATAAGTCAGGAGAGTAGAGTTGAGGATTATCAGATCAACAATGGCTGAGCAGATTCAATGGGCTGAATGGCCTATGTTTGCTCCTCTATCTTGGGGTCTTACGATCTTATGTGGTAAGAGTTGTGTTTAAGTTTTAGTAAACAATGTTGCGCTGAAAGAATGAAATGAACTCACAAATGTTTTAGTTTGACAACAAAATAGTAATACAAACATGCAGTTCTCAGTGTCGTGGAACAGAACAGAGGGAAGGGTATGCTGCTCTTGTCGTACTGACCCTGTGCATTGGTACAGAATAACAACTTTCTCATAAAGTGATACACGTGGGATATGAGGGTTGAGTGTGAAACATAGTTATACACATCTGAGGATTTGTAACATCACTTCTCAGCTAGTAATTATGTTTGAGCTTTTGGTGTCATTTCAGGTGAAGATCAGATCAATCAGAAGGATTACTATGGCAAGAGCCCCCTCTACTGGGCTGCGTACAAAGGACAGCGAGCCTGCATTGAGTTACTGCTGGAACATGGTGCTGATGCCAACAGCCAGTGTAAACATGGAGCCACTCCTCTGCATGCTGTAATCGGTCTGTTTCCTGATTGTGCTCTGCTTCTCATACAGGTTAGCGCTCTGGCATGGCAGTGAGTGTGGAATACGAATAATCGACAAAATAAGGCTGGAACTTCCAGGAATCAGGAATTAGTCTGAGAAAACAGTACTGTTTGGTTCAGGACTTGAAAAACATTCCACAATCACAAATTTAACTTGAATGTTTCATGGTATTAAAACACAGTGGTAATGTATGAGTTGGTGCTGTGATGCTCCAAGTCTGTGGTTTCCCATTGCCATTATGTTATTTTCGAGACTGAAAGAATGCAGTTCCCTCTGAGAAAGTAAGTCACATTGGAAATAAACAGAGTAACGCTTTAGTGAAGAGATGTTGTGGCATAGTGGATAGTGTCCCTGCCTCTGAGCCAGAAGCTCTAGGATCACGTCCCACTCCAGGACTTCATGGCCATGGAGTGTGTTCGTAATTTGGCCGAAACGGGTTGAGCATTAAATTGTAAATGTTTCCAAAATTGGCAGTGGTAGATGGTAACAGCAGGGGAAATTCCAATCAGCTGCATACTGGAAAGGAATTGGAGCCTCTACCACCATCCATCATAGCTCCAGGCAAATTCATGCATGTAAACTTGTTTGTGTCCACAGCAACTCTGACTCCTTGCACAGCTCTGTTGGTCGTTGTGGATCAAATTGGTTTCTCAGTTTTATTGTTGTCTCTGGCTGCATTGGACCTGCCTTCTTGGACCTATGTGAGGTGGAGTTTGGAGCATTAAGTTCAATGAAGAAAAGGAGGATTCCCCTGTGATATTTAATAACTGATATGCTTGAGAATACTACTAGGATTTTCAGCTGGGGTCAGAGTGTCATCCAGGGACATCAAAGGATAAAATGATAAAAGTCCATTATGGAAGAAATTCCACAGGACATAAACATGTAACCTTTCAACATATTACTATCTGCAAGAATTTTTTAAAAGATTCAATGAATCTCATAGATTTAGCATCAAGCTTTTCCTTGCCACTCCTTTTCTATTACAGAATGGAGCAGATGTAGATCTCCCTGACAACTGGGGTGTAACCCCTATGTACTTGGCTGCCTGCAGTGGACAACTTGACTGTTTACGAATGCTTGTCCTGTCTGGAGCAAAAATCACTTACAGAAATAAGGTATGGAAAAAAATTAGGAGCATTGGTCCGACAGCAGCATCAAGCAACATGAGGAGTTCTGAGGAAGGGTCACTGGATCCAAACTACTAACTCTGATTTCTCTCCACAGATGCTGCCAAACCTGCTGAGCTTTTCTAGAAATTGCTGTTTTCACTTGTGACTATGAGATAGATCTTGAATGTGTGAAATAGTGTAAAATTGGTGACAAGCCAGTCGTCTATTTTGCATCTCTCCTGATTTTTGTTTTCAGTAACTTCAAAGTTTAATCCACATCATACAAAATTTCGCAAACATGGAATATGGTGGTACTGCTGAGAAATGAAACCTTTTTTCTTGTACCCACCAGGACACTTTGCAAGAATGCCAGAGTAAATAGGAACAAGATATTTACACAGTTTGAAAAATATCCACTGATTGATTGGCAAATGAATTCTGAACAACAGTGGCATTACCAACCAATCACTCACCAGAGTCCCACTGGAAATGAATCAACCTTCTCTTCTTACACAGTATAACAACATTGTTCCCCTTTACATAGATATTCTTGCAAAATATCCTGATGTATACAAGATGAAAAGCTTCAATATAATGTGTCTTCTCTCAGCAATATTCATGTCCTGTCCTGCCAATATCTATTTATAGATGGAATAATAATTATATGGAATTAATTACAGTCAAATGGGTTGTTTAGTAAGTAACAACTTCTCAGGCCTAAAATAATAATTGGTTCTAATTTTTCTATATTTACTTTGAAAGATTGAGTGCCTTTCCTTCCTCTGCCAATCTTTGCCAAAGATTTTGTGATTAAAAAAGACACCTTCAATCTGAAGGTGAGCTGTGGCAATCTGTTTCTGTGCAGGATGAAGGGGGGTGGGTCCAGATGAAATTTCCTTCCCAGCCTTTTTCCACTTCTATGTTTTGTTTATCATTATTCTACTTTAATGCTGTTCCTAAATGATGATGATGCTAAATAAAAAAAACCTTGCATTTATATAGAGCCTTTCAAGGAGAAAAGAACCACACAGCACAGGAACAGGCCATTCGGCCCTCCAAGCCTGCACTGACACATTTTGCCCTTCCATACTAAAATTGTCTTCACTTACAGGATCTGTATCCCTCTATTCTCTTCCTATTTATGTATTCATCCAGGTGCTTCTTGAATGCTGCTATTGTGTCTGCTTCCACCACCTCCTCTGGCAGCGTGTTCCAGGCACTTACCATCCTTTGTGTGAAAAACTTGCCTCAGACATCTCTTTTAAACATCGCCCTTGCACCTTGAAAATGTGTTTCTCTGGTAATTGACCTCTCCACCCTTGGAAAGCCTCATACTTTCGCTCTATTCATGCCATTGACAATCTTACAAACTTCTATTAGGCTGTCCTTCAACCTTCTGCATTCCAGTGAAAACAAACTCAGTCTATTCAACCTTTATTCATAGCTAAAATCCCCCATTCCTGGCAACATCCTGGTAAAACTTTTTTGTATCACCTCCAAATCATCCACATCTTCCTGGTAGTGTAGTGACCAGAATTGAAGGCAATTTCCAAGAATGGCCTAACTAAAGTTCTATGAAGCTGCAGCATAACTTGTCTATCCTGATATGCAATGCCCCTTCCAATGAAGGCAACCATGCCATAAGCCTTTTTTACTAGGTTTATCTATCTGTGCTGCCACCTTCAGCAATCTGTGGACCTACACACCCAGATTCCTCTGACTGTCAATACTCTGCCACTCACTGTATAATTTCCACCTATGCTTAACCTTCCAAAAAGGATCACCTCACATTTGCCCGGACTAAGCTCCATCTGCCCTTTTTCTGCCCATTCATTCTGCCCAAGTGATGGATATCCTGCTGTATCCTCTGACAATTTTCCTCACTTTATGCAACTCCACCAATCTTTGTATCGTCCACAAACCTACTAATTAAACTTGTTACATTTTCCTCCAAATCATTTATGTCGACCACAAACAGCAGAGGTCCCAGCGCTGATCCCTGTTGAATACCCACTAGTCACAACTCTCCATTCCCAAAAGCATTTTTCCTTTCCATCTGTCTCCTATGACTGAGCCAGTTCTGTATCCATCTTGCCAGCTCACCCCGATACGATGTGACTTCACCTTTTGCACCAGTCTGCCTTGAGGGACCTTGTCAAAGGCATTACTGAAGACGATGTAGACAACATCAACCACTTCTCCCTCATCCATTATCTTTGTCACCTCTTCAAAAATTTCAATCAAGTTAGTGAAGCACAGCTTCCCCTGCACAAACTATGCTGTTTATTGCTATTAGGTCTATTTGTTTCTAAATGATCTTGTTCCTGAGAATCGTTTCAAATAACTTCCCTACCACTGACATGAGACTCACAGACCGGTACTTTCCAGGATTATTCCTGCTACCCTTCCTAAATAATGGGACCACATTGGCTATTCTCCAGTCCTCTGGGACCTCATCTGTGACCAAAGAGGATGTCTGTAAGTGCTCCAGCAATTTGTTCTCTTGCCTCCACCAATATTCTAGGGTAGATCTCATCAGGACCCGGGGACCTCTCTACCTTAATACTTTTAAGATGCACAGCGCCTCTTCCTTTTTAATATCAACTTGGCTTAGAAATTCGACACTCCATTCCCTGAGATCATCTAAATAAAGACTGACATGGTCAGGAACTGCTTATTTTGCTAAAACCCAGGGACCTTTAGATTTTCAGTCTCCCAACTCAGCTATTTCAACTGGCAACCTCAGGGTGGCTCAAAGGGCTTCACAGCTGATTAAATACATCTGCTATGTAGTGACTGCTGTAAAGTAAGAGGCATAGCAGCCAACTTTACTGATAATGAAGTTCCACAAATAGAAATGAGATAATGAAAAGATGGCTTGTTTTGATAACATTGGTTATCATTTGGAAAGCCCAAAGTATAAGTATTTTCCAGAATTATTTTGAATCAAAAATCCCTACAGTGTGGAAGCGGGCCATTCGGCCCATCCAGTCCATACAGACCCTCTGCAGAACATCCCACCCAGACCCACCCTCATATTATCCCTGTAACTCTGCATTTACCACGGCTATTCCACCTAGCCTGCGTATCCCTGGACACTACTAGACAATTTAGCATGGCCAATCACCTAACCTGCACGTCCTTGGAGTGTAGGAGGAAACTGGAGCACCCGAAGGAATCCCATGCAGACACGGGGAGAATGTGCAAACTCTACACAGACAGCCACCCAGGTCCCTGATGCTGTGAGGCATCAGTGCTAACCAGTGAGCCACCAATGCCACCCCTTTTGAATGATGTTGACTAATGAAATGAAAATATATTGTAAAATTGCTCTGAATTGGAGCTCAGAAATGTGAGCAAAGTTCCAGGACCTATCGTATTGAGTCTCTGAACTCAACCATGGTGTATATAGAGGGACCAGAAAACCCTACTTGGAAGCCAAATGTGCCAAGGGCAACAGCTTAAGAATTGGTAACATTATCCATTTTACAGAGGGACTTGGTACCTGTTAATAAACTTTATATTTTGACAGATCATAATATGCCTTCAAAGTCTATTTCAAACTTTTATATAACAAAATTTCTCAGCTATTCCAAATACCAAATGTTTGCTCACCCCCCACAATTTGGTTTTTCTTTGTCACAATGCTCACTCAATCAACTTGCAACAGAAGGAAACTCTTTTGTTTATCATTTACGGGATGAGGGTGTTGCTGGCGAGGTCAGCATTTATTGCCCATCCTTAACTACCCAGAAGGCAGTTAAGAGTCAACCACATTGTTGTGGGTCTGGAGTCACATGTAGGTTAGACCAAGTAAGGATGGCAGATTCTTCCCCGAAAGTACATTAATGAACCTGACGGGTTTTTTCTGAAAATTGACACTTCGGAATAGACTCTTAATTCCAGATATTTAAAAACTGAATTCAAATTCCACTGTGCGCTGTGGTGGGATTCGAACCTGAGTCCCCAGGATATTACCTGGATCATCAATAAATTGATAGTTGTGCCAGAAAACAGAAGTGATACTTTAAACAAGTGAAAAGGTATTTATTCAAAGGTAGTCCAATTGAAATTGTGCATGCCTCTTCACATATACTGTCAGTTTCTCCAGAACTTTCTGTCTTCAAATCTATACCATAAGAACAATTTGTTTTCACTTGTTTAAAGTTAAGGTATATCCATTTTTAAAAGAAAATATCTTCATTAATCTTCAAACAGATTAGCAAATTAATGGAAGTAAAAGAAAAGTAAGTATGACTCTTCTGTCATTACAGATTCAAAACTCATTTTCCAGTGATATTAAATTGTCCCTTTTGTTCTAGATTGCAGAGTCACTAGCACCCAGTTTATATTTTAAGTTGTGATCCACTGAACTCCAGCTTGAGAGCAGTGACACTTTGAAGTGTGTTATTATTTCAGAACACTGGAGAGGCCCCTAAGCAGCTGGCTTCCAAGACCACCTTCCTGTCCTGGATCGATGGATATCAGAAGAACCCACTATCATTGAAGCAAACCTGCCGGCTGAAAATCCGTGAGTTGATTGGCTATCGGAAGCTACACGCCATCAGGACTCTTGACGTCCCTCAGTCACTGAAAAGTTACCTTATGTTTGAGGACCTGACATTGTGCATTTCTGCATCAGAAGTTATTTCATTGTAACCCTGTAGACCTCCCTTTTCAACATCCAACATTGTTTTGCACTTACATCAGTGCCAGGTTCCATGACCTTTTCAAGTGCCTGTTATTCTTTTTCAATGGTTTATAGGCCATGAGCTGAATCCTGTTCAAATGCTGCTGAGCAGGTTTCAATTTCTTTCCTTTCGTTTGTTTGAAGGGTTAGTACATTATAAACAATTTCTTAATTGTTTCAAGCTGAAAAATGCACACAAAACACAATTAAGTCTTTTTTTTCCTGATTTAGTAATAATTTTGGGAAGCCCATGATAAAAATAAATCTTGGAACAGAATAACCACAGAATTTCAGTAAATGGAAATGAGGCAAGGAATATATTTAAAGGCTGTTTAGTGAATAATTCACTTCCATTGTAGCACCATGCAGATTCAGTGAGGACTGTCAGTCTTCTCCAAATAAGCTAATAAGAGTGTCACCAATTCGCTCATGAATACACTTTGACAGATAGGATGACAAAATTGAATAAATAAGTTTTTATTTAAAGTTGGAATAAATGTGTTTGGTTGGTTGACATATTCCCACTAATAACAGCTGATGGGAATACATCCTCAGAAGCCATGGTGAGGTCATATTGCATCACTTCATTTGATGGCTGAATAAGCCAATTCTGTAAAATTAAATTTTGTCGCTGTTGCCATACCTGAAGGTATCCCTTACCAGTGGTGAATGATGCTTTCTGCCCATGTCTTGTTTACACAGGGCTAGTGTCCCATCGGAGCTTCTGAAATCACATGTTGCAGGCTGGCAAATTCCTGTCCATAGCTGGTGTCTACATTGACAGTGGAATGTCAGCTAGAGTTTTCCACTTGTGATCAATGTTGAGGGCTTTCAAGTAAATGTGACAGCATCATTGAGTTCTTTGTGTTCCCTACTGGCCTCTTGGCATGAGCTACCTCCTTGTGTAACATCACTGTTGAACTTGTGTAGTTCACAGTCACGCAATCCAACCACAGACAGAGAGATGCCTGCGTGGTTAGCACTGCTGCCTCACAACACCAGGGACCCAGGTTCAATCCCAGCCTTGGGTTACTGAATGTGTGGAGTTTGCACATTCTCCCTGTGTCTGTGTGGGTTTCCTCCCACAGTCCAAAGATGTGCAGGTCAGGTGAATTGGCCATTCCAAGTTGCCCATAGTGTTAGGTGCTTTAGTCAGAAGGAAATGGGTCTGGGTGGGTATCTCCTTGGGGGGTTGGTGTGGACTTGTTGGGCTGAAGGGCCTGTTTCCACACTGTAGAGAATCTAATCTAAGGTGAATTGAATTATTCTCACTTTTCTCCTCGCCTGTCCATAACTGAAGTGACTTTTAATTGCCATTCTATTTTTCCTTTCCCTTTTAGAAATAGGCAGTAATGTGTTTGCCCAAATCCCTTGTTTGGGAAGTCTAGTTTAAAAATAACATGCAGCAAATTCTTTAGGTTTGAATACAAAGTAGAGTTTAATATAGTATTCAAGACCCATGGGAAATGGTTCACAACACATTCACATGTGAGGTAGGAAATAAGCTACAAATTACAGACATTGGAATTGGTTCACATGAATGAGAGTGTTCAATAAGTCAATATCCAGTGGAGGTTATTTCAGTGGCTGTGTACAGATGCTCTATTCACAGCAGCACCAACCAGCAACATAACTAGTGAAGGTATAGTCATCGTAAGCTGGAAATTGGTTCATTTCACATGTGAGATAATGGATTCTTTCCAGAGATTAGATTCAGTCATTAGTTAAGCTTCGAGCTGCTTACTGTTCTAGTGTTACAAGCAGACTGCAGAAAGAATGAAGAACTGTATATTAAAGATGATTCAAACAAACTAGCAGTTTAAGATCTCTTAGACTTGGATCTCTACCTTAGTTATTCAGCTAATAAATTGGGTTTTTATATCCACGCCAAAACCTCTTCTGTTAGGAACAAATAACAATGATCATCCAGTTGAGAAATAAAGCATTTCAGTGGTCTCCTTGACCAATGATGTCAGCTTTTAACCACAGATTTCTGCTGATCAGAACTTTCCATAAATTGTGGTCAACTGTCATCATGCAATTAACGATAGCTATGTTGTCACCCCAAAGTGTCCATTTCAAAATAAATGATTTTTAAGTCAAATGAAAACATAAAAACTCTCTCCTGCTACAAGTACTCGTGCAGGTCAGGGCATATTGTTCTGAAGTTCCAGCTTCCAAGCAGCAATTGATTCTTGAGTACCGAGCAACCACCTGCTTGATGGGATAGGATCCCCAATCCCCATGTAATCAGACAGGAAGCCAGTCATTGCTGAGCCAGTACCATACATAGGTGACATTTCAGAGCTTGAAGCTGGCATGTTATGCTCAGACGGGGTTCCTCAATTTGATACCGTTCTGAATAGGATATCCTAAATTGCTAAGATCCCAGTTCAGGAAGGATGAACTTGCTCCCTGTCTTTATTCACCCATTGTCTTATTGATCACAACAAGACTTAAAAACAGATCACTTCCCTTTCTCTCAGATCCAAATGAACTTATGTTTTAAAAAAGAGTTAATTTAGTCAGTCATTTGTGAGTTTAACTACAGTGAGTTTATTAATTATTCAATGTCAGAAGAATTAGAAATGCAACATATATATACAGAGACTTCAAGCAAGAGGTAAGTCCAAAAAGATAGTTTAAAGAAAGAGAATAGTTGGAAGTCACAGCCATTGCAGTTGAGGATACTGATTGCATTGATGTTGGGAGTTGAACAGTTAATTTCAATAATCTTAGTTTTGCAGATTGGTTGAGATTCTATTATTCCAGTTCCCTTTAACTGTGACTGAATTCAGCATTCAGGTTGAGACAGGGTCATTTTGTTGTCCTGAATCATTTTATCTGGTTTGCTAGCTCGCTGATTTCTTGCATTCAGAGTAATAGAATCCCTTTACCTGCAACCAAAGGATAGCAATTTGACTGCGACCTTCACAGCATACTGACACACAAACTCAATCTAACTCAAAAGAAAATTTAACCCACTTGCACACAGAGAACCTCAATCCCATTAGCACAGTGCAGTAGTATTGAAACTGGCTCTTTAACCCTATCCTTGTGGGTGGTTCAAAGGGAAAAACTCAAAATGTGTTTGCGGTTCAGTACATAGTCCGCAGGAAGTGACTTGTTGTTGAAGTGGTATTAGTCACTCGTTATATTTTTAGACATAAAAAAATCACAATTTCGTTTTTTGACTTGCGTCTTCCTCCTTTGTTTGATGCTTCCTTTGATCCTGAAGGTATGACATTCTAGGACACTCTCTCTCTCTCTCTCTGTCTTTCTCTCTCTTTTCCCCCCTCACCAGACACTTAATTTACATCCATAACAAGTTTTCACTATATCAATCCCTTTTAAAAACCAGGTTTTGGAATTACAAGTCAAGAATGTCCACAGTATGTTAGGAGTCTGACCCGTGGTCATGACACTGAGCAATAAAATGCAATGGTCATTCCTACCACTGTAGCCAATCCATGGCGCCTTCTCCTTTTGCCAAGAGAGTTGGATTGTTCGTTTAATGTTTGGCTACATAGTCTGAGCAGAATTAGGAGACACAGACTTAGAACATAGAACATAGAACAATACAGCGCAGAACAGGCCCTTCAGCCCTCAATGTTGCACCGACCTGTGAACTATTCTCAGCTCGTCCCCCTACACTATCCCATCATCATCCATGTGCTTATCTAAGGATTGTTTAAATCTCCTGAATGTAGCTGAGTTAACTACATTGGGCAGGTAGGGCATTCCACGCCCTTACCACTCTCTGAGCAAAGAACCTGCCTCTGACATCTGTCTTAAATCTATCACCCCTCAATTTGTAGTTATGTCCCCTCATACAAGCTGACGTCACCATCCTAGGAAAAGACTTTCACCGTCTACCCTATCTAATCCTCTGATCATCTTGTATGTCTCTATCAAATCCCTTCTTAGCCTTCTTCTTTGCAATGAGAACAGACCCATGCCTCTCAGCCTTTCCCCATAAGACCTTCCCTCCAGACCAGGCAACATCCTGGTAAATCTCCTCTGCACCTTTTCCAATGCTTCCACATCCTTCCCGAAATATGGCGACCAGAACGGTACACAATATTCCAAGTGCAGCTGCACTAGCATTTTGCATAGTTGCAGCATGATATTGTGGCTCCGGAGCTCAATCCCTCTATCAGTGAAACCTAACAAACCATATGCCTTCTTAACAGCACTATCCACCTGGGTGGCAACTTTCAGGGATCTATGTACATGGACTCCAAGATCCCTCTGCACATCCACACTGCCAAGAATCTTTGCATCGACCCAGTACTCTGCCTTCCTGTTATTCTTCCCAAAGTGCATCACCTCATATTTAGCTGCATTGAACTCCATTTGCCACCTCTCAGCCCAATTCTGCAGTTTATCCAAGTCCCCCTGCAACCTGTAACATTCTTCCAAACTATCCACTACTCCACCTACTTTAGTGTCATCTGCAAATTTACTAATCCATCCTCCTATTCCTGCGTCTAAGTCATTGATAAAAATGGCAAACAGCAATGGTTCCAAAACAGATCCTTGTAGCACACCACTAGTAACCAGACTCCAGGCAGAATATTTTCCATCAACCACCACTCGCTGCTTTCTTTCAGAAAGCCAGTTTCTAATCCAAATTGCTAACTCACCCTCAATTCCATACCTCTGCATTTTCTCCATCAGCCTACCACGTGGAACCTTATCAAAGGCTTTACTGAAGTCCATGTATACCACATCAACTGCCCTACCCTCATCTACATGCTTGGTCACCTTCTTAAGAAACTCAATGAAGTTTGTGAGACACGACCTGCCCTTGACAAAACCACGTTGACTATCTGAAATCAAATTGTTGCTTGCTAGATGATTATAAATCCTATCTTTTATAATCCTTTCCAAAACCTTTCCTACAACAAAAGTAAAGCTCACTGGTGTATAATCACCTGGGTCATCTCTGCTGCCCTTCTTGAACAAGGGCACAACATTTGCAATCCTCCAGTCCTCTGGTACTAAACCTGTAAACAATGATGACTCAAATATCAAAGCCAAAGGCGCTGCTATCTCTTCCCTAGCTTCCCAGAGAATCCTCGGATAAATCCCATCCAGTTGAGGGGACTTGTCTACTTTCACTCCTTATAGAATTGTTAACACACTTCATAACTAACCTCGATCCTTTCTAGTCGAATATCTGGTATCTCATTCTTCTCCTCTACAATATTCTCCTTTTCCTGAATGAACACCAATGAGAAATGTTCATTTAGTACCTCTCCGATCTCCACAGGGTCCACACTCAACTTCCCACTTCTGTCCTTGACTGGCCCTATACCTACCCTAATCATCCTTTTATTCCTCACGTACCTATAGAAAGCTTTAGGGTTCTCCTTTATTCTATTTGCTAAAGACTGCTCCTGTCCTCTCTTTGCTCTTCTTAACTCTCTCTTTAATTCCTTCCTAGCTGATCTGTAACTCTCCATCGCCTCATCTGAACCATCTTGTCTCATCAACACATAAACCTCCTTCTTCTATTTAACAAGAGATGCAATTTCTGTCATAAACCACGGTTCCCTTACCTTATCACTTCCTCCCTGTCTGACAGGGACATACCTATCAAGGATACACAATATCTGTTCCTTAAACCAGCTCCACATTTCCATTGTCTGCATCCCCTGCATTTTGCTACCCCATTCTATATTTCCTAATTCTTGCCTAATCGCATTATAATTGTCTTTTCCCCATCGATAAGTCTTGACCTGTGGCATAGACCTATCGTTTTCCATCACTAAACTAAACGTAACTGAATTATGGTCACTCTCTCCAAACTGCTCACCTACGACTTGCCCAGCATCTGCATCTCCCTCTCAACCTTATGAACTGAAAAAGGAGGAAGCCATAATGGCAGGACACCAGGAAGCTCAGAGGAACAGAGGGATCTTGGAATGCTTGTTCACAGATCCCTGAACGCAGCAGAACAAGTTTATAGGGTAGTTTATCAGTCATGGCAGGGAGTTCATGTTGGAGCTGAACAAAGATTTGTTTAAGTCCCAGCTGGAGTACAGGGTGCAGTTCTGGTGTCGACACGATATGAAGGATATGATCGCATGGGACAGGGTGCAGAGGAGATTCACTGGGATGTTGCCTGGATTAGAGAAATTTAACTATGACGGGAGGCTAGAAAAGCTAATATTGTTTTCTTTCGAACAGAGAAGGCTGAGGGGGTCCCAACTGAGGTGTGTAAGATGATGAGGGGCTGGGACAGAGTGGACAGAAAGCAGCTGTTCCCTTTAGTTGAAGGCTCAATATGAGGGATTATAATTTTAAGGTGAAAAGCAGGATGTTTTGAGAGGATTTAAGGATTTTCTTTCTCATCCACAGGATGGTGGAAATCTTAAATACATGGCCTAAGAGGGGAGTAGAGGCAGGAAACCTCACCACCTTTAAAAGGGCCAGTGTATTATTAAGCTGTAAGTACCTAATGGGCAAAAACACTGTCCCCCAGCATGGTTTGGGTAAACATGTGTCTTATTGGTACAGGTCTGACTTTATCCAGTGCTGGTGCCAGTGCCCCACGAACTGGAACCTATCTTTCCTAATCAATGTTTGAGCCATAAATTTCTCTCTCTTATCTGATTTGCCCAGTTTGTTTGTGGCTCAGGTAATAATGTAGACATTATGACCCTTGAGGTTCCACTTTTGATTATGTAGAACTGCTTCTTTGTCCTGCCTATGTCACTGATAGCCTAAATTGATTGGATCCTTCCCCTCCCCCTGTAAGTTCCTCCCTACTCCTGAGCTGATATCCTGAATCCTGGCACTGGGTAGGCCACACAGCCACCTGGACTCATGCTCTTTGCTACAGGGAACAGTGTCATTTCCCCCTCATTATACTGATACTTGTATAATGAGGGGGAAATGCTACCTGTTAACCAATGCATTCTTTCTTACTTCACCCTTTCGAATGACTTTTTGTACCATGATATCATGCTCAGTTAGTACACTCACTCTACAGCCTTGTCATCCGTGCAAGCTGAAAGCATCTCAAACCAATGGCAAAAGCTAAGGTTCCTGCACTCTTGCTAGATCCCCTTTCCTGCCTCACTCACAATCATACTCTCCAGTCACTGAACACTGAACAAATTCTAGGCAGCACGGTGTTTCAGTGGTTAGCACAGCTGCCCCGTAGTGCCAGGGATTCGGGTTAGATTCCACACTTAGGTAACAGTGTGGAATTTGCACATTCTCCCTGTCACTGCGTGAGTTTCCTCCTGGTGTTCCAGTTTCCTCTTACAGACAAAAATGTGCAGGTGAGGTGAATTGGCCACGGTAAATTGTCTGTAGTGTTCAGGGATGGACAGGCTAGGTGGGTGAGCCATGATATGGGGTGGCATTCTAGGTCTGCATTTGCACGGGATGTTCTTCGGAGGGTCAGTATAGACTCATTGGGCCAAATGGCCTCTTTCCATACTCTGGGGGAATTCTATGATTCTATGAAATCAGATAAGCCAACTCTAGAAGATGTGACTGTCTCCTAGTACAAAGGATCCAGGCCTTGATGCATTACAATGTCTCCATCTCATAATGTTTGAGCCAAAGTTGCTTGACTAACAAATACCGCAGCACTGTTTGCTCTCAACCAAACTATCATCGAGGAACTCGCACATGCTGCAATTGTGACACATTATCTATTCCATCATCCTTAATGTGTTTTAAGGAACTAGTTATTATTTTATTCAATTTTATATTTAGTTGTGTTTTAATATATTTCATAATCTTACCATGATTTGCTATGCTATATTTAAGCTTAGGAATGGAATAGATCTCCATCACTTACCAGATAGTCAACAAATACAGCTTCTTTTCCTCTAGCAGACCAAAAACCAATTTCTGATACTGAAATGTTAAGAAAGTAAAAGCATGAAAACACTTCCCCCCCCCCCCCTTTAACTCCGTTAATCGCATAACATCAGTATTTTATTATTAGTTGCACACAAGTGCCATGTCACATATGTTGGCTAGTTTTACGTGCTCCTAAGACAAAAGGCCTATCAGATTCAATTAATGAGGATCCCATTTCAGCTGCTTCTTAATTAAGCTGCTGTTTTACTGGAAGCCTGTTTAAAACCTTGTTTTAGGCTGGCAACTACAGAATTTAAACTGCAGATTACAGTTTAATTTCAACTACATTCAAATTAAATTTGTATAAGATTAAAATGTAGACTTTCTTCTCCATCAATGTATATCCTCAGTCCTAGTATCCTAGTCGCAATGACTAATAGATGTAATACAAAATGACCTGAGGAAAGAAACTCAGAGCAGTGCAAAATAAAAGAAACATAAAAGAAATTTAAACAAGGAACAGCGATACGTTATGTCTGTTGCATGCATTTTAAAATAATTCTACAATTCCATAAATTGTATGGAATTGCACAAATATCCTGCATGGCAGCCCAGAAATGTCACCTGCTACATCTAAGTTGGTAAATGATTTGTAGCCTGCAGTAAATTGGGCTGTAGTTAGAATTCAGCGACAGGTAAAATACCAACTTTTAACAGTTATCAATCCCCAATGCATGGCATTCATTATCTATTTCTGTAGTTGTAATTTATGACGAGCTTCAGTGACCACCTTCTTATTAACTGGTTTAAGAACCTCACTGATGGAGCAATCAGCAAAGATCAGTGTTTGAGTAATATGAAGCACAGAGGACCCTAAAGAGGCAAGAAGAATTATGAGTCAGTGGTACAAATGAGGGATGTTCCTTTCTGTGTAAGTTCCATGCCAGTGCAGTTAATATTCTTGATTGTTTTAAATCCTTCTGTCTTGTCGTTGGGGTTGCCCTGGTCTTTCTCAGACAACCACTATCTGCAGTTAGGTGTTGACAGCTCCCAAGCCTCTGTCAATGTCAATATTTGTGTGCAAGAACAGTTTTGGAATAACTGTCCCTCCGATCTTCTCTGCTTCTATGTTGGAAACCACTTGGCTTTCATTCAGGGTTTCATTCCGGGGTAACTGCGATCAATATCTACAGAGTGTGACTATAAATACACACCAGTATTTTCTAGATCCCGAGTTTCCCAGCCAATATCCCAAGCTTCTCTGTCTGATGAGCACACTTATTTAAAAGAAGATTTGAGACACATCTGTCAAATCTCAAATCTCACATATTATTTACAACATAAAGCCATAACAAACGGTCCTTTTCTTTCATCAAATGTATAGAAAGTGAAAGAGACACATGCTGGAGTCAAGCTCCTCTCTTTCAGGAGAGAAGCCAAGCAGCTGGTGAATTTGAAACATTTCCTGGAGCAACATGAGTTGATATCTATTTGATTTCAGGATGTGTTGGACTGCTTCCCTTATAGGGAGTGAGTGAGCAATAGCTTAGACAGGACTGGTCATGTTCGTAACTAAATATTACAGGCATGATCTGATTTCATATTGCATATAAGCAATGCCATAGCAGATCAGCTGTAGATGAAAGGTAAAGGTCATGAATACATCAATATTTATTAGTGGAACATCATATTTAGCCAGTCCCTTTTTCACTGTATCTGATGCCAGGCCATTAGACCTTTTATACAATTTATGTGAAATATCATAAGATTTCTTCCTTGTGGTCTCTAAGTTCAAAGTGACACAGGGGAAGTTAAAAAGCAGGACTACAAAACTGATAATGACTCTTGATTACTCTATTTGTTATACACTAGCAAGGCTAAATTAAGAAGATATGGAAACTCCATATGTAGCTGGGAATATTGAGCAGTGCTGGTCTTCAAATTCCTCAGAAATTGGAATCAGCTCTGTAGCAGGAGGGACATGTTCAAAATGGATGGGTTGCGCTTGAACAGAACTCAGACATTTAGCCTGTGAACTGGTCAACCAGTGCTGTGGAAGATGGTTTAAATGACTTTAGTAGGAGTATGGACATCAAGATATAGTTTTAAAAAGCAGAAATATAGTGCATAGAGGACATTGGTTCGGCCACTTTTGGAATGCTGTGTTCACTTCTGGTCTCCCTGCTACAGGAAAGAGATTGTAAAACTTGAAAGGGTTCAGAAAAGATTTGCCAGAGTTGGAGGGTTTGAGCTAAAGGGAGAGGCTGAATAGGCTGGGGCTATTTTCCCTGGATTGTTGGAGGCTGAGGAGTGACCTGACAGTGGTTTATAAAATCATGAGGGCCATGGATACGGTGAATAGTCAAGAACTCTTCCCCAGGGTGGGGGAGTCCAAAACTAAAGGGGGTAGGTTTAAGGTGAGAGGGGAAAGATTTAAAAGGGACCTAAGGGCAACAGCAGGTGGTGTATATATGGAATGAACTACCAGAGGAAGTGGTGGAAGTTGATACAATTAGAACATTTAAGAGACATCTGGATGGGTATATGAATAGGTCCTTCTGCAGCTGTACAGGGCCCTGGTGAGACTGCACCTGGAGTATTGTGTGCAGTCTTGGTCTCCAAATTTGAGGAAGAACATTCTGGCTATTGATGTAGTGTAGCGTAGGCTCATGAGGTCAATTCCCGGAATGGCGGGGCTATCATATGTTGAAAGATTGGAGCATCTGGGCTTGTATACACTTGAGTTTCGAAGGATGAGAGAGGATCTGATTGAGACGTCTAAGATTATTAAAGGATTGGACACTCTGGCAGGAAACATGTTTCCGCTGATGGATGAGTCCAGAACCAGAGGACACAGTTTAAAAATAAGGGGTAGGCCATTTAGAACAGAGTTGAGGAGAAGCTTCTTCACCCAGAGAGTGGTGGGTGTATGGAATGCTTTGACCCAGAAGGCAGTAGAGGCCAAGTCTCTGGATACTTTCAGAAAGAGATGGATAGAGCTCTTAAAGATAGTGGAATCAAGGGTTATGGGGATAAGGCAGGAACAGGATACTGATTGTGGATGATCAGCCATGATCATAATGAATGGCCTACTCCTGAACCTATTGTATATTGTCTATTGTCGAAATAGGACTAGATTAAGTAGGGATATCTGGTCGGCATGGACAAGTTGGAGTGAAAGGTCTGTTTCTGGGCTGTACATCTCTGTGACTTAGAGAGCTGGTTTGAAGTCATTGGGAATGAGGGATCACAGAAAACAAGAGAACTAAGTTCAGTTTGGAGAGCATGTTTGTACATTTATGATGTGGTATTAACAGGGTTGGTTAAGATTTGAGCACAGATAACCACATGGGACTCTGATGTAACAGGGACAACTGAACTGGCTCAAGAAAGGGGAGGATTAGATGCTTATTGTTTCAAGTTCATGCAGGAAAGTAGGGAAGGGAAAAAAAGGATGATAGTTGTTTTGTTTAAGAAAAATATTATAGTGCTACAAAGAGAGAATATCTTTGACAGGTCAAAGACAGATGGGCTGGTGATCATTGGGTTTAGATCAATTATGCAGAAGATCAAGGATTGGTGATCATACAATCCATTGGGAGACAGTGAGGTCTGCAGATGCTAGAGATCAGAGTTGAGAGTGTGTTGCTGGAAAAGCACAGGAGGTCAGGCAGCATCCGAGGAGCAGGAAAATTGACATTTCAGACCAGAGCCCTTCATCCTCTTTCCTGATGAAGGGCTCCGGCCCGAAACATTGACTTTCCTGCTCCTCGGATGCTGTCTGACCTGCTGTGCTTTTCCAGCAACACACTATCAATACAATCCATTAGATTTATTTATGCAGTGGGTCAGAAAGCACTCAACAATAAAAACACTTCAGTAGAGAAAAGTTAATTTCAGTGAATTGAGGAGGGATCTGGCCCAGATAAATTGAAATCAAAAGCGGGCAGGCAGAAATATAATGAAGTAATGGTCAGCCTTTAAAAAAGGAAATTGTTCAAGTAAAACTTAAGTACATTCTAGTTGGGCTGAAGGGCCTGTTTCCACACTGTAGGGAATCTAATCTAGTCTAAAAAAAGGGGGAAAGGGAGGACAATTAAAGCAAGAGCTCATTAGAGCAAGTTTCAGAAAGCACTCCATTTGGAAATGAGTAAGTACTGAGGATGGTTTAGACTTGGCAGCTGAAATTCAAACTCCCAGAAGTATGTCAGGTGATCTACTTTGGTTGGAAGAATGAGGAGACAAACTAAAATGGTGTACTTTTAAAGAGGACACAGGAAGAGAGACTTAACCAGCCAGGGGTGGTTGTGCACAAATATTCCTGAAATTAGTAAAGCAATGTCCTCCCAAGATTTATATTCAGATCATGTGTTCTAAAACTAGGAAATTGTACTAAACCCATCAGAAACATTGATTCATTCCCAGTAGAACACTGTGTCCAATTACGGGCAAGATATGTAAGGAAAAACACAAAGTCTTCGGAGATGATATAGAATAAATCGGTGAGAAAGGTTCCAGAGATGGGAGTCACTGTCCCAAGGAGAGACTGGAGAAGCTGGGTTTTCCCTCATTCAGTGGAAAAGGTTAAGAAGACTTTTGAACATCCTATTTAAAATCGTGATGTGTATAGGTACAGATGATTGGCAAAAGAACCACAAGTGACATAGAAGAGTTTATTTCTGCAACCCATAGTTAGGATTTGGGAAGCAGTGTCTGAGACGTTGATAGGCACAGATTCATTAATAGTTTTCAAAAGAAAATTGCAAAATACCTCAAGGAAAATGTTACAGGGTTCTGGGGCAAGAAAAGGGAGTGGGTTTAACTGATTGATTGCTGTTCTCGCACAGTTTTGGTGGACCAAATGTACAGTTCAATTCTCTGATTGTATGATTTCAAATCTTATGCAGTCTCACTATGGTCAAGCCCGTGATATACCTTTCATGACCAAGTAACTTTTTTATTGAAAGCCATCAAATATATATAAAAAAAAATTCTGATAGGTTTCTGAACCTTTATTGACCTTCCTGTGGAATTCCTTGATGTTAATCTTACATTAATTGTATCATGAAGGTTAAGAATAAGCAATGAGGTGGTATTTTATGATTAAGTACTTTTAGTAGACATAAGGGATTACAGGGGCAATGCTCTTGGTGTAAGAGGCAGAGAAACTGTAAAGATGCATTCTGGAAATAAACTTACAATGAAGAAAAGGATTTGTGGATCGATTCATAGTTCACCATCTGCCTTGGCATCCATTTAACACATGATAGTCTCATGTAAGAAAATGTCCAAGAAAATTTAGTATTCTACTTAGCTAGTTTGCATATTAGTGTTCATGGCCAAGTCTCAAGTTGGTGGTATGAACACAGTTTCCTCTTCAACTTATTTCATTGAAGGAGTACAGTTGACATTTTATTTGTAAGGTTGGACAGGTCACAATTAGATTCTCGACTTTACTCGTAAAATAATCAATTCCCCAAACAATGGAGGATTGGTCTCTCAAATTATTCAAGAGACTAATGGAGACATGCTGTTCTGGGTAAGACTGGCAGACTAATTTTTTTCGAGTCGAAAAATGTGGTGCTCGAAAAGCACAGCAGGTCAGGTAGCATCCGAGGAGCAGAAGGGTCAGTGTTTGGAGGGATATGGGCCAGGTGCTGGCAGGTGGGACTAGATTGAGTTGGGATATCTGGTCGACATAGATGAGTTGGACCGAAGGGTCTGTTTCCGTGCTGTACATCTCTATGACTCTAAGTCCACACCCTTCCTATTTGTATACCCATTTAGATGCCTCTTAAATGTTGCAATTGTACTAGCCACCACCACTTCCTCTGGCAGCTCATTCCATACACATACCATCCTCTGAGTGAAAAAAGTTGCCTCTTAGGTCTCTTTTATATCTTTCCCCTCTCATCTGAAACCTATGCCCTTTAGTTCTGGACTCCCCTACCCCAGGGAAAAGGCTTTACCTATTTATCCTATCCATGTCTCTCATGATTTTGTAAACTTCTATAAGACCACCCCTCAGCCTCCAACACTCCAGGGAAAACAGCCCCTCCCTTTCCTATTCACTGTAATGAAATGCACAGGGCAGGAAGTTCAGCCTAAAGCAATGCATGCATTAAAACAATTCAAGTTATACCTACCTGCTCCTGCTCCGGCATCCTCACTGTCTATCTGAAGCTAAGCCTGGAAGACAGGTAGACAACCAAATGGAAACAGTCAAGTGTAAAAAGTGCACCTTGTGGAGTTTTCTGAAATACAACACTCCTATTCTCCACCTGTACAACCTGCCCCTGTCATTAACTTGACCTTGTTTCCAACTTTTCCTTTATGTTATAAAATGTGGGTAACATAAGATGTTGAGAGATGGATGGAAGAAATACATTTGATTTAACACGAATGTATACTACAAATCATAATCCAGTTATTATCTTCAAATGCACAAATGCACTGTTACACAGTAGAGCATTCAAGTTATATTCTGGTCCACATTACTAACATTATGGTTAAGGTGCAATGAATTTTTTTGAACTTGTGATGTTAATTTTTTTTATGGGGATTGGATTTGGGGGAGGGTACTTAATGGGCCACTGAATGTTATAGTCAATCCTGACAACAATTAATTTATTTCTCTCGCTTTACAATTCTAATGGTCAAACTACATGCTCTTCAAACTTTAGCCAACCTCTCATTAAAATGCATTAATTCTTATTCTTGCCCTCTCGAGGTGATAAAGTTCCCCCATTACAGTTTGTTGTTGTCCAGTCTCTAAAAGACAGCAGTTGTTCAACCTTCCCATCAGGTAAAAGTACCGTGGGGAAGCATTTTTATTGCTGATTCTATTCACCTTATTACAGGACTGTTTGAGGTCGCCAGTGCCCTCCTTGCAGTGAACTGGCAGCTGTCCAAGGTATGGTCTATTAGTGTACCAGTTCGCAAAGAATGTGGAAGGAATGCATCAATCCAGCCAACTGCTTGCTATCAATGGATTGGTCTATAAGTGTTACAGTTGCAGGGGTAATGTTGAAAGAACCCTGTAATCTGGCTTGTATAATGCATTCCTGTTTCTGAAACTACTACAGTACGGAAATAAACTTACATTAAAATGCTTTCCATATTAAAACTGATAAGTAGTTTAACTATTAGTACGTGCACAATAGCTTTATGTTTCATCGGACTTCAGAAAGTCACAATAAGAGTGTGTCACACTGCAACAGTATATCACACTGCAACAGCTGAGGTACAGGTCACTTCCATAAAAATGAATACATCAACTTTTTTAAAAAATGTTATTTATACTTCATACAAAGAGAATGGAGGCAGGCACGCGGTTTGTTGTGAATCACCTCTATAACTGCATTAATATGGAGAGGTTTAGGTTTAGGTGATTAGAGTCATAGAGTCATTGAGATGTACAGCCTGAAAACAGACCCTTGGGTCCAACCTGTCCATGCCGACCAGATATCCCAACCCAATCTAGTCCCACCTGCCAGCACCCGGCCCATATCCCCCCAAACTCTTCCTATTCATATACCCATCCAGATGCCTCTTAAATGTTGAAATTGTACCAGCGTCCACTACTTCCTCTGGCAACTCATTCCATACATGTACCACCTTCTGTGTGAAACTTTGCGCCGTAGGTCTCTTTTATATCTTTCCCCTCTCATCCTAAACCTATGCCCTCTAGTTCTGGACTCCCCCACCCCAGGGAAAAGACTTTGCCTAGTTACCCTATCCATGCCCCTCATAATTTTGTAAACCTCTATAAGGTCACCCCTCAGCCTCCGACGCTCCAGGGATAACAGCCCCAGCCTGTTCAGCCTCTCCCTGTAGCTCAGATCCTCCAACCCTGGCAACATCCTTGTAAATCTTTTCTGAACCCTTTCAAGTTTCACAAACATCTTTCCGATAGAATGGAGACCAAAATTGCATGCAATATTCCAAAAGTGGCCTAACCAATGTCCTGTACAGCCGCAACATGACCTCCCAACTCCTGTACTCAATACTCTGACCAATAAAGGAAAGCTTCTTCACTATCCTATCTACCTGTGACTCCACTTTCAAGGAGCTATGAACCTGCACTCCAAGGTCTCTTTGTTCAGCAACACTTCCTAGGACCTTACCATTAAGTATATAAGTCCTGCTAAGATTTGCTTTCCCAAAATGCACACCTCGCATTTATCTGAATTAAACTCCATCTGCCACTTCTCAGCCCATTGGCCCATCTGGTCCAGATCCTGTTGTAATCTGAGGTAACCCTCTTCGCTGTCCACTACACCTCCAATTTTGGTGTCATTTGCAAACTTACTAACTGTACCTCTTATGCTCGCATCCAAATCATTTATATAAATGACAAAAAGTAGAGGACCCAGCACTGATCCTTGTGGCACTCCACTGGTCATAGGCCTCCAGATTAGGGGAGCTTGCACACTGTCTCACTGCAATAATCACTGAAACAGTTTGTAAAATCAGTCTCTCATTGTTTAATTTGAAGAGTAATGTGATAAAGAAATAAGATTTGCAATAATAAAGCATATTTCACAATGTCAAGACTTTTAGTTTCAGAGCACCAATGAAGTACATTTCATTTTGGTCACTATTAGGGAAATGCAATTGCAAATTTGCACAAAGCAAGTTCCCACAAACAATGATGAGGTGAACTACTCTTTCCCCAATCTTTCTTCCTCTCTCAGTTGGGTACTCAACTCATTCGAGTGTGCCAATAAACCCATAACCTTCTGATGGAAGAGAAAGGTATTTACCATTGAGCCAAGGCTGGCCCTACAAGTCAGAGGGTGCAACCTAAAGGGGGACACCTGATAAAAATAAAATACTGCAGATGCTGGAAATCTGAAATAAATATAGAAAGTGCTGGAGAATCTTCATCAGGTTTGGAAACATCTGTAGAGAGAAAGATGTAATTACCTTTTCAAGTCTCATAGACTCTTCTTTAGCACCTAGAACGTCAGGCTGTCTGAGTCTGATTGTAAACATAAATTTTAAATTTAAAAATCAGATTAAGTTCAACTCTTCTTTTCTCTCCTTGTCTATTATAGTCATGGAGTCACACAGCACAGAAATAGACCCTTCAGTCCAACCATTCCATGCCGAACATCATCTCAAACTAAACTAGTCCCACCTGTTCCTGGCCTATATCCCTCCAAACCTTTCCTATCCATGTACTTTTCCAAATGTCTTTTTAACATTGTAATTATACCTGCATCCACCACTTCCTTAGGAAGTTCATTCCACACACGAACCACCGTCTGTGTTAACAAAGTTGCCTCTCATGTCTTTTTTTAAATCTCTGTCCTGACACCTTATCTTATGCTCATTCTCTACAACTCCAGCTTCCTGTATTAAGTGGTAAACCCACCAGAAAGATGCATACCATTGCAACAAATAGGTCGTATAATCTTCATTGCATGTGGTGCTGATGTGATTTAAATTAGCTGGTACAGATGTATATGAAGAGGAATCCACAGAAAGCCCAAATCCTGTTGAATCAGATTTTGCTGTGATATACCTTGCTGGACTAACTGCCAAGATGTTTTATTTACTTAATCAATGCAGAATCTGAATTTGGTAACAAAACAGGAATTAAAACTGGGGACCCTGACAATCACCATTGCACTACCATTCTGCTTTGCTCTCCATGTGTATTACTTTACATTATGTCTGGTTACTATGACATGTTTCTACTGCAACTAACATTTTCTACAGTGGTAACCAGTATTTATTTGTCTGGTAATTATAACATACCCTGCTGATCTGTGGCTTAAGTTGAGATTTTAAACCCATGTTGAGCTATTCTCTAATAATTTTCTGGTATTATTTTGAGACATTTTATGTAGATAAATATTTTGATTCTTGTGTAGTATCACATCTGCAATTGGCTCAAAATATAAGATTGTGTTGTTGATTTGAGATTCAGCCCTCTGTGTTTTACAGGACTATCCTTTTGTACTATCTCAAACCCGTACAAAGGGTGTAGGATACTGTAACTTCCTCTCCTACATTGCTTTAGAGACCCTTTCTGAGTAATATCTTGACCTATGATGTTACAGTGTCTCAAATTCCCCGAGTAAGCTGTATGTCCATGACCTCAGAAGAGCTGCTGTCTGAGAGAAAGATGAACTGCAGTGATGATGGAGGAGTTACAATAAGTCATCTGAGGTGAGCACTGCTACCATATTAATGAGACTTGCCAGCTGTACAGCTCATATTTCTGGCAAAATCCAGTTTTTCTACAGGTGCTAGTTACTCTCTGTTGATATTTAGTTCATTATTTTTTCTTCCTTCAAAGCAGCAATTCACCTCAAACCTCCTGAACAAAGCCTCTGCAGCTTAAAGCTATCCTGATGCTGTGCTGTGTTTTGAATTTGTCCTTGGAACCTAATGGCCAATCAGAAAATCTGCCTTCCCTCTTCACACTTGCACAATCCAGTCAGTTGTCATGTACCATATCTATAGAAGGGTCTTGGTGCTATAAGTATTGCCACCCTGAGTTAGTGACAGGCTCCTCCCCCAATGTGAACTATTTATCCTCGCTGGTCTCCTTTCTCTGCAGCTGTTTCCACAAGTAAGTAACTTACGGAATTTAAAAACAATAAATATAGACTTGCTCTAAGATGAGGTCCTTTGATGAGGTTTGTTTTTTTCTTTGTAGTGTGATCTGTAAAACTAATGTATGGGGTTATTTGAGGATATTGCTGTAGCTGGTCATATTGTGGTTTGAATTCTGAGGTTATGGTAGTGGAGTTCTTTGAATCCCAGGACTAAATTGCAACACTGTCAACAGCTATCCAGATGGGATATTACCTACCGGAGCTGAACAGCAAATAAATGGATCTGGAAGCTTGTGAGTATAACGGGAACATGTTGAAAATCTGATTCCACTAAGTTGTATTTGGTGCTGCAGTGCCATCTTATGTGCTTAGTTTCGCAGACAAGCTCTACAAAGCACATCTTTTATTAGGCGCTGCTGTGCATCCTCTTTGTCATTGATTTCCCCTTGTCTGGTGCCTCTTGGCAGCTGGGATGACAAGAAGGTGACTTTGTCCTAAACCTAGTTTCCTGAAGAAGGGCTTATGCCCGAAACGTCGATTCTCCTGTTCCTTTGATGCTGCCTGACCTGCTGCGCTTTTTCAGCAACACATTTTTAAGCTCTGATCTCCAGCATCTGCAGTCCTCACTTTCTCCTAAACCGAGGTCACCCCATTACTGCCTACTGAGAGTGGACAAGTTGATTTGGGGCATTTTTTTGCCAAAACTCTTCTCTGTGAACAAGTGTGTGCTGTGTATACCCAAGCTTCTCATAGAAAATTGGCAAGAAGGAGGCCATTCATTCCACTGTGTTCGTACTGATCAATCAAAATTTGACAATACTAATCACATTTTCCAGCTCTTGATCCATAGCCTTGGAGACCATGGCATTACAAGGGAATATCTAAATGCTGCTTCAATGTTGAACAAGTTTCTAACCCAATCACCCTTTCAGGCAGTGAGTTCCTGACTCCCACCATCCTCTGGGTGAAATAAAATTCTCCTCAACTTTCCTCTTAACCTTCTATCTCTGATCACACAACTATTTGAAAAAGTGCCTTCCTGTCCACCATACCGATGGCCCACACCTTTATCGGGTCCCCTTTGATGCTTCAAGGAAAACGACCCAGCCAATCCAAGCTTCTCTCTAAGCTCAGACCCTCCAGCCCAGGTATCACCTCTTCATCCTCTCTAGTGCTCACATCCTTCCTGTAATGTGGTGACAAGATCTGCAAGCAGTTGTGGCCTAACCAGCATTTTAAACAGTTCCAGCCTCACACTTTTGCAGGTTGAATTCAAGCACTTCCTCCTTGTGGCAAATTTCTGCTAATTATCCCTAACAAATAATGCGTATTTCTTCAAGTCTAGATAAATTCTGTCCCTCAGATTTCTTTCTATTACGTTCACACCACTGAAGTTAGACTGACTGGCTGATAATTTCCTGGTCTACCTCTTCCTCCTTTGTTTTAACAAAGGAACATTAACAGTCATAGAGTCATAGAGATGTACAGCTTGGAAACAGACCCTTCGGTCCAACCTGTCCATGCCGACCATATATCCCAAACCAATCTAGTCCCACCTACCAGCACCTGGCCCATATCCCTCCAGGGAAAAGACTTTGTCTATTTGTCCTATCCATGCCCTTCATAATTTTGTAAACCTCTATAAAGTCACCCTTCAGCCTCTGACGCTCCAGGGAAAACAGCCCCAGCCTGTTCAGCCTCTCCCTGTAGCTCAGGTCCTCCAACCCTGGCAACATCCTTGTAAATCTCTTCTGAACCCTTTCAAGTTTCACAACATCTTTCCGATAGGAAGGAGACCAGAATTGCACGCAATATTCCAACAGTGGCCTGACCCATGTCCTATACAACCGCAACATGACCTCCCAACTCCTATACTCAATACTCTGACCAATAAAGGAAAGCAGACCAAACACCTTCTTCACTATCCTATCTACCTGCGACTCCACTTTCAAGGAGCTATGAACCTGCACTCCAAGGTCTCTTTGTTCAGCAACACTCCCTAGGACCTTACCATCAAGTGTATAAGTCCTGCTAAGATTTGCTTTCCCAAAATGCAGCACCTCGCATTTATCTGAATTAAACTCCATCTGCCACTTCTCAGCCCATTGGCCCATCTGGTCGAGATCCTGTTGTAATCTGAGGTAACCCTCTTCGCGGTCCACTACACCTCCAATTTTGGTGTCATTTGCAAACTTACTAACTGTACCTCTTATGCTCGCATCCAAATCATTTATGTAAATGACAAAAAGTAGAGGGCCAAGCACCTATCCTTGTGGCATTCCACTGGTCACAGGCCTTCAGTCTGAAAAACAACCCTCCACCACCACCCTCTGTCTTCCACCTTTGAACGAGTTCTGTATCCAAATGGCTAGTTCTCCCTGTATTCCATGAGATCTAACCTTGCTAATCAGTCTCCCATGGGGAACCTTGTCGAACGCCTTACTGAAGTCCATATAGATCACATCTACTGCTCTTCCCTCATCAATCTTCTTTGTTACTTCTTCAAAAACTCAATCAAGTTTGTGGGACATGATTTCCCACGCACAAAGCCATGTTGACTATCCTGAATTAGTCCTTGCCTTTCCAAATACATATACATCCTGTCCCTCAGGATTCCCTCCAACAACTTGCCCATCACCGCGGTCAGGCTCACCGGTCTAAAGTTCCCTGGCTTGTCTTTACCGCCCTTCTTAAACAGTGGCACAGTCCTGCAGTCCTCTGGCAGCACAGCCCCCAATATCTTTTCCCTTGCTTCTCTTGACAACCTGGGATACATCTCATCTGAGTGGATTCATCCAATTTTAAAGTTAATAGTAACTTTAGCAACTTCACTTTCTATACGTTAATTTATTCTAACATTTCACAGTCCTCCACCTTGATGTCTCCACCTGTATCCTCATTTTCCATTGAGCAAACTGAAGCAAAGTATTCTTAGAGGGCAGTGCCCTTGACTTCTGGGTCTACACACACATTACCACCACAGTCTCGAATTGGCTCTACACTTTCCTTAGTTTTCATTTGCTCTTTATGTAAATAGATGAGGGGATAGAGAGCAAAGTGGGTGATATCACTAAGCGTGGATGATTAAGGAGATAGAATGGCAGATGGGTGAGCTAGATGGTGAGGTGAGGGTGTCTTGCAGGTAAGGTGACACATGGTGAGGGTGTAGGGTGACAGATACTTGGGTGGAGATAGGATAGCAGTCAGAAGGGCATAGGATGCCAAGTTGGTGAGGGATTACTGGTTGCAGGTAAGTAGGTAAATGGGCAGAGTGTGTCAAGCATCAGGGTCAGAGTTCAGGCCAAGGGTTGAGGGGACTCGTTTGACTGCCCAGAATCGTTGACTGTCTGATAGAGGGCCAGGGGATGTGGGGGTGAGTGGGGATGCCAGTGTGGGGTTTTCAGTGTCAGGGGATTGAGTATCAAGGGGGTTGAGTGTTGGGAGGTCTAGGTGTTGTGGGTAAAGTGTGTGGGGGTGGGGGGAGGTGTAGATGGGGGGGGGCGGGAATGTTGAGTGTTTGTAGGTAAGTAGAAAATCACATGTCATGGAAGTCAAGTCTTAGGAAGGAAATCAGGTTTCAAAAGGTATCTCGGGGGTGATTGCAATCGATTGTGGGGGGGAGGTGAGAGGTCAGTGTTATTGTTAGCTGGGAGCCAGAGCAGATTTAAAACCCTCTACCCTTTCCTGGGTGTATATTATGGTGGCAGTCAGAACCTTCCAAGGTTTCTGACTCCAAGTTGCGACATTGGATAAATGGTGGGGGGGCAACAGGAATGAGTGTGCTGACTTTTTCCTGTCTAGTTTCCAGGCGTATAAAAAGCAGAAGCCGTTAAAAGGAAAGAAGATTTGCAGAGCAAGCTGTTTCATGATCCCTTGTTGATCCCAGAGTGTTCAGGCAGTGCACAACATACAGAAACCTGATGCCAAATGTATCTGTCATTGGCCTTCAATCTGTTTCCATCTTTGTCATTGAGATGCTCAATGAGATCACTAAAATGTGCAATATGAGCCTGCTTGATCCAGGATCCAACTTTTCTGTACCTCTGGGGTTATGGTATAGTTACCAGACTGGTAATCCAGAGGAGCTCAAGTCATGTCATGGCAGCTGGGAATTTAAATCAGTTAATTAATTAAATCTGAAAAAAATATATTAATGGTGTCCATGAAATTACCAGATTGTTTGTAAAATCCATTTGGTTCACTCATGTTCTTGGGTGAAGCAAATCTGCCATCCCTCCCAGTCATGCTTCACATATTTATATGGTTTACTGTTAAAATGCCTTTTACAAGCCACTCACCTGTCTGGGATGAGCAATAAATGCTGCCCTTCCTCACGTGCCATGAATGAATATGAACAAAAAAATCTCTCAAGTGTTTGATTATCATTGCTTTTCACACCGTGACCGAGAGATGGAGCAGTTATATTCACAACATTTGGCTCAACTGCCTTGACTATTTTTGCTCAGTTTCGAGCCAGTCAGAGCAGAGTGTTGGGGAGTGGGGTTATAGTTTGTCAATGTGTCGCACTCTATTCCCATCTATTCAATGGCTCCATTGCAACTTTTCTGAGACTGTGATGTAAGCACCTTGCAGCACCCACTGTGGGACTGTCACCTATGAATCAAGCATACATCTGTCTCACTGCCTGCCTTTTGAAATGGTTTCCACTATGATATTCAGGGTTGCTGCAGACTGTGGCCACAGGCAGAAGGAACATTAAAGACTACCTTCAAACTTTATTGAATATCTCACATTTCTACATCTGTCTCTTGCTTTAAGGCCTACCTGTTTTGACAAGCTTTTGGTCATCAATCCTATTATTTGTTTATGTGGATATAAATCTAATTTTTGCTAATGTTACTGATGTGGGTTATAGTTTGTTGCTGAAGACTTGTTTATTTCCGTGCTGTTTTTGCCATTTCCCCTCTGCTGATTGTTTCAGTTTTTTCTCTTCTTGTTGTTTTTCATTTGTGATATGTGTACCTTAAGACATTATACTATTACATTTGAATGACCTGCTTTTCCACTTCAGTGAAGAGGGTGAGGAGAAACAATGCAGACAGATCAAGCTGTTTATATACCTACCAGAGGCATCATTCATCGCCCACCCCTAAATACATATACTGTTGTGCAACGGAGGCTGTCTAACCACAATCATCAACATTTGTAAAAGCTTCTATTTTTCCTTCTCTTTTATTTGTTTATGGAATAGGAGGGTGAGACAATGCTGTTCCTTTAACAAGATTATGCTGTCCTTGGCTTTTTCTTCAGAGATATCGTAAAAGCAGTGGTTCTGAAAAGTCTAGGTGTCAAAGCTTTTAGGGTCAGTTTGATTATATACAGCTTGATTGGGGTGGCACGGTGGTTAGCACTGCTGCCTCACAACACCAGAGACCTGGGTTCAATTCCCGCCTCAGGTGACTCTTTGTGTGGAGTTTGCACATTCTCCCCGTGTCTGCGTGGGTTTGCTCCGGTTTCCTCCCACAATCCAAAGATGTGCAGGTTAGGTGAATTGGCCGTGATAAATTGCCCTTAGTGTTAGGTGAAGGGGTAAATGTAAGGGGGTGGGTTGTGCTTTGGTGGGTCAGTGTGGACTTGTTGGGCCAAAGGGCCTGTTTCCACTCTGTAAGTAATCTAATCTAACAGATACTGCCTCAGAAAAAAGGCTTTCAAATTAAAAAAAACACTAATACAATGAAAGGGGAGTGGCCAGTTCTCCCAGCTCAGCTTTTCTTTGGTTTGGTTTGAGCAGTCCGGCTGTTCACTCAAAGCAGTTGTAAAGCTGCTGATCCAAGAAACAGCTACATAGAAGAAGGTGTTCCATGCAGAATCCCTCAGCCATCTCTCTCTCCTGTAAGACCCTGTGTTTGATTTTCCCTTTTGTGCCAAGGGGTGTTTATGGGGATTGTGGCAGAAATTTGGAACAGCATCGTTAAGTTAGGATAATCTGTTGGGTTTTTGGATAGGTTATATTATTCAGTATTCTGTTCTCTTGCGTTTGTGTTTCGTTCGGTAATCTTGCAAATAAATCCTGCTTTGTTTAAAATTAAGTGTTTGGCCCAGCTCTTGGATTATTCACTGTACACTTGCTTAAAACAACAATAAGAGTTAGGGTCTTGGCTACTTTCTTGAAATGTTTTGAGGGTGTCTGACCTGGTCCATACCAAGGGTTACTCTCGGGTCCAGCATTAATTGTCCACCTCTAATTGATTTTGAAAAGGTGATGAGCAGCCTTCCTGAACCTCTGCAGCCAGTGTTGTGTAGACACAGTCTCAGTCCTGTAAGAAAGATAGTTCCAGGATTTTGACCAGCAATGGCGAAGGAATGGCATTATAGTTCCAAGTCAGGATAGTGTTGAGTTGAAAGGGAAGTTGCATGGATGGTTCCATGCATCTACTGTGCTTCTCCTACTAGCTGGGTTGGTAGGTTCCTTTGAAGGAGGTTTGACAAGTTCCTACAGTGCATCTTGCAAATACCACCCATTGTTGCCACTGTATATTGGTGGTGGAGGAAATGAATGTTTATGATAGTGGATGGCTGCTGGTCAAATGGGTGCCTTTGTCATCTCAACAAGTTAATGGTGTCACCCTTTTGCAATGAAGTTGGAGCTCATACCTCTGACACACTGGACCTCACCTATACAATGGGTTAGACCTCACCCCAACACGAGTCTGGACCTCACCTCAATGACACTAGAGCCCAGCTGGATTAAGAGGCAGAATGATAACAAAAGTTACTATGTCACTGAAGTTTTAAAACATTGCTCTGGCAACATCTGGAGCTATTTGCGATTATAACGAGGCTGCCCTCCCTGGATAAAGCACACCAATTTGAATCACTCTGGGTAGTTTCCTGGGCAGTATTTCACCTGCCAGGCCTCTGAGAAATCGATGGATAATTCCACAGGAAGAATGTTAATGCAATAATTAAATGTATAATACATTCATGTCTAAAACTTGTGCACAGAGTTTGAAGAAGTCATTGGGACTCTAATTTAAAAAAAAGCAAAATACTGCAATGCTGGAATCTGAAACCAAAAGAGAAAATGCTGGAAAATCTCAGCAGGGCTGGCAGCATCTGCAAGGAGAGAAAAGAGCTGACGTTTTGAGTCTAACTGACCCTTTGTCAAAGCTTCTAATTAAAAAAATGATGGTCACCTTTCTTTCCATTGGATGTGAAAAACCTGTATTGAATTGATTAGACCTGGTTTAAAGACAATTTTGACCTTATTTCTCAAAACTGCATGATTCTCCACAAGATGGCAATCTCGTTCAGAGGTCTTTGGGATTTATTTCTTTACACCCAGAAAAAATGAATGAATTAAGCAACTATTCATTTTTCTATTCTTTTCATAATTTCATAAAATTATTTGAGCTATCAAATTACAATCTTATTTGTGACCAAAGCCCTTGATTTTGTCACTGCCTTGTGAGAATTTAGTGTATTTTTGTATTGCAGTCATTACAATGACAGAAACTAAAGCAGTGCAAGGAAGCTCTCTGCTACCAAGTAATGGTAGCTGTTCCTCAAAGGATTCATTGAGAAACTCCTGGCTTTGGCATCACTTCAGAAGGCAAGGTTACCATAGAGATGGATTCATGTTGGCCTGGCCAGCCACCAAGAGTTGAATAGTTTCCATAGCAACAAATTACTCTTGGGAGAAAATAATATTGGTATATTTACCGAGGCTGAAATATATCTTTTGTGGGTGCAGTATTGCTTCAAACTTCGCCAAATGTCCACGTTTATGCTTTCTTTTACATATTGTTTTCTTCCTGAAAAGCTTCTTTCCTCTGTGCATTCTCTTTCTCCATAAAGAACTAGACAAGCATCAGGGCGTATTCTTTATTGCTCATGCAGTCATGGCCAGCTAGGACACTTACCAGTTCAGAACAAGGGTTATACCCAAAACATCTCCGCCTCCTGTTGCTGCCTGGCTTGCTGTGTTCTTCCAGCCTCCTCTTTGTCCATCTCGGACATCTACCGCCGTACAGCATTCTCCAGGAAAGGTAGAAGTTGAGGCGAGGATACTCACCATCACACACCTTCTGCAGGCCAAGTGATTGAAGCTTTCTATATTGTACAATCCCCTGAGAAGAAGGAAGGATGGGCCTGGTGATGCATGGCAATGATGAAAGCCCAGAGAAACAGAAATCTTCCAAAACTGAAATAAATCAACAAAGAGGGGATGGCGCAGAACTATATACTGAAGAAGAGTCAAACTGGACTTGAAAAGTTATATCTGATTCTGTCTGCACACCTGCTGAGTTTCTTCAGCATTCTCATTGTTTCAGATTTCCAGCATCCACAGTATTTGATTTTGTGTAAGATATTAAACAGCATATGAAATGGAATCCAGCACCATTAAACATCAGCACAAGGGCCACAGGTACAATATAACTGGAAGCAATATTTAAGATTGTTGTTTAAAAATTCATTACAGAAAGAATGAACAGTCTGTGAAATTGCTGATGAATGTAGTAAAATTGCATATTAGGATACGGTTGTGATTGGAGGTGGCTTGGAAAAGGGAAGTGCTGTGGGTTTGATTTAATACATGAGCTGAGATTGATTGATTGCTTTTAGCATCTGCATCATTGTGTTCTGGCAATAGTTGCCAATAAACTTCAAGAGCTGAAAATGTGTTGCTGGAAAAGCGCAGCAGGTCAGGCAGCATCCAAGGAGCAGGAGAATCGACGTTTCAGGCATGAGCCCTTTTTCAGGAATGAGGAAAGTGTGTCCAGCAGACTAAGATAAAAGGTAGGGAGGAGGGACTTGGGGGAGGGGCATTGGAAATGCGATAGGTGGAAGGAGGTCAAGGTGAGGGGGATAGGCCGGAGTGGGGTGGGGGCGGAGAGGTCAGGAAGAAGATTGCAGATTAGGAAGGTGGTGCTGAGTTCGAGGGTTTGGACTGAGACAAGGTGGGGGGAGGGGAAATGAGGAAACTGGAGAAATCTGAGTTCATCTCTTGTGGTTGGAGGGTTCCTAGGTGGAAGATGAGACGCTCTTCCTCCAGCCGTCGTGTTGCTATGGTCTGGCGATGGAGGAGTCCAAGGACCGGCATGTCCTTGGTGGAGTGGGAGGGGGAGTTGAAGTGTTGGGCCACGGGGTGGTTGGGTTGGTTGGTCCGGGTGTCCCAGAGGTGTTCTCTGAAACGTTCCTCAAGTAGGCGGCCTGTCTCCCCAATATAGAGGAGGCCACGTCGGGTGCAGCGGGTGCAGTAAATGATGTGTGTGGAGGTGCAGGTGAATTTGTGGCGGATATGGAAGGATCCCTTGGGGCCTTGGAGGGAAGTAAGGGGGGAGGTGTGGGCGCATGTTTTGCATTTCTTGTGGTTGCAAGGGAAGGTGCCGGGAGTGGAAGTTGGGTTGGTGGGAGGGTGTGGACCTGACGAGGGAGTCACGGAGGGAGTAGTCTTTTCGGAACACTGATAGAGGAGGGAGGGAAATATATCCCTGTGGTGGGGTCCGTTTGGAGGTGGCGGAAATGACGACGGATGATGCGATGGTGGGGTGGTAGGTGAGGACCAGTGGGGTTCTGTCCTGGTGGTGATTGGAGGGGTGGGGCTCAAGGACAGAGGAGCGGGAAGTGGAGGAGATGCAGTGGTGAGCATCGTTGATCACGTCTGGGGGGAAATTGCGGTCTTTGAAGAAGGAGGCCATCTGGGTTGTACGGTATTGGAACTGGTCCTCCTGGGATTAGATGCAGCGGAGACGAAGGAATTGGAAATATGGGATGGCGTTTTTACAGGGGGCAGGGTGGGAGGAGGTGTAGTCTAGGTAGCTGTGGGAGTCGGTCGGTTTATAGTAAATGTCCATGTTGATTCGGTCGCCCAAGATAGAAATGGAGAGGTCTAGGAAGGGGAGGGAGGAGTCTGAGACGGTCCAGGTGAATTTGAGGTCGGGGTGAAAGGTGTTGGTAAAGTGGATGAACTGTTCAACCTCCTCGTGGGAGCACGAGGCAGTGCTGATACAGTCATCGATGTAGTGGAGGAAAAGGTGGGGGGGTTGGTGCCAGTGTAGCTGCGGAAGATGGGACTGTTCCACATATCCTACAAAGAGGCAGGCATAGCTGGGGCCCATGCGGGTGCCCATGGCTACTCCTTTGGTTTGGAGGAAGTGGGAGGATTGGAAAGAGAAGTTGTTCAGGGTGAGGACCAGTTCACTCAGTCGAAGGAGGATGTCAGTGGAAGGGTACTAGTTGGTACGGCGGGAAAGGAAGAAGCGGAGGGCTTTGAGTCCTTCGTGATGGGGGATGGAGGTGTACAGGGACTGGATGTCCATGGTGAAGATAAGGCGTTGGGGACCGGGGAAGCGAAGATCATGGCGGAGGTGGAGAGCATGGATGGTGTCCCGAACGTAGGTGGGGAGTTCTTGGACTACGGGGGACAGGACCATGTCGAGGTATGCAGAGATGAGTTCGGTGGGGCAGGAGCAGGCTGAGACAATGGGTCGGCCGGTGCAGTCAGGTTTGTGGATTTTGGGCAGGTGGTAGAAACGGGCTGTGTGGGGTTGTGGGACTATGAGGTTGGAGGCGGTGGATGGGAGATCCCCTGAGGTGATGAGGTTATGGATGGTCTGGGAGATGATGGTTTGGTGGTGGGAGGTGGGGTCATGGTCAAGGGGACAGTAGGAGGAGGTGTCCGCGAGCTGGTGTTTAGCCTCAGCAGTGTAAAGGTCGGTGCGCCAAACCACCACCGCGCCTCCCTTGTCTGCTGGTTTGATGGTGAGGTCGGGGTTGGAACGGAGGGAGTGGAGTGCTGCACGTTCCAAGGGTGAGAGGTTGGAGTGGGTGAGAGGGGTGGACAGGTTGAGGCAGTTAATGTCGCGGCGGCAGTCCATCTTTATATTATTTCAATTTAAACATTTTCATGATTAAGACTACTGTCTCAGAGCATCAGGTCTGGCTTAGCCAATGCTATCCAGGGACATTGGTGGAATATGGATATTAGTCTGTGATGCTGACACAACGAGAGCAGGAGCAGTAGTCAAGACATCAAATTACAATGGGACATTGTGCAATATCTTCAGACAAGAGAGTGAAATTGCCTGGAATGTCCAGTTTTGTGAACCTTTCTGTAAGGTGACCGAAGTGAAACATGAGAAAATGCAAAATGTACTTTTTTTGTACATTACCCGAATGCGTTATTTTATAGCATCACCAGTTTGATGATCTATGGCAAAGGTACTGTATTAAAAATGAATCCTGCTGAGTATATTCTATATTGTAAGACTTTAATTTCCTGCTGTGCTTCCAGACTCCTCTAGTCTGGAATAAAAAACATAAACTGTTAGAACCACTCGGCAGTTGCAGATCGCTGCTGAAAGGGCAAGGAAGCCTCTGTACAAGGTGACCAAGGGCCAATCCTGCATCCTGACAGATTTGGGTTGCTCTAGGTCTACATGAACTCTGGACCTTTGGGCTTGACGCCTACATTCGAGCTCCTGTTACCTGCTAATTCCAGTCAGTGTCATTTAACTGGCCAACATTAGCCTTGGATGAGGCCTGAACTGCTGTGCACCATTTTAATCCTCAGCTCTCAATGAGTCCAGGTATTGGCAAAAAGGAAAAATACTTCAGTTACCTGCAGCGTATAGTGGGGTTGTTGCTCTGATGTGCCCCTGACTCCAAAATAGATGCCAAAAGGATCAGCTCAATATTTCAAGGCACCCTATCAGAATAGCTCTGGGAACTTACCTGTTAATTATTTCCATCATTTTTTTTTTATTATTTCAGAGTTTCGGTGTCTGCAATATTTTGCTTTTTCTGCCATCACCTGGAATGCTATATTGAAGTCATTATAAGAATCCTGCACCAAGCTCCTCCCAGAGAGTATCTTTGTACTTCCTGATGTGATCATCAAAGCATTATCTTTTACTATTATTTCAGGTTTCACAGTAAGAAGCAAGCGATTATTGGAAAATATCATACCAGCCAAGTTCTCAATATGTCAAGGCAGTTGTTAGATGAAGGGCACGAGGATCCAGCAGAATATCACACAGGTCAGTCTCCATGGGTTTCCAACTTAGAGTCTTGGATCATTCTCATATAGGCCATAAAATGCAATTCTGTTAGGCCCATTTCTTTTGTCACAGTGAATGTTATTTTTCTTTAAAATGACATCCATATGACACAGGCATACTTCTGATGCTGATCTGGCTGGCTGTGGCATTGTGGTCATGTCAATAGACTAGCAGCAGAACTGAACACCAGGCTGATGTTCTCGGGTTATGGGTTCAAATCTCACCGTGGCAGGGGAATTCCATTCAGAAGTTAAGCATGGAATTAAAACTTAGTCTAATGTTTATTGTGGGCAGAATCTTACGGAGCAATGGTAATATTTGTGGCACCATCAGATAAGAGGTCAAAAGAGATTTACCAGAATGTTGGTGGGAATGAAGGGGTTGACATATAAGGAGAGGCTGGATAGGTTGGGACTTTTTTCACTGGAGCATAGGAGGTTGAGGGATGGCCTTATAGAGGTTTATAAAATCATGGGATATATAGATAAGGTGTTTTTTTTCCCTAGGGTGGGGAATTTCAAGACTAGGGCGCATATTAGATTACTTACAGTGTGGAAACAGGCCCTTCGGCCCAACAAGTCCACACCGACCCGCCGAAGCGCACTCACCCATACCCCTTCCCCTACACCTAACACTACGGGCAATTTTAGTGTGGCCAATTCACCTGACCTGCACATTTTTGGACTGTGGGAGGAAACCGGAGCACCCGGAGGAAACCCACGCAGACACGGGGAGAATGTGCAAACTCCACACAGTCAGTCGCCTGAGGCGGGAATTGAACCCGGGTCTCTGGCGCTGTGAGGCAGCAGTGCTAACCACTGTGCCACCGTGCCGCCCACAAGGTGAGAGGTGAAAGCTTTAAAAGAGGCATGAGGGACAACTTTTTTTAAACAGAGATTGGTTTGTATTGTAGAATAAACTTCCAGAGGAATTTGTGGATGTGGGTACAGTTACAACGTTTAAAAGGTACCAGTTAAGTACATGAGTAGGGAGTGTAAGCGCAGGCAGGTGGGACTAGTTTATTTTGCTAACCTGGTTGGCATGGACACGTTTGTCTAAAGGCTCTGTTTCTGTGCTATATGACTCTATCAGAACAGAATAGTAATTTATTGCTACTTGTATTTTTACAAAAACAACAGTGAAATGTTTTTAAGTTGCCATACTCAAGAAGAATTTTAATAACAGAAATTATATACATCAAAACCCTGAGCGGCAAGATAGTTCCTTGATAGACAGTGGTGAGTTGTCAATTAAGGGGAATTTTAACTTGTTAAATATTTTATTCATGGTCCAACTGACCTCATTGATATGCAGCTTAGATGCAGGGTGGACGTTTCTATTCCCAGTAGTCCTGGGCTCAGTGGTATAAAGAGCAGATAATCAGGGGGGTTTTGGTGGGCCTTCCACTGTCAGTTTGGTGGAAGATGGAGGAGAATATCTCCAACATACACATTGTTGTAGGACCAAGGGACATGACCTAGGGCACAGAGAGAGGCCAGCACCCTGCCCTCACATCCTGATTTCCCTGTCCCTCTTTCCCCGGTATCAGGAAACGTCCCTCCCCACCGAGCCCCCAACACCCCCCACCCCTTAAAACACTTTTCACATGTGATGGGATCTGGGCAGTGGTGTCTCAGCTACTCCAGGTAAGTGAGCCATCCTGGAACTAAACACAGAGAATGCTAGAGTAACTCAGCAGGTCTGGAAGCATGTGTGGACAGAAACATAGAGAGAGCCCAGTATCACTGGTCTTCAGAACCTGGACATACCGGGCTAGAAACATTAACCTGTTTCTCTTTGCACAGATACTGTCAGACCTGCTGAGTTTCTCTGGCATTCCCTGTGTTTGTTTCAGATTTCCAGCGTCTATAGTAATTTCCTTTAGTTAAGGAACACCCTGACTTCATAAATCCAATAGAAAACCTATTGGTTGCCAGTCGTCTACTTGAATGATAATTGATTCTGGGTACTTTCTGAACAAGGTTTCTCTCTATTACATCTTCAAGCTTTTGGATGTATTCCAAAAATGGGAAAATCTCAACCACTGTGTCAGTCACAATTAATCTGCCTATGGCTGCGCCATTTGCAACAAGACAGACATCTCACATTCATTAGTTTTAAGTGAATTTAAACTAAGTATTAGGGATGAAGTTAAAACAGAAACACAACAGGTTTGACTGTTCCCCAAAGTTTACTGTTACATTGTTAATCATCATTATTACAATTCTATCAGCAACACATCGGGGTTTTGCAGTTGCAAGGAGAGATTGAAGAGATTGGTGGTGTTTTCCTTGGAAGAGAGAAGGCTGAGGGTTGACATGTTTGAGGTACACAAAATTGTGAGGGATAGAGATTGATTAGACGGGAGGAATCTCTTTGGCAGAGAGTTCAAAAACCAGGGGTTATAGATTCAAGCTAAATAACAGAAGGATTAGAAGGGCCATGAGGAAAAACCTTTTTTTACACAGAGGATGGTGGGTATCTGGAATTCACTGTTTGAGTTGGTACTGGAGTAGACAGGCAAGAGGCTGGAAGAACACAGCAAGCCAGGAAGCATCAGAAGGTGCAGAAGTCAATGTTTTGAATGTAATCCTTCTTCAGGACTGGGGGTGGGTGTAGGGGGAACTGCAGATAAAGGGGCTGGTGGGGGCAGGGTGGTGAAGAGGAGACAGGTAGAGGGTATTGGTTGGCAATTGGGAGGAATTAATCCGGTAGGTAGCGGGGGGGGGGGGAGTGGAAGAGAGGGTGAGGGGCTGGGAAGAGAGTCAGGGGATGGGGAGGGAGGTTATTTAAAATTGGGGAACTCAATGGTGAGTCCTCCGAGCTGTAGGCTGCCCAGGCAGAGGACGAGATGTTGTTCCTCCAATTTGTGGTTTGGTTCATTGTGGCAATGGAGGAGCCAAGGATGTTCAAATCGGAAAAGGAGTGGGAAGGGGAATTAAAATGGGCAGTGATTGGGAGGTCAGGTCAGCCCTGTGGGCCTGGCTGAGATGCTGGGTGAACCATTCCCTATGTTTACATTTGGTCTTCTGATATAGAGAAAACCACATCGGTAGCATCTGATGCAGTAAACTTAGTTGGAAGGGAGGCAGGTGAACGTCTGTCAGCTAAGGTTGGAAGAGAGGCAGGTCAGCTCTGTCTACGTCTGAGATGGTAGCGGAGGCAGAGACACTAAACTCTTTTAAAAAGTCCCTGGACCTGCATCTTAAGAGCTGTAAGCTGCAGGGTTATGGCCTGTGTGGAGGAATGAGAGATTAGAAAGGACCTCTGGATGTGTTTGGGTTGGCATGGACAAGGTGGGTTGTTTGCCCCCTTTCTGCCCTGTATCATTTCAATGGTTTTATTTATTTCATAGAACTGCTTGCAGAAAATACTAAAAGCAGACTAAGAAGAGTTGACATTTACGGCCTTACTTCACCTTCCATTACTTATTAACTCCAACTTCATTCCAGAACTGAATTTATACTTTGGTAAACACATAATAAATGAACAATATTCAATCTTACAAAGTATTTTCTGAAAGCCAGGAGTGTTTGTTTGGAACTTTGCTAATCATTAAAGGACCGAGGAAATCTGAGCTCTAAGTTGTTTGAGTGATTAAGCAAAAAAGCCACACACCTCACAGAAATGGAACAGAAAGAGATGCAGTTAGATTGAATATAGAAAGAACATTTCTCTGGACTTTGATTAACGATAAAATGATGGTGTTGTGGAGTAGATGGGATTTTGTTTTGCTGGATTTGGAAATATGTTACACTGTATGAAATTTAGATAGCTCGTTTTATTTTATTTGGCTTTTCTTTTCTTGTGTATTTTACCTTCAAGATCAAATATGTAGCCTGGTATGTTTACATTTCAGTGAAATTTTTCTTAAAACTATCTATCAAGCCAGATTTCATTCTGCGATCAATAGTAACATCAGCCGGGATCATCACAATGTTGTCTCCTAAGTATGCACACAATGTGTGTCTGCATCAAAAAGGGCCTGTCACCAGCATTGAGTCATTGAGACATTTGCACGGAAACAGACTGTACTGATTGGAAAGAAAACCAAGTGGATCTCATTGACTATTAGATCTTTGATTGGGGTTGTTAACCTAGACCAATCAGGGAGCCCTGGCTGACTGATATGAACACAAAATTCAGAGAGTCTTCACATTCTAGGGTCTAGCTCTGAGCTGGCTGGTCAGAGTCCATCTACTGTACACATGTGAATAAAGGGTGACTTGGTGACGGGATACCAGCCTCTGTGCAGTTCTTTCACATTGGTCCAATTTGATTAGATTAGATTACTTACAGTGTGCAAACAGGCCCTTCGGCCCAACAAGTCCACACCGCCCCGCCGAAGCGCAACCCACCCATACCCCTACATCTACCCCTTACCTAACACTATGGGCAATTTGGCATAGCCAATTCACCTGACCTGCACATCTTTTGAACTGTGGGAGGAAACTGGAGCACCCGGAGGAAACCCACGCAGACACGGGGAGAATGTGCAAACTCCACACAGTCAGTCGCCTGAGGCGGGAATTGAACCCGGGTCTCTGGCGCTGTGAGGCAGCAGTGCTAACCACTGTGCCACCGTGCCGCCCACAACTTCTCCATGCTGACCAAGTTTTTCAAGCTAAACTAGTCCCTACTGCCTGTATTTGGTCCATATCTCTCTAAACCTTTCATATTCATGTACCTGTCCATTTGTAATTTCAATATTGCAACTGTATATGCATCCACCATTTCCTCCAGTAGTGCATTCCACATATGAACCACTCTCTATGTGAAAAAGCTGCTCCTCAGGTCCCTTTTAAATATTTGTCCTCTTACCTTAAACCTACACCCTCTAGTTTTGAGCTCCTACTCTACCCTAGGGAAAAGACCTTTGCTATTCACCTTATCCATGCCCCATGATTTTTTAAACTCTATGAGGTCACCCCTCAACGTCCTACACTCCAGTGAACTAATTTCTAGCCCCTCCTTATAATTCAAACCCTTTAGTCCTGACAACACCTTTGTAAATCTTTCCTGCACCTTCTCCAATTTATTATATACTTCTTATGGCAACCCTCCACCATCTATACTCAGTAGCATTAGTGTATACTATTTATAGGATATACTTCAGAAATTCACCAATAATCCTCAGATAGCACCTTTCAAACCCATGACCACTTTCATCTAGAAGGACAAGGGCAGCATATACATGGGAACACTATCACTTTCAAGTTCCCCTCCAAGCCATTCTGGCTTTGAAATATATCATGTTCCTTCACTGTCACTGGGTGAAAATCCTGAAATTCCCTCCCTCAGGGCATTGCGGGTCAATCCACAGCAGGTAGACTGTAGCTGTTCAAGAAGGCAGCTCACTATCACCTTCTCAATGGCAACTAGGGATAGGCAGTAAATGCTGGCCCAGCCAGCAACACCCACATCCCACAAACGAGTTTTAAAAGTCCATTAGATTTAAGTTGAAAGTGCAGTTGGGTTTATCAAACCATAAATAAAGCTTGCTAATAAAGCTTGATCTTGCTGGAAGCAATAGAGGAAGACACAGAGATGAATATCTGACAAGGAAAAGAAAAATTCATGTATCAGTGGTTGCTTTCAAAATCGCACATTTTCCCACCATTTTTATTGAAGTTGACCAAGTTTGATCCTCACTAATCTGATTCTCTAGCAGACAGTTTCCTGGTTTCTCATCCTGTCTTCACTTTTCACTCTGGTGATCTTTAATTTTCTCATGCTTAAAGGGATCATTAATTATTTGAAAGTTTGTTTTCACTGCTGCCATTGCTAAAGTCTTCCATGCTTTCCAGAGTTGTTTACGAATTGCTAAGGTCTACAGGGTACGTTGTGGCAAATAGTGAAGAATGGTCTTGATTTCAAGGATACTGTACCAATCACTTGTTCCCAAAGAGGTACACAGCAACATGCATCCCCCTTGGTCTACAATACAATGGGCAGAGGCAACACAAAGACAGACCCATTTCCATAAGCACCAGGAGGAGGAAAAGAGAGTTCTCAGTTGTAGGTGATGACCAGCCAGGGTGTTCAAAGAACATTTCTCTAACCTCAACCATCAACGAATGTGTCAGGAATCTCCACTTCATTAATGTTACTGAAATCTGCCACTGGTTGCAGTCACATGCAGTAGATCCTGCCAGTGCCCACTGATCATGGAGTGAGTGTACTTTTGCTGATCAAGCTGGCCATATTTTCCAGAAGGCATTGGCTCCTTGATTGTTGTTGGTCTCATGTACTCTTGACTTACAGCACTTAATGAAGGTTATCACTAGCATAAATTAATAGCTCTTTTCAAGTTTGCTACGCACTGTCTGATAATTTATATACGTATTCAGTTTGATTTGCGGCTTTGTTTATGAAAACGAATTTTCAACCATGTACATTTCAATTTGGAAACAAACGCATAACTGCTACTGAAGTATTTCCTAGAAGGTCTGATGGATTAGACATTCCATAAATAAGTCATTTTGAAATGTATATAACTGTTTAAATTAAAACAACTGTATGGGAAACCACATTTAACTCCATTGTAATATCCTGCTCCCTTCCCTGCAGTACATGATTAAACCTTAACAACAAATGAGATGAAACAATCTCGATTTCAGTGCATGAACTATCAATTGAAGCAAATGCATTTGTGCGAGGGAGAGATCCACAACTGCTGGTTACTGTCATATTACTCCTTGACAAGTACTGAGCTAAAGCTGAGATTTATCTTTACAGGAGGTTACCATCCAGTGAAATTAGGGGATATCTTTAATGGAAGGTATCAAGTGGTGAGAAAGCTAGGCTGGGGCTATTATTCAACAGTGTGGCTTTGCCAGGATCTGCTGTAAGTAATCAATCTTATTCACATTGACTTTATTAAAGAATTGTTAAGGCCTGAAATTTATTGTTAAATTATGAAACCAAGATTAATGATTGTAGATGGACAGTATGGTCCTGCTTTTCACAGGAGATGAATTCCTGGGAAATACCACATATTACTGAATGATCTGCAGTATCTATCGTGCACACGTTTTCTCCCAGAAAGCCATGGGTGGTGTGAATGTTGGAATTGCAGTGGGAAAAATAATACACAATAAATAGCAAGTGGATCAACAAATTCACAAAATGTTCGCAATTCTCTTCTCGCAAATAGAGGGAGTTTACTGTGTCACAAAGGTTAAAACAACAGAGATGAAATAAATTAGAAAATTGTGATTTGATTTCGTCAAGTGTTGAGGCTTTAAAATTGTGGGCGCCCAATGAAAGGGATGACTGTGAAATGAGTGATAGCAAATTGGTAACACATTTTATGTCTTTCGCAATTTTCATTTCCAGTGATGTCAATATGGCTGTCGCCAATGAGGCTAACTTTATTGCCTACCCTGACATGCCCTTGAGAAAGTTGATTTAGGCCATCATTTTAAATAAAGGCACTCCAGCAATGCTTTTCCAGGATTTTGTCCTAGCAGTGAGGTAGAACTTACAGTACACATCAAATTCAGGATAGTGTGAGATTTGAAAATTCTATGAAATTTGGAGGGCAATTATAGGTGGTAGTTTTCTCATGTATCTGCTGCCCTTGGCCTTTTATGTAGTGGTAGTTATGGGTTTGGTGGAGCTACCAAACTAGTAATGATGAGTTGTTGTAGTGAATTCCTTTCGTGAATTATACATACTGAAGTCACACTGTGCCACTGGATGATTGCTTAAACCAGGTCCCAGAGGGAAAGAACAGTAACACCTCAAAATTTATGTACTGCTCATTGTGAAGCTCCAGCTTGAATGGATTTGACAATTAACTCCCGCTTTACAGTATTGCCTCAAGCAAAAATCTATTCCTACGCTTCTTTCAGTCATTCCTTTATGGGAGGTGATGGCATAGTGGTAATGTCATTGGATTAGAAACCCAGGTTAATGTTCTGGGGACATAGATTTGAATCCCACCCTTGCTGATGGTAAAATTTGAATCCAATAAAATCTGAAACAGAGAGATGACTTAATAGTGATCATATAGCCACTGTCCATTGTCATACAAACCAATTTTGGTCACTAAATTCCTTTACGGACAAAGATCTGCCATCCTTACCTGGTCTGGCCTTAACACCAGAAACACAGAAATGTGGTTAACACTTAACTGTACTCTGGTTAGTTAAGGAGGGGCATTTAATACTGGCCTCGTCAGTAGATGAGTTGGGGGATCTTGTACACAGGGGTAGGGTCGCTGCCTCTAGGCCAAAAGATCCTGGCTCTGGTCCCATATGCTTCAGACATGTTGTAGCGTGTCTGAACAGGTTGATTATAAAGATACAATTACCCTACTCGGGACCTACCTCTAGGTTAGAATTAGAATTAGAATTAGGTTTATTGTCACGTATACTCAAGTACAAAGAACAGGAATACAGTGAAATATGTACAATGTCGCCATACAAGGTGGCATCTTAGAAACAAATCTGAGGTACTAAAGTAGATTAGGTACAAAAATAGAGACATAAAGAGGAAAGCGAAAAGTTCTACATTATAGTTCCTCATAGTATAAATTAGGAAGATAAAGAAATAAAGTTAAAAGATAAACATTACACTACCTTCTATAGCCTGCAGTCTTCCCACACGTGGTCTCACTCTCCCTGCACAGCTGGGCTTGACGTCCATGATAGGCTGACCAGTCCAAGCCTGATGTTCTCCAGTCCACGTAGTGTAAAGGGACAAACTACTTCATCACACGATGAATAGCTTAAACATTTGCGAAGGACGATTTTTGTATTGATGCTACATGTATGCAAGATGCATTGTCAAAAAACACTAATGCAATTTTGTTTAATTTAACAGAAAAAATAAATTTGTGGCAGTAAAAGTGGCCAAGAGTGCGAGGGGGTTTTCAGAGGCAGCTCAGGATGAGATCAGGCTTCTGAAATGTGTGAGTAACCTCTTACAGAAGTGTTACAGCAAACAGAAAGATGGATGTGGCATCAAACCCTCATCCAAAGACTGGAGCCACGTCATTGGAATGCTGCCTTATGGATATTAAACAGAGACACACTTGCCCCTCTCAGATATACACGCAAGATCCCACAGCAGTATTTGAAGAAGAGGGGAATTTTTCCCCAGTGTCTTGATAAAAATTTATTCCTCAATCAATATTACTAAAATAGAATGCCTGGCCATTATCTCATTGCTGCTTCTGAGATTCTTACTATGTGAAAATTGGCAGTTGTATATTTTTCACTAAAACAGTAACTACACTTTAAATGCCCATCATTAAAAATGATTTGAGATATTTTTAGGTCATGACAAACACTATCTAAATACGAGAGCTTTTTCTCATTAAGTGAGGGAACTAGGTGCCTCAATGCAGCTCACTGGCTGGAAAATCTGTTATCATTCCTCCTCAGCCATATCGTAGGTTGGAGTCTGGGCTCTGGGAAATAACACAAAAGGAGAGGCCTTGCAAAATCAGTGAGACCCAGACAGTAGTTCAGAGCGTCTCCTCTTCCCAATTTCACAAAACTAAAAATTAAGAATTTGCTGTGCCATGATTTTGAACAACCCCTAGCATAACAACACATGAAATAGGAGCAGGAGTAGGCCATTTGTTATTTCAAAACTCTCGTTTTAACAATTTTCAGTGATCTAGTCTCTCCAAATCGCTCAGGTAAAGAAGAAATTCCTTGCATTTCAGTTTTAAATGAGTGCCTCTTACTCTATAACTATGTCCCCTAGTTCGAGACTCATGGAAACATTGACCCTATCAAATCCCTTCAAAATGTTTACTGAAAACAACAAATGCTGGAGATCACAGCTGGACAGTTAGCATACATGGAGAGAGCAAGCTAATGCTTTGAATCTTGATGACTCTTCACAGAACTGAAGCGAAGTGTGGAGAGGATAGCATTTATGCTATAGTTTGGGGGGTGGTGGGGTTTTAGGGGCAGTGGGTGTAGGGTGCTAGTGGAGAAAAGATGTTGCTAGTTCAGATTAAGAATGTGAAAATGGCAGAACAATGATGTGTCTAACTGCCAGATTTGAAAGAGCAGACAGTCCCATTGGGTGGCGGAAGGGGAAAGAGGACATGGTGACAGAGAATGTAACAAGCTAAAAGAAAAGGGAAAAAATGATTCTAAACTTGAAGATGTTGAAAACAGTATAGGAACATAATATAAGGCCGGGAGGCAGTAATTGTTGTAATAATTTCAGTAATGTTACAAAAAATACCACAAAATCATGTAACTGTTCATCATAAATTCTTGCAGGAACGGCTAAAGCTGGACAGTGGTGTACCAAATTTAAACTTTCCTACATATTCCAGTTTACTTCCCAAAGGATGTCTTGTGTCTTTCCATTTTCCCACTCACATCAAGGCATTTATAGGAACACCCTCCCAACATGACGTGCCAATATTGCAAACAATCAAATTATCGTAAAAATAAAATAAAAACAGAAAGTGCTGGAGAAACTCAACCATTCTAGCAGCATCTGTGGAAAGAAATATGGAGTGAAGCAACATATTCTTACTTTAATGATGAATGATTTTACTGATTTAGCATTCTATCAAGTTCGTCTTAAAAAGTTATTTCTTTTCTCAGGTGAGATGGAAATGCTCAAAGGACCCAGGCAAAGAGCGAATTGTCCAGCTACTGGATGATTTTATAATAGTTGGTTCGAATGGTGTTCGTATCCTTTCAGTCTACTTGTTTTAAATATAACATACAACAAGCAGCTTATAGTTAATGTGCTGCAAAGGGTTTACTTCTTCTGCCAGAATAAGGAGTACCTGTATTTAGTAACACAATACAGTGAGTTCCTAATTCCTCGTTTTGTCAACCATAGCCCAGATATTCAAAGAAAGAAAGAGAAATATTAACAGGAAGTTCTTGTGACTTTCTTTGCAAACATTTATTGAATAACAGTCCGGAATTCCAGAAACAGTCTTTTGATTACCTTTGGTTGAAAGGGTCCATGATTATCGGATAGATTCATATAGTTATAGAGTCAAGAGTGTAGTGCTGGAAAAGCACAACAGGTCAGGCAGCAGGAAGGGCTCATGTCAATTCTCCTGCTCCTTGGATGCTGCCTGACCTGCTGTGCTTTTCCAGCACCACGCTCTCGACACTAATCTCCAGCATCTGCAGTCCGCACTTTCACCTCATAGAGTTATAGGGTCATGCAGCATGGAAACAGACCCATCAGTCCAAATAGTCCATGCTGAACATAATTCCAAACTAACTAGACCTACCTGTTTGCTCCTCGCCTATACCCCTTCAAACCTTTCCTACTCACGTACCTATCCAAATATCTTTTAAATGCTGTAATTGTACCCACATCCACCACTTCTTCAGGCATGTCATTCTACACAAGTACCACATTCTGTATTTAAAAATCGCCCCACATTTTTTTTAATCTCTTTCCTCTCATGTTAAAATGTGTCCCCTAGTCTTGAAATCCCCCATCTTAGGGAAAAGACAACTACCATTAACTCTATCTATATCCCTCATTATCTTACAAACTTCTAACAGACTGTCTCTCAACCTCCCACACTCCAATGAAATAGATGTTTGTGAGTGAGCTGAGGAGAGTACTATTAGCATGTTTACATTAATAAGTGAATAAAGGAAGATATTGTTTGAGATCACAAGATCTTTATGAATTAGCTCAGTGTAAAAGACAATTATGAAAGTAGATTTCTTCAATGAATGGACTTTGGGTGAGGAATTTTGAGGATGAGGATATTTATGTATGTAGTAGTAAGTATAAATTTGAAAGTGTCAGAATCAGATCTATTTCAATAATTCAGTAATCTCTGGTTTTGGCAATGTTTTACAGATTCAGCTCTTAAGCTACTAGTTTTTAAAAATTGTATGTTCTTGTCCCATATTGGGAATTTAAGTTCAGAAACTAAATTGATGCTTCCACAAGAGTACTGAAGGGTATGTTCAACAGAGGCCTTAACTGTTCAGATGGATATTAGTGAAGAGCACTATATGGAGAGGAGCATGGAGTGTTCTGTTGTTTGTTCCTGTCTCAAAAATGTAAGCAGATTAATTGACTATCCATCTCACTATAGTCTGTAGAATCATCCTGGGTTCAAAATATCCACTGGGATTAGTTGGCCAATAGCAATCACTGCACTTGGAAGCAGTCCTTTGTATTTTTAATGAAGTCTGGCATTTATTGCCTATCCCCCAATTGGCCCTTGAACACATTGGCTTTGTAGACCATTTTGAAGGGTATTAAGAGCCAACCACATTGCTGTAGCTCTGGAGTCACAAGTAGGCCAAACCAGGTAAGGATGGCAGATTTCCATTCCAGAAGGTCATTAATGAGTTTTACAACAATTGAAAATGGTTATAGGGTTGCTATGAGATTAACTTTGAATGTGAATGTAATTGTGTGTATGAGATTAGCTTTCTATATGAAATGTTTAGAGAAATTTGGAAACTGAGGCATTACAGAAGTATAAACCTTTGTTATTTCTTCACACCGTCACTCCCAACTGAACAGGAGTGACTTAAGCATTTCATGACAATCCTTCACTCTGCCCTCAGATGTGTGCCTGGTTCTTGAACTGCTCGGAGATCACCTTCATCGATGGATTCTCAAGTCAAAGCTGCAGGGGCTGCCCATGACTTGTGTCAAAAAGATTATCCAACAGGTCAGGCTGCTCCAGGGAGAGAGGGAGAGAGAGAGACTTGCTTAATGCCTGATTTTGGTCCTGAAATAGGCAATGCAAATTTAGTACTTGTCCCAACTGATGCCTGAATTTGGACCTTAGATGTTGTGAACGTTTTAGGGATGCTCTGCCTGTGCCAGGTGTGTCTCCATTTTGAGACGCTGAATGTCAGACCACTTGCCTCGCCAGTAGCTGGAAGGGGGTGGGTGGAGAATGGAGCGGCTAAGGAGTAGGAGCAGGAAGGATGCATCGGCGGTTGGGAATCTTGCACAACCAGGAAGCATTCATGCATCTGTTGATGCAACAGGAAAGATTTTGGAGAAAAGAGTACCTCTTGTTGAAGAGAACACTGTTCACATCACAGTGACCCCTGAAGCATCTGGAGTCGAACAGACCTGCTCTCACTCTCTCTGTCTGTCTCTCTCTCTGACCACAAACACACACACACTCACTCACTTTAAATTCTGGGCCCAAGACCTGGAATAGCCTTGAACCTACAACACCCTGCCTGCCTTAACAGGCACCTGATCGAGTTTTATAACATGGACACAGCCGTATTTTTCAATTCCATCAGGAATAACATTCCTGATGAAGAGCCTACACTTGCAACGTCGACTCTCTTGCTCCTCAGATGCTGCCTGACTGGCTGTGCTTTTCCAGCACCACACGTTTTGACAATGCTATATTTATTGCCTATCACCAGTTGCTCTTATCCTGATAGAAATCATAAATGAATCAGTTGACTTTTTGAACAATCTAGCATCTATCTTGATTTATTTTGCTTGTTCTGAAATTATGAGTTAAATTGCCCTTGATGACGTGTGAGCTGAACATATGACCTTTAGATTGCCACTGACCAGCAATCAGTTTTGACCAATGATATTATTTCAAGCAAGAGAAACCATTTTTCCCAGTATCTTGACCAGCTTTCCTCCCTCAGAAAGAGGATGCAATCCTATAAGGAACCATGTGATGTGGGCTATGGTGGGATTTGTGACAGAAGTAGATGGAAGATCTAGCCATCTTGAGATCAGGAGTGTCTTGCTCCGTGATTTATATTTTTCACAGGTAGCGTACACCCCACACCAGATCCCAGTTCCCAGCCCTGCCGGGTTTTCACCATCCCCCCAGACCTCCTCCTCACTGAGGACAAACGATCAGTCCTCAGCAAAGGACTCACGTTCATCCCCCTCCGTCCACGCATCAATGAATTTAATAGACGCCGTGATGTCGAACAATTCTTCCGTCGCCTCCGCCTCCGAGCTTACTTTCACAATCAGGACTCCCGCCCACCTTCTGAGGACCCCTTCGCCCACCTCCAACACACTGCATCCAGCTGGACACCCCGCGCTGGCCTATTACCTGCCCTCGACCTCTTCATTTCCAACTGCCGCTGGGACGTTAACCGATTCAACCTGTCTACCTCCCTCCCCCACTCCAACCTCTCACCCTCACAACGCGCAGCCCTCCAATCCCTCTGTTCCAATCCCAACCTCACCATCAGCCAGCGGATAAAGGGGGCGCAGTGGTAGTCTGGCGCACTGACCTCTACACTGCTGAAGCCAAATGTCAACTCGAGGACACCTCTTCCTACTGCCCCCTCGACCATGACCCCACCCCCAATCACCAAACCATCATCTCCCAGACCAGACAGAACCTCATCAACTCAGGAGATCTCCAACCCACAGCTTCCAACCTCATAGTCCGGGAACCCCACACTGCCTGGTTCTACCTCCTTCCCAAGATCCACAAGCCTGACCACCCTGGCCGACCCATTGTCTCAGCATGCTCCTGCCCCACTGAATTCATCTCTACATACCTTGACACTGTCCTATCCCCCCTAGTCCAGGAACTCCCCATATACATTCGAGACACCACCCACGCCTTCCACCTCCTCCAAGACTTCCGTTTCCCTGGCCCCCAACGCCTCATCTTCACCATGGATATCCAATCCCTCTACACCTCCATCCGCCATGACCAGGGCCTCCAAGCCCTCCGTTTTTTCCTCTCCAGACGTCCCCAACAGTACCCTTCCACCGACACTCTCATTCGTTTGGCCAAACTGGTCCTCACCCTTAACAATTTCTCCTTTGAATCCTCCCACTTCCTCCAGACCAAAGGGGTAGCCATGGGCACACATATGGGCCCCAGCTATGCCTGTCTCTTTGTTGGCTACGTAGAGCAGTTGATTTTCCGTAATTACACTGGCACCACTCCCCACCTCTTCCTCTGCTACATTGATGACTGCATTGGCGCCACCTCGTGCTCCCGCGAGGAGGTTGAACAATTCATCAACTTCACCAACACATTCCACCCTGACCTTAAATTTACCTGGACCATCTCTGACACCTCCCTCCCCTTCCTGGACCTCTCCATCTCCATTAATGACGACCGACTTGACACTGACATATTTTACAAACCCACCGACTCCCACAGCTACCTGGATTACACCTCTTCCCACCCTACCTCTTGCAAAAATGCCATCCCGTATTCCCAATTCCTCCGCCTCCGCCGGATCTGCTCCCAGGAGGACCAGTTCCACCACAGAACACACCAGATGGCCTCCTTCTTTAGAGACCGCAATTTCCCTTCCCACGTGGTTAAAGATGCCCTCCAACGCATCTCGTCTACATCCCGCACCTCCGCCCTCAGACCCCACCCCTCCAACTATAACAAGGACAGAACGCCCCTGGTGCTCACCTTCCACCCTACCAACCTTCGCATAAACCAAATCATCCGCTGACATATCCGCCACCTCCAAACAGACCCCACTACCAGGGATATATTTCCCTCCCCACCCCTTTCCGCCTTCCACAAAGACTGTTCCCTCCGCGACTACCTGGTCAGGTCCACGCCCCCAAACAACCCACCCTCCAATCCTGGCACATTCCCCTGCCACCGCAGGAAGTGTAAAACCTGCGCCCACACCTCCTCCCTCACCTCTATCCAAGGCCCTAAAGGAGCCTTCCACATCCATCAAAGTTTTACTTGCACATCCACTAATATCATTTATTGTATCCGTTGCTCCCGATGTGGTCTCCCCTACATTGGGGAGACTGGATGCCTCCTAGCAGAGTGCTTTAGGGAACATCTCTGGGACACCCGCACCAATCAACCACACCGCCCCATGGCCCAACATTTCAACTCCCCCTCCCACTCTGCCGAGGACATGGAGGTCCTGGGCCTCCTTCACCATCGTTCCCTCAACACCAGACGCCTAGAGGAAGAACGCCTCATCTTCTGCCTCGGAACACTTCAACCCCAGGGCATCAATGTGGACTTCAACAGTTTCCTCATTTCTCCTTCCCCCATCTCACCCTAGTTCTAAACTTCCAGCTCAGTAACTGTCCCCATAACTTGTCCGGACTTGTCCTACCTGCCTATCTTCTTTTCCACCTATCCACTCCACCCTCTCTTCCTTGACCTATCACCTTCATCCCCTCCCCCACTCACCCATTGTACTCTATGCTACTCTCTCCCCACCCCCACCCTCCTCTAGCTTATCTCTCCATGCTTCAGGCTCTCTGCCTTTATTCCTGATGAAGGGCTTTTGCCCGAAACATCGATTTCGAAGCTACTTGGATGCTGCCTGAACTGCTGTGCTCTTCCAGCACCACTAATCTAGTAACAAATTTCTTGCAAGGCAGCAGGAAACTGCCAGCTATGAGGAATTATTGACTGTTTAACATCTTATTAACAATCCAACTCACCTCATTCACAAGCTCTCCATCTTAACAAACCTACCAAATGCGTTCGACATTGAGAAAACCCAACATGGAAACTAGAACAGGTCTCTACTGAACCTAGCTCACCACTTGCTCCAACTGACCTCCATGTTGGACACTGGATGCCAACACCTCAGGGAATGCTGTATGGAAATTTGTCACAAGCACTCCACATCTGGGAACCCTGGCATTACAGGAAGATTTTGCTCTTCAATGCTGCGCTTCAGGTTGCATCAGTAACTACCACTGTAATGCTGCAGTGGAGACACTGTGTGAGAGTGTCAGAACTGGCCTGGGAAAGGCACGTGGTAAAATGAGACTGGGATAGGATGGAAGGGGACAGGATAGGTAGTTAATAAAGTGGGTTTGGCAAGCTGAGGTAAGAAAATTCCTCCCCACAGTCCAGAGATGTGCAGGTCAGGTGAATTGGTCATGCTAAATTGCCCATAGTGTTAGGTACATTTGTCAGAGGGAAATGGTTCTGCATAGGTTACTCTTCGGAGGGTTGGTGTGGACTGGTTGGGCCAAAGGGCCTGATTCCATACTGTAGGGAATCTAAAAACTTACTATGTCTCACAGAAATCCCGCCAAAAAACCCGATGTAATCCAGATTTAGCCAAAATGGGTAAGATTCAACCCAGATTAGCTAGTCATTTACCATTTGTTCTGTGCAATTATTTTGATACATTTTCTCATCAAACAACAAAACCACACTTCAAAAGTAATTTATTAGTGGTGAATTGCATCGGGACAATCTGAGGAGTTGGTAATCAGTAAGGAAATCAGAAAAGGAAGGAAAGTGGACTTGAGGATTATCAGACAAAAACCAAAGGAGATGCGGATGGTGGAAATCAGAAACAAAAATAGAAATTGCTGGAAAAGCTTAGCAGGTCTGGAAGCATCTGTGGAAAAAAAAACAGAGTTAACGTTTCAGGTTCAGTGACTCTTTCTCAGAACTTTGGTAGCTAGGAAAAAGTTGCTTTTTATGCAGAAGATAGGGTGGGGAAAGGGGTTAAGAGTAAATAATAGTGGAGATAGAGCCCAAAGAGAGAGAAGAAAGTGTCAGCCAAAGGATTGGGTAATGATCAGCCTGGGAGAATGGATAGCTATTAGTGGACAATTAGTGGCTAACAATGGGTAATGTGTAATTGTAGACCATGTAATAACAAGGCCTGGTGTGTAGAGTCTGTAGTAAGGACATGGGAGAAGGTGTCTTAACCCCTAAGATTATTGAACTCGATATTGAGTCCAGCAGGTTGTAGAGTTCCTAAGAGGAACATGAGGTGCTATTCTTACAGCTTGCGCTGAGCTTTGTTGGAGCACTGCAGCAAGCCTGTGCCAGAGACGTTGGCCAGGGAACATGGTGGTGTGTTGAAGTGGCAGGCAACAGGAAGCTCAGGGTCTTTTATGGAGACAGATCTTGTTGTTGCTGAGGATTATCTGATCAGCCATGATCTCAGTGAATGGTGGAGCAGTCTCAATGGGCCAAATGGCCCACTTCTGTCCCTATATCTTATGATGTTCTGCTCTTATAAAACACTGTATGTATGTATGTCCTTCCATTTTCTTAAGAAAGTTAGCAAACTGTGAACACACGCAGATTCCTTCTCTTAGCCAGAGCACAATATGTGAGAGAGGATGCTAAAGCAATTGTGGTTAGGGGGGGAAAAAGTTAACTCTCAATAAGTGACTACTTTGCTCTTTCAGAAGTGTGAATTATAACTGATAATAAAATATTTAATTAGCTGATCATCCAGTTATGATTTTTGATGTGCATCAAGTGTTTAAAGTTAAAAATCTCACAACACCAGGTTTAATTGGATGCACACGAGCTTTTAGAGCGACGCTCCTTCATTAGGTGATAGTGGAGGACACAATTCTAAGGCACAGAATTTATAGCAAAAATTTACAATGTGATGTAACTGAAATTATACATTGAAGAATACCTTGATTGTCTGTTGAGTCTTTCATCTGTTTGAATACCATGATAGTTACACTTCTTTCATGTGTAAATCACAAAACCTTTTTTTAAAAGTTGCATTCTCAGGTTAGCTGTAACAATTGGTGTTGGCTTGACAATATGTTGGAGGTGTTAGCCCCCTGTGTTCTTTGTCTATGCCATGATGTTTGGATTGATTCTAATCTAAAAAGTGAGATAACAGAGTTTTACATGAATTCATGCAGTTTTTGAGCAAAGTACAATGTAACTCTGCAAGTACAAATTCACCCCACAAAATATATGTGTGCATGTGGGTCTTTGTCTGTCTGTGTGTGTCTGTCTGTCTGGGTTGGGGGTTGTGAGTGTGAGAGAGAGTGTATATGTGTGTGTAGTGAGTGTAGAGTGTCATAAGTCTGTGAGGGGGTGCATGTGTGAGTGTGGGAGCGTGTGTGCTTGTCTGGGATGGGGGGTTGTCAGGGTCTGTGAGAGAGAGTGTATATGTGTGCATGAGTGTAGAGTGATCTAGGTCTCTGAGAAGATGCCTGTGGGAGTGTGGGAGTGTGTGTGTCTGTAAGGGTATGTGTGAGTGTCTGTGTGCGTGTCGGTGTATACGTGTGTCCGTGTGTATGTGTGTATAGGAGTGCCTGTGTGTGTGTGAGCATGTGTGTGTGTGTAGGAGTGTCTGTGTGTGTGTAGTGCAATGGTGGTCACCTGGAATGTGACATGAACCCAAGGTCCCGGTTGAGGTCCTCCCTATGGGTACCGAACTTAGCTATCAGCCTCTGCTTGGCCACTTTTTGCTGCTGCCTGTCCCGAAGTCCATTCGTCCGTTGCCATAGCCTTTGCTCGGTTTCCCCAATGTACCATGCTTCAGGGCATCCTTTGTACTTTGCTCAAAAACTGCATGAATTCATGTAAAACTCTGTTATCTCACTTTTTAGATTAGAATCAATCTAAACATCATGGTATAGACAAAGAACACAGGGGGCTAACACCTCCAACGTATTGTCTAGCTAACACCCATTGTTATAGCTAACCTGCGCATGCAACTTTTTAAAAAAAAGGTTTTGTGATTTACACATGAAAGAAGTGAAACGATCATGGTATTCAAACAGATGAAAGACTCAACAGATAATCAAGGTATTCTTCAATGTATAATTTCAGTTACATCACACTGTAAATTTTTGCTATAAATTCTGTGCCTTAGAATTGTGTCCTCCACTATGACCTGATGAAGGAGCGTCGCTCCGAAAGCTAGTGCTTCCAATAAAACCTGTTGGACTATAACCTGGTGTTGTGCGATTTTTAACTTTGTACACCCCAGTCCAACACCAGCATCTCCAAATCAAGTGTTTAGGCTGATTGGCTGCTCTTTCTTTGCTTGTGGCAGGTACTTCAAGGTATCGATTATCTGCACACAAAATGCAAAATCCTGCACACAGATATCAAACCAGAGAATATCCTTTTGTGTGTCAATGAACAATACCTCAATCGATTGGCAGCTTCTGTACAAAAGGAAGTAGGGGAAGCAACTCTGAGATTATCAGGTAATGACATCGCGGATTCCTTCTCCGTGCATCTCACGACTGGCAATAAATGCTGACCAGCCAGTGACACCCCTGTCCTATAAGCAAACAAAACAAAAAATAACACTCCAGAGAAGGAGTCTTGTCTGGCTTTCCCAAAAACACAACTCATTCCATATACTCAAGAATACACAATATCTGATTTAGTTTAATTCTTTGTTATATAAAGGGCAGTTTTTCATCAAACAAAACTACACTATACAGCTAGATGTTCCACAGGTAAAGTTGCTTTTAATCTCATTACTGGTGCACATTGCTCAAAATACAGCCATTTATGGACCAATGTTTCCCAAATGCTTCACTCTTGCCAGGGACACAACAAAAATGTTAAGAAATGTGCCCAATCTGAGCAGAGGTTTCAAATCTTGAGTTGACTTGGAGTTTTCTTGTTCTCAGAGGTAACGCAAGCAAAACAATCACTTGTAAACCCTTTGGATCCTATGCATGCTGAGGAAATAGGCGTGAAAATTGTGGACCTGGGCAGTGGCTGCTGGATGGTGAGTTCTGCAGGGATGTAGCATCACTGCAATAGTTTTGTAGTCCAAATACTCGGTCGCTTGGCTGGAGGATGCAAATCCTCTCTTGGAAGTGTGCTTGAGCAAACTTTCATCCTTCTGCCTCCATCCTGCCCTCCAAGTGAGGTACACTAATCACTTCTTCTATCCCCTAAAACAAAGCACATTCTCCAATGCCTTGCCAAAGGACTGAAGCCCATGCTAGAACAGTACAGTTCTGCAATACTTTGCATCCCTTGAATAGCTACATATGCTCAAACATTTCTTTTGGTACATTTAATGCAATGGTTTAGTAGCTTTACTTAATATTATTCGTGCAATAGATTTCATGGAATTGCTTCAAGGAACATTACACAGAGAACTTCACGACACATCTTATTGAAACTCTACTTGACCTATAAGTGGACGATAATAATAATCAGATTTGGATGTCTATTATTCTATAAATGATCTGAACTCTTCACAAAATTCTAATATCTCTCCACGGTGCGGCATCCATCATTTTCTACACTGAATATTAGGAGTGATTTACAGTGTTATAGAAAATCCTATTTAATGCCTGATAAACAAGGTCTTTTTTTGTAAGGTTGTGAATCATTCCTCTCTTGTGATTGTTCTAGTTTAAGCATGTTTCAGAGGAGATCCAGACCAGACAGTATCGAGCACTGGAGACCATCCTTGGAGCTGGCTATGGGTCCCCTGCTGACATATGGAGCACAGCCTGTATGGTAAGAAATGTGGTAATGCTTACAACTTTCAAATATCTGTGACATGCTCTTTGATGATACTCAATTTTGTGCAACAGAAGTGAACTTACTGCCAAATAAATCAAATGGATTAGTAAGCAGTCACACCTGCCTTAGGCCTATTCTGAACCTAATACTCTCAGTAAATCTGATTTGATCTTGATTTATTTATTGTCATGTGTATCTTGTTACAAAACATAGAGAAAAGTGTTGTATACTTTCACTACTCTGTGGTGCCATCTTAAAACACAGAAAATAAAACAAAACATAGAAAACAAAGGTAGAAAAAATAGAGGTCATAAGGAGGCAATCACCATTACAGTCTTAGAGAGGTACAGCACGGAAACAGACCCTTCCAAATTGTCCATGCCGACCAGATATCCTAAACTAGTCTCATCTCATTTGCCAGAACAGAACATTAGCTCTGCTTTCTCTTCATGTGAGGTAAACTTCTGTGCAGATACTTCTTTAGATTTTGGACAAGATGAATAGAAAGCAGCTGTTCCCTTAATTGAAGGGTCAATAACATGGGGGAACACTTTTAAGGTGAAAAGTTTAGACTGGAATTGGGGAAAATATTTTTCACCCAGAGGGTGGTGTGAATCCGGAATCCACTGCCTGGGAGGATAACAGTGATGGGTAACTGTTCAGTTTTTGAAAAGTATTTGGTGGAACACTTGAACTGTCATTATGTTAAAGGCTATGGGCTAAATGCTGGAAAGTGGAACTAGAGTTATGAAGTCATAGAGATGTACAGCATGGAAACAGACCCTTTGATCCAACGCGTCCATGCCGACCAGATATCCTGAATTAATCTAGCTCCATTCGCCAGCATTTGGGCTATATTCATTCACACCCTTCTTATTCATATATCCATCCAGATACCTTTTAAGTGTTGTAATTGTACCAATCTCCACCACTTCCTCTGATAGCTCATTCCATACATGCACCACCCTCTGTGAAAAACTTACCCCTTAGGTCCCATTTAAATCTTGCCCCTCTCACCTTAAAACTATGCCCCCTAGTTTTGGACTCCCTGACCCTGGGGAAAAGACCTTGACTATTTACCTTATCCATGTCCCTCATGATTTTATAAGCTTCTATAAAATCACCCCTCAGCCTCCAACATTCCAGGAAAAATAGCCCCAGCCTATTCAGCCTCTCCCTCTCGCTCAAACCCTCCAACTCTGGCAACATTCTTGTGAACCTTTTCTGAACCCTTTCAAGTTTCCCAATATATTTTCTATAGCAAGGAGACCAGAATTGAACGCAGTATTCCAAAAGTGGCCTAGCTAATGTCCTGTACAGCCACAGCATGACCTCCCAGTTCCTATTGTCAATGCACTATCCAAGAAAGGCAAGTGTACCAAACGTCTTCTTCATGACCCTGTCTACCTGCAACTCCACTTTCAAGGGGATTTAATGTAGCTTTGGCAGTACAGATTTGTCAGGTTTGTTCTGCAATGTTTGATTCTATGATTCTCTAGACAAGCCCAGTTTCGGTTAAAAAAAATTACAGCGAGAATCACTCACTGGAGCAAATCTGTGAAGCATTTGTTAACTTTTATAAAATAACATATTCCCACAATTACTTTTGCTGATGCTTCAGGCACTGTCATTAATATTTGTTCAATTCACCCCTCAGGGATTATCTTTATTACTTTACAATTCAAAACTAACTGAATGTGAAATTGTCAGATTTTATTCCATTAGTAATGCAAACTGGGGTGGCACAGTGGCTCAGTGGTTAGCACTGCTGCCTTACAGCACCAGCTACCCAGGTTTGATTCCAACCTTGGGTGACTGTCTGTGTGAAGTTTGCACATTCTCCCTGTGTCTGCGTGGGTTTCTTCCCACAGTCTGAAGATGTGCAGGTTAGGTGAATTGGCCATGCTAAATTGTCCATAGTGTTAGGTGCATTAGTCAGAGGGAAATGAGTCTGGGTGGGTTACTCTTCGGAGGGTCGGTGTGGACTTTTTGGGCTGAAGGGCCTGTTTCCACACTGTAGGGAATCTAATCTAGTCAAAGGGGAAATGACAGAGGTCTCTTTTTACTTGCGCAGGCATTTGAACTGGCAACAGGCGAGTACCTATTTGACCCTCGACCTGGAAAGACCTTCACTCAAGATGAGGGTAAGGGAACATCTTCTAATTCATGATTTACAAATGAAGAACTGCAATCTCACTCATGTGACATTAGGAAATGATGATCACTCATAAGTACAAAGTACAGAATACTCTCTGTCATTGACACTATTTCACGATTAATGTGTTAAAATTGGCGTTTTACCAGCCTCCTTCAGTATTATTTGTTCCTCAGTGCTGGTAAGGGTTGAAATGCAGTACTGTCTGTTTTGGAGGGTTGGGGGTGGGGGAATGGGGTGGTGGGGGGATGGAGTGGGGTCTCTCTCTCTCTCTACATACCTGTATCTTCTATGATCTTTCATGAAAGTCATTTCTCCCCATCAACTGTAATGGACCAACATGTAACATACACTGTTCCTGCATAATGGAAGTGGTATAGAGTGCTACTTGACCATTCCATTCCAACACTGACCATTGAACGTGAGTAATACTGACATCCTAGTCAACATTTCTACTAAAACACACATTACTTTTTAGTAGAAATGTTTAGTAAAACTATTTACTTATTTGCCTGAAAGTATGGATTTGGAATAGCTGCTACATTTGTATGAATAACAGACAGTGAGTTTGAAATGAATTCATTCCAAGAAGCATCTTGGCACATTTGGCATGATGCTCATACTTACACATAAACCAACCACTTATAAGCCCTTTTCTTAATTATTTCATGGGACATGAGCATCACTGGTAATGGTAGCATTTGTTGCCCATCTCTAATGGACCTTGAATGGAGTAGCTTGCTAGTCATTGCAAACAGCAGTTAAGAGGCAACCATATTGCTCTAGTCCTGGACTTACATGCAGGTCAGATCAAGCAAGATTGGCAGACTTGCTTCTGTAAAACATATTTGTGATCCAGTTCGGTTTTTATGGCAATTGCGGTTACCATTACAGAGAACAGCACAAGACTAACCATCTTCCTGAGTTTTTAAATGATTTTTGGGTGAAAGATATGACAAATGTTAAATTTCCAACGCATACGTGACTTGCTTTGTTTTAAGGACGATTTCACAAAATTGAAATACCTATCATTAACCCACATTGAATTGAATTTACAATCATAGATAGAAACATTGACCCAGTTACATACAATCGGTAATTTATGCAGTTCCTTTGGGTCCAGCAGCCTAAAGTTTGCCTGATTCTGCCAGTGAGATGCTTATTTTGTTAATGATGGGATAGATTTATTCAGTATAAATAATACAGTCCACAAGTGAACCAATCTTCTGAGTTATCATAGAATCCCTACAGTGTGGAAACAGGCCATTTGGCTCAAGTCCACACTGAAATTCTGAAGAGTAACCAACCCATACTCATTCCCCTACCCTAATACTCTACATTTACTCCTAACTAAGGCACCTAACCTACACATCCCTGTACACTATGGGCAATTTAGTGTAGCCAATTCATCTAACCTGCACATCTTTGGATTAAGGGAGGAAACCAGACAACCCAGAAGAAACCCATGCAGACATGGTGAGAGAATGCAAACTCCACACAGACAATCACCCAAAGCTGGAATCAAACCCAGGTCCCTGGTGCTGTGAGGCAGCTGGGCTAACCATTGAGCCACCGTGCCACCCGTTATATAGGGATAAAATGCAGACTAACTCCCAAGAATTCTGGGGTAATCTTCCTGCCTCAGCAATGCTTTCACATGGAGATAATTCCCAATAGTAAGAGAGAAAAAGTCAAACTGAGAATCTATTTGGCCCACTTTTTGAGGAACCTTTCAGTAGTTAGTTGCACAGCCACACTAGCTGAGATTAGGTGGCATCCTTTGCTTGAAGGATTGTACTGTATTGAGAGAAGAGAGAGAAGAAAAAGAAAAGACAGTTGATGCACAAAAATAGTTTGTGATATAAATAGAATAAAGTAACATTAAGGGAGGAATTATGGATGTTCTTCTCCTAGGATCTTTGAGTAGCAGTGAGGGTTGTAACGGTAACTGGACCTAAAACGTATATTCCAATTTTTACCAATTGTTTGCCATTATGATCCTCTTCAGGAATTGGGACTCAGAATGAATTTCCTGTCATGTACTTCTAATAATAGATAGTATATCCCTTGCTTGTCAATCTTTGGTGAGCCACAAGTGCATGAATGTTGTGTGTAATGAGTAACGTAACTGTACAAAATAATAACCAGGTTGAGTTGATTGCACTCAAAGTTGCTTTCATTATCTTGCTATACTCTATATCATCTATGTGTTCTACTTTGTCACACCTCAGGCTGACAACACTCAAATCTATCTCCTAGTGTCAGATTAGTCATGCTGGGTAACTTGCCACCATGTGGCATCTGACTTTCTATGTCCAGGTCAATGGATCCCATAGGTTCACACACTCACACTCTCTCTCTTCCTCTCCCTCATTCACCCACACAAACTCTCTCTCTCTGTTTCTCTGTCTATCTGTCTCTCTCTCTCACTCACTCACTCACGATACCTCTCCCTTATCAGACCAAAGACCTGTCCTGTCCATTGGTTTTTCTGCTTGATATATGCAGCTTAGATTCCACCCCTTGCCAAATATGCATCAATAAACTGAGCAAATAAGCCGATCAAATCATTGTTTTCTCAACTCACTGTTTAATTGCATTTCTCCAATTACAAATTTCAGGTATGTTCAGTGCATCTCAGCCCAGTATAGTTTTCATCTTTTGCTCAGCACTTCACTTTCTGGAAATGCTTTTTCTAATTTCATGTTCTGTCACTAAATGATTATAAATTGTCTTAAAGTCATATCATTTTGGCATGATCTGCCTGTTGCCTTAGGAGCTAACAATGATATTTCCTAATGTGATACAGTGACCAATGTTTATCCCTTTGGACTGAAGCTGATAGCTTGCTCTTGGCATTGCTGGTATAGACTTTTCGATTGCTTCAGTTCTTACAGCTGGTTCATCTGCTGCTTTATCTTGGTCACACTGATACCTACTGACACATTAAGATTTGTTGTTATGTAGTACTCTTCTGGGTGACGGCACTAATTCCCTCCTTGGCAATCTACAGCTTGGGGTAAAATACTGTATCCATCTTCCTCAAACAATATTTCATCACCTCTCATCTTCTTTCCTGTAATCTCTATAAAACTTTGAAGCACTGTTTTTCTCAGAATCTCCATCGTAAGCTTCCTTATCAACATTGATGTTCCTCAGGTCTGGTATCTAGGAGTGTATTTTGAGTCTAAATAACAAATCAGTTGGGCTTTTTCCCATCATTATGTGTGGGGTTACTCTATACATGGCCATATATGACAGTAATGCCTTGTTATGAAGGGTGTAAGCGGTACTGCACCTTTAAAAGAGTTGAAAGCGAGGCGCAGATAGTCCAGAACAAGGTAACAATACAATGCTTGGTCAGAACAGCTAGCACTGGTTAGATTGCTAGGAGACAAAAACAAATTCAAATTCAGCCAATCACTTTAAATTATGTCCCAAGATACTAAACTCCAATCAAGTTTGAATTTGGTATTTTGACAATATTATAATCAATGAAATGATCCGATGTTTTGGGGTATTAAACAGGAAAAAATTGAACAGTTTAGATTAGATTACTTACAGTGTGGAAACAGGCCCTTCGGCCCAACAAGTCCACACCGCCCCGCCAAAGCGTAACCCACCCATACCCCTACATCTACATTTACATTTACCCCTTACCTAACACTAATGGCAATTTAGCATGGCTAATTCACCTGGCCTGCACATCTTTGGACTGTGGGAGGAAACCGGAGCACCCGGAGGAAACCCACGCAGACATGGGGAGAACGTGCAAACTCCACACAGTCAGTCGCCTGAGGCGGGAATTGAACCCGGGTCTCAGGCGCTGTGAGGCAGCAGTGCTAACCACTGTGCCACCGTGCCGCCCACTGAAGGAGAACTGCCAATTGCCCAACAGATATAGGTTGCTAGTGAGAACTCTCTGAGAGGTAACTGTCAGGAGAAGGAGTTTGCACAGAAAAAACATTGACACCAACATTGTATCTTCCTCTGTGGATTTGCTTTCAAAGAAAAGATTCGACTGCTGGCTGTTTTTGAAATTTGAATTTTTCAATAACTCCTTATCGGGGGGGGTTTATCAGACCAGTATTGTAGAGGGGAGAGTAATAGATAGGTTTAGATAAATGAGTTATAAATAGTAGTTAGTTAATATTCTTTGCTAGACTAAAAAATAGTTGTTAATTTTTACTTTAAATAGTGACTTTTGGGATAGTTCTTTGCCTCTCAAATTTTCACAGGTTACTGCACGGGGTAAATCTTTTCTGTGTTGCTGGTTTAAATTAGCAAGGGGGTTTTACCCCATGTCGTAACATGCTTCCTTACAATCTTTCTCTTCAACCTGAACAATCCTCATCCATTTCCATAGGCATGGTTTGGTGGTTCTACTTCCCCTTATGCCTATGGCTCTTTAGGGGTTGCTTTGTGATCCTGAACACTTGTCACTTGCATGTAGTCTTCAAGGGGCCTATGAAATGTATCGCGGCATATTGTGTGAATACAGAATGACTGGTAGTCACTCTGTTGCAATAATTTGAATTTGGTTTATTGCCACATGTACTCAAATGAAAACCTGCCCTTACCATAAACTCTGCCGACTGCAATCTAGCTAATACAGGCACTAACCCGAACCTCTCAAAGTATTCCTCGCCATTAGCTTCATTAATAATAATGCCATCTGAGATATTAGTTGTTCCTGGGATCCCAAGGTTTTGTGTTGGGAAATCTCTGGTTCCATGCTGATGCCAAATCGCAATCTCTTGTGTTAGTAAAGTCCACAATGAATGATAAAAAGTTGTCATCTGCCAAGAAACAGGATGAAACAGCTGACGGAATTCTGATTTTAAGTTTAATTTGGAAAATATTTGTTGACATTTCCCGGAATCATTTTTCCTTAGTGCAAATTGGGTGACTTCCTTCCACTGTTACTCCATTCACTTGTCACATAAGAACACAACTTCAACAGGGCTCATCCATGTCAACAGGCTTCAAGATGCCTTCATTAATCAGTTCTTTGATCTATCCCTCAATTTTGCCTCTCAGATCAAGAGGTGTAACTACAGGCATCATATTCTCAGCAATGGTTAATGCCACTTAGTAGCTGTGCAACCTCCAATCTGATCCAGACTTCTTTCTTAACTTTGCATGGGTCTTCACAGACTTCACATTTAATGTGATGTACAACACTCCAAGGCTTGGGCAGTTTCTATACTTAGAAGAGATTCATTATTGTCCTCAATTACTACAAATTCTGTCTCCACACTCTGATCCCCAGTTGTCACATCCTCAGGGAAACAGCTAACGGTTTGAAGCATTGTTTCTGATGTGTGAGGATACGGCGTTGAAGTTTTCAAGATCTCCATTTGATTTTCCTTGTCTTCACTTCCTCCCACAGTGCCCTGCAAATGATATTACTGTTGCTGCCAGAATCTACAATAATACTCAAATCCACCTCACCAATAATACTGGAACATTCTCAGGATTGACCAAAATCATGTATTCACAATTGCTATTCATATCCTCACTCTGCATCTGCTTCAATGCATCTCACAATTCTCACCTTTTCCTTTACATTGTTTGCTGGGCTTTCCTCTCTCTATAGTTTTGCTTCTGCACTTCTTAGCAAAGTTGTCTTTCCCCCTGAAATTTATGCTTTTTTTCCCCTTGGTAGAGCAACTGTATCTTTTCCATCATGTCCCAAATTGCCACACCTGAAACATTCTCTACCAGTGTTTCGCTGTTTACATTTATGTATACCTGGATTCCATTGGGTTACTCAGTACACCTCAGCATTTGCTGTGCCACTGGTGGTGGTGAGGACAAGTTTCTTGCTATGAAATTGTCCATTCACTGCTTCCAATGCAGCTACTATTTTCAAAGTGTCATCCAATTCACCTCCTCGTTCCAGTGGCCTGCACCTCAGCTTGTCCAACATGCATTGTTGGACCACCCGATCCATTGTCTGATTATTCAGATCCATCAAAATATAATCATATCCATGAGGTACATGCCTCAAACAAGTTGCAAATTCATCTACCAATGCTCTCTTTGTGTTTCATCCAAAAGAAAATGTGCCTTTCAAATGACCCGTCTTGCCTTTCACTACACATTCATAAACTGCCTTTGCTCCCCTGTCAGTCAATGCCTTGAAACATTCCTTCATCGAAGCTCCTGCACTGAAGGCCAGTTTATTGGACTTTCTGCACCATTGTTGATCCTCACAGACTGTAACTGTCAGCACATGCTTTGAACTTTCTGTTTAATGCTAACACTACTGAATCACCCATGGGATCAAATAGCTGAATTCCTCATATTGCAGACATATCAGCTTCAGCAAATGCTGACATGATCTTAAATATTTTCATATTTATAGAATCCCTATGGTGTGGAAGCAGTCCATTCGGCCCATTGAGTCCACACTGACTCTCTAAAGAGCATCCCACCTAGACCTATCCCCCTATCCTATCCCTGCATTTCCCATGGTTAACCCACCTCACTTGCACATTTCTGAACACTGTGAGCAATTTAGCATGACCAATCCATCTAACCCAAACATCTTTGGACTGTGGGAGGAAACCAAAGCACCCGGAGGAAACCCATGCAGACATGGGGAGAATGCGCAAACTCCACACAGTCAGTCACCCAAAGGTCGAATCAAATCTGGGTCCCTGGTGCTGCCAGGCAGCAGTGCTAACCACTGAGCTACTGTGCCACCCTGTTGCTAATGTCACATCCCAAGCTAAAAATAAACACACAGAAAGTCATAAATCCAACTGCAGATGTCACAATATTCAGACTGCCATGCTGGCTAAATGCTCATCATGTGTTATCTAACCTTCCACCTCATGTCAGTATCCAATAGCTAAACAAATATGAACAAATACACACACACACACATATATATACATACACACTGTCTGTCTGTCTCTGTCTCTCTCACACACACACACACACTCTCTCTCTCTCTCTAACACAATTGTGCACACGCGCACACACCTATCATCATGATATGTCTGAGTTTCATTTTTCTGTCTCAAATTCTGCCCACGCTTTATCTGGCACAAAATGAGAACAGACAATGCTGGAAAACTCAGTTGGTCTGGTAGCATCAGTGAAGAGAAAAAGACTTAATGTTTCAGATTGATGATCTTTCATCAGAATGGGCCATTGGCCTTTGTTCCCCTCTCTAGAGGTGCTGCCTGGCCTGCTGAGTGTTTCCAGTATTTTCTGTTGTTATTTTAGGCTCCCAGTATCCGCAGTATGTTGCTTTCATCTTCATCTGACTGCTTAGGTCAGTCTTTTCTATTTACTCTCTTTGCTCCATTTTGTGTATTTTTTGCTGGACCAATGTGAGCGTCCTCCAGGAAGCTGCATCTACCAGTATCGAAGCCCTGCTCCTGAAGAACCTGGACTGTTCTGTTTAGATACCCAAAAACTACCTCCCTCAGCAGATTCTCTTTTCTCTGCTCTCCATTGGCCAACACTCAAAGGGGGTAGAGGGGTTTGCAAAAGGAAAAGGTGCAAGGATATGATGAAGCTCATCTTTAAGCGCAGAAGTGTTGATGGCACTGACTGGGAGGACAAAGCTGCCAACATCTTAACATGGTTCCTCTTGATCCATCAAGATGCAAGTCAATTGAGGCCGCAAAGTGGAATGACAACAGCAAAGGAAAAGGAAGGAAGACAATCCTGGGATCATGAGTTCCATTTCCCCACACAACAATGTACTACTCCCACCCCCACCCCCATCAACCCCACCACTGGGGACAAACTTATGAATCCAAAATTCAGCTTCTCTGCCATCTGAGGACTCGCTTAGCCTGACCATCAATCTTGATTCCAAAGCACTGTGATAACGTGTCAATTAAGATGTTTGTTGCTTTCTCATCTATTTCTCACTCGGAACATTTTTTTTCTGTCAGTCAGTTTCCATGGCAGTTAAATATTTCTGTCACATATTAATTTCTATGGAGCTAAAACTTCCAGGATTTTGGGAGGGTAGATTTGTTGTGGAGCGTCTGAGGGGTCTCATGCATGGAAGTGGATGTTAAATTTGGATTGGTTCTTGGACCAAATAGGATTCCACTGTTTCTAATCTATTGGAATTCCTGGTATGGGATTTTACAGGCAGGGTCAAAATATATCCAGTCACATATTTCCTGAATATGCATTAGATACAGGTGTTACCTGGAGCAGTGTGCCAAAACCAACCGAAGAAGGCAATGTGGAATACATAAAATGTTGACGCAGTGTTGACAGAATTAATTTAGGATATTTGGTTGGCGTGGACAAGTTGGACTGAAGGGTCTGTTTCCATGCTGTACAACTCTATTACTCTGATGCAGTACGGCTGTGCAGGCTTGCTGTTAGAATGGAATGGAATGGTAAAAAGAACCCAAACTCAGTGTGATATCAAAGCACAAGACATAGCAGATCCACAAAGTAATTCCAAGGCCCATGCAGGAATTTTGGCCCTTTGTCCTTGGCTGTTTATAACTTATTTTCTGACCTTTTTGGTATCTGTTTTATTGCTATACACTCTCTTTCTCTACAAACACACCATTTCTCTTCCACATGCACTGGCACAGACTGATACATTGACTTGGGCAATGCATACCCTTGTTATGGTTCTTCCACAAGTGGATTTTAGTGAACCCACCTACTCAGGCATAGAGAGGTAAATAGTTAAATAGGTTTTAAGATTTGCTATAAAGCACTTTACTCAATCATGTAAGTAGATGTTGCTTTCCTTTGTTTTTCTTTGCTCATCTTCCATTCCTTCTTCCCTGTTCTTTTCCAAAACAGATCATGTTGCACATATTATTGAGCTGCTGGGGAGAATCCCATTGAATTGTGCATTATCTGGAAAGTACTCCAAAGAATTTTTCAACCTGAAAGGTATGGTAACAGATAATATCAATCACAACCAATTGATGAAGGAGCAGTGCTCCGAAAGCTAGTGCTTCCAAATCAACCTGTTGGACTATAGCCTGATTTTGTGTGATTTTAACTTTGTTCACCCCCAGTCCAATACTGGCACCTCCAAATCATATAAATCCCGAACTGTGTTAAGTACAAATTATTATCTGTAAAGTCTATAATTCTCTAATATTGTATTTTAAAGGCTACCTGATAAACCAGTGCATTGGTCTTAGTTTGACTAGGGCTAGGCCCAAGTATCTCTTTCCCTAATTCATGCACGTAATTTCACAGCTTCCTTCCTCAGTAACATTGAGATGAAGTCGAACATCTGCTACATTAGGTGTAACTGGTTATCTAAAAAAAATGATCAAGCTGTGTCACTCAATACTACACCATACCATATAGTGTGATTGCTTTTTACATTGAACTGTATATGTCTATGCATCAATTGGCTAGCACACAAGTGACTAACTCCTGCTAGGAGTCTCGAAACTCTCCATGTGCCAAAGACTCAGGTGGGTAACATATCTCACTTCCAATTCCAGGAATACGCATCATAGTTTCTTCTAGTCTAATTTTTTTTTTCAGTTATATCTCTGGGTCACTTGCCTCTGAGACTCATTTGACTTTGTGAGCTATCTTTTGCTTTTTTAATAAAATCACGTTATGACAGACTTTAGTGGCCACTGCATCCTGAGCTTGGACTTCAACTTAGACCTTCAGGTCTAAAGGTAGTGCAAGGACCGTGTGATTTTTATTTTTGTATCTTTAAAAACTGTTAACAGCAATGAGAAAGAAGTGCTTTTTTAAAAACAGGGATTTACCAGGATGGCTACATAATTTCAGAGCAAGGAACTCAATGCCTATTGTGAACTCTGTCTGTTGTGGCTGCAGGTTCCTGCAATAGGATGCGCAGATAATCAAGAACGAAGGGGTTGGTAACAAGTTAAACTGATAGGTTCGAAGTTCACTGAGCAGGTTAGAAACTGAAATGAGTCACAGAGACACAGGCACATCTAGAGAGAGAGAGAGAGAGACAAACAAACATACAGAAAGATTAAGGTTAAGGTGAGGATTAGATTAGGGTTACACTAGAAGACTGGAGAGTGACTAATATTATTCCATTGTTCAAGAAAGGTAGCAAAGGCAAGCCAGGGAACTATAGGCCAGTCAACCTGAAATCAGTGGGAGTCAAGTTATTGGAGAGGATACTGAGGGACAGGATCAACCAACATTTGGATAGTATGGTGCTGGAAAAGCACAGTGGGTCAGGCAGCATCTGAGGAGCAGAAGAATCAACGTTTCTGGCATAAGCCCTTCATCAGGAATGGGATGGTTGGGGTGGGAGGTGTGGGGGGAAAAGGGGCTGGGAGATAAATAGAAGAGTGGGAATGGGGGGGTGAGGTAGCTGGGAAGGCGATAGGTAGAAGCAGGTTGGGGGGGGTGTGGTGATGGTGATAGGTCAGAGGGAAAGATGGAGCATATAGGTGGGAATGAAAATCGACAGATAGGACAGTTCAAGACTACAATCAGACCATCACAATTTGGACCTGACCAGACCTATTCATCTTCTTTCCAACCTATCCACTCCACCCTCCCCTTCGACCTTACACCATCAGCCCCCATCTGGCATCTAACTATCACCTTCCCAGCTACCTCACCCCCACCCTTCTATTTATCTCTTTGTCCCCTTTCCCTCCCTCACATTCCTGATGAAGGGCTTATGCCCAAAACGTTGATTCTCCTGCTCCTCAGATGCTGCCTGACCTGCTGTATTTTTCCAGCAACACACTTTTCGACTCTGATCTCCAGCATCTGCAGTCCTCACTTCTTCCAACATTTGGATAGTCAAGGTCTGATTAGGGATAGTCAGCATGGATTTGTCCTCAGGAAATCATGTCTGACAAATCTTTTGGAATTTTTGAAGAGGTAACCAAAAGGATAGGTGAGGGTAGGGCAGTGGATGTTGTCTGTATGGACTTTAGTAAAGCCTTTGAGAAGGTCCCACATGGCAGGCTAGTCATGAAGTTTAGGTTGCATGGGCTCTATGGAGAACTAGTTAATTGGATTCAAAATTGGATTGTTGGTAGGAAGCAGAGGGTGATGGTTGAAGGTTGTTTCTCAGACTGGAGGCCTGTGACCAGAGATGTGCCACAGGGGTCAGTTTGTTATTTTCTATTTACATAAATGATCTGGATGTGAATGTACAAGGCATCATTAGTAAGTTTGTGGATGGTACAAAATTAGGAGTTATCATTGACAGTGAGGAAAGTTATCAAACATTACAGAGGGATCTTGGTGAGATGGGGAAGTGGGCTGAGTATTGGTAAGCGGAATTCATTCAGAGAAATGTTACACTTTGGAAAGTCAAACCAAGGTAGGACTTACACAGTAAAAGGTATGGTCCTATTAGTAAATGGAGTATTGTGGAACAGAATGACCTAGGAGTATAAGTACACAGTTCATTGAAAGCGGCATCGCAGGTAGATAGGAGTGGTGAAGAAGGCATTTAGCATGCTGGCCTTAATCAGTTGAGGCATTGAGTATGAGTTGGGACATAATGATACAGTTGTATAAGTCATTGGTGATGCCACACATGGAGTATTGTGTATAGTTTTGGTCACCCTGCTTTAGGAATGACATAGTTAAACTGGAAAGAGTGCAAAGAAGATTTACGAGATTTACTAGTAGGCCTGAGTTACAGGGAGAGGTTGGCCAGAATAGGACTATATTCCTTAGAATGCAGGAGAATGAGGGTTAACCATATTGAGGTGTATAAAATCATGAGAGGCATAGATAGGATGAATGCAGATATTCTTTCTCCCTGAGATGGGGAATTGAAAACTAAAGGGCATAGGTTTAAGGTAAGAGGGAAAGATTTAAGAAGGACCTGAGGGCCAACTTCTTCACGCAGAGTATGGCGTGTATTTGGAGTGGGCTGCCAGAGAACAGGCAGTTACAACATTTGGATAGGCACATGGATGGGAAGGTTTTAGAGGGATATGGAGCAAATGCAGGTAATTGGAATAAACTGACTGGGCACCATGCTCAACATGGACCAGTTTGGGCCAAAGGACCTGTTTCCATAACGTATTACTCTATGACTTTATGAGTGGGTTCAATTCTTATATCCAACTCTTTCTTATCCTCTCCACCTGCTGAAGGCGTGGAGACCCGCAGATTAAACCACCACCAGTTGTCTATTTCAGAGCAGCCCTATGGTCCAGTCAGACTATTGCAACTTCACCTTTAAGGCACTGCACTGGAAACAGCAAAAGACTTCCTGAGGCGGCAGAATTATAACTAGCAATCTTAAATAACATTTCAAAACCAAAGTCAATTGACTTTGTCTGGTAAACTGGAGGTAGCATTGCCTACAAAGGCAGAGATAATGTCTTTAAGACCATAGCACTTGGATTCAAATGAAAGGCAAAGTAGATTCATGGAGTCATGCATAGACATAGAACATACAGCACTGAAACTGACCTTTCGTTCCAATTCATCCATGCTGACCAAGTTTCTCAAACTAAACTACTCCCATTTACCTGCATTTGGCCCATATCCCTCTAAATCTTTCCCATTCACGTATCTGTCCAAATGTCTTTTATATGCATCTACCACTTCCTCTGGCAGTTCATTCCATAAATGAACCACCCATTGCATGAAAAAGTTGCCCCTCAGGTCCCTTTTAAACCTTTTCCTCTCACTTTAAAAACATGCTCTCTAGTTTTGAACTCCCCCACCCTGAGGTAAAGATCCTTGCTATTCACCTTATTTCTGCCTGTCGTGGTTTTATAAATCTGTATGAGAACAACTTCAAATAGGGAAATACTGGAATCAGGTGACATTCAATTACACTTCAAGCAGCTTGAGTATGTGGAGAGAAATAATAAAAAAAACTGGAGATGGAAATCCAAAAGTAAAAAGAAGGAAGACGAGAGAGAAATAAAAGCAATCAGGGAAAGGGCAGAGAAGGAGAAGGAAAGGCAAGAAGAGAAGGAAAGGAAAATGGAATTTAACAGAATGGACATGAGAAAATTAGAATGAGGGTTGCAAAATGAGAAAGTGAGAGAATTTAAATATAAGATTAAAATAGTGCAGTTGAGACAGGAGACGTCAGATGCTGATGCAGACTATGTGGGGAGAATTTGAGTCATAATTTGAACTCCAGTAAGAAAATATTTAAGGCAATTCTGTAATGAGGAAAAGGATGTGGAGTCATTCTTTACATCATTTGAAAAAAAATGTCTGGACAAGTGAACTGAACAGAAAAGGACTGACCATTGTTTATGAAGAGTAAGTTGACAGGAAAAGCACTGGAAATCTATCCCTCACTGGCAGAGAAGGTTCCTCAGGACTATAATCAGTGATCAAAGCTGTACTGGCTGCATATGAATTAGTGCCTGAAGCCTATAAGCAAAGGTTTTGGAATTTAAGGAAGCAACGGGACAGACTATATAGAATTCAAAAGGGTTGAGTAAAGTAGTTTTGATAAGTTGATAAAGGCATTATAATTTAAACTACATCTGAAGCTCTCAGAGAGGTTATTCTCTGAGAAGAATTTAAAACTTTTAAAATTTAGTAACCTTCTATAATAAAAACTCCTGTTGAACACCAAACAATTTCAACTGTTAGATAGGCAGCAATAATTGATACTGGATTAGTGGTGCTGGAAGAGCACAGCAGTTCAGGCAGCATCCAACGAGCAGCGAAATCAACGTTTCGGGCAAAAGCCCTTCATCAGGAATAAAGGCAGTGAGCCTGAAGCATGGAGAGATAAGCTAGAGGAGGGTGGGGGTGGGGAGAGAGTAGCATAGAGTACAATGGGTGAGTGGGGGAGGAGATGAAGGTGATAGGTCAAGGAGGAGAGGGTGGAGTGGATAGGTGGAAAAGAAGATAGGCAGGTCGGACAAGTCAAGGAGACAGTAACTGAGTTGGAAGTTTGAAACTAGGATGAGGTGGGGGAAGGGGAAATGAGGAAGCTGTTGAAGTCCACATTCATGCCCTGGGGTTGAAGTGTTCCGAGGCGGAAGATGAGGCGTTCTTCCTCTAGGCGTCTGGTGGTGAGGGAGCAGCGGTGAAGGAGGCCCAGGACCTCCATGTCCTCGGCAGAGTGGGAGGGGGAGTTGAAATGTTGGGCCACGGGGCGGTTTGGTTGATTGGTGCGGGTGTCTCGGAGATGTTCCCTAAAGCGCTCTGCTAGGAGGCGCCCAGTCTCCCCAATGTAGAGGAGACCACATCGGGAGCAACGGATACAATAAATGATATTGGTGGATGTGCAGGTGAAACTTTGATGGATGTGGAAGGCTCTTTAAGGGCCTTGGATAGAGGTGAGGGAGGAGTTGTGGGCACAGGTTTTACAGTTCCTGCGGTGGCAGGGGAAAATGCCAGAATGGGAGGGTGGGTCGTAGGGGGGTGTGGACCTGACCAGGTAGTCACGGAGGGAACGGTCTTTGCGGAAGGCAGAAAGGGGTGGGGAGGGAAATATATCCCTGGTGGTGGGGTCTTTTTGGAGGTGGCGGAAATGTCGGTGGATGATTTGGTTGATGCGAAGGTTTGTAGGGTGGAAGGTGAGCACCAGGGGCGTTCTGTCCTTGTTACGGTTGGAGGGGTGGGATCTGAGGGCAGAGGTGCGGGATGTGGACGAGATGCGTTGGAGGGCATCTTTAACCATGTGGGAAGGGAAATTGCGGTCTCTAAAGAAGGAGGCCATCTGGTGTGTCCTATGGTGGAATTGGTCCTCCTGGGAGCAGATACGGCGGAGGCGGAGAAATTGGGAATACGGGATGGCATTTTTGCAAGAGATAGGGTGGGAAGAGGTGTAATCCAGGTAGCTATGGGAGTCAGTGGGTTTGTAAAAAATGTCAGTGTCAAGTCGGTCGTCACTAATGGAAATGGAGAGGTCCAGGAAGGGGAGCGAGGTGTCAGAGATAGTCCAGGTAAATTTAAGGTCAGGGTGGAAGGTGTTGGTGAAGTTGATGAATTGCTCAACCTCCTCGCGGGAGCACGAGGTGGCGCCAATGCAGTCATCAATGTAGCGGAGGAAGAGATGGGGAGTGGTGCCAGTGTAATTATGGAAGATCAACTGCTCTACGTAGCCAACAAAGAGACAGGCATAGCTGGGGCCCATACGTGTGCCCATGGCTACGCCTTTGGTCTGGAGGAAGTGGGAGGATTCAAAGGAGAAATTGTTAAGGGTGAGGACCAGTTCGGCCAAACGAATGAGAGTGTCAGTGGAAGGGTACTGTTGGGGACGTCTGGAGAGGAAAAAACGGAGGGCTTGGAGGCCCTGGTCATGGCGAATGGAGGTGTAGAGGGATTGGATATCCATGGTGAAGATAAGGCGTTGGGGGCCAGGGAAACGGAAGTCTTGGAGGAGGTGGAGGGCGTGGGTGGTGTCTCGAACGTATGTGGGGAGTTCCTGGACTAGGGGGGATAGGACAGTGTCAAGGTAGGTAGAGATGAGTTCAGTGGGGCAGGAGCATGCTGAGACAATGGGTCGGCCAGGGTGGTCAGGCTTGTGGATCTTGGGAAGGAGGTAGAACTGGGCAGTGCGGGGTTCCCGGACTATGAGGTTGGAAGCTGTGGGTGGGAGATCTCCCGAGGTGATGAGGTTCTGTATGGTCTGGGAGATGATGGTTTGGTGATGGGGGGTGGGGTCATGGTCGAGGGGGCAGTAGGAAGAGGTGTCCTCGAGTTGGCGTTTGGCTTCAGCAGTGTAGAGGTCAGTGCGCCAGACTACCACTGCGCCCCTTGCTGATTATGAACAGATCCCAAAAAATAACAAACCTTTTCTTCTGTCATCCTCACAAATTCAAAGGAATAGAAACTGGAAAAGTTAAAAGGAGGCAAATAACCAGGGTTACGAATGGAAATACCCAACGGTCTCGTCTTCAGGTCAGAAAGGGAAGTATTGAGAGAGGAAATGAAAATCAGAAGCCAAGATGTTTCTATTGTAATGAGGTGGGAAACATTTGTTTGGAATACTGGAAGCTGAAAAGGAAAAAAGTGGGACTTGTTCAAGTTTGTAAGAATACAATGGATCTTGATTAGATGGGCCAATGGACCAAGTATTGGTAGATGGAGTTTAATTTAAATAAATGTGAGGTGCTTATACACTTAATGTTAAGGTCCTGGGGAGTGTTGCTAAACAAAGAGACCATGGAGTGCAGATTCATAGCTCCTTGAAAGTGGAGCCGCAGGTAGATAGGATAGTGAAGAAGGCATTTAGTATGCTTTCCTTTATTCATCAGAGCATTGGGTACAGGAGATGGGAGGTCATGTTGTGGCTGTACAGGACATTGGTTAGGCCACGTTTGGAATATTGAGTGAAGTTCTGGGCTTCCTCCTATCAGAAGGATGTTGTGAAACTTGAAAGGGTTCAGAAAGGATTTACAAGGATGTTGCCAAGGTTAGAGGATTTGAGTATAGGGAGACGCTGAATAAGCTGGGGCTGTTTTCCCTGGAGCATCAGAGGTGAGGTGTGACCTTATTAAATCATGAGGAGCACGGATAGAGTAAATAGACAAGGTCTTTTCCTGGGGTGGGGGAGTCCAGAACTAGAGGACATAGGTTTAAGGTGAGAGGGGAAAGATTTAAAAGGGACCTAAGGGGCAACTTTTTCACGCAGAGGGTGGTACGTGTATGGAATGAGATGCCATCGGAAGTGGTGGAGGCTGGTACAATTACAACATTTAAAAGGCATCTGAATGTGTATATGAATATGAAGGGTTTAGAGGGATATGGATCAAATGCTGGCAAATGGCACTAGATTAATTTTAGGATATCTGGTCAGCTTGGGCATGTTGGATTAAAGGGTCTGTGTCTGTGCGGTACATCTTTATGATTCTATGACTTGAATTAGTCTGGGAAGCATACTGGGAAGGAAAAGGCCATGGAGCAGATTTGTAGCTATAACTGGAACAGTAGAGATATTACTATTGTTCCAGAAGACCCAAAGATCTTTTGCTGAATGATAGCTCTCAACAATCCAAAATCAGCAGTCTCCATCATATCTTTTGTGTTTGCATGAATTGAAAAGTGTGACCTTGTGTTAATATTTCTGTAAAGGTTGACATCTCTGGTAATATGGCATTTTCTCATGGAGCTTCCATAGTGGACTTTGGATTACAACCCTTTTGACTCAGAGAAACACACTGACCAATTTGTAGGTGGAAAATGTGCAAGACATTTTCACCAGCAGCATCTCTCAGATTATATCTTTACAAACATATTCCCTCATAAATGGTCTGAGTATCTTATGCCTGGAATGTATTGATATTGTCCAATAATGCTTTATAAATTAACCTGACAGGAGATATCTTCTGATTTTTCTGTTGGATCTACATCCAGTTATCCCTTCCCACCTCCCTTTAGTTAGTCATCTCATTAATTGAAATTACAGAGCAACTGGGGATTAGGAATTTACCATGAAATAAAAGTTAACATAATCTGCAAGATTTATCAAAATAATAAACATAAAGTAGTGTTAAATAGGTATAATGTCCAATTGAATGTCCAATTGCAACTGCATAAAATTGAAACAATACTACACCAACATGTTACTTTTGGTTCTGTTTCTGTTCTCAGGTGAGCTACGTCATATCAAGACATTAAGGCACTGGGGATTGTACGATGTACTTGTAGAGAAATATGAGTTTCCCTTGGCAGATGCAGCTATATTTTCAGATTTTCTCCATCAAATGCTCAGGTTTATACCAGAAGAACGGGCAACTGCAGCAGAATGCCTTCAACATCCATGGCTGACCATTTAGTTCCCTTAAAACTTTCTTCCTATTACTTGCTGAAACTGAGGTATAACTTTCTACTGGGTAATGGAAGTTGCTGGATAATTGAGGATCTGCAGCATTTCGTCCACTGTGTTTTGCACAAAAATATATTAGAGACTTTGGAATGAAATCAAATAAATACATTCTCAAAATAAATATAAATAACGAAATAATCTTTTGCAGTGAGGTGATGGTTCACTCAAGGCTTTGTCATGTGAATATTCTCCTTGATAATTACATTATGGAAGCTATGATTCTGATTGATGATATACTGGTTAAGTCAAATTCTAGTGATTTACCATAAGTTTATAACACATACAAAGAAAACTACATGCATTTTACGCTACATAATAAATATGTGCCACAATTATATTACAATTTTAAAAAATAAAGCTTCAACATTTTTACCCTCACAATAACCTTACAGGTAGTCAAACCTCAGTGAAAAGTCATCCTATTTACACTTTAAAGTTGCTTGTTTTCAGTTGTACTTAGGTTATTTTTGGCTGCTATTGAACTCACTCCACGCTATTATCTTAAGGAGACCCTTAAAAAAACTGCTAGCACAATTAACTTACTCTTAACCTATTTCATAAATTCTTGCAATTAACACTCTTTAGGATGTCTTCCTGTCTGGCACCTTAAAACCTTTCGTTTCTGGAGCTTTTTTCTTTCTAATTTCTAAGCCACTCGGGTATTCTTTTCTTCTGGATGACTGTTTTGGAGACTGCTAAATTGCATCACCGATGTTACAGGCTTCATTTTCATTCATTCAGGGATGTAGCCCTCATTTATTCCTCATTCCTAATTGCCCTTAAGTGGGTGGTGGTGAGCTGCTTTCTTCAACTGCTGCAGTCCGTTTGCTGGAGGGAGATCCATAATGCTGATGGGGACGGTGTTCCAGAATTTTGACCCAGTTACAGTGAAGGAACAGTGATATATTTCTAAGTCAGGGTAGTGAATGACTTAGGGTGGGGGGGACATTGCAAGTGGTTCCAAGTTTCTGATGCCCTTGTCTCTCTAGATGATAGTGGGCATGGACTTGGAAGGTGTTGTCTAGGAAGCCTTGGGGAATTTCTGTAGTGCAACTTATAGATGGTACAACCGCGTGTATGTGGTGAAGGGAGTGAGTGTTGTGGATGTAGTGCCAATTAACTAAGCTATTTTGTCCTGATAGTGTCAAGCTTCTTGATTATTGTTGGACCTGCAATTATCCAGGCAAGTTGGGAGTATTCCATCACAATCATGACTTGTGCCTTATGGATGGTTGTCAGGCTTTAGAGAATCAGGAGGGAAGTTGTTCACCGCAGGATGCCTAGCATCTGATCGATTCTTGCAGCCACTGTATTTATATGATTAGTCCAGTTCAGTTTCTGGTCAATGGTAACCGGTAACATATTTCTTTGTCAATGGCTTGCTTCATGCTCTGAAAGAAATCTGCACAATCACTGACGTTCGGGATTGTTCTGTTTCTTTCTGACAGACAACTTTTTTAGATTAGATTAGATTACTTACAGTGTGGAAACAGGCCCTTCGGCCCAACAAGTCCACACCGACCCACTGAAGCGTAACCCACCCAGACCCATTCTCCTACATTTACCCCTTCACCTAACACTACAGGCAATTTAGCATGGTCAATTCACCTAACCTGCACATTTTTGGATTGTGGGAGGAAACCGGAGCACCCGGAGGAAACCTACGCAGACACGGGGAGAATGTGCAAACTCCACACAGAGAGTCGCCTGAGGCGGGAATTGAACCCAGGTCTCTGGCGCTGTGAGGCAGCAGTGCTAGCCACTGTGCCACTGTGCCGCCCACAAAATCCACAAAAACTTATTTCTGTCTCCGTCTTATTGTGTTATAGGATACTTCTGGGCAACAGCCCAATATTTTTCTCTCTTTTACCCTTGTTTTTTTTAAAGCACTGAATTATTCACATCAAGCATTTTAAAAGCCTTATTTAAATGCACATAAACAAATTTCCAGAGTATCTGCATTAATCACAGAGCTTAAAAACTAAGTTAAAATGATGTCTCCCCTTAACCTACACAACATAGACATAAACATCAAACTTAAAGCTATACATGGTTCCATTTACTATAGAACCTAAGTTTCCAAATAATAAGTAAAGCATCTATCACACAAATAATAGAGGGTTTTTTCAGTAATTTTAGCACCGTTCAGCTGTGAATAGACATGAGACACAAATCTGGTGGTGGTGCTCAGCATCTGCACAGTGAAAGGAACCTGTGGAGAAGCTTGGATGTAGATATGGTTCCAAAGAAGAGTTATCATAGAATTGTGGAAGCACTTTATCATAGAATTCCTACACATAGAAAGAGGCCATTCGGCCCATCGAGTCTTCACTGACCCTCTGAAGAGCATCTCACCCAAGCCCAGCTCCCTACCCTATCCCCTAATCTTGCAATTACCATAGTTAATCCAACTAGCCTACACATCTCTGGATTCTCCAAACAAGGTGGCATGACCAATCTATCTAACCTGCACACCTTTGGACATGTCAGACTCAAAATTTTAACTTTGCTTCTCTCCCTCCACAGATCCTGTTGTGTTTCTCAAGCACTTTCTGATTTTGGCTTACAGTATTTGGAAAGTCTAACTTTGCTTTTATGACCTCTTTGAAATCTATTACAGTGTGAGTTGTTGATAAATTCTGACTAACTGGATGTGATCCCTTTGATTCCAAGCACTGTAGGCTGCTACTGAGTTTAAGTTCTTTCTGATCTGATGTTTTTCATGTTGACTTGCAACTTGGTCAGGACTGGTTAGGACTGATTCAGTCTCTACATGTTCAAAGATCTAAGTCCTTGAAAATGTGTAAAAAATTTGTAAAGACTTTCAGAAAATAAATTGGATTTTTATTTCTTAAGGACAGACATATGCTGCATCTTCCTCCCACGCATTGTTTAATTATTCATTCAAGAAGAAAAACGCTAAATAGATATAAAAATCTTTGAAAAATAACTAGGATTCTGCCCTAGAAAGTAAGTGCTGGTACATGCAATTGAGAATGGAAAGGAATGACCTTGGCAAGGCAGAGAATTGAATAGAATTACATAGAAAAATAGGAAAGAAACAGGGATACAGTCCAACATTGATGTCCAGTTTTCCACATTGAAAATTTAGTTATGATGCAGGAGGTGAATAAAAATTTGGGCACATATTTAAAGGGAATACCTCTAACACTGGCCATGAGATGAGATGGGTAAGACGGAGCAAGTCAATAAATACTCTCCACAAAAAAAGAAAAACGTCTTGATTTCAAACTCACTAGGTAGCTTGGAATCTGTTAACACCCAACAGATGTGTGCTGGCCTTTGTATGTCACACTAGCTTCCTCCCAATTCTCTTCTTGGACCACCTACAATATACCTTTCTATTCTTTTCTCCCTTTGTGCTTAGCTAGATTTTCATTAAATGCATTTTTGCTAATTCCCTCAACTACTTGCGGAAGCAAGCACCATATTCTTCAACCTCTCTGGGTAGAAAAATGTATTCTGAACTCCTTCATGGTAACTATCTTATATTTATGGCCCCTTGTTTTAGCTTCTAACATCTTCTCTATGTATATAACTAATTCATAATTTTACGACTGCTGTTTGGGTATTCTCTCAGCCTTCAGCCGGTTTGCATGGTGGTTTGAAACATTGTGCCTTACCCATGATGAACATTTTGTGTATCATTGTGTGACTTTTTCTGTTAAATAATGTCCAGAATTATCTTGCTGTGAAAAACCTAGGGATGTCCGGTTGTTTCAACAAAATAAGTTAACAATCAATTTATTAAGTACAGGACTTTACTGGTACAGTTATTGGTGAATAGAATAGGACAGATAATTTGACATCCTTATTATTCAGAGGTATGTTGAATGCCAAAGCAGCCAGGAATTAAAACCTCTATGGATTATGACATTTGGCCTCTGGCAATACAGCTTAATTTACACAATATAAGCTTAATTTACACAATATAAGATAAATGATGCATGATGTAATGGCGAACATTAATTACTGAAAGAATGCAGTACATCAGTTAAAGAGTTAAGCTTCTTTATTCAGGGGTAAAGGGGAGATAAAGAGGACTTTGCTTACATGGCACTCTCAAATAATAAAATGAGAAAATGCCGGATATACATCTCTGAAAAAGGTCATCAGCCTGAAACATTAAATCTTTTTGTCTGCTGCAGATCCTGCCAAACCTGCTTTTTTCACTGTTTTCTGTCTGTATCTCAGAATTCCAGCATCCTAATATTTTCCTCTTGTATTAATGGCTCACCTTTTTGTTCAGTTGTAATTCAGTATCCAAAGACTGAATCATCATGCAAAAGGAACAATTTGAAAGCAGGGTGACCTATACAAAAAGTCCCATAAATGGCCTCTTGGATTAAGGTTGCATGTAGCTGTTGAATAGCTTCCTTGTGAGATTGGGACCTAGAATTACACGCTTGGTGTAAGCATTGTGTGCGAAAAGTCAATGTCAAAATCTCTTCTAAAAAGGTAGCAAGTTCAAATGAATACCATCAGAGGAATTGCTTGTATTAAAAGTATTTTCCTCTACCCCTACCTTCTCCTATGAGGTGTGTTATGAAAAGCATCTTTATTTATTTGTGATTGCAAACCCAGGGTACAAAAAGAATAGCTCTATTTATCCCAATGGAATTTCAGTTTAATGAACACAACTTTATTCCTTTCAGTGGCTTTAGCAATACAGCTTCATTCACTCTGCTGGGTTTTCTCTCAGGCTTGGTAGACAGAGTTTTACTCTTTCAAATGGTTTGCTATCTGTCCTACAATTTTGTCCCTAAAAATGTCACTGTTGGCAATAGCCTGCCTTGGTGTGCACTTTGCATGTTCTCAACTCTCAAAATAGGTGTGACTCAAAATTAATGGACAATTGATAGCAAATGAATAACAGAAAGAGATGTAGAATCTTTGAGCTAGAGTCCTCAGAAATGGGGTGGTTGGTTGGCACAATTGCATAGAAAGAAATAAGTGCAGAAAACACTGGCAAAACTTAGCAGGTCAAGTGGAATCTGTCGGGAAAAGAAAAAGGCTAACGTTTCAGGTCTTACATCTGTTGTCAGAACTGAAAGATATAAACAAATAGCTTCTGAGGAATAGAGTGACCAGAAAGGAGAAAAAAAGAAGAAAAGGAAAAAGAATGATTCCTGAAGTGATTGGGGGGGTGGGGATAGGAAAAGATGCAGTGACAGAAATGAGAACGGAAGAAGACAAAAGAAGGCATGATAAGAAATAAAGGATGTAAAGGGGATTCACAGTATATATGAATTTGTAAAGCAGTTTTACCAGATGTGTGAAATAAAAGGGTAGGTGGAGGTCAGCACTGTAGATCAACCCTCTGTCCAAACACTGATAGGGAACACTAACCCTTAACAAGCTACAGCCTCTTATTTTTCTGGAAGGGCTGGTGCACCATCCACCATTAAGAATATTCTCTTCACCTCACCCACATTAAAATGCCTAATGTTGATGGGTAAAGAAACGCTGCAATTAAAGTCTTTAATTGTTAAACTCAATGATCCCCCGGACAGAATCCTGCAACATGTCTACCGAAAAGGTTGGCTGTTCAAATCTTATGTCAAGGTGCTACATTGTATTTAGGAGCTGGAGTAGGCTATTGGCTCTGGTCTGCTTCACCATTCACTAAGATCGTGGCTGATCTCATTGTCATCTCAACACTACTTTCCAGTCTATTTCCTCCCAAGTCCCCTACCCATTACCCCAGAGCCCTCATCTATTAAAAAGCTTCCTAACTTTGCCTTGAATAATTTTAATGACCAGTGCTTGTGGGGGAAGAGAATTCCACAGATGAATAAATTGCAGAAAAAAAACTTCATCGCAGTCCTAAAAGGGCCTAAAATTAAAATTCTGAAACTTTGTCCCCTAGTTTGAGTCTTCCCCTTAAGAGGAAACCTAAGCCAATATCTACTCTATCAAGACCCCTTGTTTGTTTCCATATGATCTTCTCAACTGTAATGGTTATGGGGCCAACTTATTCAACTTTATTCATGATAATGATCTCATTCCAGGGATGAGTGGAATAAGCCCTTTCTGAACTGTTCTAAAGCAATTAATTAATTCTTTCAAATAGAAGACAAAAGCTGTTCACAGTACTCCAGATGTAATCTTACCAATGCTCTGTACCTTCTAATAAACCTTCACTCCATTTATATTCAATTCCTCTTGCAATTAACAAACTACATTCCAGTTGCCTTCCTAACCACTTGCTGCATCAGCACACTAACTTTTTGTGATTCACCCAGCAAAACACCCGGATCCCTCTGTATCACTAAGTTCTGCAATCTCTTTCTATTTAAACTGTATAATGCTTTTCAATTCTTCCTGTCAAAATTGACAATTTCACATTCACTCCAATCTTAAACCGCATCTGCCAAATTTTTGTCCCCTCATTTAACCTGTCTACATTCCTTTTCAGACTCAAGCTACTCTTGACAACATATTTTCATACCTATCTCACTGTCATTGGTAAATTTAGCTAGCATATATTTGGTTTCCTTATCCAAATCATTAATGTAGGTTGTATATAATTGAAGCCCCAATACTAATCTCTGTGATATTCCACATTTTGTAGCTTGGCAAATAAAAAAGGCTCATTTATCCCTATGCTATGCATCTTGTTAGCTAATTTGTTATCTATGCTAATGTTTTCCACCTAAACCACATACTCATATCCTGCACTGGAACCCTGATGTGGCACCCTACCAAGTGCTTTTGGAAGCTCAAATATATCACATCACTGGTTCCTCCTTTATCCACCTTGTATGTTTATCTCTGCCCAAGACTAGAAGTAACTTAGACTTTACTTCAACAGAAAATTTTAGTAAAATGCTAGACTTTTGAAAGAGAATGACTCCTCAGACCCATTCACTCAACAAACTCCCGGCTTCTCACCCAGTCCACGCCCAATAAGTGTGACTGCTTTCTGAATCAAAGTGTCCAGGTAACTTTCCCCCTCACTTATACATCACAATGCCCATAGCTCAGCCTCTGACTTATTAACTCCGAGCCAAAGTTGCTGAAGCTGCAAATACATCCCATCCATGTGATTGTCACGATCACACTGATATGCACCCACTTATATATGCTACAGCTACAATACATTACCTTCTCTGACATCTTTATTGTGCACAATCAACTAATAACATTTAGAAATAACACAATTTTTATCTTTTGTTATCTCAAGTTTAGTTTTAATAAACTTAAAGTTTAAATAGGTACGATACACATTCAAATCAATGCTTATATCTGTCCCATGCCCATTTAAATCACTTACAAAATGTTCAGTATCACAACATCGTCCATTCCTGATCAAGGTTAATTAAAGCTGAAAAACAACTTGTGTAGAGAAAGAAGAATGAACATGATAAAGTTCACACGATCATTTCTTTCTTTCTGTCCAGGTGACAGCTGACGTGCTGTTATTTCTTTTATTTCAAATCCCAGCATTATTTTTGCAATCTCTGTACTTTACAGGAGCAAAACATTATTTTGTGGCTGCCCCCAACTTGGAAGTTATCAGTAAATATCTAATCTACTTTATCAGGAATTAATTCTGGTCTTATTTTTAAAAAAAAGTTTAAAAATTTACCGAGCAGGTTTCTAAAAAATGATTCAAAGTTATCACAATATTGATTATGTGAACGAGTGACAATATCAGTATTTATTTATTTAATTCATCACACAGGGCCAGCTGGCAGTGGGAGTGGGAGTGGGGAGGAAGCATGATCCGAGCTGATGGTTCTCCCGCCGGACGGATTTGAGTGTTGGGCAGGAAAGCGGGGGTTTCTTTTCGGTGCGGCGCTCGTGGATTATTGATCGGAGAGTTCTAGTCGGGGCGGGTGTTTATTGTTTTGTGATCGATGCTCGGGATCTGAGGTATTGATGGTTAATTGAGAATCGATCCGTTGCTGTAAATGGATGTGTCCATTGAGAGTAAAGCCGCACCCTCCTCTCTCTCTCTCTCACGCCCTCCACTCACTCCCTTCTTCCCCCACTCAATTTTTTTTCCATCAAAGCAAAATCTACTTATTTTGTATTCCAAAAATACAGATACATCTGTCACCTCACTCAGCAGCTAAGATCAGACGCTTTAGCTGTTTTATTTTCTGATATTTTCCTCATAATCCTTTGCGTCTGAAGTGGTCTTGGTGGCATATCAGTTGAATACAGCAAGCCGGTCTTAATACCCGTCTATATTAATGTTTAAACCTATCTCTCAACTACCTCTTCTTTCACTAAGACTTTGGTGGCATCTTCTTTCGTAAAGACAGATTTAAAGTTTTTATTTAATACCTTAGCCATGTCCTCTACTTAAATGTGTAAATCCTCTTTTAGATCCCTAATTGACTCTTACTCATTTTATAAGTCAATAGAAACATTTTCTATTTTCATGATTTCTTTGCTGCACATAATTTTTTTTGTATCTACTCTGAACTGTTTGTAATTAACCTGGCTGTCACCTATGTTTTAACCTAATGTTTGTCATGTATCCCTTTTTCCTGTCATTTAAGAAGTTTTGCCATTGTTTGTTTTACCTTTCCCCTTCATGGGGATGTACCTTGATTGTACCCAGACTGTATCTTTAAAGCTTTGACAAAGGGTCAGTTAGACTCAAAACGTCAGCTCTTTTCTCTCCTTACAGATGCTGCCAAACCTGCTGAGATTTTCCAGCATTTTCTCTTTTGTATCTTTAAAGACTTGCTTACAATCCCTCTTTGTTCCATCTAATATCTTAGTATAACTGATTTTAGTGCTACCTTCTTCCAGTACTATATACATCTTAATTTTCTTTAATATTACCTCCTGGTTTCTGCCCTCTGTCAAGTTAGTCTGTCCCAATAACACAGGCAAACTGTCTTCAAGGACAATTTAGGTTCCATCCCCATTACAACCATTTCCACTCCCAGGAGTCAAAAGCCTCCTGCACTATCTCTCCAGCGAGACATTCAATCCTCTGTTCTCTAATTTCTATACTTAACTGCATGTGCTGCATGCATACATCTGGAGATTATAGCTACTATGAACAGCTTGTAAAATTTTTATAAATCTCACCAGTCAGCCTCCCTTGATTAGATTCTCTACAGTATGGAAACAGTCCCTTCGGCCCAACAAGTCCGCAACGACCCTCCGAAGAGTAGCACACCCAGACCCATTTCCCTTTGACTAATACACCTAACACTATGGACAATTTAGCACAGCCAATTCACCTGACCTGCACATCTTTGGACTGTGGGAGGAAACCAGAGCTCCCAGAGGAAACCCACGCAGACACTGGGAGAATGTGCAAACTCCACACAGACAGTTGCCAGAGGCTGAAATCGAACCTGGGACCCTGGTGCTGTGAGGCAGCAGTGCTAACTACTGAGCCATCGTGCCTTGATAAACTGTTTACGTTTTTTAAAACGTTGCTTCCCCAGTGCTATCTCCACTCTTTCCACAAACTGCTTTAGCTATGCATCCTCGCCTCCAGATTCTGAGCAGCCTGTCACTTACTGGCTGCCTGCGATGTCTCTGCATGATTTAAAAAAAAATGTTTTCACTGCTTACATTCAACTCTTTCTTTGATTCCTCTCTGCTGTGTTTCTTTGTTAATTTCTAGCACTATATTACCTCAAGTTCACTTCTCTTTGTTTGTCCATGTTTCTTGACTGTTAGTGTGTGAACCCTTTCTGCTGCCCATTTACACTCTGCCACTTTTTAAATCTGTTGGTCTCCAACACTGTGTTCCCTTAGTCTCTCTCTCTTTTTCTCTGTCTGTGTTTTCATTTCTTCAGAGATGAACTGCTACTTTACATCTGCTGTATTGCAGTATAAGTAAGGGACCAGCAGGAACCTGAACTTAGAAGAAAATTATTCAGTCTTGTGTATGCAGTGCATTTCACATGGTTTATTTTTCATCCGCTTAAGTGAAAGATGGCAGAAATAGAAGTTAATCCAGTGTTTTTGCAGCAACTGATGGAGCTGGGCATCTCTGAAGATAAAGCCAAGGAGGTGGGTGAATTGAGTTATGGAATTATAGCACAAGAAAAGGCTACTCACCTTATTCTGCATGGGCTGCTGCTTGCTGTTCGGTTTGGCTTTTTAACTTACCCTTTTCCTTTTAGTCATCCTGCTACAACCTTTCTTTAAAAGTAATAATTCAGTTTTCTTTTAAACAGTGCTTCAGAATTGCTTGTGCAATGCATTATGCCAAAATCTTAACAACGATCTTAAATTGTTTGTAAGCATTCTGAGAAGTGGACAGGATGTGAATATAGGAGGTATAGTTAGTAAGTTTACAGATGACACCAAAATTGGAAGTGTAGTGGACAGTGAAGTTATCTCAGAGTACAGCGGGATCTTGATCAGATGGGCCAATGGGCTGAGGAGTAGCAGATGGAGTTTAATTTAGATAAATGTGAGGTACTGCATTTTGGAAAGGCAAATCAGGGCAGGATTTGTACACTTAATGGGAAGGTCCTGGGGTGCGTTACTGAACTAAGAGACCTTAGAGTGTAGGTTCATAGCTCCTTGAAGGTGGAGTCGCAGGTTGATAGGATAGTGAAGGCGGCATTTGGTATGCTTTTTCTTTATTGGACAGAGCATTGAGTATACGAGTTGGGAGGTCATGGTGTGACTCGGCAGGACATTGGTTGGGCCACTTTTGGAATATTGCAAGCAATTCTGGTCTCTTTCCTATTAGAATGATGTTGGGAAACTTGAGAGGATTCAGAAACTATTTACAAGGATGTTGCCAGGGTTGGAGGATTTGAGCTATAGGGAGAGGTTGAATTGGGTGGGGTTGTTTTCCCTGAAGCATCGGAGGCGGAGGGTGACCTGAAAGAGGTTTATAAAATTGAGGAGCATGGATAGGGTAAATAGACAAAAGTCTTTTCCCTGGATTGGGGGAACTAGAGGTCATAGGTTTAGGGTAAGAGAAGAAACATTTAAAAGGGACCTAAGGGGCAACTTTTTCACATGGAGGATGGAGTATGTATGAAGTGAGCTGCCAGATGAAGTGGTGGAGGCTGGTACAATTACTACATTTTAAAAGGCATCTGGATGGGTATATGAATAGGAAGGGTTTAGAGGGATATTGGCAAAGTGCTGGTAAATTGGACTAGATTAGGTTAGGATATCTGGTCGGTATAGATGAGATGGCCCAAAGGGTCTGTTTCCATGTTGTACTTCTCTGTGACTGTGACATCACTGACTGGACAAGCATTTATTGTCCATCCCTAGATGCCCTTGAGAAGGTGGTGGTCAACTTCTTGATTCACAGCACATGTTTGCTGTAGATAGATCTACTGTTAGGTAGTCAGTTCCAGGATTCTGATCCAATGGTACTGAAGGAACAGCTGTATATTTCCAAGCCAGAATGATGAGTGGTATGGAGGGGAACTTGTAGGTGGTGATATTCCTGTGTATCTGCTATCCTTGTATGTCAAGATGATAATGGTCATGAGTTTGGAAAGTGTTGTCTAAGGAGCCTTGGTGAATTTCTGCAGTGCATCTTGTAGGTGGTGCACACTGCTGTTACTGAGTGGCAGTGAAGGGAATGAATGTTTGTGGATGTGGTGCCTGTCAAGCTGATTGCTTTGTACTGGATGGTATCAACCATTTTAAGTGTTGTTGGAGCCACATCTATCTAGGCGTCTGGGGGACTATTCCATCACATTCCTGAACTGAGCTTTGTAGACGGTGGACAAGCTTTTGGAAGTCAGGTGGTGAGTAATTTGTTGCAAGATGCCTAACTTCTGACCTTTTGTAGCTACAGTATTGCTATATCTGGTCCAGTTCAGTTTATGGTCCTTGGTAAACCACCCCTAGGATGTTGATAGTGGGAGAAATAGCAGTGGTAATTAGATTAGATTAGATTAGATTAGATTACTTACAGTGTGGAAACAGGCCCTTCGGCCCAACAAGTCCACACCGCCCCGCCGAAGCGCAACCCACCCATACCCCTTACCTAACACTACGGGCAATTTAGCATGGCCAATTCACCTGACCTGCACATCTTTGGACTGTGGGAGGAAACCGGAGCACCCGGAGGAAACCCACGCAGACACGGGGAGAACGTGCAAACTCCACACAGTCAGTCGCCTGAGGCGGGAAATGAACCCAGGTCTCTGGCGCTGTGAGGCAGCAGTGCTAACCACTGTGCCACTGTGCTGTAATGCCATTGAATATTAAGACGTGATGGTTAGATTCTCTCTTGTTGAGTTAGTTATTGCCTGAAGTGGCATGAATGCCACTTGTCAGCCCAATCCAGGATATTGTCTAAACTCTACATGGAGCGTAGAAGAGCTGCAATAGGCTCTTTGAGCTTGCTCCTCCACTCAGTAAAGATCAGCCAGATTTGTACCCTGTTCTCCTTTCTCCCCATACCCTTAGATTCCTTTAGCCCTGAGAACTACGTTTAACTCCTTCTCAACCACTTTCTGTTGCAGAGAATTCTACAGGCTCACCACTCACGGAATTCTGTCTTGCTACATTTGTACATGGACTGCTTTAGTTAATATCGTGATAACCCTGAGTCAATGCTCCTTATTCCTGATTTACCAAACGATATAAAATATCTTGTACTATTTATCTTAAAAAAAATTGTATACTCCTCTTAGATATTCTAATGACATTTTTGTCATCAAGCTTGTGTTCATCTTCTCAATAGTCTCCATAAGACCATACAATACAACAGCAGAATTAAGCCATTCAACGCACCAGGTCTGCTGTACTACTCAATCATGGCTGATATGTTTCTTAACCCCATTATCCTGCCTTCTCCCTGTAACCCTTGATCTATTTACCGATCAAGAACCTAACTATCTCTGTCTTAAATACACTCAATGACTTGACTTTTACACCCCTCTCTGGCAATAAATTCCACAGATTAATGCTCTGACTGAAAAAATCTCCCCTCATCTTAGTTCAAAAAACTAATTCCTTCACTCGGAGGCTGTACCCTCAGGTCCCAGGCTCCTACTAATGGAAACATCTTTCTTATGTCCACTCTATTCAGTTCTCTCGGTATTCTGTAAGTTTCAATGCCCCCCTCATCCTTTTAAATTCGATCAAGTACATACCCAGAGTCCTCAACCACTCTTCATATGACAAGCCCTTCACCTCCAGGATCACTCTTGTAAATCTCCGGATCCCCTCCAAAGCCAACACATTCGTCCTTGGCTGCAGAGCCTAAAACTACTCACAATGTTACAAATACAGTCTGATCAGAGCCTTATTCTGTCGCAGAAGCATATCTCTGCTCTTGTATTCTAGTCCTTTTGAAAAGAATGCTAAAATTGCATTTGCCTGCTTAACTGCTAACTGATCCTGTGTGCTAACTTTAAGAGAATCCTGAACTAGGAACCCCAAGTCCCTTTGTCCTTCAGAATTCTGAAACATTTCCCTGTTTATAAAATAGACTATATTTCTATTTCTTCCTACCAAAGAGCATAACCTCATACTTCTATTCCATTTACCACTTCTTTGCCCACTCTGCTAGCCTGTCCAAGTCCTTCTACAGCCCCCCCACCTCCTCAATACTGCTGTCCCTCCACCTATCTTTGTTTCATCTGCAAATTTAGCAACAATGCTCTCAATTCCTTTATTCGGAATGTTATGTATAACATGAAAAACTGTCGTCCTAACATGGACCTCTGTGGAACTCCACTAGTCAGTAGCTGCAACCCTGAAAAAGATCTCTTTAACCCTACTCTCTGTCTTCTTCCAGTGAGCCAATGTTCCATTCATGCCAGTACCTTGCTCCTAACAACGTGGACACTTGTCCGATTTAGCAGCCTCCTGTGTGGCACCTTATCGGAGGCCTTCTGGAAATCCAAATAGATTATGTCCAATAACTCTCCTTTGTCTAACTTGTTTGTTACTGCAAAGAATTCTAGCAGATTTGTCAGGCATGACCTCCCTTGAAGAAGCCATGTTGACTTAGTCCAATTTTACTATGATTTGGAGATGCCGGTGTTGGACTGGGGTGTACAAAGTTTAAAAATCACACAACACCAGGTTACAGTCAAACAGGTTTAATTGGAAGCACTAGCTTTCGGAGTGCCACCTGATGAAGGAGCAGCACTTCAAAAGCTCATGCTTCCAGTTAAACCTGTTGGACTGTAACCTGGTGTTATGTGATTTTTAACTATTTTACTGTGCACTTCCAAGTACTCCGCGATCTCATCCTTAAAAATAGAATCTAAAATCTTATAAATGATGAAGTCAGGCTAACTGGCTGGTACTTTCCTATCTTCTGCCTTCCTCCCTTCCTTAACAGTGGTGTTATGTTAGCCATTTTCCAGTTCTAGGAGACCCTCCTGGTCTCCAGTGTTTCCTGAAATATCATCATCAATGCTTCTCCAATCTCCTCAGTTACTTCCTTCAGAATTCTGGAGTGTGGTCTATCTGGTATGGGTGATTTATCCACCTCCAGACATTTCAGCTTCCCTAGCACCTTCTCTTTAATGATGGCCACTACATTCACCTCTGACCCTGACTCTCTTGAAGTTCTGGTATTCTGCTGGTGTTTTCCACTGTGAAAACTAAAACAAAATTCAGTTCCTCCATCATTTCTTTGTTCCCCATCACTACTTCTCCAGCTTCATTTTCCAGTCATCTCATGTCCATTCTTGCCTCTTTCCCTTACCTTTTAGATATCTTAAAAAAAACTCCTGTCATCTCCTTTTACATTATTAGCTAGGCAATTCTCCTATTTTATCTTCTCCCCCTCTTATTGCTTTTGTTTTTAGTTATTCTCTGTTCGTTCTTAAATATTTCCCAAACCTCTAGATTTCTGGTAATCTTCACCACGTTATGTGCTTTTTCTTTTGCTTTTATTGCTGTTTCTGACTTCCGTTATCAGCCATGGTTGACTCATCTTCCCCTAAATTTGTTTGTTCTTCCTTGGAATGAATTTCTGCTGAGCCCCCCCAGAATTACCCACAGAAACCCTGCAATTGCTGCTCCACTGACTTCCCTGCTAGGCTCCCCTTGCACTCAACTCTGGCCAGCTTGTGTCTATGTAGTTACCTTCACTCAATTGTGATAAGTTACATCTAATTCCAGCTTTGCTCTTTCAAACGGCAGGGTGAATTTCATCATTTTATGTTTACTGTCCCCTAGTGGTTCCTTCACTTTAAGCTGCCTAATCAAGTCTGCCTCATTACACATCACCACATCCAGAACTGTCTATTCCCAAGTGGGCTCTACCACGAGCTACTCTAAATAAGATCTTGTGGACATTCCACAAAATCCTTTTCTTGAGATCTGCTACCTGTCTGATTTTTCTCAGTCCACCTGCATATTGAAATCACCTATGATTTGATTCTGTGTCAAATTTTGCTTTATGAAGTTGGTGTGTGGTGCCTGGGCATGTTTTATTACATTAAAAACACTAAAGAAATATATAACAAGTGCTGGAGAAACTCAGGTCTGACACTGTCAGGAGGTGATAAAGTGAGTGTTGTACTATAGGAAAAAAAGCAAATGAAATAGGGGCAATGTTAGAGGAAGATTAGATATCATGTGTCATAGAAATACAAGTTGCTGTTTTTAAAGCTTTCCATCTTCACCTTTCATTTTAGTAAACCTTTTACTCTTTCTGTCAGGGTTCTAATATCTACCCTGTTTGGGGTGTCCATAATATTTCTGTCCTTTCATTGGATCCTAACTAATTTTGTGTACAAGTTCATTATTGCCTGCTTTCTCATTCAATGTCCTGATGTCAAATGTTCATCATACCCTTTGTCTTCTTTCATTTGCAATTTTGAGCTTGTACAATAACTTATTTTGGATTGACATGATTTGGAGGTGCCGCTGTTGGACTGGGGTATACAAAAGGAAAAAATCACATAACACCAGGTAATAGTCCAACAGGTTTATTTGGAAGCACTAGCACACAACCACCTGATGAAGGAGCAGCGCTCTGAAAGCTAATGCTTCCAATTAATCCTATTTGACGATAACATGGTGTTGTGTGATTTTTAACTTTGTATTTTGGGTTGACCTTGTTTTGAAAGTTTCCCTGTTTTTTTTTCTTTTGGAGCTTATGGTGAAAGCATTTCACAGCATGGTTGTTGGTAGCTGAAGTAACTGTCAGTTTGTATTTTAATGTGATCAGTAAGGTTTTGTACTGAGTGATCTGGATGTTGTGTCCTGCGGTTAAATGAGTTTTCTTCTGTACTCACCTGGGATGGTTGACGAAAAGCAAGAGTGAGATTATACTCTGGGGTGACTGAAAATGCTGATGTTATTATTACCTCGACTTTTATTAGGGCTAACCAATCAAAACATTGTACCAACAGCATCTGTGACATTTCATTTCGGAGGAGATGGTGGCTAGGGAAAGATGAAGCAGAAGAATTGTGAGGAAACCATTGTTGACTGGAGGAGCAGAATAATGATGTTAGGTTAGCATTTTTCAGGTACATTAGTTGAAAGTGATGATTTGTTTTCTTGAGTCTTGTATGTAGAAGACAATTTGCAAGTTTTAGCTTGGTTCCATTTTGCAATTTTGTCTTTTGAGTTAGACTTTTTTGGCTTGAATTGCATATCTTGATTAAGCACAGCATCTAGACTAGCATTCCAGTGCAGGACTCAGGAAGTTAAATCATCTCACATGTGAAACATGATCTGGAAAAATCACGTGGCTTTATTCAAAGGCTTACACAAAGGTTTCTCCCACTTCTGGCCAAGCTTCCTTCCTTGACCAACACTGCAGAATAATTGGTCATTTGTTTCATTCTGGAACTGTGTAATTGCACTGTCCTATTGCTAATATTGATTTCACCTTTTTTTAAAAAAAAACTTTCATTGGCTGTGAAGCTCTTTGAGTTTCCCTAACAATGCAATAATGTGCAATATAAATGACAGTTCTTTATTTCAATAAAAATGTTTTTTCCCCTCCTGGGATGAAGTTGTCTGCCTTTGTTTCGTGTCTTGCTGAATTGCTTTGACAGTTTTAGAGGAAGTTTCTCACAGACAGAGTTTCTAGTATTTTTCACAGCATTTTACATTTACTATTGATTTAAGAGATTCTTTGCACAACCTCCACCCCATCTTGGAACTGTTAGTGCGCTCATTGTATCTGCCATACTGAAATTTCTCTTCATTCCTTCGTAGCTAATTTGTCCTTCTTCCTCTTGTTCACAGGCTCTGATTAAAACTGGGAATCAGTCCAGTGATTCTGCTGCTCTGTTTTACTTCAGTGAACTTGAAGTAAGGACCGTACTGAAGATGTTTTTCACAAAATGCAGTCACCAGAGATCAGTCTGTACAGCAACAAATTAAAGCTATAAATGTGTTTTTTAAAAAAAAAATGCCTTTTCAATCCAGCATGTTTTTATATTATTTGTTAGCGTTCTATATTGAATGTTCTCGTTTGATATTAGCAAAGCATTCTAAACAGCAGGAGGTTTTGAAAACAGCCATTTTGCTTGTGTAAATGTGGGATCTTGAGATTGTTCTGTAGCAGCTTGTATTATATTCCACAGACTGAGACCTGTTTACCTATGTCCTTCCTCCAGTAACGTGTGACTTGGACTTTGTTTCATGGTTGCTACAGCCTTCTGGGACTTATCTTTGGAGTTTGCTATGAATTTTAACTTTAAAAAATTCACTTCCTCCCCACTCCCCTTCCTAGTGACTTTCCACAGATTGTTGAAGTTTGAAATTCTGATTTTCAGTTTGCAGTCTTGATCTCCATTTCATTCCTGCTTCCTGTCACACCCCAATTGCAAAATACAATAGAGCCTATTACGACAGAAGAATGTCTGAGTCAGAGAGATATATGGCATGGAAAGAAAAGATTTACAAGGATGTTATCATGGTTGGAGGGTTTGAACTATAGGGAGAGGTTGAATAGGCTGGGGCTATTTTCCCTGGAGTGTTGGAGGCTGAGGGGTAATCTTACCTTACAGAGGTTTATAAAATCATGAGGGGCATGGATAGGGTAAACACACAAGGATTTTTCATTGGGGTAGGAGAGTCTAAAACTAGAGGGCATAGGTTTAAGATGAGAGGGGAAAGATAGAAAAGGAACCTAAAAGGCAGAGGGTGGTAAGTATATGTAAAGATCTGCCAGAAGAAGTGGTGGAGGTTGGTCTGATTTCATCATTTAAAAGGCATCTGAATGGGTGTATGAATAAATAGGGTTTAGAGGGATGTGAGCCTGACTTGCCCTTACAAAATTGGATCCGAGTTAAAGCTAATCGATGAGGTTCAGTGATGTTAGTCTCTCCCAAAAGTGAATCTTGTGTTTCCTAATTCTGTCTCTACTCCGTGTCCACATGTGTTATCAGAAAAACAGACTTTAGTGCAATAAGCTGGGTTATAAACCATTAAAGTGGATTTATTTTTCAATCAGTTGGAACTGGAGTAAGTGGAACTTGAACCATGGCCTTCTGGCCCAGAGTTAGGGACACAACCACTGCACTTCAAGAGTGCTCTGAGAGTTGCGGTATGATTGCCAATTAACCATTAAACCTCTCAATTCAACTTTATATTAGCAACATAGTTATAATTTAAACCAAATATTCTTTCTTGTTAAAATTGTCAACAAACTGCAATAACCAAATTCACACTACTGCATGGTAATAGCAATTCCATTTTTCTTCCAGATGTTTTCTGGATATGAGGTTGGTGGATCTGAGAGTGATGTATACAAGATGGTGTTTGTTGTGAACATGGAATTGAGCATGGGAATTGGAAAGGTATGAAGTTCTTTATAGTCTCATCCCAAAAGAAAAGCATGAACTACATTACAAAAAATTAATCAAGGGTTTATTTTAATTGAAAAACTTGAAGATATAAATATTAAACATTTCAATGTAAATTTAAATGTGTCTTTGAGAGACCATATTGGGGATGAGCATTAGATTCTGCTCATTAGATTCTGGAAGTCACCGTGACAGATGTGGTGCTTAATCCATTGTACTTGGCACACACATTGTCTCATGAATAGGGATCTGACTGCAAATGAAATTATCTGTATCTCCTTATTCATTCAGAGCTAAAACAATAGCCATGTGAGGTTAGCAGCATTTCACTCTGTTTGAAATAGATTTTTAAGAATTAATTTTATTAGAATCAAATTACAAGATTAATTTAACACCTTTTTACTCCTGTATGAGATTTGTAAACATGATACTCATGTGTTTCATCCCAGACCTCCATGTGAGTATGAAAGTAATTGTTGCTTTTTTTTTCTAATGAAAGATGAAGCAACTCTTTCATAAAGCTGAAGGCCAGTCTCAAATGATTTTTTTTTCCCTCTCTGGTCTCTCCCATTTCATTTTCTTCACCCACTGGACACTATCGATGATGCAAAGAAAAGAAACACAATGCTAAAATACAGATCACTGAGAAGAGATGATACATTAATGGGTTGGTTCAGACCCTTAATCATAAATTGTAGACATGCAGGAATGTACATGACCAACTTCCTTTCTGGGGCCCCCACCTTCAAAATATTTTGCTTAATCTTTCTGGACTTTTATGTCATTGCATGTTTTAGTTAAAATGGAACAAAAGGATGTAACTGGAATGTACAGCAGTGCTGCACCTGTGTGTACCACATATCTGGCACTATTTCTACATTAAAAGTGAATGTATGTGAGCCACCCATTTAATAAAATATTGCTTTAGTTTATACACATTAAATTCTATCATTAAAAATTCTAAACTCCTAAAGGATGAATATAATTGTGATTTAAATTGTTAAAGCTGGCTTCAGAAGTCTCCGTTTTAAATCATTTTATGATCTTTTTGACAGAACGCTGATTTCTTTCCCCCCAACTTGAAAGTTTGGGAAATGTGTAGCTTGCATATTTTTGATAAATTGCCAAGGATTTGATGGGAAATCATAACTAAAACTCTAAATTGTTCAGTTATTGCACCTCTGAAGATTTGAAAATCATTGGATGGAATTTAAATTTTAAATTCTGGACTTAAATAAGGCACGATGCACCTCTCTTCATACTGTAGTTGTTTAGATGCAGTAATAGTGACTGTTTGGTGAATGGAGTAACTCCCATGTATGGAGTGACACTGTTGGCTTTGTGTTAAAAGATAAATTATAAGTCTTTGTATATTAGCCTACTCAAGACAATAATGTTTGGGGACTTTCTTGACCAAAATGCATTTTATGATTGCATTGCTGAGATAAGGAATACAACTACATGAGCAAATAAGTTTTACACAATTTACAAGTAACAATTTAAGGTAGAGTTTAATTGATCAGGCTTTATAATGTTAAAACTCCTCTGACTTAGGCTGTTGGTTCTGCTGATAAGTGATAAAGATCACAAACATCGGTTATGAGGTTAGCTAGCAGTTAGCTTAATTTTTATTCATTCTATTGATATTGCCAAGGTTGCACTTCATGCCCATCCCTTCATAACCACAAAACTTAAAGTCATAAAGTCAAACAGCACAAAAACAGACTCTTCAGTCCAACTCATCCATGATATGCTTGTGGTGATGGTAGTTCCACAATTGTCTGGTGGGATATAGTACACCTTAGCAATTGGTAAGGGTTCCTTTTCCTGATTGCTGTCCAATGACTGTCCAAGTCATTGTGTTATGGTTGACATCAGGTGAAGGGGAGATCGGACTTGGCTGCATGTTTTACCAGTGGTCTCTTAATACTATGTAGGCTCATGCATAAATAACTTAGATATCTATTGTTGTTCCTTCAATATTGCTGGGTTACAAAGCCTGAAACTCCTCGGTGAATACCATTACGCGAGCACTTGCAAACATATATTTAAGGGCAGTAAAGGAACTGGCAGTAAATGCCGGTCTGGAAGTGACATGCACATTCTAAGAATGATTTTAAAAGAACAATTGGTGTCACAAATCAGAGCTTCAAAATTATTGGTGACAGTAGGAGTGGAAAGTCATTAAAAACTACTTGAAAGCTAATTGGTTAGAATTCAAAGTTTGTTTTTAGTCTTGGCCAGTGAGTCTCATTGAAGCAGTTTACTCAAGGGGTGTACAATTCTGCAGGTTGCAGCACAGGTGGCCCATGCTGCTGTGGGTCTATATCAGGTGATGTTGGAGGAGTCAGGCAACTTGCGACAGATGTTGACAACATGGGACAATGATGGGTGAGTAATAATGGCATCAAGTATGGGCTTGTCTATTATAGATTATTTGGGTCTGTGTGAGAAAAATCCTCATTGTGTCCAACATTGGAAGAAAAGGATTTTTTAAGATGCTTTAGTAGAGCTGTGATATCAAGTTTCTGGAGAATATGAATCTGGATACAACGAATGTTTTGTAAAATTAATATGTGCACAAAGAAGTGTTATTAATTGATGTTGCCTAGGTTACATTAAATCTACATGGAGAGCCCCACCAGTACTAACATTCTTCCTCATTTGTCACTAGAGGGCGCTTTGAAATAATGGAAACCACATTTTGTAGTCCAGCACTAGCAAAGGCAGAGCAAATGGCATGCTCAATCTCAATTGTTGTTGAGAACCTGACTGAACAACTCAATCAAATCGCTATGCTTCCATGTACAAAATGTTGTTGAACACATTTATAGCACACACTTGTTTCTGTGCCCTTTTGTGAAATGTTGACTGAATTTAACAGCATCTTATGATTAATTTCTGGGAATAATTAACTAACAACCTTGCAGTATGCTCTGTAGTATTACGGCTTCTGTTATTTGCCAGCCTGGACAGAGAAGCAGTAGCATTCCCCTTCCCAATGTTATTTCAAGCACAGCTATATTTCAGCAACCTGTTAACTGTCACAAACCAACAGGATGTTATTGATGTGGGATTAAGGGATGCTCTTTTCTTCGCTTGCAAGGAAAGAAATTTAATTCACTAATACTACAAATGTTGCTATCACAGCATCTACCACATAAACCAATGTACTGAAGCATTCTAGCAATGTGAATGATGCTTACAAGACATGAGATCATTGGAAAAGCAAGATAACTCCTTTTCTCCATAATTAGAGACCTAATAAATTGCATTACCAAAACTTATACATGTGAAGTTACATTCTCTGAATTTTCAGTGGGTTAAGTCATAGAGAAATTATATAATTCTGTTCTATATTTGAAAGAGGAGTTCTATTCCCATTATTGTTGAACTAAATGCTGTATTTGGCTGATAGAATAATACAGAATCTTCACATTTTGAGAAAGTCTTTGGATCTAAACTCAAGAAAAATTGACTTCACACATCTGTTGGACTCATTTAAGGTGAACATAGTGCAACACTGCATAGCCTTGATTATTCTCTGCTTGAGTGGTTCTTTACTCTCTCCTGTTGTTTATTCTATAGAAACCAGAATATGAATTTTATTTTTCTGCACGCTCAGTGTATACAATTAACAAGGTGACATGACAGCAGATGAGGTGTTGTACTATTCATTTTGTCGTATTTTCTCCCACTGATAAAAAGAGAAGCAAAACTGTTTCAGTGACAATTGTTGTATCTGGACAACAGTAATTGTTTCTCCCCTTCCAAATGAATTTTTCTTTTAGCTCCTTGTATAATTTGCTAATTATCCTGTTTTTTTTTCCCCCAGAGGTAAGAAGATAGTATTGAAGGGGCACAGCACTGAACACATCTTAGACCTTCAAGCACAGGCTTGTCAACTGAAGCTGCCAAACTTTCTTGTACAGGATGCTGGAAAAACCCAGGTAAATAATTTTGTTTTTTTTTCCCCAGAGAATAATAAACTTAACTTTCTCACAGCTTAGAGCCAAAGTGATTAAATTTTGGATCCAGATGTTTTGTGACATGCTACTCTGTCAGTTCTATTTCATAAAGTGGCTGGTTCCATGTTAGTATATTTCCATGTCACCCATTTACGGGCTTGGAAAATGAATTGCTGGCTGTAACTTAGCAAGAAGTGTATCAGAGCCTAGGTCCAATCTAAACATACAGCATCCAAGGGTCTTCACTGAACCAGTTAGGTGGGGGTAACTGCCTTGTTCATTTAAAATTCAGAGATATTGGAGATTAACTGTAGGAGTGCCTGAGCTGATAACAGTTACTTCAGTGTAACTAAGTATTGCAGTATTGCGCCATACTGCTTTTATGCACTAATAAACTTATGAGAAATAGACTGAATACTTTGATAAATAGACTGAAAATACAATGAATTCCAAATTTGATTACAAGTCTTTTATGGAGATAATTGATCTCAACTGGGGTAGTGGTTATATATAATAAACACTGGAAATGCTGAAGAAACTCAGCAGATCTGGCAACATCTTTAAAGTGAGAAACAAAGAATATTTTGATGCTGAATGCGACTCTTCTACAGACCTGAATGGGACTGGACAATTTTGGTTTTTGTGCTGTTGTCAAACAGGTTGGAAGGGTGAGTTGAACAGATGGTTAGGGTATTGAGAGTAAAAGACAAAGGGAATGCTAATAGTCATAGAGGAAAGATAAAGATGTTAAATGCTAGTGTAGGTGTGAATAGTTAAAAATAACTCAGCTTGGCTGAGAGCAAACACCTACAAATAAGACACTTGGGCAGAGGTGAGGGAGGGAATCAAATGGCAGACAGTGTTCATGCTTTGAAATTGTTGAATCCTGGAGGCTATGAAATGCCCCACTGAAAAAAGAAATGCTTGCATTGAAGTTTGCTGAAAACTGCAGACCTGTGACAGAAATGTTAGCATGAGAGCAAGATGGTGAATTGAAGTAGCAAGCAACTGGAAAGACTGGGTCATCCTTGTGGACACCAGTAGGACCGTTACACAAAACACTGACCCAGTGTGCATGTGGTCTTGCCAATTTAGAGGAGACTGCATTATGAGCAGAAAACACTGTAGACTAGGTTGAAAGTACACTACTGCTTTAGCGAGGTGTGTTTGCAATCTTAGACAATGAGGAGGGGAGAGACAAAACAGCAAGTGTTACATGTTCTGTGGCTGCATGGGAAGGTGCCATGAGGACTGACGAGTGGACCAGGGTATCACAGAGGGAATGGACCTTGCAGAATGCTGATGAGAGGGGAGGGAGAAAAGATGTATTCAGAAGTGGCAGAAATGGTGGAGGATAGATACTTTGAATGCAGAATCTGGTGGGGTAAAAAATTAAGACAAAGAAAACTTTATTGTACTAGAGAGAGAAGGGGAAGGGATGAGAGCAGAAGTGCAAGAAATGGGTTGGACATGACTGAGGTCCTGGCCAATTATGATGAGGATCCTCGTTCGAAGAAAATTACATGTAGCAGGCATTGCTGTGTAAGATGCCAACATTGAAACACATACAATGGTTGATTTATTTATTGTCATGTGTACTGAAGTACAGTGAAAAGCTTTGTTTATGAGCAGTATAGGCTGATTATAGTAAGCAAGGATGTACAGATCAAAAATACTTAGGGACATTCAAGTTACATTGTATAGGGTATGCGCTTGATGAGATCAAACGTTAGCAAGATCAGCATTATTTGAGACTACAGAGTCCATTCACCAGTCTAATAATGTCTTGGAAGAAACTGTTCCTGAAACTGCTGGAGTTTGTGTTCAGGCTTCTGTATCTTCTGCCTGATTGAATGGATACAGAGAAACTGGGAGAATGGATAGGAATGATGTTGATAAACTTGAAGGATTTAGAAAAGTTTTACAAAGATCTTTGAGATTGGAGGGTTTGAGCTATAGGAAGAGACTGAATTGTCAGAGCTTTTTTCCCTGGAGCACTGGAGGCTGAGTGGGGAACTTAGGGAGGTTTATAAGGGGCATGGATAGAGTGATTAGCCAAGGTCTTTTTCCCCACGGTAGGGAGTCCAAACTAGAGGGCCTGGTTTAAGGTGAGAGGGGAAAGATTTAAAAGGGACGTGAGGGGCAGCTTTTTCACGCAGAGGATGGTGTGTGTATGGAACAAGCAGCAAGAGCTGGTGGAGGTGGCGGCTACAGTTACAACCTTTTATAAAGCATCTGGGTGGGTACGTGAATAGGAGGGGTAGTTTAGTGTATCTGGTCAGTGTAGACAAGTTGGACTATAGAGTCTGTTTTTGTGCTACTTAACTGACTCCTTATGGAAAGTAGGTTTTGATAAAAGTGTAGTCAAACTATTTTTATATCAGGTGCTTATATGATACAAATGTAATTGGGTTAGGAGGGGAAATTCAGCAAGAGTTTCTCTTGGCTATCCCACAACTTTTACTTGTGTGGATGTCAGATGTCCAGAGTTAGGCTCAGGCGATACCCTTTTACAGGTAGAAAACTTGCTGATATTTATTTTCTTGGTGCACGTGAATAATGGTCACTTTGACATACCAGAGTGTGAAGATCAGGAGTCCTAGTTTTTGACATGGCAGAAAAGTAGTAGGTAGAGATGTGTTTTTAACATGTTGGTATACGTCTATGCCTGTGATGGATAATCCCCTTATTTTCTCATTCAGATTGCTGCTGGATCACGCACAGTCTTGGCAATCATGGGTGAGGAGAATCTGGTCAATCAGGTTACTGGAAGTCTTCAGCTCTTGTGACACAAACTAATATTGGCATCTACACAGGAATTGACTGTTTGAGGCAGTAATAAATGAAAATAAATAGGATATGGACTGGAAACCTACTTGGTAAATGGATTTGCCACATTCATGCTGTTACACAATTGTATTACTGCTGTATTTGCTTCAAAGTTTGAAGGTTAAAATGCTACCTTCCAAACCACATAACCTTGTTTCAATGATGATTTTGGGTGTGGCATAGTACATGTATTTGACTTTTTGATGGAATGCCTTATGAGCTCAAGTAATCACATTTATAAGAGAGGATGAAGCAATTGACCAGTGACTGAACTGTCTTTATCAAGTCAAAAGGAGCAAATTAATGACTTAATTTTCCACTAATTTTGGAGACATTTTGATCCGTATCCTGATCCATTCATGCTTGACCTGAATGACCAAGTTTGCATGAAGAGGCGAATAACATGAATGATGACCCAATGGACTACAGAGGAACCTCTATTATCTGAAGGACACAGGCAGGGAGTATTTCATTCGGTTAATCGAATTCTGGATAACATAGTTTAGCCAAGCGTTGGGACCTTGTGATCTTGCTGGATAATCCAAAGCCAGATAATCGGGGTTCCTCTATTTCTCTCAAAATATAAGCACGGAGTATAAATTCTGTTTGTTCATTTGAACTGAACTACACTGGTTCAGTAGTTCCACAAACTGGCTGGTAGCTATACCAGGGAGAAAGTGATCAGAGGCGAAGAGTATGGTGCTGGAAAAGCACAGCTGATCAGGCAGCATCTGAGGAGCAGGCAAATCAATATTTTGGGCATAAGCCCTTCATCAGGAATGAAGAGCTTATGCCCAAAACGTCGATTCTCCTGGTCCTCTGATGCTGCCTGCCCGGCTGTGCTTTTCCAGCACCATACTTTTCAACTCTGGTAGCTATACCATTCAGGTGAGGAGTGTCTTACAAATTTCACATTCTGTTCAGGCTTCTCTCCAGAGGTTGGTGCAGAACTGAGCAAGTGTATCAGAAACCACATTAGAATCCAGTAGTTGGTACTTACAAGTTGAACAATAGGATTTATATTTGGTTTATACTTTTTGAAGGACTAGAAATTACATATTAAAAGTTTGTTTCTAAATGGTGTTGCTTCATTAACTTTGGGGAAGATATTTCCAGCTGATTGACTGCTTTTATTGCCATCCCAACTCCCTGCCCATACATCTGACTTATTATACTCCTCTTGATGCTGGCATCATGAGAGAGTCAGAGTCTAGGGTTATGTAGTATTACAGACTGTTCGATATAAATGATTATACATTGTGGCAGAACTTACATTCTATGCCTGTTTCTATTTCAGCGAACTTCACATCTGCACTTTTTAGGGAAGAGCAATTAGTCAATACCAAAATTGACAACTGTATGATTATTACTTGATTTAAATACTTTGAAACTATTTGTAACCATTTTCAATTACTTTATATACTTGAGACTGTATGGTTGAGTTCTACATTGAATAATATTTAATTACCACTGATATGAACAAGTGTCAAGAAAGAAATGATACAATTAACATAGTTTCCAGAAACCTATCCACTACTTAAATTTGGGTATTCATTTAACAGGTGTAATGTGATTTACTCTGGATAATGCAGTTTTCTCTGAAAACTTAGTCGACTTTTTAGCTCATCAGTCTCAAAACCTGCATTATAGCTTGTCATATCCCAACAATACCACTAACTAAACTTTAATCCCACCTTTGAGTAAAATGCTTAGTTAAGTAGCTTCTTCCAAGAAAACAAAATTGTGAACTATTAACCCAAGTTGCATGGCTGGTAGTGTCAATTAGTAGATGATCAGTCATATACTTGGTTAACAAAGTGTGCAGTCATCTCGCTAGAAAGAAGATACTATTCATGAGAAATTAAACTGAATCACTAAACCAGTGCTTGTTCAAATCAATAATTTTATTAGAGTAATAGAAAAAAATTCCAAATTTTTTGTTGCAGTTTGTTTGAGCACTGGTAAAAATTCAAACCTGACAACTGGTCTTGGATCTAAAACTGCATAAACTCAATTACTGTAATAGCTGTAGTGTTCTGTGCCTTTTATACCTGGTGATCTCTCTTGCCTAGCTGTTGGTAAAGGTAATCTATACTTCTCCAGCAAATGTTTGTAATGGAAAAAGTGTCAGTGGAGGGATCTGCCAGCTATTCATGATTGGGCAGTCTTCTGTGACTCACCCGTAACTGTAAAGCTTAGTTGCCATGGCACTGTTCAGACTCCCAGCCATTGTACAATAAACCTGAACAATGTGAAGCTGGTAAAACTGGTAACACTGCAAAAATTGTGCTAATGCTGAAGTGCACAGTCTTGAGTTCTCACAATTGCAATCACGCTATTAGTTGCTGCAGAATTGCTCAGTGCAATAGTATTTGAAAGTGATACAGCCAGGAAATTGCAAAACATGTTGCAACAGCAGGGAGGGGCCTGAATGTAATTTGATTTTCCCTTTGTCTTACTATTAAGGAAGGTTCGTCTTTGATAAGCAATACATAAATCAAATTTGTGCAAAGAATTTCATGAGGTTACTGGTATTAGGTCAGATGAATTAAAAGATGTTTGTCTCAAAGTAGCTAATAGCTACAGCACTCAAACTATTCTTACAACATGCAAAGTAATATCACATTTGTAGTACTCATTCTAGCAAGAGAATTACACACCAATCCATTGGAAACAAGTTTAAATCAATCTACTATTACCCAGGAAATACATTGCTCGAGAATTTGTTTGCTACTCAATAAGTGGATCACTGTACACATCTTCCTTCAGTGAGCATCCAATTCTACTAGGTAGACTGGATCTACAGCTCCTTTAAACTGGTATCAACAAAGTTTTCTCCATTCCTTTAAGGATGCATGAAGTCAAATTGCAGCCAGTAGGCTTGAAGTACACATGGTAGAGTGGGATATTATGAAGGGGTAACTTACTCACTCATTAAGGGTGTGACCATAATAATCTTACAGGAAAGCTGAAGAGAAATAATTAAATGAAATGGCCATATTACCAAGTGTTCCTTAATGAGGATTGAGCCAGTCAACAGTTATTTGGCCCTGATGTTAAAGAATTATTCCTTCTACAAGTAGTTATGAAAGGCCACAAACTTGAAAGAAAAGTTACCCAGATTCTCCAGTATATGATGCAGACTTGCTGAGCATTCCTAGCTTATGTTCCACATTGAGTATTATGACAATGTCAGGGTAGCCATGATTGCTGAACCTGGAATGCCAAGGTTACAATGATCTATTTCTTCGAGGAGCTAGCTTTCCAACTATTGAAATTTAAAACGTTCAGGCAAGTTCTGTGTGTATGCCAACTAGATGAAAACAATTGGGGGGGCGGAGGGGAAGAAAGAGGTGTAGTTTCCAAATTCCGTAAAATTTGATTTGTTTTTGCCAATGATCGGACTAGGTAACTCAACCGCCAGCCAAAGAGCTGAGATTTATTCCTTCTATAGGGCAAAAAAAAAACACGCAATAGCATTAGACCACTTTTTTTTTAAAGAGGTACGACGCTAAATATTTGTCTTCGGACACTTTAGAGCCTATCCGTCCTCTCCTCAATAGGAAATTGGTCCAATACTACAAGAAACGCAAAAATCTGTCCACAGGATTTATCTCTGCCAAACAAACCATTGTTAATGGGGGGAAGGGAAGGAAGGAATCAAAACTGGCTTGTCCTAAAAGGTTCCCAGCATCCTGGGTTGGGTGTTGGTCAGCAATTAGATCACTCGGTGAATGAACGGTACGCCATCCCAAGCGGACATGACGATTCTCGAACCTTCTCTCCCCGTTTTGTAACTCCCTCTCTACTAACATAGGTAACCCAACAATCCACATACATTTCAAAAGAGTTAGATTAAAGAATTCGCCACGGCTAAAAGTTACACACCAGATTTTAAAAAAAAACAAATAAAATACCAAGAAGCGGGTCGGGCTCCTTCTCGAAGGTTCCACCCGAGGTGGGGCCGCGGCCGGCGCCATTTTGTCCGGGGGATAAAAAAGAAAACGCTTCGCTTATAAATCGATTTCTCGACGCTAATAATCCCGAGATAATATGCATGTTTTAAAATAGAAACACCCAATTATCTTTAATAAATTTAATTTCAGTACCATGCAAAAATTACTGAAAGCCAAGAGGCGCCATGATATCTGCAGTCCGCGCTACCACATCAAAGCGACATCGATCAGGTTTTTAATTTTATTTTTTGAAAAATCGCTTTGGGTTTTTTTTATAATCCACAAGTAAAACGGACGGCACTCAGAAATCCGTAAATGGCTGACAGAAGGTATTGTTTCGTTAGTTTTGTATAGAAAAATCCACCACACAAGACGTGTCGTTAACCATGTCCTTCCCTTGCCATCGCTGCATCACTCCCTCCTGCTCAGCTTCCACTCGCGTCCACTGCTGAAGCGACTTACACCACTCCACCCCTCCCTTCCAGAAGAGGCAGGCGTGGCGTGATTGACAGCCACCTCCCGGATGACGGACGCCAGGGCGGACCAATAGACAGCGGAGGGGCGTGGGGAAACGGCTGACGTGGCCGGGGATCTCTTTTAAATTACCCAATGGCGAAGCAGAGGGAGGCGGGTCCCTCCGTGCAGCCGGCTTTCCCTCCTTTCCTCCCCCACCACTGAAGAAGATGGACAGGGGATCTCTAACCCCGCCTCTCGTGGCAAGACCCTGCGAGCAGATACGGTGGACCCCGTATCTTTTGTCAGGGCGGCCCGCCATTTCCCGGCGAGTTGTGGTTTGAGGAGGGGGGGAATGGGCGGATGTTGGTTGGCTGGTCGTTGGGGGAGGGGCAGTGGTGGAGGCGCTCAGACTAGGATCAGTGCTGCTGTACAGGAGCCGGCCCAGCTGCAAATAGAGTCAATTGTCACCCTTTTATAACGAATGTTTACCTGAGAGGAAAAAGTCCCAAAATAACAACAGATCGTATTCCTCCCTATGTTCCCATCGGACCGAGTCTGCTCCCCCTCCCTTCTATTTTAAGGCCCCTATTTGGTCAACTGAGCGCTATCAACAATCTTCAATCTCCCCCTTCTCCTCCCCCTTTCTCCCCAGCACACCTCCTTTTTCCTTTCCCCACCCCCTGCAACGTCAGTCTGAAAGGTTCGGTCGGTGTGCTCAGGAAAGTCCGAGGCTCTGTTTCAGGCCTGACTTGATGAACCTCTGTCAAGTTTTTGTTTTGAATGAGGGAGAATAAGCAACACACACACAAAAAAATAAAAACACAAGGAAGGAAAGAGAGAGAGAGAGAAAGGAAGGAAAAGAAAGGATCACTAGAAGAGGGGAGAAGGCAGCCCTATTCAGAAACGATTATTGAGACAAAAACCGGTGAGTTTTCCTGTTTATAATCGGGTTGCCAAGGAGTTTTGATGGTTTTATTGGTGTTAGTGATGATAGTGTTTACATGATGAACACTGCGCACTTTAAAAACCTGGGATCATTATAAACCGATTCTCCACATCATTTTCCATTTGAATGTTAGGATACTTGCATTTAAGAGATAGGTAAGTATGTGGGATTTCTGTAGACTTTTTCCACTTCATGTAACTTATTCATCTCTGGCATTTTCTTCATTAGAATAGCACAACAAGAAAAGCCAGAGAGGTTGGGCCCCCGTTGTAGTATTGCAGCTGGGAGGCATTATCCAATCCTGGAGTCTGCTCAGCCATTCTCTCCCCCTCAAAAAAGTCATCTGCATTCAACGTACTTAATTACCATAATGCTAAAAGGCTTAACAACTATATGAAAGTAAAATAATGCAGAATTAGCTCAGCATTTTTCAACACATTGGATCATGAAAACATATTTCAAAGTTCTCTTGTTTCACAATAGTTAGAAAGTAAGATGGAATGTTTTGGACGTTGGTATCCTACAATGCCCAAACCAAATTATGGAATAGAGTTTTTGATCACATTCTTGCAAAGCCAATGATGCTCCACCAAAAAAGTGGACTTTAAAAAAAAATCCAATCCTAGGTTTTATAGTGAACATCTATATGAATAGTTGTTCAATAATAATTGTTAGATATCAATCAAACAAAATTTCTGTCCTTTTTAACGACAGCATTTAGTACAAGAGGAAATGGCCTCTTTGAACCACATGGTCCGGGGATTAATCGTGTTGCTTATGATGGTGTTTGCTTTAGTTAGTCTTCAAAGGGTATATTTTATTATAGAACCTCGCGACCAAATCAAAGCGACTTTTCATCAGGATCCATTCCAGAATGGATGCCAGACCTATGAGATCCATTCAAAAGATGTTAATTTTAAAATATATTTGTTTGTGCTGAAAATGAAAATGCTTTGTTTCTTTTAGTTGGGCGGATGAAACATTCGTCATAAATCCATAGCCATGTATTAATGGAATTTAAATGTTAGTTTTGGGATACTTTCTATATTTATCAAGTTGCATAAACTTAAAGACGTTACATTTTAAGTTAAACATCCTTTATTTTGTCCATTCATAAGTTTGTGAATTATTACCTCTTTAAACTATTAAAAGAAACTTCGGTCGCAAGTGATAAGTAACATGCTCCGTACTTAAGTAATAAAGTATGTTTGTGATTTGATGGTGATCCTATACCTTCCTTATAACTGTTTCTATGAGGCCTCGCAGTAAATGGATGTAAATTCAACGCTTCACCGCATCACCAGGAAGCCAGATCTTGTGTCTTAAAAGAACGATCTCCAGACCAAGAAGCCTGATTGCTATCCCTAACTTTGTGACTAAAAAATGCTTTGAACACAAGTCTTGAGCAGTAAACTACAAAATAACTTCATTTTCTTGCCGAGTAAAATAATCCTGATTATCCATAACCATAAACTCTGACCCAGTTATTTACCCTTAAATCTGCACAGAGGTAACTTGTGCTGTGGGTGTGTGTGAGCGAGTGAAGGGGGTGGGGGAAGGGTTGGTAGTCTGCTCTTACTGTGTGTTGGTTTTGTCTGAAGGTTTTTTAAGGTTGGTCTTCGAATGGTTATTTGAAAGTTATTTGGTTTTAATATCGAATTTTTTGGAAATTGTTTCTAGTAGTCGGAAGGTAAGAATGTACATTAACATGAGTGGGTTACACTGTGGAACCGTGCTTATTTTTAGAGTAATTGTAATCAAGATCGACGAAAGATTTCGATTAATTCTATGATTATTTCTTGTATTAACCTGCAAAGCTATATCTGATGTGCAGTTTTATTTAAAGTAATTTTAATTAATATTAGCGGTCGAGAAAGCATAAAATCAATAATAGTACTTTGCGTTGTAATCACAGAATTCACAAAGAGAGGAAACAGATTTATGTTGTGATCTTTGAGGAGAACTAGTTATTATCTCGGGAGAATTCTGCTCTGTATTGAAATACGCTTCCTAAATTCGGCGTCAGTGGAAATTGAGTCTGAGGCTTTGAAGTTGGGGCAAGGCCTGGTATGTCTGGAAAGCTAGAATTTCACTTCAGACAGGGGCCTCAGTCAAATATTTGGCGCGGAATAGTCGCAACAGCACTTACATTGCTCTTCGGTTTCCTTGGATAAGGGTGGTAAAAGTAGTTTATTTTGCTATATAGAGGTCAGTGGTGAATTCTCCCATATTGTATTTTTAATGAGAGAGGGGGAGGGGTAGAGTAACCACGTACTGTGTACTGAAATAGAAATGCATCGTATATTGAATAAAATTATCTGACTGCTTCTAGCGCATTTGAACTACCTTAACAAATACATCGTTAAATTTTAAAATTACTGCTGAAACTAGTGATTAATTTTCATAAGGACGAGTTCGAGAATTCCTGTACAAGAAGAACCAAGGGTGGGGGAGGGGACTGGTTTTTAAATCCTGTTTCATCAGTCCCAGCACTTGGATAGGTACAGAGCTTCAAGAGTTGACGTTATCAAAAATGTTTAATGTGCTGATTGCATGATTTGAGTAGGGAACATTTAGAGGCATAAATGATCTGTACTTTTAGGAGTTAAATAATCTTTATAACTGGCAGTTCTATGGGCTGCAGTTTTGCTTGCAGCTTTTTGAACCTGACTTGTAAAACAGAAGCTTTCAATCCCAACAAGATTACGAGAGTTAATAAGATTCCTATTTGAAACAGTGTTAGCAATGGTATAGGTTGTTCACGAACCCATAATGGACAATATGCTCAATTTGAGTCCCATCAATGATCTAGATAAATGTTTTACATTCTTTAAAGTTATCATGCAACCTGGTATTTAATTCGCTTATTCATCTAATTTTCGAAGTATTTGAGAGTTCTTTGCCATTTTGTCTCAGCATCAAGAAATAAAATGAAATTGGAAGATAGATCTGATCTGACTCAGCTGCATTCTCTAACCTGTACGTGCTTCAAAGTATAGATGGCAATTGTTAACGATTTGTAACCTGGCCATTATTTATTTATTAATGATTTGTTAAATTTCTGGACGACGAGAAAGCGTAGAAGAAACCTAAGTGAATGGTTTTGCGGCTACGGGACAATCCCTGTAGTTAGTTCGATTGTGTTGCAGTTTAGGATGTTGGGGGGAGGGGAAGGTAGCGTTTGTGTAGAGCGCCACTTCATTGATACACTATAGTGAATGTTGCGATGCATTTCTTCCAGTCAGGGGTTGAATTTGCTCCCGGGACTAAAATATTTTGGCAGATTTGGATGGTTTAAGCGGTGTTTTATGGTGTTAGGAAATCGATACGAATGTGTAATTAATCATTATCGTTGAAATACTTTTTGAATGTCTTTGTGCTCATGTTTTCGTTTCCTTTGTGAATAAACGTTTGCCATGAACGCGTGACGTGTCGATATGTACACGAAATAAAATATAATGTTTTATTTAAATTCCACAAGTAAAATAGCTGTGTAGAAGGAACTGGCTAGTGCCTCTTGTGAAATTTGATCTCTCATGAAGTTCCCAAGAATATTAATAATTAGGCAGATGGGCGACTCTTGTCCGTCTGAGTGAAGACTTTGTTTGAATTTTGGGCACGCCAGTAAAGCAGACTGCTGCAACTCTTGGTCATTAAGCCTCAAAGATAAATGCATTCCACAAGTTGCCGTTTCAATAAAGAACAATGCGGTAAAACCAAACAAGTTAAACACTATTTATATTTGTGAGCAGATTGATGTATCGGACCTTGGAAATGGGCTTAATGCATAAATGATGGATAAAGTTGCAGTTAATGTTGAAAGAAAACGTTTTATTCTAGTGAAAATAGGTGAAGAGATTAAAATGATCCTTTACTTCTGTTGCCACGTATCGATACTGTTGCAGGGCAGTGCCTCTTTATCAGGAGCGGCCCCATGTCAAGCCTGGGGCTGGACTGCTTGATTGCCCAGTTTGAGTGACGCGGATCTTGGCTCTTGGAGCTTTGTGCGTTGCGCTATTATTTTCACTTATACTGTTAACGGTTGAAGTTAGGTTGCCCATCTATTTGAGTTTATTAAAGTGTTAGATCTTGCCGTTTTAAAATATGAAGAGTTTTATGAAAGTTTAATCAGTGACTAAATATTTAAGAGTGAGAGCTGGATGTTCGTTTATCATTGCACTGCAATAAACCAAAGTAGGCCTTTTGTTAAAATGGCTGCTATTGTCTGTGATCTGATTGTAAGGATGGCTTATCTGTTCTTGATTCTATAGTTGGCCTTTGTTAAGAACACGGGAAAACTTTTTTATGTAATACAAACAAGTTGTTCGTATTTTAACATTACATGATTTTTAAGAAGGTTGTTGACGAAAGCTATCTTTATATTATACTGGTATCCGTGAAGAAAGTTCAATCTTATGCTCAACCTCATTAATTATATATTTTTGGAAAGTTGAGAGATTAGATATCGGAGCTTTCTCCTAAATACAAATATTATATATACTGTTGTTCTGAGCTTGCTTCAAAATTGTGAAATCTTTTGTCTGATGCACAGCAGAGGGTTTGGTTTAAGGGGGAGGGGAGGGGAGGGGGTGAGAGAGGAGGTAATATCACAAATGGAATTTTTCGGAAATTATACTGCAGTGATGTCCCCCGCTGCTGGCTCTTAATTGCTTTTACATGTTGTAATAACTGGAATTGCAGCAAAAGGATAATTATCATTGTGGTTCGTTTTTCCTTGTGCGTGGAGCATTTCCGATTGAATGTTAATTTAATGGATAAAGTCTGGGACCAGAGACGGGCGCAGTTTCAAAGACGACAGCAGCATTTTTGCCAAGAGGCAGGGCCAGCACCTCCACAGCTCATGTGTAACCTAAACATAAGGCAGCCATTTTCCGAATTTCAAATCACAAAAGATCACACCAAAACTAGCCTTTTTAAAACAGAATATTTAAAAATGTCCATAATTATAATTGTAGGGCTAAACTTAAACAGCGAGCAAACCAAACTATTGCGGGTACACTTACTTAATAACTCAGTTATTGAAGATGGTACAGATAGAAATATTTCTAATGGTTAAAAAAATGCCTGTAGGTAGTACGTTGAGAAATTACTTTAATAGGGAAGTTAGACATTTCATGAATTCAATCTTCTATATCATGGCGTGCTAACAAACAGTAGTTGTTGTTACGTTAGGTAATTAGTTCAAATTGCACTTTCTTTAATCTCTTTAAAGATTCATGAAGAGATATGGGAATAAAGCTATTGGGTCCGTTTTGTTCTGGAGTTGGAGTGATTCCAATACGAATTTCCCATTTTATAAAACGATAGATTCAGCTTTCGATTTGCTTAAAAAAAAGTTTTGTACATTCGTAAATGTAAAGAGAAAGCAATCAAGTTAACGTAGAGACAGCTTTAGATCAATCATATACGACTTTATTTTCTGTTTTGGGCAGATAACTTTCAATTTAGTCTTGTTGAAACATGGGTTCGAGTGATACTGAAACACCGGAAGTCGTTGTTGTAATACTGGAAGGCTTTCTCCACGTATTCAAATAAGATCAGTAACCTCTCCTTTTTTGGATAACTTAATACTCGAAGATCTCTAAAGGTGTTTGTCTCGAAACGACTCTACGCGATTCGCATGTTGCAAAGTGTGAAAGAGTATCTTTGAAATCGCAATCGGTCGCTCTCTGCCCGCCCTGTTGCAACTGGAAGAGTCATTGTTGTTCCCAGAGGTGTGGGTTCGCCTGTGGCAGACTGCCCGCCATCGCCCACCAGTTATGCCTGTCCAATATATTTGACCGAAATACTTTACCAGAAGTGATTAAGGCACTTTAAGAAACGAAACAACACAGACCGAGAGCAGAAAAAAACACAAACCGTCGTCATTTCCAAAGCCTGCAAAATTAAATCGGGATGTCTTGAGTATTACTGGCTCCAGTCCTGGTCCCTAATGTATCTAACAATCTAAAAACGCATAAAGAAATTCAAGGGACAGAATGGGATATTCTGGGCGACCGTGTTAGGGACGCCATTTTTGACAGGGATATGTGCACGTACCCAGAACAGTTTCAACAAAACAAAATCCGACCTCACAATATGCTTTTTGTACACAACAAAAAAAAAGCAAGTAATTGGGGCGGGCGAGTGAGAGAGAGAAGAGAAGCGCTGTTCCATGTCTTGGATTTACCAGTCTGAGTTGCAAGTCTGTTGTGACATTGCAACTAAGGAATGCAGGGCGTGCGATTGCTCAAACAGCCTGTGCCTGGAGGTGGATTAATGTGCTCCAAGCGATTGCATCATCCCAGCTCCCACTGGGGCCCCTCAAACCTTTTCCAGCTGAAAAGTAGCCAAAAATAAACCAATTATGAAACTGCACAAACACTGCTGATCCTATTGTAAGCGTATATAAAGAACTGTAGTCAACCGTTCTCTCCTTTTAATGCATTTATTTAAAAAAAGTGATAGTGGTCAGGTTTAAAAATATTTTTTAAGGTCACCAACTAATTAAATATAAACCATCCTAGCAGTTGTAATTTACCATGATGTTATTAGTCTGACGGCGCATTCATACGCTATCCATCGAAGGCGAAGAGATTGCTCCAGTTTGGAGAGACAGATCTTGCTTGCATTTCCCAAACACAAGCTGAGTTGGTAGAGATTCATTAACACTCTGACAAGAGGATGTTTGTGCGGTGACGTTACGACACATGCGCACAAAAATCACCAGTTACTTCTGTCACCATTAACTCTATTTCTAAAGTCCTTCCAGGGAGGAATGACTAATTGTGTGTGGGGGGTGGGGGTGAACTTAGGCTCTTACCCTCGCCGCCTTCCTACATCTTCAACAGCAGAACCAGCTTTATACAATATGTGATTTGATGTTGACTATTTCTGTCTGCAGCCACTGAGTGGAAAACACTAACGAATGGTGTGTGAGTGCATCCTTGAAGAGTGCAGGAAATCTAGATTAGTGTTAAAACAATGAGTTCTTACAACGGTTGAAATATTTCTTTCCACTTCTGCCATTGTACATAATTCCCAGTTCCAATTGGAATGACAATTTGAGACAGTTCAGTCCTTTGGATCCGGGCAAATAACTACTGTGAGATCTGATAGAGCAGTCAAAATTAAATCCTGGTATATTTTTAAAAAAAGTTTCCCTGCACCGTCCCAAATGATATAATACTTTTTTTCCCAAATGTCTCTATTTTCAGCAATTTTCTTTGATGTGTTCTTAACAAGAAGAATTATATATGTGTCCATGCACATCAGGTTTTAATCAAAAAATCTTACAATATAGCAAACCTGTACCAAACTCTGGTTTGCCCTCAGCTAATTCATGTTCTTTGCAGGTTAGCCCAATATTGAAGACACTTAAAAGATCTGAAAATAGTTTGAGGAACTTCAATTACAGTGATAAGTTGGAAAAGCTGAGTCCAAAGGGTTGGGATTTCAAAGGGACTTGGGCATTGTAGGTAGGGAGAAATGTTATGCTGGTAGAAGGGTTAAGAACCATAAGAGACTTTTTTTTGCCAATTTCCTTAAATATAATGGTGACATGAGTAAAATCTTTTTTACTGAGTGGTTAGGATTTGGAATGCACTTCCTGAGCATACAGTGGAGACAGATTTAATCAAAACCTACAAAAGGATTAGATAATTATTTGAAGAGAAAATTTATTGTAGGCCTGTAGAAAGAAGGTGGGAGTGCAGCATGTGGAACTAGGTGAGTTTGGTGCAGTCATTCAAGGCCAAATGTCTCCTGTGTTGTAACAATTTTCTATTCCTATAATAATACATTGGTCAGATTGGGGAAGAAATAATAAAGATAAATCAGGTGTTGTTTGCAACAGTCACTTTGCATTTCAAAAGTTATATTTTGCGGGGAAAACCGACCAAGATAAGAAGGTTCATTGTTTTGAGGGCTTGGCAAAGAAGGAATTTGAGGTGATTTTGGGATATATCTTGATTACAGTATATGAAGGAATGAGAACATATTGTTACTTTTGATGCTTCAGAAGAGTGAGAGGTAATTTCAGTGGGGCACTGATCATAAAACCCTTATTTAAACATATTATTTGATGGTTTAATGGCTAGAGATAAGAGAATTGATTTAGAGAGGTAGTTTTTTTTTACTTGTTCCCTTTCAATGCTGTTGTAATGGCTTTTCCCAGATGGATTAATGTTCAAAGATTGGTCTAAGGCATCCATTTTGCATTAGATGCTAATATCTTTGAAACTTTTGTATTAGAATTTGTTTCTGAATTTTTTTAAAGGGCTTATGCTAAATTTCTTCTTTAATTTATGTATTTGGTAATATTTTATGCCTATCACTCTCATGATATTCCTGCTAATGTATGTTACTTAGGCTTTACAATAGCTTTGAGAAATAGTATGTTACATTGAATTGTCTATAGAGCTCCCACAGTTGAATTCATCATTGAAGTTTTGTTTTATGGGATACAAAATAATAATTGGTCTGAACCTGCTCATGTTTTCAGTTATGAGATGATATGTGTAGATTATAAATGAGTTAATATGTGATCTCAAAACAATATTTTTATATTCCACCTTTTGGAGAAAAAGAACTCTCGAATTAAGCTGTTATAAGTTTGGTCATCTCATCATTTTTTTTCCCATTGGCTACTGTCAAGTGAACTGTGAAAAGTAAAACTGAAACTCCTCTTACTCTGTATATCCTGTGATGTACAGGTCTTGCGCAATCTGAACTTTAAATTTGATTGGCTAGCCACTTGGAAGAGAATTCAAAAATTAGGTCCTTAAGGCTGCTACCAGTACTTCATTCCAGTATGTCCAGCTCTGGATTGTATCTTGCAACATGAGCCATGACAAGCATCAGTGGTACTAGCACGGATCTTACGTAGTATGAAAGCAATTTCAAATTTCAGCCATCAACATTAAGAAGAAGACTTATTAATTACAAAAGGGCATTTTTGGTTGCAAGATGAGTGAATTCAGTAAATATGCATAGTATATTGCATATTATAATGTTATAATCCTAGCTGATATTATTACTGGACAAATCTGATCCCATATAGTTTTTTTTTATCAAGATGATCTTTCATTGAAACACAAGCATGCAATGGTCCAAATTTTAATTTAACAGTAAAACATTTAACAATTTAACAATAATACATATCATGTAAATGAAAGATAAAATTGAATAGACCAAACAATACAATACAGCACATGAACAGGTCCTTCAGTCCATCAAGTCTGTGCCGTTAAAATTTGAAATACACTGTAACATAAAATCCTATTAATGCCAAAAGTGCTTTTTAAAAAAATACTCTCATAAGACAGAATTCCCTTCCCTTCTCCATGTCTACCACTTACTTTAATTGTGACCTCAAGAAAAGTTTTGAGAATCTGATAGCCTCAAGTTGAGGCCTTCATATTTCTTAGACTCTCTCAGCCTCAAATAACCCCTTCATGGTTTTAACAAAGCACTGATGGTCTGGAACTTTTAAGTAAACTCCTTACACCGAAGTAACCTATCTCCTTTTCCTTGTTTTACTCATCCAGTTTCAGCCAAGACTCCTGAAAACTGCCTTAAGCTGAAACTAAAAAGCTTTTTCCCAAAGTGTGGATGTTTCCCCCAGCCCCAAAATGTTCCAGAATCATCTATCCAAAAGCCTAAGGCACTGCACTGTGTTTATTTTGTACACTGTTAAACTCTCATAATGTAAACAAATTCCCATTAGCCTTCTCCAGCTGCGTACCAGACTGTTTTAAAACAAACATGGCTGCAGAAATACCTACAAATAAATTACACAACCCCTTTAGAAATACAGAACCCCATAGACCACTAGTTTAAAATTAAACAATCCAAAATAAATGTATTAAAATATAAATTTCATCCCTTATATCACAGTTATTGTTGTATTTGGGAGATCAGCACCCAGCAATAAAACTATCTTTCGAAGGTCTACTTAAATGTAATTATTAGTTTTATTACAATAGATGAGTAGTTGTGTGGAACCAAAGGAAACTGAGTTATCCTGTAAAGATAATCGGTAAATCTCTAATTTTCCTGATGGTTAACCCTGGATTTTAACACATACAAATAGAAACAGAATTCTATCAATATTTATTTTTACATTTAAAATAAAACAGCCCAAAATCATTAACCAGATATGTTTGTCACTTCAACTAAATAAAGATTGTTCATATGTAGCAACTGAAGATTCTGTAGGTCTGACACAAACAGGATGTTTTGCTTATTCATGCACTCATCAGTCTTGATGAAGTCTACCAACTTGGTCCTATCCCTTAGTAGCTATCTCTGTAGAAGGATTTGCCACAAAACTTCCTTCTCTGATTAGTTTTGTGCTGAGCTGAGTAGTCTAATATTTATTACAGAGGCTGTATCTGTGCCATATTTCCAACCAGTCCATGCTGTTGTTTGTGATTCATTTGAGCCATCTCTTACCTTCCCTCATTTAAATCTACTACTGTAACACTCTGTTCCCTTCACATATGCTTGTCCAGCTTCCCCTTAAATGCAACTATATTATTTGCTTGAGCTACTCCCGTATGCTGCAGTTTATTAACGTACATTAAAGTTAATTCTTTCGTTGACTGTTGGAGGTGTGAAACATTGACGTTGCGTACAGTGACGAACACGTTCTAACTCTGAAAAAAAAACAAATAATGACTGCTATTATTTGTTTATTACTTGCCAAGCCAAAGAAGTGCAAGTGGGCAACTGACACTTGTTACCATTGTTGAGAACAGATCCAGGCAATTGTTAAAAATGTCAGATGATGTGGACAAAACTGGAGGTGTACAGAATTTTGTGACTGAACTTTGGTAAATGATTCATTAATTTCCAAATTTTGAGTTTGCTGTTGTTTCTTTTGAACACTTGCCAATATTTGTATTCCAGTCCTGCTGTGTAAAGCACAAATTGCTATGTTAGCTCAGATTATTTAAATCATTATTTTGATCTTGTTCGTATTGAATCATTTTCATTCCCAAATATCACACAGTTTTTTATATGTAGTGATGAACTAAAGTCTGGGGAAAAGGGAACAGAGGAAGGAATTAATGTCAGAATTGGTATACAGACAATGACCGGAAGGGACAGAGAATAAAAGTATAAGAGCAAATCAGCCGATAAGACGAGGTTACAAAAAATAACAGAAGGTCAAAATCTAAAGCTACATGAATGCATGTAGCTTTCAAAACAAAACAGATGAACTAGTAGCTAAATAAGTACAATTTAGTGGCCATTAATGAAATGTGACTGTAGGATGACCTAGTTTGGTACCTGAAAATTGAATGGTATGTGACATTTAGGAATGACTCCACAGAGCCAATATCCCATCACCAAATCATCTTTTATTTACACATGCATAGTACGTGACACTGGTCTAACTTCCTCAGAGCCTGCACTAAATGAACAGAACCTCTCCACCCCTGTTTGTATCTGTCAGCCAGGGCTCTCTGATTGGGGCTGTTAATCCTGGTCCAATTGGTACTATATTCTGAGGTGCACCTGGCTGACCTCATTACAATCACTGCAACAGGAAGTTAAGATAGAATGGAGGAGTGGCTCTGATAATTAAAGATGGCATTAGCACAAGAGAGAGGGATGATCTAAATTCAGGAACCAGGACAATCTGGGTAGAGATGAGAAATGATAAAGGCAAGAGGCCACTTGTGAGATTTGTGGTTAGACCTCTTAACTAACCAAATGGTAGGACAGGTAACAAGGAAGAAAGAATGGGAGCTTGTCAGAAGGGTACGGCAATTATCATTGGGGATTTTACATTGCACGCCGACTGGTAAAATCAGATGGGGCAAATTTAATCTGGATGACTAATTCATTGAATGTTTTTTAGACCAGCGTGTTAGGGCACTGACCAGAGAACTAGACCTGGTTTTGACCAACGAGATTGGATTATTTACCGATCTCATAGTAAGCGTGTCCTGGGTAGCAGCAACAGTATTATGATTGAATTCTGCATATAGTTTAATGCAGAGTAGTGTGGTTTTAAGGTTACTATTTTGAATTTAAACAAAGGCAATTATGAGCGCATGAAAGCAGACTTGCAAAATTTATGAGTAGATAGATTAGATTACTTACAGTGTGGAAACAGGCCCTTCGGCCCAACAAGTCCACACCTAGAGTGAACTGGCTGTTTAGGTTAAGAGATGCAGCAGTAAATATTTTAAGGGGCCATTTCAAGAAAGATCAGAATAGGTATATTTCTATAAATAAGAATAATTCTAGGGGATGGACCTGCCATCTGTGGTTACCGAAAAAAGTTAAAGATGGATTCAAACTTATATGATTTAATTCTAACTGTGCAAAAGTAGATGGCAGATAAGAAGATTGGAAGAATATGAAGAAAAGCAATTCCTATAAGCTTAATAAAGAGGTAAAAACTAGATGTAAGAGAAAGTTACCCAAAATATAAGAACAGATAATAAAAGGTTCTTAAGAGACTTACAGAAGAGTTAACAAAGTAAATATTTGTCCGATAGAAAATGGGGACTTAGTAATGAAGAATAAGAAGATGACAGATGAATTGAACACACATTTTATGTTAGCTTTCATGAGAGATGATACAAGTAACTCCCTGGAAATAGTTGTAAATCTGGAATTGAAAGGGAAAGAGGAACTCAAAATTAAAATTTACTTGAGGAATAATATGGAGGAAATTGGTGGAACTGCAAGTTGACAAGTCCCCGGGTCCTGATGAATTTCATACCAGGGTCTTAAAATAAGTAGCTTGTGAGATAGTTGATGTGTGTTTATTTTAATTTTGCAAAAGCTCATTAGATTCGTGGAAGGTCTCTTTATATTGGGAAATAACTAATGTAATTCCTTTAATTGAGAAAGGAGGGAGGCAAGATGGTGGAAGCCAGTTAGCTTCATGTCTGTCATAGTGAAAATGTTAAGCTATTTTTAAAGATGTTATAACAGGACAGTTGAATAAGTTCAAGACAATCAGGCAGAGCCAGCGTACTTTTGTTTAAGGATAATCGTTTGACTTCATTTATTGGAGTTCTTTGAAGAAGTTAGTTTTGCTGTGGATAAAAGGGAACCAGTGGATGGATGCATTATACTTGGATTTCTAGAAAGCATTTGATAAGACACTACATCAAAGAATATTTTGGAAAATAACAACTCATGGTATGGGAGCAACATATTGGCATGGATAGAAGTTTAGCTAACTAATAGAAAACTGAGAGTTGGAATGAATGGGTTATTTTCAGACTGACAGGTTGGCACATAGTGTCAGGGGATCAGTGCTGGGGCCCCAACTCTTTACAATTTATATAAATAACTTGATGATAAAGGGACCAAAAGTTTGGTAATTAAATTTGTTGATGACACAAAGAAAGGTAGGGAATATGGTGGGCAAAGATCGGAAAATGGAGTTTAATGTAGGCAAGTGTTGGAATTATCCATTTTGGTAATAAGAAGAGGAAAAAATAGTCTAAATGGTAAGAGGTTGCAGAAGGATGTGGGTGTCCTAGTGAATGAAATGCAGAAACAATAAATGTTCAAGAAAGCAAATAGAATGTTATGTTTTATTGTGAGGAGAATTGAATGCAACAGTAAGACGGTGATGTTTCAGTTGTGCAGGGAATTTGTGAGATCATATCTGGGTTACTGTGTAAAGTACTGATCACTGTACCTTTGGAAAGCAGTTAATGAGTTGGAAGCAGTTCAGAGAAGGTTTACTGTATTTTGAATGAGCAGATTGCCTTATGAGGAAAGGCTAAGCCTGTACTCAGTGGACGAGGCAAAAGTGAGGACTGCAGATGCTGGAAACCAGAGCTTAGATCTGAGTGGTGCTGGAAAAACACAGCAGGTCAGGCAGCATCCGAGGAGCAGGAATATCGACATTTCGGGCAAAAGCCCTTCATCAGGGCTTTTGACCGAAACGTCGATTTTCCTGCTCTTCGGATGCTGCCTGACCTGCTGTGCTTTCCCTGTATCCAGTGGAGTTTGGAAGAGTCAGAGGTGACTTAATTGAAACATATAAGGTCCCAGGAGACTAGATCAGGTGGGTGTGGAAAGGGATGCTTTCTCTTGTGGAAGAATCTAGAACTTGGGGTCATAGTTCAAAAATAAGGGGTCACCCATTTAAGGCACAGTTGAGGAAAAATGTTTTCTCCCAGAGGGTTCTGAATTTTTGAAATTTACAGCTTCAAAAGGCAGGCGACACAGTTATGAAATACGGAATCTTGATTACCACGTGGGGAAGTAAGAATGTAGTGCTGAGGTTAAAATCAGATCAACCATGATCTAATTGAAAGGCAGAGCAACGTGAAAGGCCTAGTGACCTACTCTTGTTCCTATGTTCATAACCCAACATTATTCTGACATTTTTTCAAACAATGGATTTATAGCTCTACTAAATCAGTCTTTAACATTCAAGTGAGTAAAGACCCAGTGTTCAGTTCAGTAAATTGACCCACTTATTTCAGTTTCAGTTGAATGTAACTGTGCAAGAATATTTGACCACTTTAATAGAGTATTAAGTAAAGTAATTGAAAGCAAATCAAGACATCAAATTGGATACTTATTTCTGATCCTTTATCCACTTCTTTCTGGTTAATATATTACAGGGACCATATTAGGAAGTATTTTGGGCAATGTCTGCAGGTGTTGTAAAGCCTTTCAGTGTTTTACATTTAGGATAACTTCTAACTTGGAGGCTAATCCCAGTGGCATGTACTCCCTTGTAAGGTGTATATGAACATTTACTAGGAACACTTATCTGAATTTCACCAGGATTTGCTTTGGCAAGCTGTCATTAGACCAGCTGCTGAATTACTGAAGCAATCATCATTTCTAAAAATAGAGTCATAAACATGCGAGAAGATCCATGGGTTTCATTTTATTTTAGTAAATGGAGACATTACTTTGAGGACTTTAGTTCTTTCCACAGAGTGAAATGCGGATGGATTAGGCACTATATATTGTTTAGTAGTAGTCTTAAATACTATTTTACATTACTTTAAATATTGAAATCAATTGGAATATTTTAAATTTTGTTGGGCCTGCCTTTAGTATGAAATTTATCTTGAATTTTAGAAAATTCCTCCTCCTGCTTCAAAACATATTACACTGTTCACACCACTGAATACAATTGGGTATGTGGCAAACCACTTATGGTGTGAAATCTTTTGAATGTTTGCTTTAAAGCTATCTGTTAGGAGAGGCAGGAGAGTGAGAGGTTTAGCTTTGGTGCCTAGAACATAATGGATATGGTGTAGCCTGGCATTTTATTTGTGGATTTCTGCTTGGCCTCAAATTAATACCTTGATCAGATTTGGCTAACAGAGAAAAGACTGAGCATTAATTTGAGGGGTATTTATCTGCTAACAATAAATTGCAATGCACATTTTCAGTTTTCAGTAAAATAGTGCATATTAGTTGTGTTTTTCTCTTGACTAGATGTGTATCATTTGCAAATGGTTGACAAGATAATATTTATTGGAATAAAAGCAAAATATTGTGTATGCTGAAGATCTGAACAAGCTCAAATTTGGAAAAACTCTATTCTGGCAACATCTGTGGATAGAGAAACAAAGTTAACATTTTGAGTCTGATTTGACTCGTTCGAACCTTGAATTCTGAATATTTTGTTTGAATATTGTATGGAACTTTCCTATTTGGTCAAATAATATCTTGTTCTGAAGGTAGAACCTATTAGCTTTCCATTTGTTTCAAAAATCATTACAAGAATTGACCAATTTCAAATGTAGTTTACATCTTTACAAAAATCTCTAATTGCATGCAGAGAGTACTAAATAAAGAGTGAAAAGTAATAGAATTTAGACTATCAAAATTAAACCTATGACTTAAAATCAAAACCTTTATTCTTCTACTGTGTCACTTTTAGGTGATTGCATTTACAAAGCATTGACAGTACTTAAGATCCTGATCAAAGTCTCTGAGGATAAACAGAAATTGCTGGAGAAACTCAACAGATCTGAAAATATCTTTGGGAGGAAAGCACAGTTAACATTTTGAATCCAGTGACTCTGATGAAGTGACTCGAAACGTTAACTATGCTCTACCAGACCTGCTGAGTTTCTCCAGCAATTCTGTTTTTATTCGGGTCTGGCCTCCACCATTCTTTGTTTTATTTTAAGGTCTCTGGGATGCTTTTGGAGGTAGAAATGTTGAGTAGCTTTAATTAGTTCTGATGGAGGTGCAGCCAAGAGTAATCAAAAATAGAAAATAAATTGGTTTAAATCAAATTGATGTGTAAATGAATAAATTATTCTATTCTTGGTTTTGGGAGGAAAAAGAAATGTTATGACATACTGAGCTTGGTTCTTGCACTGAGGAACATATTGTGAGCAGTGTGACACAGATGTTTGTTTCATGCAACTAAAGATGCATACCATTGACATAAATTTGATTGCATCAGTATATATGGGGCATGCATTCAGACTCACTATAAAATTCCAGCAATTTTAAAAATAATCAAATGCATGGGCACCGCACAGTATAGGTAGTGGGTATGATTCAGTGATGCAGGACTTGGTTTGTTTTTCATTTTAAAGGCACATGTTGTAATGATAAAGGCCTTAACTGATGATTTGATCTGGACTGTCTTTGTCCAGTTTGTTTCTAAAGTTTCCAATTACAATCTGCTTAGTCGACAGTTTGAAGAGTCTGAGAAGATAGATGATTTAATATATGTATCTGCTGTCCACTGTTCATGCCAGTGACTTGGCTAGAAATGGAATTTACTAATTGTCTTGAAGAAATGAGCTGTCAGTAAGCCGAACATATCTGAGTGTTTTGGCAACAGGATTTTTTTCACTAAGTATATTCAGCTATTTTACCACTGCCTCTGAAAATCAAAAATGTCGAGATGTTATATTGCAGAGGAACATGAGCCATGGAGTGAAGAAGAATGCAATGTGTTTGAAATGCATCGTGGCATGCTGTCTGGTATCCATCATTTTGCTGTACAGTGACCATGTCCTAAATGAGTGTGCAATGTTCTGTAATTAGGTGAAGTGACTAACCCCTGAACTAAGTAAGCCAAATTATGAGGCTGTGGCACATCATGTTGTCTGACTTGTAAGTTGTATACTAGTGGATCCATGAACATAATTGGACAGATTCCAGAACTCGCAAAAATAATGAAAAATTCATAAATTGTTCGTATATTTTGAGGTACTTAGTGGGAATGTAAGACTTTTGCCCATGTGTAATTGGAATTCCTGGATCTAAAGTTCCTCAAAGCTGTTTTAGGTCTGGCTATTTTAGGTACTCTCTGTAGAAACCTTTTCAAAGTAGGATGGAATTGACAAGAATGAAAGTTAAGAAAAGGCTGGAGAAACTTTGAGGATTGAAAAATCAGGAAAATTTAATTTGAAAAGGAGTTGTATATGTCTTTAATTCCTTTTTGTTGTTTCTGAATACTAAATGTGTCAGCCAGCCTCTGGTAGAGCATAATTTGTTGTATGAAATAAATCTTTCTCCCAGAGAGGTAATTATTAAACTAGCCTTTTGAGTTACATAGAACATAACAGCACAGTACAGGGCCTTCGGCCCTCAATGTTGTGCTGACCTGTGAAACCAATCTGAAGCCCATCTAACCGAGGCAATTTCATTTTTGTCCTTATGACTGTCCAATGAGCATTGAAACATCCTTAAGGTTAGCGAATTACTGTTGCAGGCAGTGTGTTTATAGCCCTACTACTCACTGGGTAAAGAAACTGCCTCTGACATCTGTCCTATATCTATCACCCCTCAATTTAAAGCTATGTCCCCTTATGCTAGCCATCAGCATCTGAGGAAAAAGGCTATCACTGTCCAACCTATCTAAACTTCTGATTGTCTTGTACGTCTCAATTAAGTCACTTCTTTTCTCTAACGAAAACAGCCTCAAGTCCCTCAACTTTTCCTCATATGACCTTCCCTCCATACCAAGCAACATCCTAGTAAATCTTCTCTGAACCCTTTCCAAAGCTTCCACGTCCTTCCTATAATGTGGTGACCAGAATTGCATGCAGTACTCCAAATGTGGCCGCACTAGTTTTGTATTGTCACAGCAGACCTCATGGTTCTGAAACTCAATCCCTCTACCAATAAAAGCTAACACACCGTATGTCTTCTTAACAACCCTATCAACTTGGGTGGCAACTTTCACGGATCTATGTACATGAACACCAAGATCTCTCTGCTCATCTATACTACCAAGAATTTTACCATTAGTCCAGTACTCTGTATTCCTTACAAAGTGAATCACCTCACACTTTTCCGCATTAAACTCCACTTGCCACATCTCAGCCCAGCTCTGCAGCTTATCCATGTCCCTCTGTAATCCACAATATCCTTTTGCACTATTCATAGCTGTACATCCACAACTTAGTGTCATCCACAAATTTACTAACCCATCTCTCTCCGCCCTCATCCAGGTCATTTATAAAAATGACAAACAGCAGTGGACCCAAAACAGATCCTTGCGGTACACCACTAGTAACTGAACTCCAGGATGAACATTTCTCATCAACTACCAACCTCTGTCTTCTTTCAGCTAGCCAATTTCTGATCCATACCGCTAAATCACCCATCATTCCATGCCTCCGTATTTTGTGCAATCGCCTACCGTGGGGAACCTTATCAAATGCCTTACTGAAATCCATATACACCACATCAGCTGCTTTACCCTCATCCATCTATTTGGTTACCTTCTCAAACAACTCAATAAGGTTTGTGAGGCATGACCTACCCTTCACAAAAATCATTCTCTGTTTCCTCAGGTGCACTGGACCCAGTCTCTCTGAATGACTGAGATGATGGGATCCTGTGTTCCGTTTGCTGATAACAATAAGTAATGTGGACCAGTAAAACGCAAGGTGGATACTCTATTATAGTGTGTTCTGGTCTTTAACAACTTGCTGTTTGGAAAAAAAAATCTTTTTTTTTAAACCACTTTTTTGTTTCTTTTACTAATTACTTGAAATCTGTGTCCCTGTTTCCTTTAAGCTGCACAGTTGCATGCAGGCATCCTTCCTAAAATGTAGGAACCAGAACCAGACACCATACCAGCTGAGACTGAACTAGTGTGTTATACAAGCTCAGCATAATGTCCTTTCTTTATTATGCAATGCCTCTTTTTAATAAAGCCAGACAGCTATAAAGTAAAAGCTACAACTTGAAAGGGGTGCAGGAGTAAAGGAATTTGGGTGTATATGTGCAGAAGTCATTAAAAGTGGCCAGGACAGTTTGAGAGAGCAGGTAATGAAACATTCAGGATGCTAAGCTTTGTTAACATGGTTATACTGTAGAAGAGCAATGGGGTTATGTCACAAGTATATACTGTGATTGCAGTGATTGCAATTGCAGGGGTGAACTTTGGCATCTTCAATGTGCACAATTCCCCTGAAACACTACTGAGGTTTTGTGCTTAAATCTAATGAGTGCATTTGTGGAGTTTGGTGTTTATTGGTTGGGATAAACATGATGGGCCAAAGGGTCTGTTTGTATGCTGTTTGACTCTATGACTAGGAAATAGTTCGGGCACTATCAATGTAACTTCTTTTAAAAGGGAAGGATGGGCCAAAGGTATTCAGATTCTGGATTAGTGGTGCTGGAAGAGCACAGCAGTTCAGGCAGCATCCAAGAAGCTTCGAAATCGACGTTTCGGGCAAAAGCCCTTCATCAGGAATAAAGGCAGTGAGCCTGAAGCTTGGAGAGATAAGCTAGAGGAGGGTGGGGGTGGGGACAAAGTAGCATAGAGTACAATGGGTGAGTGGGGGAGGGGATGAAGGTGATGGGTCAAGGAGGAGAGGGTGGAGTGGATAGGTGGTAAAGGAAATAGGCAGGTAGGACAAGTCCGGACAAGTCATGGGGACAGTGCTGAGCTGGAAGTTTAGAACTAGGGTGAGGTGGGGAAAGGGGAAATGAGGAAATTGTTGAAGTCCACATTGATCCCCTGGGGTTGAATTGTTCCGAGGTGGAAGATGAGGTGTTCTTCCTCCAGGCGTCTGGTGGTGAGGGAGCGGCGGTGAAGGAGGCCCAGGACCTCCATGTCCTTGGCAGAGTGGGAGGGGGAGTTGAAATGTTGGGCAACGGGCCGGTGTGGTTGATTGGTGCGGGTGTCCCGGAGATGTTCCCTAAAGCGCTCTGCTAGGAGGCGCCCAATCTCCCCAATGTAGAGGAGACCGCATTGGGAGCAACGGATACAATAAATGATATTAGTGGGTGTGCAAGTAAAACTCTGATGGATGTGGAAGGCTCCTTTAGGGCCTTGGATAGAGATGAGGGAGGAGGTGTGGGCGCAGGCTTTACAGTTCCTGCGGTGGCAGGGGAAAGTGCCAGGATTGGAGGGTGGGTTGTTTGGGGGCGTGGACCTGACCAGGTAGTCACGGAGGGAACGGTCTTTGCGGAAGGCGGAAAGGCTGAGGAGGGAAATATATCCCTGGTGGTGCGGTCTGTTTGGAGGTGGCGGATGATTTGGTTTATGCGAAGGTTGGTAGGATGGAAGGTGAGCACCAGGGTCGTTCTGTCCTTGTTATGGTTGGAGGGGTGGGGTCTGAGGGCGGAGGTGCGGGATGTAGACGAGATCAGTTGGAGGGCATGCGGGATGTAAGGTTTCCAGCGCTGCCTAGAAGATAAGCAAATAAAACTTTTATGACTGCTGGCAGATAGAAAATACAATACAGAATGTTCAGAAGAGAGGTGAACAGCAAATAAGAGAAGCAACTGGGGAAAATGAAATGAGGCAACAAAAAAAGAACACCCAGATCTTCTATACATATACAAATATTAAGAATGACTAACTGTAAAAGAAGTAGAACCGATTAGGGACAAAGAGGTTTTACACATCAAGGCAGTGGCATCACCAAGGAAGAAGATGCTGCTCAAGGCACAGAGAAAAGGCAGTTAATTCAGGACTGGGCAAAATGCACCCAAGGATCCTGAAAAAAAGTGACAATGGAAAGTGAAGAGCATTGTTTTTTCAATCTTCCTTATACTGGAGGTGGTGACAGAGGGATTACAGAATTGTAAATGTTGCTCACTTGTTTAAAAAATAAAGACGTGTCTAGCAATTACAAGGCAGACTACTCAACTTCAGAAGTGGATAAATTACTTGAAACAATATTTCAGAGCAAAGGTGATAGCCATGTCGGCAAGTGCAGGTTAATTAAAAGAGAATGAGGATGGACTTTGGAAGGACATATCAATTTTAACACATTTGTTTAACCTGGAGGGATAATTGAGTGTTAATGAGGGTTAATGATGTGATGTAAATAGAGACTTCCAGAAGATACCTGATACAGGGCCACACAGCAGATTAGAGTGAATGTCATGGCTTATCAAACAACAAAATGGTAACATTGATATGTAATTTATTGGGTGACAGTAAACCGAATATAGCATCCAAACAGTTCTAATGAAGAGTCACCTGATTCAAAACGTTAACTCTGCTTTCTTCCCACAGATGCTGCCAGACCTGCTGAGCTTCTCCTGTAATTTGTTTTTGTTTCAGATCTCTAGCACCCACAGTTCTTTGTTTTATTTTATTGCAATGAACAATGACTATTTCGCAGACTATAGGAAGATTTGTAGAAGAGTTCTCGAGGGGTCACTGTTGGGACGCTTGTTTTTCCTTATATTAATGAACTAGACCTTGGTGCACAAACCAAAACTTCAAAGTTTGCAGTTGATAAGCAAGTTTGAAGCATCATAAATTGTGAAGATAGTATAGGTTAAAAAAGACATAAGCAAGTTGGTGGAGAGGACAGACAGTTGGCAGACAAAATTCAATATGTAGGAATATGAGGTGATTCAGTTTGTTAGGTAGAACTTGGAGAAACAACATAAAATAACACAATCTCCTGCCAACCTTCTTAAACAAGTCATTGGCATCCCTAATGTACCCATTGTTTCTGCCTCTTTCCTATTCTCTGCTCTCATTGCTGATTTTCTCACCAACCTTTTAAGATAAGAGTGAAGGTGAACATTAAAAACTGTTAACATCGATATAATGTAGAAGAGCAATGGGGTTATGTCACAAATATATACTGTGATTGCAATTGCAGGGGTGAAACATCACTGAGGTTTTGTGCTTAAATCCAAGGAGTGAATTTGTGGAGTTTGGTGTTTATTGGTTGGGATAACCATTTACCTGCGCTTGACCCATAGCTGACTAGGCCCTTCCATTGAAGTGCTCATCTCGATGCTTCTTAAATCATAGAGTCATGGAGATGTACAGCACGGAACATGAGATAGCTTTGGCAAATAGAGTTAAGGAGAATCCAAAGGGTTTTTACTAATACGTTAAGGACAAAAGGGTAACTGGGGAGTGAATAGGGCCCCTCAAAGATCAGCAAGGCGGCCTTTGTGTGGAGCTGCAGGAGATGGAGAGATACTAAACAAGTATTTTGTATCAGTGTTTATTGTGGAGAAGGACGTGGAAGATGTAGAATGGGGCGGGGGGTGGAGTAGATAGTGACATCTTAAAAAATGTCCACATTACAGAGGAGGAGGTGCTGGATGTCTTGAAACGCATACAAGTGGATCTGATCAGGTGTACCCTAGAACTCTGTGGGAAGCTGGGAAAGTGATTGCTGTTGTATCATTGATTGTCACAGGTGAGGTGTCAGACTACTGGAAGTTGGCTAACGTGTTGCCACTGTTTAAGAACGGTGATAAGGACAAGCCAGGGAACTATAGATCGGTGAGCCTGACGTTGGTGGTGGGCACGTTGTTGGAGGGAATCCTGAGGGTCAGGAAGTACATGTATTTGGAAAGGCAAAGACTGATTACGGATAGTCAACATGGCTGTGTGTGTGTGGGAAATCATGTCTCACAAACCTGACTGAGTTTTTTGAAGAAGTAACAATGAGGATTGATGATGACAGAGTGGTGGACGTGATCCTTATGGACTTCAGTAAGGCGTTTGACAAGGTTCCCCATGGGAGACTGATTAGCAAGGTTAAATCTCATAGAATATAGTGTATGCACTTAATGGTAAGGTCCTGGGGAGTATTGCTCAACAAAGAGACCTTCGACTGCAGGTTCATAGCTCCTTGAAAGTGGAGTCGCAGGTAGATAGGATAGTGAAATAGGCGTTTGGTATGCTTTTGTTTATTGGTCAGAGTATTGAGTGCAGGAGTTGGGAGGTCATGTTACGGCTCTACAGGATGTTGGTTAGGCCACTTTTGGAATGTTGCGTGCAAATTTGGTCTCCTTCCTATCGGAAGGATATTGTGAAACTTGAAAGGGTTCAGAAAAGATTTACAAGGATGTTGCCAGGGTTGAAGGATTTGAGCTGTAGGGAGAGGTTTAATAGGCTGACGCTATTTTCCCTGGAGAGTTGGAAGCTGGCAGGTAACCTTATAAAATCATGAGGGGCATGGATGGAAAAATTGACAAAGTCTTTTCCCTGCAGTGGGGGAGTCCAGAACTCGAGGGCATAGGTTTAGGGTGAGAGGGGAAAGATATAAAAGAGGCCTGAGAGACAATTTTTTCACGCAAAGGGTAGTATGTGTATGGAATGAGCTGCCAGAGGAAATGGTGGAGGCTAGTACAATTGCAACATTTAAAAGGCATCTGGATGGGTATAAGAACAGGAAGGGTTTGGAGGGATATGGGCCGGATGCTGGCAGGAGGGACTAGATTGGTTTGGGATATCTGGTTGGCATGGATGAGTTGGAACAAAGGGTCTGTTTTTGACCTGTACATTCTATGACTATGACTCTATAACTAGCCATTTGAATACAGAACTGGCTCTAAAGCAGAAGACAGATAGTGATGGTGGAGGGTTGCTTTTCAGACTGGAGGCCTGTGACCAATGGAGTGTCACAAGGACCGGTGCTGGGTCCATTACTACTTGTCATTTATATGAATGATTTGGATGTGAGCATAAGAGGTATAGTTGGTAAGTTTGCAGTTGACACCAAAATTGAAGGTATAGTGGACAGCGAGAAAGGTTACCTCCGCGTACAACGGGATCTTGATCAGATGGGCCAATGGACTGAGAAGTGGCAGATGGAGTTTAATGTAGATAAATGTGAGGTGCTGCATTTTGGGAAAGCAAATCTTAGCAGGATTTCTACACTTAATGGTAGAGTCCTATGAAGTGTTTCTGAACAAAGAGACCTTGGAGTGCAGGTTCATTAGCTCCTTGAAAGTAGAGTTGAAGGTAGATAGGATAGTGAAGAAGGCATTTGGTATGCTTTCCTTTATTAGTCAGAATATTGAGTTCCAGGAGTTGAGAGGTCATGTTGTGGTTGTACAGGACATTAGTTAGGCCACTTTGGAATATTGCATGAAATTCTGGTCTCCTTCCTATTAGAAGGATATTGTGAAACTTGAAATGGTTCAGAAAAGGTTTCCAAGGATGTTGCCAGGGTTGGAGGACTTGAGCTCTAGGGAGAGGCTCAACAGGCTGGGGCTGTTTTCCCAGAAGCGTTGGAGGCTGAGGGGTGACCTCAGAGGTTTATAAAATCATGAGGGGCATGGATAGAATAAGTAGTTAAAGTCTTTTCCCTGGTGTGGGGGAGTCCAGAACTAGAGGGCATAGGTTTAGGGTGAGAGGGGAAAGATATAAAAGAGACCTACAGGGCAACTTTTCACGCAGAGGGTGGTGCGTGTATGGAATGAGCTGCCAGAAGAAGCGGTGGAGGCTGGTAGAATTGCAACATTTAAAAGGTATTTGGATGGGTATATGAATAGGAAGGGTTTGGAGGGATATGGGCCGGGTGCTGGCAGGTGGGACTAGATTGGGTTGGGATATCTGGTCGGCATGGATGAGTTGGATCGAAGGGTCTGTTTCTATGCTGTACATCTCTATGACTCTATGACTGTCCTGTGCTCCTATATTCTACTCCCCAGTTAACGAAGGCAAGCATTCAGTTTGCCTTTTTCACCACCCTGTCTACTTGTGTTGACACCTTCAGGGATCTATGGCCTTGTATGCTAAGGTGTCTTTGTTTCCTCAGGACTTCCTAGGAACCTACTGTTCATTGTGTGTGTATCCCTCTCTTATTCAACGTCTCAAAGTGCATCACCTCACATTTATCAGGATTAAATTCCATTTGTCATTTTTCCACTCAATTTATCTAATGATCAGTATCAGACTGTAAGGCTGAGATCATCCTCCTCACTGTCAACAGCATTCTCAATTTTCACGTTATCTGCAAACTTACTAATTATACCTTATACATTCACATTCAATTTGATAATGTACAAAACAAACAGCAAGGTTCCCAGTATCCCTGTGGTATACCTCTGGTCAAGGTTTCTCATCAGGCAAACGGTCCTTCAATAAGACCCTTTGCCTCCTATTTGCAAGTCAATTTTGGGTCCAGTTTGCCAACTGCCTTAGATTCGGTGCGGCACGGTGGCACAGTGGTTAGCACTGCTGCCTCACAGCGCCAGAAACCCGGGTTCATTTCCCGCCTCAGGCGACTGACTGTGTGGAGTTTGCACGTTCTCCCCGTGTCTGCGTGGGTTTCCTCTGGGTGCTCCGGTTTCCTCCCACACTCCAAAGATGTGCAGGTTAGGTGAATTGGCCATGCTAAATTGCCCATAGTGTTAGGTAAGGGGTAGATATAGATGTAGGGGTATGGATGGGTTACGCTTCGGCGGGGCGGTGTAGACTTGTTGGGCCGAAGGGCCTGTTTCCACACTGTAAGTAATCTAATCTAATCTAATTCCATGGGCTCTTACCTTTTGGGCCAGCATTCCATGTGGGACTTCATCCAAGGCCTTACTGAAGTCAAACTACATCAACTCAACTACCCTCAATGTATTTAATCACCTTGTCAAAAAACTCAAATTAGACATCATCTCTCTGCTGACCGTCCCTGATCAATCCCTGCCTTTCCAAGTGTTGATTCATCCTGTCACTCAGAATTTTTTCAGTAATTTTCCTTCCACTGACATCAGACTAACTGTCCTATAATTACTTGGCCTATCCTGCTAGCCTTCTTGAACAAAAAACCACATTAGCTATCCTCCAGTCACCTGGTGCTTCACCTGTGGCCAGCAAAGTATTAAATATTCCCACCAGACCCACAGCATCCTTCCTCCTTGTCTCCCATAGTAGCCTGGATTACATCTTATCAGGCTGTGGAGATTTATACATCTTTAACCCCACTAAAATATCCAATACTACCTTTTTACTAATCTTAATATGTTCTAGAACCTCACCATTTCAACTGTAATCCCAGTTATAATGTTTTTCTTTACTGTGAATGCAAGTGAGAAGTATTCATTTACAACCTCATCGTCCTCTGGCTCCATGCACTGGTTTGGTCTCTATTAAGACTCCTATTTCTATCGTAATCCTCATACACTTAATACACTTATAAAAAGCCTTGGGGTTTTCTTGATCCTATCTGTCTCTTTGACCTCCTATTGCTTTTTTAAGCAATCCGTTACACTCTTTATACTTCAAGGGCGAGGAGAAAGTGAGATAAAATGCTGGAGATCGGAGTTCAGAATGTGGTGCTGGAAAAGCACAGCAGGTCAGGCAGCATCGGAGGAGCAGGGGAATCGACGTTTCGGGCATAAGCCCTTCTTCCTCCTCCCTCTACTGTGTTTTGTTATCAATCTTTGACTCCAATTCATTTGGTCCAGCTCGATTCTTAGCTCATTAATACTGACTTTGCATCAGTTTATTATTCTGTTTTTAGATTTGTCAATCTCATTTTCCATCGTTACTGCTATCCTTATTATACAATAATCATTCTTCCAAAAATTTTCCTGTCGACACTATCTATAACGACCATTTTTTTGAGGCAAGTCTTTGTGAATGTAACAAATTGCATTTCCCCATGGCAATGAGTGCTTGCAATTCATCAAACTTAATTATCACACTATGTACATTGACATATATCCTCAGCAACATGGATTTAACTAGATTTGGAGGTGCTGGTGTTGGACTGGGTGTACAAAGTTAAAAATCACACAACACCAGGTTGTAGGCCACAGCCACCTGATGAAGGAACAGTGCTCCAAAAGCTAGTGCTTCCAAATAAATTAGTTGGGCTATAACCTGGTATTGTGTGACTATTGTTGGGCTATAACCTGGTAACTTTGAATTTAACTTGATTAGTTTCTCCTGTTCTCTAAACCCACCTTTTAATTAAATAATCCCTGTTCTGGTAATAAGTTGAACCCTACTGGCAGTGATTGACTAAATCAACATCTCTAAAACAGATTGGCTGGTCTTTGTGACATTGCTATTTGTGGGAGCTTGCTGTGCATAAATTTGCTGCCACATTTCGTACTTGCAGTTTAAAAGTACCTAATTGGGTGCAAAGTGTTTTAGCTTTGGAAGCTTTGTTGAGGCCTTGGAAAGTGCTGAGTGGTGAAAGGTGCTATAAATACAAGTCTTTTATCACTTGAAACTGTGAATGACACTGTTTAAATGCAAATCTTGCTTACTTTTGTACTGCAGTCGCTATTGTCGAGTAGATATGAACAGCAACAGTGTACAAACAAAATTCCACGAAGAGCAACCATATGATCAATTTGCATGTTTTTGGTGGTGCTGGTTGAATGGTGAAAATTATTGGTCATGATTGGGAGACAAATTCATTGAATAGTGTCTTGGAAGCTTTATTCCCTGAACTGATGTTCATCATTCTCTTCTGAAAGCAGTGTTCAGCTAAAACTGTACAGCGGTGTCCTGAAATTCAGCAAAGGAGGATAAGAAGTGAAATGTGGCACTTAACTCTTGCCATGTGGGAGATAACCAACTTAGCACAGTAGATGGATCAAACCTATAGCTATTTTGTGTGTAGCGTGGAATTGTACCAGCAGATTCGTAGGGAAGTCACAATTGATAGTAAGAATTAGTAATAGTTTAAACTCCATTGGTAGGTACTGAGGAAAGTTGTCACAGCAGTGAATTATTAAAGATATTTAGATATCATTTAGCATCAACTGCGTATTTTATTCACTGTTCTTGCATTGTTAGGCGAAGGAAATCATCCAAAGAAAGGTGTTTACCAATGCAGAAGCCTAACTATCAGCACCGTCTAACTGTCCAGATAACCTTTTCAGTTTCAAAATAAAGACATAGAGAGCCTTTCACAACCTCTATCCCAATGCATTTTACAGTGATGACTGTCACTCTGGAAAGAAATGCAGAAGGAAGTGAGGACTGCAGATGCTGGAGATCAGAGCTGAAAATGTGTTGCTGGAAAAGCGCAGCAAGTCAGGCAGCATCCAAGGAGCAGGAGAATCGGCGTTTCGGGCATGAGCCCTTCTTCAGGAATGAGGAGAGTGTGCCAAGCAGGCTAAGATAAAAGGTAGGGAGGAGGGACTTGGGGGAGGAGCGTTCGAAATGTGATAGGTGGAAGGAGGTTAAGGTGAGGGTGATAGGCCGGAGTGGGGGTGGGGGCGGAGAAGTCAGGAAGAAGATTGCAGGTTAGGAAGGTGGTGCTGAGTTTGAGTGTTGGTTCTAAGACAAGGTGCTGGGAGGAGAAATGAGGAAACTATCTTCTAGGAGAAAGTGAGGACTGTAGATGGTGGAGATCAGAGCTGAAAATGTGTTGCTGGAAAAGCGCAGCTTATGACCAAAGTTTATGACTTATGACCAAAGTTGTTTTATTACAGCTTCCGAGTTTGTGTTCAAATGGCATACAGTTCTTTATATTACACAATTCTGGAGCCAATTTTACTCATTTGAAAGTACTTCCTTCATTAATTTAAAAAGCATCTTGTATTCCAAATGAATTTGGGATATCGTGACTCAAATATTATATTTATTTATCCTATCATATGCAGATGCCTGGGCATGACAACAGTCAGAATTCAGAGTGTTCCGTGATATATGTGTTTAGCTTCACTAATAGGTGTAGTCCAGCAAATGCACAAAAATGTTTTTATATCAGTTTTTTGCTTTTTAATTTAGTGACCCACAATTCTGTAGAGTAGGGAATAATGTTAATTTTTAATGATAGCTTTCCTTTCAACATTGTGTTTTGGAAAGTTCTGTGTGCTAAAGTGAGAACACCAGTTTCTTTTCATGCATCAACATTCTAGTTAATCGTGCATGCAAGTAAAAGACACCGCGCGGATGCAAGATATTCGTCGGGTATTTTGCACTTGAAATGAGTATTTGCAAGTAAAGCCAACTTCAAGAGATGTATTAAACGCTATCTGATTATTACCTGTTAAGTTGCAGAACTTGTACAATTTAGTTTTTTGTTTTAATTGAAAAGCATTCCTTCATCAAGAGTATTCCAAATTGATTGATTCAGCAGGCACAACAAAAGAAAATGGGAGAATCTGAAAATGGATTATTATTTTGCATTAGCTCACAGGCTGAAATAGCAACAGCTTCCCATTTCCGAAAATGAGACATGTCAGACTCAAAATGTTAATTTGGTCCTTTCTTCACGGTGATGCCAGACGTATTGAGTTTATGCAGCACTTTTGTTTTTATTTCTGCTTCCCATGAATCTGCTTTACTTGTTCCAATTATAAAGTTTAGTTAGGAAGTTTCAAAGCTTGAGGTTTTCAAATGTGACCTAATAACCAGTACTGTTAGCTTCAATATAACAGCAGCATTAATGTTTTTGGTTTCTACTGTTGACCAGTGATGAGGGAACACATTTGGGAATTTATTCATATAACTATGACAATAATATAAAACAAAGAACTGCGGATGTCTGGAAAAAAAAATCAAAGTGCTGGAGAAACTCAACAGCTCTCTCAGCATTCGCAAAGGTCATTCTGCTATAACGCGGGTTTCATCTGCACAAATTGGCTATAATGCGATTGATGAATTGTGGACATTATTTGGATAATATGAACTTTCTGCTGTATAAGTATAGCAGTTTTCTATTCGCAATATTCTACAGTGCGACTTTCTATGGTAGTTTTTTATAACGTGAGGTTGCAGAGGAACACAACTGTCATGTTATAGCAGAGCGACCTGTAGAGAGTGTCAGTGTTTTGAATCCATTCTTGACTAAAGGCCACTGGACTTAAAATGTTAACTCTCTTTTTCTCTCTACAGATGGGGTGTGAGCTGCTGAGTTTATCCACCATTTTCTGTTTTTGTTTTGGAATTTATTCAGACAGTTGAGATTATAAATTTAATGGTGGCTCCAGTACTGCACTGCAAATTCCAATCCAAAGTTTTGAGCACTAAAATCTATGCTGGCATTTTAGTGTATTAATGAGAAAGTGTTGCCCTGTTTGAGATGCAATCTTAGGATGAGACATTAAATAAGGACCTGTCAACTCACTCAGGTGCAGGTAAAAGATCCCAATGCAATATTTTGAATAAGAGCAGGTAAGTTTCTTCTGTTCCTCAACGTTTATTAATCCTTCATATCATTATTTTGATGTTCTTTGTGGAAGTTATGTGGAGATTGTGGTATAGTTGCCAGACAAGATAATTCTGACGCCCAGATTAATTCCCTGGTGATAGAGTTCAAATCCACATGGCAGCTGGTGAAAATTTCGAATTCAATTAATAAATCTGGCCTTGGTGACAATGATGATTATAGTTAAGATTATAATTTAAAAACCTTTCTGGTTCACTAATGTCCTTTAGGGAAGACAGTCTGTTGGCTTGCCTGCTCTAGGCTGTATGTAACATCAGACCCACAGCAAGATGGTTGATTTTTAGCTGCACTCTGAAATGGGGGAGAAATGCCTTTTATCTGCAAGTTGGATGTTAATTTTTTTATTTATAACCAGTGACTTCATCTTGATGAACTGTAAAGCACTTTCGTACATTCTGATGTAATGAAAGTCCCCTTTATAAATGGAAGTCTTTCGTTATTTCTGGCAAAGTACTTAGTTTCCTACGACAGCAGAAAGAACTTTATATTGGTGGTACAAGACAGCTGTTTTGGACCAAGTGGTTATGATAAGTGGGAAGCATGGAGGGAGGTAGATCAAGGGAAGACCTTAAGTGACCAAAAATATATTAAGAAATAGGAGAGGCTTCTGGCTTAGATTGTAGTGAATGCTCCTTTTGATAAGGTCGGAGATTTGGAGCCAGCTGCATGAATGAATGCTATGAAACAGAACAGTTCACATTATTTAACGTTTGCACCTTACCAAGCTTTATTGGATGAATAATGCTTGGTTTTGAGGCAAAAAAAGTTTTTGCATTGCAGTTGATTATGCTATAACGCATTTTTCTTCAATATGAATTGGCTTTAGCATGATTGAAGAATTTAGATAATTATTTGTAGAATGTGAACTTTCATTATCCGTATCGGCTATAACGTGATTCCGATTCCATTAGTTTAAATGGTGTGGCTATTGAGCAATTTTTTTATACCGCAAGATGACACGAGAACAGAACTATCGTGTTATATCAGAAACTACTGTACTTGATTTTTCGAGACATTTCACAGATTAGGAATGAGATATACTTATGACGTGTTTTGTTTGTGTGTTTGGTGCTTGAAAGCACATCTGCACCAAACATTGCTTTCTTCAGGGGAGAAACTCACTGACATATCTTTTAAGAATGACCAATTAATTGTTTTGTTGTTAGGCGTATGGATTTAACTCTGTTACTGTGAAATTTAATCAGTTTATTTCCCATTTAAATAAAATCTGAAATCAGTGATGTCACTTTGGTTTCCAGAGTTCAGGTGCCAAATATTCCAACCTAAACCAATACTACTATGGAATTTGGTTGCACTGCATCTTGTAGAGTCTAGGTAATCGTCCCGTTCCACCACCACCAACCCCCCCCTCCTCCAGTTGAAGCAAAACGCTCAGAGATACAGTGTGGTTTTATCTCCTTCATCTTTATTCCAGGCTCTGGAGGGAGAGCAAACAGTTACCTATGTGTACACACATGAGTTCACGGTCTTCTCTGGAACAGCAGTTTCTCAATGAACTATATAGTCATTTTACGGGGAGGAGCATCCAGATAAGGCAACATGTATATTAATTGGGTGACCGTTCCAATCAGCGTGTGTCAATAGTAAAGGTTAAGCCATTTACTGTTACACAATGGATAACTGGCTTCACATAATAAATACTTTTCACCTTTTTAACCTGACATCACATACTGAATGCTACTTCATCTTGTTAAATGGCTCTACATAATGAATGCTTTTCCATCTTGTTAACCCATTACCCTTGCCTCCAGCACTCCATTGTTAATTGTAAGTTCTTATCTGATCTGAGTAATGCTCAGCAAAACCTCTTGTTTCATAAAACTGTTTGATCTGAGTCCTGCTCAGCTGAACTTCTTATTTCACAAAGCTCAGAACTTAATTCTTAACTCCTTCCCTGCCTGCGTATACCATATGCGCATTCTCATAGGATGCTGAAAGGCTAAACTATTAGGTTCTCAGCAAGTTCTCATCTGAAGTCTAAACCTTGCTCTGAATAAGATAATATGTAAATGGTTTGATCATTTTTTTTGAACTCAAAATGTTAAGACTCATATCCACGCATGTAAGACTACCATGATGTTTACTAATTTTGTTTGTTGGCCTGTGATGGCTGGCTATGTTGGAAGTAGTATCACAATTTATTTTACCCCAAGGAGTCACAATGACATTCTAACTGGTACCTACACATTTTCTGTTGAGAGCATGGCTGTACGACTTAAACTTTTCACATAATACTGAACTGACTTGACAGTCACATGAAATATTTGCTTTCAAAGCTTAAAGTATTGGGTAATAGCTTATCTCCTGTGTCATTGCTAAAAAGGAATTGTGGAGGAACAATGAAACTTCCACTCATCAGGCACCCTTCGATTTTTGTTTGAGCTTGTGGCTGTATTTGGAACTGTTGCTTTTTGATGTCTAAAGTTGCTTGTTTCTCTGGGACTGAGGTTGGATAAATAATATGGTTGAGTTTGGTGTGTTGCCACACTAGGACCCTGGACAGTCTGTAATGTTGTCAGATTTTTGTTAGTCATAATTCAGTATTTGACTTAAGAGATGTCGTTTCCATTGCTGTTTACAATTTAAAAACACTTTTACAACAATTATAGCATTGTTTCTTCTGGTTTCTACAAGATGCAGTGCAACCAAATCCCACAGTAGTGTTGGTTTAGACACTGCCATCTTAAGAAAGATTGAACGAGTATCTTCAGGACTGTGTTCATATTGACATGATTACCAAAAAACAAAACTTCAGAAATTCTTCATCTGAAGATAACAGAATCGCCTCTCTAATTTACATAGCAATAGTTGTTCCAGATGTTGTGGATGGGAGGAATGTTTGCCGCATATCTTTTCTGGTGAGGCAAAAATATTGGTCATCGATCTGTTTTGCTTCACTTGTACATTCATACTGCTATCCAGGGCACAGTTCTTCTTGCCATCAATGTATCATCTTATCTTTTGTAAACTACTCTTTTGATAAAGATTCACTTCATGGGGTAATACGTCTTATCTGCTGAGGCTGTTCCTGTGGTTGATTATATCCTGCTAATCAGAGCATTGATTGCGAAGTGTTGACTGATTAATGCTGCTTAGATAGAAATGTAATTGGAGGGGTCTTTCTCTGTTCGTGTATTGTAAGTTTGCCTGACTTGGGCTTCTCTTAAAGTAGATTCAGTTGCATGTGTATGTGTTCAAGAAATACATTAAGTTATTAAATTGAAATTTTAATGTTTGAAGAGCTGCACTATTTTGAAAGATGATATTCATGCTTCAGTTATGATTAATAATAGTAGAAAAGGTGTAGAATTGGCATGTAGTGTGGAGTGTTTTTATAAATAGTATGAATTTGGATTGACTGGGGAAGGCATAACCTAGTGATATTATCACTGGTCTGTTAATCCAGAGACCCAGGTAATGTTCTGGGGACCTGGGTTTGAAACCCTCCATAGCAGATGGTAGAATATGAATTCAATAAGCATCTGGAATTAAGAGTCAGATGATGACCTTCCATTTGTTGGAAAAAAATCTATCTGATTCACTAATCAGATAGTGCCATCCATTCCCACAGCAATGTGGTTGACTCCCAAATAGAGGAAAATGTCAGGAACAGGAAGAGGTGTCTCAGGAAGCCATATTAAAAATTTAGTGAGGTACGTTAGTAACTTTTTCCTGGGTCTCAGGAAGACATGTAGAACCTTTACAGTCCAGACAGAGGCCGTTTGGTCCATGAGTCTCCTTCGGTTCTTCGATAAGCATCCCACCCAAATCCAGGACTCCATCATATATTTGTAACTGCACATTAACCATGGCTGATCCACCTAACCTGCATATACCTGCTTACTGGGGCACAATTTCCACCTAACCCATTGACTAAATATCAGAGAATGCAGTACAACTGTGCCAAAACTACAAGGAAGTTTAAAGTGAATATGATGTTCCATCAGTAGTATTGTTGTAGATTAGCAGGTTAAAACTTTATTTCCGATATTTGTAATAAGGCCACCACGAACAGTTATGTAGTGTAAAGAAGTTAGTTCTTTTCCTTTGCTTGTAATAGGCTTTGTTCTTTTGTAAATTACATTGGCAACCTTTTATGAACATATCCAATGACTTTAGACCATATAAGCAAAAATTGCAAAAAGACAACTTATGGTCTGTCACACTGGAATCTGACTTTACCAGTTTTACCATTTACTGGGAATCATAATAATGTCTTTTTATTTATGTAGTGGGGAGGTGGTTACACAGAGACTTAAGATACTTGTTTTTAAAAAAAGCCAGGATAATTGAGGATTTTAAGCAGCATATTGTTGTGATCTGGAATGCAATATCTGAAAGTGAGAAAGAAGTAAACGTAAAAACTTTAAAATTCAGTATATTTGAAAAGAAAATACTTGTGGGACTATAAGGAAATAATGAGGGAGTAGGATGAATCAGCACAGAATGAAACTGATGTTCTGAACATCTCAATTCTGTGCTGTAAAATTATATGCTTGGGTTCATAAGATACCATAACTTTACATTTTAATGTAGTAAAGCATTCCTGCCTCACTGGAAGAGTATCCAACAAAATTAACAAACAGCAGTGGGATGAATAAGTATATTTTGGCAGTTGGATTTGGAAAAAACATTGAATGCACTGAAAACTCTCTGCACTTATTAATTTTTTATTTGTGCCCAAGCCAAGTTGTTTTCCTTCAAGGGATGGCATCTCCATTATTTTAGTCATATGTTAGCATAAGACTAGAGGAGTAGCCTCAAAGATATGCTCAAATCCTAAAATGGGATTTTAGGCCAAAGCCTTACAACTCCATTGCAAATGTTATCAATGCATCAGGATGATGACTAGTTGGGTGCAGTTTTAATTGTTAAACCAAGTGCTGTGGAATATGACAACTTTATGAAGAGAAGTAAAAAGTTTCTGACGTGGAAAGTATTTACTCCTCAGCCAATATCACAAACACACAACACATTATTACAGCGCTATTTGTGGATCTTGCCTTTTGCAAATTGGTTGTAGTGTTTCCTGTTTTACATCAGTGATCATATTTTAAGAAGTATCTCACCCTTGGATGTACTGAAATAATGAAAAATGTTGTCCAGAAAGTTAGTTGATAAATGGTAATACTGGAACCAGTCTTAGTCATATTTATTTACATTGTGAAATATTACCTCCGAATTGAGCTACTCATATTTAAATTGGAGTCACTTTATTAGTTTTTATTGCATTTGAATGATTATTATTAATTCTGCAATCACTTGGGTAAAAGCAGGAACATTCAGGAATGTAATTGCAACATTTAAGCCTACGTCGAAGGTCCCAATGAATTTCAAATCTGTCACTTTAATTGCTCAGCCAAACATTACTTTGAGCAAATAATAATCAAATTAACTCACTGACACACCCTTAAATGGGAGCTGTAACAAAATCTTAACTAATGGAATCTTATCAAATTATCATTTCCAGGGCTGATGATTCTCTCTGGTCCCTGAAGTACCTATTGATTGCTGAAGGCCTCAAGCATATGGTGGACATCATATGCTCTTTTTCCCAAGGACATCCTGGTGTGGATGTATCCATAGGACAGGGAAAGGCAGTGTGTCAAATGATGCCCATTTCCAACTGCCCGTCGCCCCGAACTGTTGATGGCCACTTTGCTAGGTCCAGGATCAGATATGTGTTTAAGTAAGACCCCATTTAATGCCAACCTCTCTGCTTATAATTCATCACAATTGACACAGTTATTAGGTGTTGTATACATGGAATATCCTTACCCTTTCCCTACCCAAATTTCTTTCTACAGTTTCTCTTTCCGTTTCCCTTCAGTTTCAGTTACCCACCATAATCCCCCGAACCCAGCCAAACATCCCACTACTTGTTCAGACCGTTCACTGACTGTAACTGAATAGTTGAGAGATTTTCTAAGGCAATACATTCATAAACAATGTTTTCAGTTATTAGGTGTTTGAGAAGTCTGAAAAATGTTTCTTTGAAGGAGAACTGCCTAATCTTCAATGTCTCCTTGCAGCTGAGAATATGAGAATTTCTTGGGGTGGTTGGTTAAATAGAGCTGTATTGCCAACAATCACCTATCTGATTTTAATTATTTTTGCTGACAGAATTTGATGGTCTTAAGCTTTTCGCCATGTATGTGAAGAAATGGAAGTATCTGGAACAGGACTGAAAATACACGAGGGCGTTGGGCGAAATCGGCTCCGAAAGCCACCAGAACGCCTGGAAAAATTCAATCATGGGGGCGACCAATCAGAGAAAAGTCACCCCCGTAAGTAGAATGGACAGAATCGGTGAGGAACTGTTCCTTTAGTCATGGGCTTGTTCTTGTCCCTGTTTTCTGCTGATAGGCTCATAAGTGAACCTATTTTCAGCAAACGTGGGAGGAAAGCTGCTTTGACTGGAGGAGCAGTCAGCGGTTAGGAAAGTAAGTGGTGGCAGTCACTGGGGAAACGGGTCCCGTGCTTTTTTGAGATTGAAGTGTATGTCAGTGATACTGTAAAATGTCATTAATTCATGCTTGTTGCTTTGTGCTAATTTAATAACTGCGTTTAGGAAATTAATGATTTCCTCGTGTGTTGTGGCTTTAAGTTTACTGGAAGGTTGATAATCACAGAAGTGTTATAGCGCATAAGGTGGCTATTTGGCCTATTCTGCCGACACTGGGTCATTAAATGAGCATAACGACCTGGTGCCAATCTCCTGCTTTCTCCCTTTACCCCTTACAAATTACCTATGTCGTTGCACAGTATTGAGGAAATTCATGAGTTGTTCTAATTCTGCTTCTGTCCAATTCCAAATACCTTTCATATCGATGCAACTACAGAAGGTATTGGAACTACATGATTGCATCAAATAAATGAGTGAGAATGAAAATGGAATCCTTGAAACCAAGAAGTAGCCCTTGAGAAAATCTGATGGAGTGCTGTTATTTCGTGGATGGTAACATTTTGTGCCCTGGATATGGAATTGTATTGATTATCTTGAAATATTTGTCACATGGGTGGTAAAACAACAAATAAGGCTTTGAGATCTGGAAACTTGGTGAATTAGTGCTAAATGGTTTACAAATTCTCCCAAATGTTACATGTTAATGGCACCAACTATTAGTAATTCCCTTTTTTTGGGTTAAAGTTTTGATTCATTTCTGATTTAGAATGTTGCTCCAGTTACTTGGTTTACTTCAACCAAGAACTAATGGTTCCTCTGCCAGAGAATTGCAGAAAAATGGACTTTTGCTCCACAAACATTTTACAAAAGGTCCAATAAAATGATTTAAGAATATAAGGAATAAAGAGAAGGCCATTTAGCCCTTAAGCCAGCTTTGCCAGTCAACAAGATCATGACTCATCATCTCCTTCAACATAATTTCCCACACTATTCCTGTACCTGTTGTCTTCAATATCTAGAAATCTATTGATCTCTGTTCTGGAATGAATGATCTTCCACAGCTTGTGGGGGTGGTGGATTCCAAAGATTTACAAGCCTTCAAGATCTCTTTTTGTCCTTGTTCCCACTCCATTTGGAACTGTTGCACTGTCTTTAGGTTGTCCTCTCTCCCATTCTTTTAGGCGCTGCTGACTGTTTCTCAGTCCTCTTCTTGCCCGTTCTTTATTTGCTCTGTAAACAATGAACAAAATAACGCTCCATTTTAGCATTTTTAAAATACATTTGGGCTGTATGGTCACTAATTAAACATTAAGTCTCATTTGATTTGATGCAACCTGAACTTGGTTGCCAGGATACCTTTGATTGCCAGGATTAAGAGGCTAATATGCTCGTTCCTAATGCAGGATTATCAGATGAGTTTTTAAAAAAAAGCAGTGAATCATTGACAGCACCCTTGTAATTTGGAGATAAGAGTACTTAGTACTCCAACATAAGATGTAGACTATTGTCTAAAAGTTTTTGAATGGTTAACATGAGTAACCTGTAACCATGTACCACTAATTCAAATAATTGATTCTGTTCTAGGTTTCATCATCCTCTCCAAGCACTCGCTCAATATAAACCAGATTCTGTGAAACTGTTTCCAATCCATAGGTGAGCTTAAAATCTTTTATCCCTCCCATCTGTCATTAAGACCTCCACAACATTGCTTTTTCTCAACTTGTCAATCCTTTGTGCCTTCAAAAATATCCATGCTTTGATAACTTCTACGCTTAAGTTAATCAAAGTCCTTCTTACTTTGAAAGATGTTCTTTTCTCTGTGTTCTTATCCAATCCAATCTTTCATTCTCCTTTGTAAATGTAATCCTCCATTGGTGCAATTTCTACTGAGACCACTTATGAATTCCTCCATCCCCTCATCATATCTGTAGTGGGAACACCTTTGGCTGCCTTCACTTTATGGAACTTTCTGCCAAACCAGACATTTTCACATGAACAGGTAGGGAATAGAGGGATACAGATTACGCAGAGAGAAAAAATTTTAGTTCCAAAAGGTGTCATGTGTCAATGCAGGCTCGGTGTGCTGAAGGGCCAGTTCCTGTGCTGTGATGTTCATTGTTCATTAAACCATTCTGCCCTGCTCATCCCTCCTTGAGAAACTTTTACAAAAATTACTTACCTAAATAAGCTTTTCTTGAAACCTTTCTGGATCTTGCAATATATAGCCCAGCATCCTTTTTCTTTGAACTTTGTAAAGTGCCTGGGATGCTTTTTATATTAATTACATATTCATATCCCTATGGTATTGTTCAAAGTGCGTAAGAAAGAATCCCAGAAAATCCTTAAATTTGGTACTTGGAACTAGTATTCATTTTTCTTCAATTTAGTTTTTCTTTTTGTCCTAAGGCTGATGAATTCATTATCCAAAAAAATTAAAATCTGCATGTCACCGTCTTGGTACCTTGTCCAGGAGACTGTTTTTATCTGTAAGCTTAGGTGGTGATTGTTGGCAAGCTATTTAGTAATAGGGACACAGTAGTTGAATATGATTCTGCCACTACTTTATGCCTATGCATGTATTTATTATCTAATATAAGTCATTGGATTATGAAAAGGAGTTCAATTTCTGGCTGATTATTGGCTAGAAGAATCACTCCTTGTTTGCTGAGGGTCATTTGTAACATGCTTAGTGTCAGACTTGTTGAAATCACCTAACTTTGCACAGATCTGCAGTTGAATCTGAGACTTTCTATTGTATGGCTGAGTTATTGTATGTACTAAATAATCACTGGGTCTTTCTAAAAGACAACATTTTGACCTTGATTACTTTCAAGCCGGAACTAGTGAGGTTTAAAGTTCCAGCACAATTGCAAAGAGGTTATCTTAAAGAAGATGAAGCTTCCTCTAATGTTATGGGCCTAGTAAATACGCAAATTCATGTGCAATTTGAGAGTAGGATTTTAACTCTGATGTTGGAACTTTGATCCACATCAGTGTTACCATTTTGAATGAGCTTCACTCTTCAACCCTCCCTTCATGACAAAGCTGTTTGTCAGGTTATCTTTGTAACTATGTTGGGAGAGTAAAATTTGAAAATAACTTAATTGTGAGCACTTTCCCAGGTAAAAATATCTCAATTTCTTTGTCATCCATTAGTAACTAATCAACAAGGATGGTAGATTATTGATTTGACAAAGTAGTAGTAGTTTATTTCAATCCCCATGCTGCTACTATGCAGCACAAGCAATGTTTGACACTAAAATGTTGTGTCTGTCAGGTCAGAACGATGTTCTGCATACCATACAAATGAGTAATGTGGTGTATAAATTTCAATCCTGGTGTGTGCCAGGTACATAGGCCTTGTATCCAAAGGACTGGTGAATTATATCAAACAGTAGATTTATATTGTGGAGATCATTGACTGTACTCCAGCAGATTGTGTTTTCAAAACTCTGAACAAATACCTAATGCTGGATGTCGTTCCAAGAATGGACATTACTTGCTGAACAATCCTGAGTGCTAAGAATTTCAGATTATCAGTTGTGCTTGCAGTGTGGTCACATACATTTGTGAGAGGCTATCTATGTTCAAATGTAAACATCTATCTTTTTTGAATTAAACAACAGCGCAGGAGACTATAGTTTCTGGGTATATTTTCTGTGGCAACGCCTCAACCAATCAGAGTTGACCTAACTTAATCAGTATAATTTTCTGATGTGGGATAAATTGTTGATAGCTTCAAAGTTTGGCAATCTTGCATATGCTCTGAATGCAAGACAAAAATCTTTGTCAGCTTGTCTCTTTTTTTCAGTGCTCCTGGAGTAGCTTCTCTATTTTGTATGGCCTAAATCAACATGGTTCGCAGCCCTAGTGCCTTGTTTGATTTTGAGCTTCCAACCTGATTTTTCTGCATTGCTGAGGCCATCACCTTCCACTTCCATTTCATTAGCAGAGGGATTGAATTCATGAGTCGTGAAGTGATGTTGCAGCTGTACAGGACTTTGGTTAGGGCACAGTTGGAGTACTGTGTGCAGTTCTGGTCGCCTCACTTTAGGAAAGATGTGGAAGCTTTGGAGAGGGTGCAGAGAAGATTTACCAGGATGTTGCCTGGAATGGAGAGTAGGTCGTACGAGGATAGGAATAGAGAGGTTCCCAGACCACTTTGACACTATTTTTATTGCTGTTCTCTGTTTTTGCCTCCCATATTTAAACTGTAATTTGGATACTACCATTCTTTACCCTTTACCCTTTACTCTATTTAATTTGTTCTTCGTTGCACTTTCATTCCAAAAGTTGCTCGGTTAGTTATGTAATAGGTACCTTCTTTTTCATCTGCTGAACAACTAGATAATTTTTCCAACTGCTGCTATTCAGATTTAACATTCTGGCAATGCCTTATTATTACCATTGCCCTGCCACAGTCATTTTTGAAGTGTTTCTGAAAGGAAACTCCACTAAGTTCCTTCTGTCAGTTTATTTGTATCTGTGGCAGTAAAGCCTGGAAGGCCTGTCTGTTCAGCTGTTTCTAATGCCTGTGTATCACCGCTTGTTGCGGTGGACCTGAAAAGACCTCAGTGTTGAACTGTGCTAGTTTCATCTGCATCATTATACCTGCATACTTCTAATCATGAGTATTGAATAAAGAATTGGTCTTAAAATGTTTCTCCTTTTAAATGTGATGTAAACCAATTATTTGATATCAAAGTTCGTAGATTTTAAAATCAACGAATAAAGTACTGCAGTAGCATCCGGACTAGGAGCAGCAGCTGTTGTTTTGTCACAGTTGTACGTGATGAGCATAAGGTTTGTCAATTAGAATTGAGACTGAAAAGAGGCTGGAAGAGTAGGAGCCATAAAGTAGTGCCAGTCCAGTTTGTATGTTTGAGACAGTGTTTAACTGTGTTCATGTAGTCAGAAAATTTTATTTATTGAAAAAGCAATAGTGACATAATTTACAGATTTATAACACAGATTCCAGAATTTGATTGCAAAAATGATCTGTGGATGTTGGAGTACTCGAACAAAAATAGAAATTGCTGGCAGAACTCAGCAGAACACTGAAGAATCACCAGACTTGAAACGTTAACTCTGCTTTCTCCCCACAGATGCTGCCAGATCTGCTGACTCTCGCCAGCAATTTCTGTTTTGTTTCAGAATTTGAACAGTTGATCAAAGCCTCCAAATTCTTAATCTATCACATTTGATAAGCCCATGAAACTTTCTATCTCTTGATCCATATTCACTGCACTTTCAGATTGTCAACTGCTTCCATTGTGGTTGCAGTGATAGTGAAACTTTTTGTTTTGGAGACTTGTTTTAAACCTAATATGTTTCTAATAGTCCTTGATAAACTTTTCAGTGTACCAAATCAGTAAACCCCACCTGGTAATATTTCCTGTTCTGGTTTACTATCCCTGTATCATGTTTAGCCACCTGATACTGCTTGATATGTCACTAGTTTGTTACAATTGGTCTTTTTGTGATTATAAAACCATCAGTTTCTATTCTAGTAATTGAACGTGATGTAGTTTTGCAGGGCTTAACCCAAATGTAATAAGTACTCACAAATGAGATCAATGTAGACAAAAGACTGAGTCTTCATCTGTCTTTTCGGGCATGGAATCATGGAATGGTTATATAAAACAAGGAAGCCATTCTGCCTACCAAGCCTGTGTCAGTGCAGAGCAGCTCAAATGACTTCCGAACATTTTTTTCAATTAATCTTAAATTGGGAAGCATGTAACTGTCAATGTCTGATTTAATCTGAATATTTCATTCAACGATTACTACGTAAGTGAAAGATTTTTCCATTTCCTTCAATTCTTTCCTCATTTGCTAATTCTAAAGACTTTCCAGCATCTTTGAACAGCAGCTGTCAGAAACAGATTGTTCTCGTCTCCAAAATAGATTTCCTAGTAGTTAAAATGCCTGTCATTCGGTAGCCCTGCTGTACACAAGTACATTATTACAGACATATAAACTCCTGCTGCCATTAGTTTGCTAAGCAAAGACTTAAATTGATTTAAAATGGGATCTCCCTAATGTGAATAATCACCAAAGTGGTTGGTGAATTTGTCCATTGAACTGTGGATGATCTAATCACGTGTAGCCTGCATCCCAAGTGACCCCGAGGAGCCACATTTGTGCTGGGTCCTGAATGTGCTGCTTTCAGGTCTGACTGGAGGTAGAGTGTATACACTGGTTTGTGTTTTAGATAGGCATCTAATTGTCATCCATCACATTTGGAACGACTAGACATATCCCTTCCACTCTGATAATTGAAAAAAAAATGTATTTCTGATTGGAATTGAGAATATTTAGCTTCCTATTTGTAGAATCCCAGTCCATATTTGGTTAAATTTTCAGTTATAATGTAGTGATGTTAGGGCATCAAGACCTCATATCTTTAGATATGGGATGTGGTCTTGTGCATTTGCCAAATTTGTTCAAAAAACATGCACATAGATCTTAAATGAGCTTCTCTAGTTTTCTGACAATTTGTAACCTCACGAATGTGATAAAGAGAATGCTAGCTTTCTGTGAATGTTTTAATGCAGCAAACAATAAAATGATTTTTATGATTCAGTATCATTAGAATTCTGAGCATTGAAAATGTGGCATTATGATGGTGCTATTTTCAAAGTAGTGTTTAGATTTGAGTTTGTCTGTTGGAACATATTAATTTCCTGATTTAGAGCAACAATGAGTCAAAACTTATATAGTGAATGGGAATGATGCAGTTTTTGTTCTTTGTTTTTGGTCAGAGTTCTGTTAATCTAGAACCATGCAGCTCAAATAGAAGCTATCATTGTAGTAACTATTAATTTTGTCTCCACTACTACAAATCTGATCTAATCTGACCTTGAACTATTGAAGAAAATATAAATTTGTAATTGGCATTGTTAAAGCCCGTGGATCCACATAGAGTCACCCATTTCAAACAGAGATGAGGAGAACTGTTTTATCCGAGAGTAGTGAACTTGTGGAATTCTTCACTGAAAAGGGCTGTAGAAGCTGGGTAATTGGGTTATTAAGTATATTGAAGCCTGAGATAGAAATCTTTTTAATCAGTAAGGGGATGAATGAATACAGGGAAAAGGAAAGAAAGTGGAGTTAAGGATGGTGGGTAAATTGTTAATGGGATTCTGAGAAACAGGATCTATAGACATTTAGAGAGGCAAGGACTCATTTGGAATAGTCAGCATGGCTTTGTAAGTGGGAAGTTGTGCCTCACAAATTTAATTGAATTTTTTTGAAGGGGTGACCAAGAAAGTTGATGAGGGCAATGCGTTAGATGTTGTCTACATGAACTTTGGCAAGACCTTCTACAAGGTACTGCATGGTAGGTTGTTGAGTAAGGTTAAATCTCACTGGATTGGGAGAGCTAGAGGATGGTGGTAGAGGGTTTTTCAGCCTGGAGGCTGTGACCAGCGTTCTGCCACAGGCTTTGATGCTGGCTCCACTGTTATTTGTTATTTATATCAATCGTTTATATGAGAATTTAGGAGATATGGTTTTTGAGTTTGTGGATGACACCAAGATTAGTGGTATAGTGGACAGTGAAGAAGTTATCTGTGAAGGCAGCAAAATCTTGATCAACTCGGCCAGTGGGTGGGGAATGGCAGATGGAGTTTAATTTAGATAAGTGCAAGATGTTACATTTTGGTGGGTCAAACCAGGGCAGGATGTATATAGTCAATGTTAGTGCCTTGGACCCGTTATAGAACAAAGAGACATAGAGGTACAGGTTCGTAGCTCCTTGGAAGTGGAATCACAGGTAGACAGGGTGGTGAAGAAGGTTTGTGGCATGCTTGCTTTCATTGATCAGAGCGTTGAGAATAGTAGTTGGGAAAATTTGTTTCAACTATACAAGTGGTCACATTTAGAGTACTGCTTGCAGTTCCAGTCACCCTATTGTAGCAAGGATATTAGTAAACTAGAAAGAGTGCAAAAAGATTTACTAGGATGCTACCTGGACTGAAAGGTTTGAGTTATAAGGAGGTTGGATAGGCTTGTACTGAGGGATGACCTTATAGAGGTCTATAAAATCATGAGAGGTATAGTTAAAGTAGATAGCCAACAGCTTTTCCCCATGGTAGGGGAGTCTAAAATAGAAGGCATAAGTTTAAGGTGAGAGGGGAGAGATACAAAAGGTTCTATAGGGGCAATGTTTTCACAGAGGATGGTGAGTGTCTGGAGCAGGCTGCCAGAGGTAGTGGTGGAAGCAAATACAATTTTGTCTTTTAAGAAACATTTGGACAGGTATATGGATGGGATAAGGTGCAGAAGGCTATAGAAATATAGAAAATAGGTACAGAAATAGGCCATTCAGTCCTTTGAGCGTGCACCACCATTCAACATGATCATGGTTGTTGGTAATGTCTCTCCATACCCCTTAATGCCTTTTATCTGCAAGGGTCCTGTCCAGCTCCCTCTTGAATATATCTAATGAACCAGCCCCAACAACTTCCTGTGGGAGAGTATTCCACAGGTTAACAACTCCAAATGAAGAAATTCTTCCTCATCTCAGTCTTGAGTAGCTTACCCTTTATTCTTAGACTGTGACCCCTGGTTCTGGACTTCCCCAACATCGAGAACATTCTTCCCACATCTAGCCTGTCCAGGCCCATCAGGATTTTATGTTTCTATGAGATCCCCCTTCATTCTTCTGAATTCCAGTGAGTACGTGTCCAGTTGATCCAGTCTTTCCTTGTATGCCAACCCAGGAATCAGTCTGGTGAACCTTCGCTGGACTCCCTTAATAGCAAGAATGTCCTTCCTCAGACTAGGAGACCAAAATTGTACAGTATTCAAAGTGTGGCCTCACCAAGGCCCTATATAACTGCGGCAAAACATACTTATTCCAATACTCAAATCCTCTCCATATGAAGGCCCTCCTCGCTTAGCTTTCCTCACTGCCTCCTGCACCTGCATGCCAACCATCAGTGACTGTTCCACTGTGACACCCAGGTCTCATTACACGTCACCTTTTCTTAAACTGCCAAAATTCAGATAATAATCTGCCTTTCTGTTTTTGCAACCGAAGTGGATAATCTCACATTTATCTATATTATATTGCATTTGCCAAGTATTTGCTCACTCAGCCAGTCTGTCTAAGTCAGCCTGCAACCTCTTAGCATCCTCCTCACAGCATACACTTGCCACCCAGCTTAGTGTCATCTGCAACTTTGGAGCTATTGTATTCAATTCCTTTGTCCAAATCGTTAATGTATATTGTGAACAGCTGGGGTCCCAGCACTGAACCCTGCAACACCCTACTTGTCACCGCTGCTGCTCTGAAAAGGACCTGTTTATTCCAACTCTGTTTCTTGTCTGCCAAACAGTTCTCTATTCGTGTCAATACATTATCTCCGATACCATGGGCTTTAATTTTCTTTACTAATATCTCTTGTGTGGAACCTTGTCAAAAGCTTTTTGAAATTCCAGATGCACATCTACTAATTCACCCTTGTCCACTCTTCTGGTGACATATTAAAAAAATTCCAGAAGATTTGTCAAGCATAATTTCCCTTTAGTGAATCCATGCCGAGTAGGACTGATTCTGTCACTGCTTTCCAAATGCTCAGTTATTACATCCTCAATAAATTGACTGAAGCATTTTCCCAACACGATGTCAGTCTAATTGGCCTATGATTCCCCATTTTCTCTCTCCCTCTTTTTTTTAAAAGAATGGGGTTACATTAGCTATTCTCTAGTCCATTGGAACTCTTTCAGAGTGTACAGAATGCTGGAAAATTATCATCAATGTATCTGCTATTTCTAGGGCCACTTCCTTCAGTATTCTGGGACGCAGAGCATCAGGCACTGGGGACTTATCGGGTTTTAATCCCCAATACCATTTCCCCAGTACTGTTTCCTGACTAATAAGGATTTCCTTCAGTTCCTTCTTCAATACTTGATCCTGTTTCCCTTAGAATTTCCTGAAGGTTGTTTGTGTCCTTCTTAGTGAAAATAGATCTAAAGTATTTGATTAGTTAGTCAGCCATCTTTTTGTTGTCCATTATGAATTCACCTGTTTCTAATTGCAAGGGGAAAGTGAGGACAGCAGATGCTGGAGATCAGAGTCACAAAGTGTGGTGCGGGAAAAGCATAGCAGGTCAGATAACATCCAAGGAGCAGGAGAGTTGATATTTCGGGCATGAGCCCTTCATCAGAATTTATTTTTTTAGATTAGATTAGATTAGATTACTTACAGTGTGGAAACAGGCCCTTTGGCCCAACAAGTCCACACCGCCCCGCCGAAGCGCAACCCACCCATACCCCTAACCTAACACTACGGGCAATTTAGCATGGCCAATTCACCTGACGTGCACATCTTTGGACTGTGGGAGGAAACCGGAGCACCCGGAGGAAACCCACGCAGACACGGGGAGAACGTGCAAACTCCACACAGTTAGTCGCCTGAGGCAGGAATTGAACCCGGATCTCTGGCGCTGTGAGGCAACCGTGCTAACCACTGTGCCACCGTGCACAGTGGGCTCATGCCCGAAACGTTGACTCTCCTGCTACTCGGATACTGCCTGACCTGCTGTGCTTTTCCAGTGCCACACTTTTTGACCCTAATTGCAAGGCATCTAACATTTGTCTTCACTGGTCTTTTTCTGCTGAAAAAAATGTAGACCAAATATGGATCAAACACAGGCAAATGGGGCTAGTTTATGGTGAGAACTGGGTGGCATGAGCAAATTGGCTGAAGGGCCTGTTTCCATGCTGTAGACCTCTTTGATTCTGTGATAATGAAATTAGTCTTGATCTCATTGAATGACAGTTGCAGACTTGATGGGCTGAATGGCATACTTATGCTCCAGTGTCAGGTTGTTTTTTATTATGAAACCTGGAGGGGATGCTGCTCCAAAATGCTTTTAGACAGTTGTGACCAGGGGCAGCGGAAAGGCACCAGGCTAAATCATTTTTAAAATCTGCACTTAAAGGTGGTGTTGTAAATGTGTTTGGCAGTCAGCAATTTGTCTCCATTTCCTATATTATTGACTGGTTTCTTACAAATAGAACTGAATATTGATTGTACTGTTTCTGAATGAAATATGGCATTCTATCCATGGGTGAGGGTTTCAATTGGACAAAAACTGAGATGTGATTGAGTGAGGTGAAACTATGCAGTTGGAAATAAGTTGGCTGATTGATGCCACAGATATGTGGCAGGAAGTTCAGCTCGGTGTCAAATTGTTTTATAAAACACTTCTACAAAACACTTTGGATCAGATGCAAGTATAAGTTGTTAAATTTATTAAGGTTTTTGGATTCCAGTAACAAAGTGAAGACTAATTTTTCTTGATTTATTTATAGAAGAGAAGCTATGCATAATTAAATTTTCTGGGTAATTGAGCTGAAACTAGATAATGAATGCGCCTGTGCATCCATGTAGGTGGGAAGCTGTTCAGTCTGCTCACTGATTTATAGGCCAGAAGAGAGATGGAAAATAGAACTCCTTCAGATGTGACAAGTATGACAGCTTGCTTTGTAAAATAAATGAAACAGCTGCTGTTTTGGTTTCTCTGTTCACATCAGCCTGGCAGTTCTCACTTCCTGTTGATTAAAAGGTGGCTGAATTTGTGATGCTGTTTACCTGAATCCAAAAATTTTTGCATGAAATAAATATATTTGTCACTTTTTAATTAGTTGCCTTCATTGATTTTCTAAAACATGCTGTAGAAGGATGTGTGAACAAGTGAAGTGCCATTTTTAAGTATAGGTGAAAAAAATGTGCATTGTTATGATTGAATTGCATCTATATTCTTCTAAAGAGCATAAATTTTGTTAACTTTGCTATTTGCAAGTGATTAGGTTAATGTCCTCTCTCAACTAGGCTGGTTTCGATGCTCTCCATCCTCCCCAGGACAATTTACAGTGGCAGATGTGCTGGTGAGTCAGTTGTGTTGGTTTCTAGCAGTATGTCAACATAGAGATGCAGTAAGTGGTTGGGATACGTGGGTCGGCTAAGTTATTATTTAACTGAGGCAAAATGGTGGATCTGTCCCAAGATTCAGGAGTGGCTCTGGTATAGAAGTTAGTTATAGACATCTTACAAACTGTTGAGGTCCATCGCTTATATTTAGCTCACTGTTTGTGCTGCAAATGATCTCTCGGTCTGCAGATAATTAAATGTAATTTCGTCCAGAACGTTTCCATTTAATATTCTCTTGGTTTGTCAAGCTAAATGATTTTTAAGTACATTTAAAATGTAGTTTTAAACTAAAAATGGTGCTTTTATTTAATATAGGAGGGGGTATTTTCCTGATCTTGTTTAACCCGGATATGTCTCTTGCCTTAGTAGTTCACAGGAATTTAAAATCTTTATTTCCTCATTCTCCAACTCTCGTCACAAGTTGCACAGCTTTTGTAAGGAGTTGCTAGGTGTGTGGGTGAATTTAAGGTGGAATCTTTTCCTACTTTTAATAAATGTTACTTTTTTTTCCCCGTTATTGTCTTCTGATTATCTGGATTAAAAGATTGAAAGCCTGTGGGAAAGCTACAAATTCAGACAAATATTGGAGCATATTGGTCCATCTCACCCCAGACTCTTCACCATTTTATAAGTTCTGTCGAATAATGATGTGCTATGTTTTTCAACACCAGTAACTGATGTCACAGCTTCCTCTAGTGGCAGAAAAATGTAACATTGTCTCTTATTCAGTTCATTTCCCACTCATATTTACAAATTGTGTCTGCATGTTCTTGTCCTGAATATTTTGGAATTTCAAGCTGCATTCTTCACAGTTACTTGCTGATATGTACAGTAGACTTAAGCTTATTTCAGTTATATTTTCCAGCCAATGTACTCTGCCTATAAAACAGCAGTGACTGCATTTCAAAATAGCTGTTTGGTTGTGAAGCATTTGAGATGTTCAAAGGACATGAAAGGCAATACGTAAATGGAGATTATTTCTCTTTATTTCTCCCTATCAAATAAGAATAAAGTCTGCACGACTACAATGCCTAGTCCTGCATTAGCTTCTCTTACCTTGCCCTCAATGTTACCTTTGCTGTTTGTCCCATCTCCTACTTCCTATCTGCATTATGTCCCTCAGTAACATCATCTTTCACCAACATCTGTCACGAGAAATCTGCTACTTTTACTCTTGTGTAATATCCAGTACCAATGAAATTTCTCCCAGTAATGGCCTCAAGTTCTAATCACTAGTCACTAACTCCATCTCCCTGATTTGTTCGGTATCTGAAATGCCATCAGGCTGTTTGCAACGAGTTCATCTTGGATGTAGGTTTGCTTGCTGATTTGAAAGATTTGTTTTTAGATGTTTCGTCACCATATTAGATAACATTATCAGTGAACCTCTGGATGAAGCACTGGTGGCATGGCCCACTTTCTATTTATGTGTTTAGGTTTCCTTGGGCTGGTGATGTAATTTCCTGTGGTGACATAATTTCCTGCAGTGATATAATTTCTTGTTCTTTTTGCAGGGAGTGGTAAATGGTATCCAAGTCAATGTTTGTTGATTAGAGTTCTGGTTGGAATGCCATGCTTCTAGGACTAAACACAAATAGAAAGTTGGCCATACCACCAGTGCTTTATCCAGAGACTCACCGATGATGTTACCTGGTATAGTGACAAAACGTCTGAAAACTAACCTTCCAGCTCAACGAGCAAACCTACATCCAGCACCTCAACCTGAGCTACAAATTTCCTCAAAACTTGCTACTCGTTCACCATTTTTGATTCTGAACTGAACTTCTGACATACTCATCATCAGCATCTTTTATTTTGTTTCCAACGCTGTTACTTATCCATTTTTTGATATATGCAGACTCAATATTCCAGTTAAAAAAAATCCAAAGAACTGCAGATGCTGGAAATCTGAAACAAAAACAGAAATAGCTGGAGAAATTCAGCAGGTCTTGCAGCATCTGTGAAGAGAAAGCAGAGACAGTGTTTCGGGTCCAGTGACCCTCCTTCAGAAGGTTGTAGCTAGGAGAAGGTTGGGATGTACGCTGAAGATGAGGAGGAGTAAACAATAGGTGGAGATGGAGATCAGAGGGAAAACAGCAGTGGGACAGACAAAGGAATGGATAATACTAAGCCGAAGAGAAAGAAAAACTACTGACTGGCATCATTAGTGGGTGAAAATGGATTGGCTGTGGTTTTTTCTGCTTTTGTTTTAAATATCCCAGTGTTGTCCTGGCTGGCCACCAATCTTCCATCATCCTTCTTTTGTTGAAAACGCTGTTTAAAATTGTGTTGCTGGAAAAGCACAGCAGGTCAGGCAGCGTCAAAGGAGAAGGAGAATCGACGTTTCGGGCATAAGCCCTTCTTCAGGAATGAGGAGGGTGCGCCAAGCAGGCTAAGATAAAAGGTAGGGAGGAGGGACTTGGGGGAGGGGCGTTGGGAATGCGATGTGGTGGAAGGAGGTTAAGGTGAGGGTGACAGGCCAGAGAGGGGGTGGGGGCAGAGAGGTCAGGAAGAAGATTGCAGGTCAAGAAGGCGGTGCTGAGTCTGAGGGCTGGGACTGAGAAAAGGTGGGGAGAGGGGAAATAAGGAAGCTGGAGAAATCCGCATTCATCCCTTGTGGCTGGAGGGTTCCTAGACGGAAGATGAGTCGCTCTTCCTCCAGGCGTCGTGTTGCCATGGTCTGGCGATGGAGGAGGCCAAGGACCTGCATGTCTATGGCTGAGTGGGAGGGGGAGTTAAAGTGTTCAGCCACGGGGCGGTTGGGTTGGTTGGTGCGGGTGTCCCAGAGGTGTTCTCTGAAACGTTCCGCAAGTAGGTGGCCTGTCTTCCCAATGTATAGGAGGCCACAACCGGTGCAGCAGATGCAGTAAATGATGGGTGTTGAGGTGCAGGTGAATTTCTGATTGATATTGAAGGATCCCTTGGGGCCTTGGAGGGAAGTCGGGGGGAGGTGTGGGCGCAAGTTTTTGCATTTTTTGCGGTTGCAGGGGAAGGTGCCGGGAGTGGAGGTTGTGTTGGTGGGGGGGGGGGTGTGGATCTGACAAGGGAGTTGCGGAGGGAGTGGTCTTTCTGGAATGCTGATAGGGGTGGCGAGGGAAATGAATGCGGATTTCTCCAGCTTCCTCATTTCCCCTCCCCCCCACCTTTTCTCAGTCCCAGCCCTCAGACTCAGCACCGCCTTCTTGACCTGCAATCTTCTTCCCGACCTCTCCGCCCCACCCCCTCTCTGGCCTGTCACCCTTACCTTAACCCCCATTCCCAATGCCCCTCCCCCAAGTCCCTCCTCCCTACCTTTTATCTCAGCCTGCTTGGCACACCCTCCTCATTCCTGAAGAAGGGCTTATGCCTGAAACATCGATTCTCCTTCTCCTTAGATGCTGCCTGACCTGCTGCGCTTTTCCAGCAACACAGTTTTAAGCTCTGATCTCCAGCATCTGCAGTCCTCACTTTCTCCTAGTTGAAAATGCTGTTGCCCATTATCTAACTTACCTCTGCCTCATCGCAGTAATCCCTAACCTGCATTGGTTTCTGATCTTTTAAATGCCTTGAATTTAACCCTTTCACTCTACTGTTCAAATCTATCTGTGGCCCCACCCCTCCTTACGCCTGACCTCTTCAATCCATACAATCTCTAAGAAATTCATTATTTAATTCTGGCCAATTGTGAAATCCCAATTTATTTGTCCTACTGGTAACAGTTTTACCTGCAGCTGCCTTGGACTCAAGCTTTGGAATTTGATCACTAGACCTCACTTTTTCTCTCTCCACCTTCAGGATGCTCCTCAACCTATCCTTTTGACCAAGCTTTTGGTCATCCTTCCTAATTTCTTTCCATGTGACTCTGTGTCAATTTCTTTATCTGAGTAAACTTCTGAGAAGTGTCTTGGGAACTATCACTGCAATAAAGTATTGTATAAATGCAAGTTGTGATCTACTGTGTGATGTGAATACACTTAACAGTATTTTCTGTATTGACTGAGTTGGTTACTGCTTCTAATTTGCATGAATCTCTTGGATTTGGAAACCTGGCACACATTGTTCAAATTTTCAAATAATGCCATGTTAGAACAACATTTGATTCTATAAATTTGGGAAGTATAAAATGTACTGGACAAAATGTATTGATCGGTGAAACAATAAGGGAGATATATTATCAATATCAAGTTCAAAAATGAGGAAGAAAATATGAAATAAATGAGAAAAATAAATAATTTTCATTTGTTTGCATTTCTCAGGATCATGAAAAGTATTTCACATCTAATTGTTTACTGTCCTGGTGTTGTGGCAGTCATTTGGTCATGACCAGCTCCAGAAAATAGAAAAAGTAGATGAATAACCAGTTAATTAATATTCTTAATGGTTTTGGTTGCAGAGCTATCTTGGCCATGACACTGTGGGAACTTGGTGATTTTCTTTAAGACCCAAGGATATTTTACACTGGTGCAAAATACAAACTAAAATGCTGAGCTATATAAAGAGTCATCAGGAGAAGGCCAATCGACAAAATAATGTTTGATCTTTTGCCTCAGTTACAACTTATTTTACCTCTTCCCCCATCTTTCTTTATTCTCTTTGTATCCAAAAATCTATCAATCTCTCCTTTGGATGTACACAGTATCTCAACATACGTATCTCTCCTCAAGTTTCAAAGAGTCACAGCCCTTTGAGTGGAAAAAGACTCATCTCACTCCTACATAACTGCTCCCTTTATTATGAGATATAACCACTAGTTTTAGATTTCCCTGCATCTTAAAACATCTTTAAGAAAACATCTTAAATGTATAAATGCTGTCAAGGCCCTCAAGTATTTTATGTATTTCAATGTGACCACCTCTTATTCTTCTTAACCTTATGGAATACAGGCTAGTCTACTCAGTCTCTCCTGTTACAACGATCCTCGCATCACAGGAAACAGTAAGTGAACCTGAGCATCGTATCCTCTCAAAGGTTGTGGTGCAGTGGTAGTGAACCTTACTCTGGGCCAGAAGGTCCAAATTTAAGTCCCACCTGCCCAAGAGATGTTCTAAAGTGTTTAAAAAGATTGATCAACAGCTATTTATAATTTGAAAGTTGTGCCCCCAATGTTGCAGGAACTCACACATTTGATTTGCTTTTAAATTTTAGTTTCTTAGCAACCGAACCATTGTAATTATTGTTATGTTCCCTTAGTTTTCTGTGCTCTGATGGTGTTTCATTCTTCATTCTCAGGATGGCAGGCTATAACTATTGGAGTACTGCGAGGATCAGTGCTGGGACCACAGCTGTTCACAATCAATATAAATGGTCTGGTTGTGGGGACCAAATGTAATATTCCCAAGTTTGCTGATGACACAAAACTGAGTAGGAGTGCAAGTTGGGGAGGATATAATGAGTCTTTAAGAGGACTTGGATGGGCTAAGCGAATGGGTAAGACGTGACAGATGGAATATAGTATGAATAAGTGATAGATTATCCACTTTGGGAGGAAAAGCAGAGTATTTCTGAATGGTGAAGGGTTTATATGCAGTTTTGGGCTCCTTATGGAAGGAAGGATATACTTGGCACAGAGTAAGTGCAATGGAAGTAAACCAGACTAATCCCTGGAAAGGTGCGATTGTTTTATGAGGAGAGATTGAGGAAACTGAGCCTGAATTCTTCACAAAGAATGAGATGTAATCTTATTGAAGCTGAGAAAGTACTTACAGGCTTGGCAGTTTGGATGTAGGGTAGTACGTTTCCCTTGGCTAGGACTGGGGACATATTCTCAGAAAAGGGTTAGGCCAATTAAAACTGAGAAGAGGAAGAATTTTTTTTCACTCTCAGGGTGTTGAATCTTTGGAGTTTTATATCTCAGAGAGCTGTGAAATTTCAACCAAAGAACAGGTTCAAGTTCAAACTTGATAGCTTTCTGGGCTCTAATTATATACAAGGGTTAGGAAGATAAGCAAACAAAAGTGGCATTGAAGTAGATGATCAACCATAATTTTAGTGACCCTCGATGAGTTGAACAGCTTATGAATGTTCCTATGATTTTCAGTACACGGTCAACAGTTTGAAACATGCTATCCAAGATGCTGTCTGTGGAAGAGAAATGGACAGAAAAATCGACAGGTTCTCTTTCCTTCAACATTTATGTTTGAATTTCAAGAGAGTCTTTTTAAATTGACTATGATTTTCAATTGCCACTTCAAAAATATAGACTTTCAGAAAGCAGTATCTCTTGAAGAATATACGGAGTCAGAATGCTGAAATATAATGTGTAACAATGAGACTGTATATACCTTTTGGAAATAATGCCACAGGACAGAACTTTATCGTTTTGCTCCAACTTAATTTACACAGCACATTTTACAATGCCTAAATAACATGACTGAGAATTTAAATTTGTATAAATTCTTTAATTCATATTGTTCTTACTTTGTTTTTCAATCTTCCCCTCTTTTGCAGTTTCCCTCATGTCCATGATCTACTTGCAACACTGTGGCTGCTGGGCCTCGGTGTGGTCAGGCACTGTGCTTCGGACCCCTTGATAAACACAACTTGGTGTTGGACGTCATGAGCATAGTAATTCCACTGGGAGTTACTACACCAGATACTTCATACTCTGATATGGCTGCTGGATCAGAGTGAGTATCATTTGGAAAGCAGAGGAGACTGGGCAGTCGGTGGTGAACAGGATCTTTTTTTGTGGGAGGTTGGCAAAATGGATATTTTGTTTTGATGATGATGAATGCTCTTTAAAGCAGAAACCTTGAGGAGGCACTGTAGTAGAATTATGTATAACATGCTGAGGAACAAACTTTAGGATTTTAAACTGAATATTCCTTTTACATGTCAACACAAGGCTTTTGTAACTACTGTGTTCTACTTTTGTTGCCATATCCATGGCATATTACCAATTATTTGATTCCCAACTTATTTCACCTTCCCTATTCAATAATCTCTTTCCCCATTTCTCAGAAAGGTTTTCTCTGAGTGGCATCAGTCATTTATATTTATCTGAATATTTACCTATTTACAATTGACAACTGAACAAGATCTATGCTTCAGGCCCAAGACTATGTTAGCAATATATTAATAAGTCCACCAGTGTATAACAAATCAAATATATAACTTGTCCTGATCCTCTCATCAGCTTTCAATCTTAACCTCAACTCCAGGAGATATAATTCTCAAAACAAAACGCTGATAATATCTGTGCACTTGTACCTGTCCCTCATCTTGCATCTCTTACACTTGACTTTAACATCTCACACACACACGCACACGCACGCACGCACGCACACACGCACACACAAACACGTCTGCTCTTCCATTCAGAAGCTGTTTTATGTTCCATGTTGACTGCTGAAAGGCTCGCTGATGAGCATGTGACACATAACATTTACATGCTCAAACTTGAGGCAATGACCTTTTCAACAAGAGAAAATTTAACCTTCACCTTTAACTTTAACATTACGATCCCTCAGTGAGGAGTGAGGAACTTTGCTTTGTGTTGCCCAAATCCTGCCCATTATTACAAGGCACAAATCAGGAGATAGATTACTCTCCATTTTTCTGGATGAGTGTAGCTTCAAAAAGACTCAAAAGTTCAATATTATCTAGGTCAAAGCAGCCCATTTGATTGGCATCCCATCCACCACCTTAAACATTCACTGTCTCCACCACTGATACACCTGGCAGCATTGATTACCATCTACAAATTGTACTGCTGGAACTTAGCAAAACTTTTCCCTTACCATCTACCACTTAAAGGGGCAAGTGCAGCAGAGGGGAATGTTACCACCTACAAGTTCCCCTCCAAGCTATTCTCACTTGGGAGTATGTCACTATTTCATTACTGTCACTGGTGTAAAATTCTGGATCTCCCTTCTTAACAGCACTGACAGTGTAACTGCATCACATGGACTGCAGTATTTTAATATGGCAGCCCACCACTGTCTCCTCAGAAACATTGGGTTGGGCAAAAACTATTGTCCTGGCCAGTGAAACCTACATCTTGTGGAATTTTTAAAATGAGGCCTCATGACTGCTCAAACTTTGGTATACCTGGTTCATCCTGCTGTATTCATTGTGGTGGATTCTGTACCTAAAGAAATGGTAATTTTATCCTCTGTTAATATTGGTCTTGCTGCTAACTCTAAGCTATAAAGAACGGAGTGTGTTTTCTGATTGCAGAGTAGATCTGCCAGGATCTTTTCTCAATTGGATTAAATTAGTATAACCTGGAATTAGTACAATATTTGGACAAATTTACTATAAATCAAGGGCTTGGGCTAAGTTGGAATGGGATGTCCGATTGCTTATCAGTGGTCAGTGTCATATGTTTATATGTGAGAAATTTGTGTGTATAAAATGGATCTGATGATTAAATCATTGAAAAGTCAATATCATGGTTCTCTGATGGTTACTGATTGGGGTCGAAAGTGGTTCAGGTTGTAAGTTTGCTCGCTGAGATATAGGTTTGTTCTCCGATATTTTGTCACCATGCTAGGTAACATCATCAGTGAGTCTCCGTTGAAGCGCTGGTGTTCTGTCCCGCTTTCTGTTTATGACATTCATTTTGTTAGTCATATACAAGATACCCTGCAAGGACTACAACAAGCACTACATTGGACAGACAGGCAGGAAGCTAGCCACCAGGATACGCAAACACCAACTATCCACCAAAAGACATGACCAGCTATCACTAGTATCCTTACACACAGATGAAGAAGGACACCACTTCGACTGAGACATCCATCCTAGGACAGGCTAAACAGAGACGCGCATGGGAATTCCAAGAGGCCTGGCATTCAAATTGTAACTCCATCAATAAACACATCGATTTGGAGCCCATTTACCAACCTTTGAGAAAAAGAACCGGAAATGATATCACCCACCTTAACAGACCAAGTTACATGGACAGAAAGTGGGACAGAACACCAGCACTTCACCGGAGGCTCACTGATGATGTTACGTAACATGGTGATGAAACATCTGAGAACACACCTACTGGCTCAGCGAGTAAATTTACAACCTGAACCTCAATCTGAGCTACAAATCTTCTCAAAAATGGCAAAGTAGAAAGTGGCATTTGAATTTGGGGTAGTGGGTGGACAGCCTTGATTTGGTATTAGGCATTGTGTTTCTTTGTAGTTTGCAGTCAGAAGTTGGCTTGTAACTTTGATTTTGCACATAGAAACTTGACAGAGTTCCTGAGTCTCATCATTTGCACTTGCATCTGGAGAGCAGTATTTCTAGTCTGTTTTTGAATACATCCTTGAGTGTGTTGATTGTCCAACAATGGTTTCTGGAAATGTCCGGTGTGCAACTCTCAGAATGGTCACAAACGCTAAACTAGCTTATTTACTCCAAGATGTCTATGCTGGCTTTTGTAGGAGCAACTTTGCCATTCTTCTCCCTTATCCTCACAGCCTTGCATATTTTCCTGTTCAGATGATGATCCAATTCCATCTTGAATGCCTTGATTAATCCTGCCTTTAACATAATCTCAGGCTGTGAAATCCAGTTTTAGATTAGATTAGATTACTTACAGTGTAGAAACAGGCCCTTCGGCCCAACAAGTTCACACCGACCCGCCAAATCGCAACCCGCCCACACCCTTCCCCTACATTAACCCCTTCGCCTAACACTACAGGCCATTTAGCCTGGCCAGTTCACCTAACCTGCACATTTTTGGACTGTGGGAGGAAACCGGAGCACCCGGAGGAAACCCATGCAGACACTGGGAGAATGTGCAAACTCCACTTTGCCTGAGGCGGGAATTGAACCCGGGTCTCTGGCGCTGTGAGGCAGCAGTGCTAACCACTGTGCCACATGAATCAGCTTAAGTAGTATGATTTCATCTTTTGCCAATGGCCTTAACTCTGTAAAATTATCAAATATCCGCTTTTAGTATTAAAGAGCAATTTTGATTTTTATGAGGGGGTTGATGGAATGGATTTCACAATGATGTTTCTATTGCAATGTCTGGTAATTTATTTGGTAGAAATAGACTTTCGAACATTTCACACAACCTGGTTATGTTTCATGATTCTGTATGAAAAGCAAGGCTAATAAACCAACTTTTTTTTGCAAACTGCCTTTAAACGCCCCCACGCTTTAAATGTGTACAATGTCTTTCTGTTCAATCTTCCTTAATTCTATAACTGCTGCAAAATGACAAGATCAGTGGTGTTAACTTGTCCCATAATTGTGTTACAAATCATTAACAATTTAATTCTTAATAACTTAACTCTTAACCTATGAACTCTTACTAACTCACTGGCTCTTTCAACTTGCCTTTTGCTCACCACTTCCAACCTTTTACTCGCTGTCTGTCCCAATTGCTGTGCTTGCTATTTGTTGGCCTATCTGTTTGGTTCTTGTCTCTTGCTCCTTACTGGTGAGCTGGAAACTGAGCAAGAGAGCTGGATGGGTGGTGAGCTGGCATGCCAGGCGAATTGGTGGCATGCAGTAGGGCTGTAGAGGGCAAGCGGAAAGCGAAAGGAAGTAATGAGTGAATGCTGTTTTCATTGCACCTCAGGGTAATGGAACCAGGGAAAGAGAAGAAGAGGAGGAAGAAGCTCGAGTTTGAGATTTATCTACCTGATTGTTGGGTGGGAAGTGAAGGCTTTCTGTGGAGGTTCTCTGCTTGTTGTTCAGTTTCGGGGAATCAGCTGGTGTTTATTATTCAATCTGAGTGATAGCTTCAGGCTCCAGGAATTGACACAAGTGAATTTTGGCTGTTAATTCCGCCTGATTAATCATGTCAGGCTTCTCTGTCACCTGTTTATTTCATGTCCTGGGGGAATCTACCATTTCTTTGCTGATGGGCTAGAGTGGCAGTAAATCTCATTTAACCATTGGGATGTGCGTGGGTGTAACAATTAAGTGATTGGCACTCGATAGATTGTTCTGCAGCTGTGCAACTTAGAGGGAATACTGCTTCTTTTTCTTCAAAACCTTTGGTTGTTTGGTCCAATTCACTCAGTGTCCAATCATAAGGTAGCCCTCTTGTGCAGGAATCAATCCAGTGAACCTCTGCTGCATTGCCTCTTGTGCAAATACCTCTCTATATCCTTTCTTAAATATAAAAACAAAAGTACATACAGTATTCCATATATGGTCTTATCAAGGACTTCTACAATTATTGGAAAGCTTCTTTGGTTTTGATATTCCATTCACCCTCACTGTCTGCTTCCTGAATGTTAACCAATCTTCCATCTGATCTCATAACGACCTCTAACTTAAAATTAAAAAGTAGTCCTCTAGTACCCTAAAAGAATTTGTTCTGATCTCTTTGCATTCAGTTCTATAGTCACCAGCATAGGAGCTTTAATTAGACCATTAGGACTCATTATGGAAGAAATCTAGGTTCAGGTTCTTTCTTAATTCACTTGGGGTGGGCATCACTGGTTGACCAGCATTTATTACCTCTCCTTGGCTGCTGCCTTAAACTGTGTCAGAAGTCACATGATACCAGGTTATAATCCAACTGGTTTATTTGAAATCACGAAATCACAAGCTTTTGGCACAGCTGCTTTGTCAAGTGAAGCACTAGGACTTTGCCCACCCCAATCCAATACCAGCACCTCCACATCATTCTTAAACTGCTGATTTTAACCCAGTGACAGTGAAGTAATAATGATATGTTTCCAAGTCAGGATGGTGATTTGCTTGGCGAGGAACTTAAAGTGGTGGTCTTCCATGTATCTGCTGCCCTTGTTCTTCCAGATGGAAGAAGTCATGGCTTTGGAAGGTGCTGTCTAAAGATCTTTGAATCTGTTGACATAAGCAAGCAGTTTTATAAGGTACTCAATGAAATGTTACAATATAATCTTAAGCTTTGATAAATGAGCAAAAATTGTGATGCAGTTTGCTGATTGATGGTTTGTACTTTGTCATTCACTGTACACATTTGACTGAGAAATCTTCCCCATTCATCATTTTTAATAAAATGGGAGACTTTGGCTGACACTTATTTATACAATGTTAAATTTGGTTGACAGAGCTCATCAAGTATAGCTAAAAGTTCATCCAGTTTTTCCTTTAACTTGTGCATCTGGAGACTTTTGGAATACTGTGTTCAGTTCTAGTCTCCCTGCTATGGGAATGATGTTGTGCAACTTGAATTCAGAAAAGATTTACAAGGATGTTGCTTAGGTTGGATGGTTTTAGCTATAGGGAGAGGCTGAATAGGGTGTGGCTATTTTCCCTAGAGCTGAGGGGTGCCTTATTGAAGGTTATAAAATCATGAGGGGCACATATAAAATGAATAGTTAAGATCTTTTTCCCAGGGTAGCGGAGTCCAAAACTAGAGGGTAAAAGTTTAAGGTGAGAGGGGAAACATTTAAAAAATGCCTAAGGGGCAACTTTTTAAGAGGGTGGTGCATGTATGGAATAAACTGCCAGAAGAAATGAGAATATTTCAAAAGCATCTGGATGGGTATATTAATAGGAAGGTTTTAGAGGGATATGGGCCAAATGCTGGCAAAGTGGACGAGATTAATTTAGGATATCTGGTCGGCATGGATGAGTTGGACTGAAGGGTCTGTTTCCCTGCTGTACATCTCGATGACTCTGTTTGATGAGTCTTGAGGTGAATTGAATTGTGCAGCTGTCAGGAAATTTGTCATTGAATGTCATGTAATTCTGCAGTTGGTATTTTAACAGTCTGTACACAGGTTCCCAAAGTGTCTTGCATCTCATACCTTCATGAGGCCAGAACACAACTATGAGTGATTGTTTAACAAAATTGATACCTGGGAAGACATTAAAATCTAAAATTGCTAAGCCGTGATGAACCAGACCGAAAACGTTATGCTTGCAGGATTACTTTTGACATCCTGAAATCGATACATTTTTGTCATTGTAAGCTTTTTAGCAAATGTGCATCTTCACCTCAATCTTCTTGCTGTCAGCCTTTTACTTCACAATGATACCAACTTATACTGCAATAACCTGAACTTCTGGGAGAAGCAAGAGAATTAGCAACATCAACAGCAGCTAAAGCATCACCAACTGTCTGCTACTAAGTAAGTGCCGCTCTACAGGGCAGAGAGTTTGGATACAGTGGGCTGTCTCTAAAGAAGAGGGCTGTTTAATAGAATCAACTGACAGAGACAGAGAGAAGAACAGCTTTTTTGACATGTGTGCGCACCAGTGTCTCAGAGAATCATGATTTCACACTATATCCTTGGAAGAAGACTACCTTCCCAGTGGGAAAGCTGAGTATGCATTTCTGGTAGCAGTCACGAGAGTCTTTTCCAAGTTCCCATTTCTCTCCCAAGTTGAGTACTCTCTTTCAAGGAAAGTCATGATTGTAATATTGGTATACATCACAGAACCAGGCATTTCAGCCCAACTCAAAAGTGCTGCATTATGTAGAGAGAAGAGAAGGACAACATTTGTGGAGGTTAAAAGTGAGGAATGGATAAGAGATGGGGCAAAAATGAAAGCAGATGTTAGCTATTCAGATGGTGGTTGCAGGAGGTGCCTAGAGAGAGCAGGATGAGTTCTGACCAAAGATCAGTTGACCTAAGTGCTAACTCTGCCTTCTCTCCACAGATGTTACCAGATGTGCTGGTTTTTCAGCAATTTCTGTTTTTGCTTCTGATTTCCAGTATCTGGAGTTCTTTGGTTTTGTTGAGTGCATGGTATGTTGTTTAGAGGAGTACAGGACAATGCTGGGTCAGAGTGAGATTTGGCACCTGAAAATGTTATAATGCTCATCTTTCTCACTGTTGAGAATCTTGACCTATAGGATGCCATTGTCAGGTTGGGGGAAATCAGGCCTCTTTTTGCTGATTTTCGTTGGCCTTTTGTCTTGACACTTGCTTGATTTGAGAGGCTGTTTTCTTTCTCACATCCTTGGGAAGCATCAACTCGCTTTTACCTTTCAGATCCTGCAGCAAGGCTTCCAGATAAAAGTGACATCTGGAGCGATGGGAGTATGGGGTACGCTTCTTTGATCTTCCTTTGTATTGCAGTGATTTCTGGAGCTTCATAAAACCGTATCTAGTTTAACTATTCCGATTTTTAGTTGGAAATCCTTTCTTGAATAGATTTGGTCATCGTCCTATCCACCTTCTGACCCTTGATGTTTGGGAAACCCAGAATTGAATGTCTATTCCATAGCTCAGTTTAAGAGCCATGATAATGCTCCACTGCAGATTCTAATGGGTTGATGACCCACTATAGCTCCTACTGGGGCTATCATTTGAACATTCTGATCTTTATGTTTGCATTTCAGAAGATGTGAAATTGGAGTTTAGTTGCATTTGTACTGGTGAGTATCTGCTGTTGTAACTGATACGTTGCTCAGGGCAAGTCCATTATGGAGACATGATTAATATTATTACAACATGAATTGCCCAGAATGGACCCAGAGCTTCCTGTTTGCACTGTTCACACAACGTGTTTTGACAAATAAAGTCACAAAAGATGCTATTATAGGAATTGGCAGTCTCATGACTGGCATGTGTTCCTTTCTGATAATTTCTGTAGATCAGCTACATTTAAGCATTTGTGGTGATGTTGTATTGTTTGCAACCTGTGGAATAGAGCTAAAATCAAATACTGCAATTTTCTCTCCCTATTTAATTTTATTGTGATACTTTTATACATTTCAATCATGTGTCCTAGATTTTTACAGTATGCTCAAACCAGTGACTTAGGACAATATTTCTGGAAGATTGGGATGGGTGGAGGATCTTTTCCATGTCTTCATTCTTCACACTCGACATCAGATGAGCAATATGACAAATCAGCTGGTAGTGGAGAGAGAGAGAAATATTGACTGGGATCAGGCTGTATTTCCAGCATGTGGAATCTTGCGGTTTTGGATGCTGTAGCAGGTAGGGTGAAAGGCAAGATGAGAAATAGTCAGGAGATGACATTTATCTAAGTGCTTCAAGAGGGGTAAATGCTGAAAAACCCTGCACCTGATAGACTCCAAAATTTAATCTTAAACTCTCCCAATATCCTAATGGTGCTGGAAGGAGGGGTCTTTCTGAGAATGGTGTTTAACCATACTTTACCTAGTGGATTTGGGTAAAGTGCAAAATGATACTGGAGAGAGAATAGATAGTGACTTTGTATCAGGCAAGCGCAAATTCTGTTGGAAAAGAACTGCTGATTAGATTAATTTGGAGATAATTAAACTGAGAGAATGGTTTCTATGCATGCCAGCTGGTGAGCTGTCTGATCAGTTTCCATGCATCTGCATTTAACGAATTTGAGCTTTCAGCTTGAACTTTTGGAAGATTAGATTAGATTAGATTAGATTAGATTACTTACAGTGTGGAAACAGGCCCTTCGGCCCAACAAGTCCACACCGCCCCGCCGAAGCGTAACCCACTCATACCCCTACCCCTACATCTACATCTACCCCTTACCTAACACTATGGGCAATTTAGCATGGCCAATTCACCTGACCTGCACATCTTTGGACTGTGGGAGGAAACCGGAGCACCCGGAGGAAACCCACGCAGACACAGGGAGAACGTGCAAACTCCACACAGTCAGTCGCCTGAGGCGGGAATTGAACCCGGGTCTCTGGCGCTGTAAGGCAGCAGTGCTAACCACTGTGCCACCGTGCCGCCCACAAATTATTGCATCTCGTGGGTGTAAGCCTGATCTATAGAATTTGTTGGTACTCACTGGATTTATATTGCAATGTGGATTGGGGGGGGTGGGGGGAAGAGTTTTGTTTTAACTGCTATTAGTAATTACTATTATTAGTTTGCCATTAGTGGCATTTACAAATGGTGTGCATAATGGTGCATATAATACGCAAAAGCAGTAGTATTCACACTGTAGATGTTTTCTATAACCTGGGTTGTGGCGTGAATGATAATTAAGCAGATGAAAAGGTTCATTGAAACATCACATGATCAAGGAAGAAAAATGCTACATTTTGTTTTGTTGGTGACCTCTGCTGGTAAGAAATAGAATGGATTTTTCCTGGCATAAGGCATTGTGAAAAGGCCTTATTCCTGTCTTGTGCAGCTAACAGGAGAGAGGAATATTGAATTTGATAATATTTAACACAGCCCTTGCAGTCAATAGATTTTGATTTATATTCTCTTCAAAACTTAAAAATGTGTTGCTGGAAAAGCACAGCAGGTCAGGCAGCATCAAAGGAACAGGAGAATCGACATTTTGGTCTTAAGCCCTTCTTCAGGAATCGATTCTCCTTCTCCTTTGATGCTGCCTGACCTGCTGCGCTTTTCCAGCAACACATTTTTAAGTTCTGATCTCCAGCATCTGCAGTCCTCACTTTCTCCTATTCTCTTCAAAACATCAGGATTATAACACATAGTCATTAAACTAGGATAGAAACAAAACAGAAGTTGCTGGAAAAGCTCAGCAGGTCTGGCTGTATTTGTGAAGAGAAATGAAAGTTCATGTTTCGGTCTGCTGATCCTTCCTCAGAACTGATGGCAGCTAGGAACATATTGGTTTATATGCAGAAGATAGGTTGGGAGGGCAGGGGGAGGGGGTAAGGAGTAAATGATAGGTAGGGATAGAGCCCAAAGAGACAGAACAACAGTTAGACAGACAAAGGAGTGGATAATGGTCTTGCTAGGCAGGTGAATTGCTGGTAAAGGAGACTGTTAGTGGCTAACAATAGGTAGTATGTACTGTAATGGCACACTATGTGAAAACAAGGCCTGGTGTGTAGAGTAGGGGGCTAGGACGTGGGAGAGTTCAGGCCTTAAAATTATTGAACTTGAGTCTGGAGGGCTGCAGTGTCCCCAAGCGGAAAATGAGGTGGTGTTCTTCCAGGTTGCTCTGAGCTTCTCTGGATCATTGTAGCAAGTCTGAGACAAAGGTGTTGGCCAGGGAACAGAATGCGAGGATATACAGTCCAGGTAGCTGTGGGAGTCACTGGGCTTATAGTAGATATTAGTGGCCAATATTCCCAGAAATAGAAATAGAGATGTCAAGGAGGTGAAGGGAGGAGTCAGACACCAGATGAAAGTGAAGGCGGGGTGGAAATTGGAAGCAAAATATATGAACTTATCCAATTATGGATGAGAGAGGGAAGCAGCACCAATATCGCAAGAGTTGTGGGTGGGGGCCAGAATAGGATTGGAACAAGGAATGTTCTACATACCCTGCTAAGAAACTGGCACAACTGGGACCCATGGCCACCCTCCTGACCTGAAGAACATGAGTGGAGTTAAAAGAGAAGTTGTTCAGGGTGAGGACAAGCTCAGTCAAGTGGAGGAGGGTGGTGATGGGTGGGGACAGTCAGGCCTTTGCTCTGGCAGGAAGTGGAGATCCTTGAGACCATCCTGGTAGGAGATGGACAAGTAAAGGGATTGCATGTGCATAGTAAAGAGGAGGCAAACTCTCTCAAGTGTGAAAGGAGTCATGGATGTATGCAGGCAGGGACTGGACAAGGGGAGCAAGGACTGAGTCAAGGTAGGAAGAGAGAGATTCTGTGTGGCAGGAGCAGGTTGAAACAATGGGTCTGCCCAGACAGCCCTGTTCATGGATTTTTGGGAGGAGGTAGTTCCCCAGTCCTGCTCAGCTTGCTTCTATCAGTTTGGAGGCAATGAGTTGGAGATCACTGGATGAAATGAGGTCAGTGACCATAGTTGATACAACGGCCTGATGTGCCTCGGTGGGGCCGTAGTCCAGGAGAAGATAGGAGGAGGTATCTGAGAGTTAGCGCTCAGCCTCAACAATGTAGAGGTCAGTATGCCAGTCTACAACAGCACTACCCTTACCGGCAGCTTCATAACAAAGTCAGGTTGGATCTAAGTGCATGGAGTGCAGTCAGTTTGGAGGGAGGTAGGTTGGATTGGGTGAGCAGGGACAGAGAAATTAAGGTGACCAAATCTATGTTTTGCCTGTTTTTAAAAAAAAAGACCCTGAGCTTCCAGTTGCCTTCCACTTTAGCATACCACCATGTTGCCTGGCCAACATCTCTGTCTCAGGCTTGCTGCAGTGCTCCAGTGAAGCTCAGAGCAAGCTGAAAGAACAACACCTTATTTTCTGCTTGGGGACCTTACAGCCCTCTGGATTCAGTAATGAGCTCAATCATTTTGGTGCCTGAATTCTCCCATATCCTAGCCCCTACCCCACACACTAGGCCTTGTTTGCACATAGTCTGCCGTTCCAGCACACTACCTATTGTTAGCCACTAACAGTCTCCTTTAACAGCAATTCTTCCTCCTAGCAAGACTGTTATCTGCTCCTTTACCTGTCCAGCTGCTCTTCTCCCTTTGGGTTCTCTACCCACTAATCATTTACTCCTTACCCTCTCCCCCATTCTATCTTCTGAGGAACGGTCACTAGACACAAAATGTTAACTTTGATTTCTCTTCACAGATGCTGCTAGACCTGCTGAACTTTTCCAGCAACTTCTGTTTTTGTTTCCACAGTTTTTTCAGTTTTTATTAGAGTACTTTAAAGCATAGATGCAGTTGTAACTTAGGAAAATATGACAAGCAACTTGCACCCAATTAGTTTCCAGATAGTCATTTAGGAGCAGTGTTAGTTAATTGATAAATATTCATAGAATCCCGACCGTGTAGAAACACTCTCTTCGGCCCAGCAAGTCCACACCAACCCTCCGAAGCATTACCCACCCAGAACCATTCCCTGATCCCTATATGTACCCCTGACTAATGAACCTAACTTACACGTCTCTTAACATTATGGGCAATTTAGCATGGCCAATTCACCTCACCTGCACATCTTTGGATTGTGGGAGGAAATTGGAGTACTCTGAGGAAACCCACGCAGACACTGGGAGAATGTGTAGACTCCACACAGGCAGTCACCCGAGGCTGGAATCGAACCTAGGTCCCTGCCGCTGTGAGGCGGCAATGATAATTACTGAGCCACTGTGCTGCCCCATATTGGCCAAGGTGCTAGGAGAACTCCCCTGCTTTTTTTTTTGAAGAGTGCCATGATCTGTTTTATTGCATTCATCTAAATTAACAATGTTGCTTGATATCATTTTTAAGCTGGCATCTTTGACACACTGAGATGAGAGACTACTATGATGCAAGAGGTCTAATACTGAGCCACACAAAACACTTCAATATTATTAATAAGGGATACAGTAGTATAATAGTTGTGTTACTGGACTAGTAAGTTAGATGCAGGCTTGTGAGTTCAAATGCACTGCTACAGCTGGAAAGTTTAAATTTTTTGATTCATTTATGGGACATTTGCATAGTTGGCTAGCTGGCATTTATTGCCTGTCCCTAGTTGTTTTTAACAAGGTGGTACTGAGCTGCCGCCTTGAACAACTGCAGTCCACCTGCTGTAGATTGACTCACGATGCCATTAGGGGGGTATTCCAGAATTTTGACCCAGGGACAGTGAGTGTTGTTGAAACTGCACCCATCCATGCAAGTGGGGAGTATTCTATCACTTTCCTGAGTTGTACCTTGTAGATGGTGGACAGATTTTGGGAGTCAGGAGGTTACTTGCCACAGTATTCCAGCTTCTAACCTGCCTTTGTAGTGTTTTTATGTGGCAGGTCCAGTTCAGTTTCTGGACAATGATTATCCCCCAGGATAATGATATATGGGAATTTAGTGATGGTAACACCATTGAATGTGATGGAGTGGTGATTAGATCATCTCCTATTGGAAATTATCATTACCTGGCATTTATGTGGTGCAAACGTTACTTGTTACGTGCTATTTTTCAGCCCAAGCCTGGGTATTCTTCAGATGGACTGCTTCAGTTTCAGACCAAATGATACTGAACATTGTGCAATTACTGGCAAACATCTCCACTCCTGACGTTATGATGGAGGGAAGATCATTAACAAAGCAATGAAGTTGGTTAGGCTTAGTACATTGCCCTTAGCACACGCCTGCAGAGACGTCCTGGAGCTGAGATCACAGACCTTCTCCAACAAGCGCAACCATCTTCCTATGTGTCAAGTATAACTTTAACCAGCAGAGAGTTTGCCACCTGATTCCCACTGATTACGGTTTTACAAGGACTTCTTGATGTCAAAGGCTGTCACTCTCACCTTGCGTCTGGATTTCAGTGCTTTTGTTTGAACCAAAGTTGCAATGAGGTCAGGAGCTGAGTGGCCCTGAAAAAACCAAATTGGGCATCACTGAGCAGATCCTGCTTGTTAGGACGGTTGATGACACCTCATATCTTTTGTCTGGGACATACCTGTAAGTTATGATTCTCTGAGTATGAATATGTCAGGCATAAGTAATTGGTGAGATGTCTCACCTAGTTTGGGATGTAGCCCACAGATTTTGGTAAGGAGGACTTTGCACGTTCGACAGGTCTGTTTTTGCCATTGTCAATGTCAGGTGGTCCTTCTGATTTCATTTCTTTGTTGAGACAAAGAGATAACTGGCATTTTTCTGCAAGGCCATTTCAGAATCAACCACATCTGTGGGTCTGGAATTAAGTGTTGGCCAGACCAATTGAGGACGGCAGATTTCCTTCCCTGAGGGAGGGCTAGTGAGCCAGATGGGTTTTTCTGACATTGGCAATGGTTTCATAGACTTGTAATTCCAGATATTTTTATTGAATTAAATTTTCACCACCTGCTGTGGTGGGATTTGAACCCAGGTCCTCAGAATCTTAGCTGAGTTTCTGGATCAATAATCGAGTGATAATACCACTAAGCTAACAGCTCCCCATTCCTTCATTGAATTAAATTAACCTGTAGTAAAGACAGTGTGATTAACAGTGGCTACAAAACCTCTGGATTGCAGTCTTTTAAAAAAAACAACCATCTGGTTCACTAATGTCCTTTAGGAAAGGAAATCTGCCATCCTTACCCAGTGTGGCCTTTGTGTGATTCCAGATTCACAAGAGATGTGGTTGACTTCTAACTACTTTCTGAAATGCTGTAGCAGGCCACTCGGTTGAATCAACACAGGGTCGAGAAATTTTGGTTATTTGGCAGATTTCTGACTTCCATATCTCATAAATCCACCTCTTTAAATATCTTTTTCAGCCTTCCTATTGGGATCTTTTTCAAAATCGCAGCTCTGCAGTCAGAGAATGTGGGAACTGATTGCAAAGCTACGATTGTGGAGCAGCCAGCATAGGAAAGACAAAGCTGCTGCTCCAGTCACAGATTCTGTCTCTTTAAAACTGGCTTCTCCAGCTCCCCCAGTCACAAGTTCCCTCTCTTCTTATTTTGCTGCTCTTGCAGGGGCAGAATCTGCGATTGGTGAAGTTGGTGCATACCAAATCTTTAGGGAAGGAGAGCAGAGAGGTGTCTTTTTTGTCTCAATAATAATAAAGGTCCAGCAAGTACTTTGTGACTGTTATTTGCCCTGGGAATTACTTGTCAGTTGGTGTGATGATTGAGTCAGATTGCTGTCTGTTGTGATGGAGGGTCTGGGCCTTTGACACTATTGCGCAGTTGGATGTATTTTTAAAAAAACTTTGATAATACTTCTAATGTTTCTTTTAGAAAAGAAAGCCTCGATTCACTGCAACCCACTAAAAGTTTCAATATCTGAAAAGCAATGTGAAATTAATCAAGATCACAAACAGATATCAATCAATAATGGCTGTCTCGGCTCTCAAACAAGCTTTATTATATATTCAAAACCCAGACATCTTTACTGTTTTGAAGCAATTGGGCCCTAACTTGTTTAGCAGTTTTGGCTGACTGATCACTGCTAAGGTTTCACTTTTTTTTTGTATGGTCTTCTCTGGTTTTCAGACTGTTTCCCTCTTTTTAGGTTGCAGAGTGGGTTGAATGTTTAAAATATCTGAATAGTTGCAGCCCAATAGAAGATTCAAGACACAATTATTTTTAAGTATATTGGTTTTAACAAGTGAAAAGATATGAAATAATCCAATTGTAAAGCTTTATTTTTAATTGGTGATCATGGGGGACTTCAATATGCAGGTGGGTTGGGTGAATAATGTTGCCGGTCTAAAGAAAGGGAGTTCATGGAATGCTTACAGGATGGCTTTTTGGAACAGCTTGTGATGGAGCCCACAAGGGAGCAGGCTATTCTGGACTTAGTGCTATGTAATGAGCCAGATTTTATAAAAGATCTTAAAGTAAGGGAGCAGTTAGGAGGCAGCGATCATAATATGCCAGAGTTCAGTCTGCAGTTTGAAAGAGAGATGGCAAAATCGGATGTAATTATGTTACAGGTAAATAAAGGTAGTTACAGAGGCATGACAGAGGAACTGACGAATATCGACTGGAAGCAAAGCCTAGTGGGCAAGTCAGTAGAGCAACAATGGCTGGAATTTCTGGGTGTAATTGAGGACACAGTACAGAGGTTCATCCGAAAGAAAAGAAAGATAACCATGGCTGACAAAGGAAGTCAGGAAATGTATCAAAGAGAAAGAGACAGCCTATAAAGTGGCCAAGAGTACTGGGAAATCAGAAGATTGGGAAGGCTACACAAACAAATGGAGGATAACAAAGAGAGAAATAAGGAAGGAGAGGCTCAAATATGAAGATAGGTTAGCCAGTAATATTAGAAATGATAGTAAAAGTTTTTTTTCAATCATAAGAAACAAACGAGAGGCAAAAGTAGAGATTAGGCTGCTCCAAATTGATGCTGGAAGGCTAATGATGGGAAATGAGGAAATAGCTAAAGAACTTAATAAGTACTTTGCATCAGTCTTCACAGTGGAAGACATGAGCAATATCCCAACAATTATGGAGAGTCAGGTGACAATGTTGAGTATGGTAGGCATTACAAAAGAGAAAATGCTGTATAAGCTAAAAGGTCTAAAAATTGATAAATCTCCTGGCCCCGATGGACTACATCCGAGAGTTCTGAGGGAGCTGGCTGAGAAAATAGCAGAGGCGTTAGTTGTGATCTTTCAAAAGTCACTGGAGTCAGGCAAAGTCCCAGATGGTTGGAAAATCACTGTTGTAACCCCCTTGTTCAAAAAAAGATCAAGATAAAAGATGGAAAATTATAGGCTAATTAGTCTAACCTCGGTTGTTGGTAAAATTCTCGAATCCATCGTTGAGCATGAAATTTCTAAATTCTTGGAAGTGCAGAGTCGGATTAGAGCAACTCACCGTGGATTTAGTAAGGGAAGGTTGTTCCTGACAAACCTGTTAGAATTCTTTTGAAGTGGTGACAAGTAGGTTAGACCAGGGAAACCCAGTGGATATTATCTATCTAGACTTCCAAAAAGCCTTTGATAAGGTGCCTCACGGGAGGCTGCTGAGTAAGGTGAGGGCCCATGGTGTTCGACATGAGCTACTGGCATGGGTTGAGGATTGGCTGTCTGACAGAAGGCAGAGAGTTGGGATAAAAGGTTATTTTTTGGAATGGCAGCAGCAGACAAATGGTGTCCCACACAGTTCTGTATTGGGGCCACAGCTGTTCACTTTATATATTGATGATCTAGATGAAGGGACTGGGGGCATTCTGTTGAAATTTGCTGATGATATGAAGTTAGGTGGGCAGACAGGGAGTACTGAGGAGGTGGGGAGCTGCAGAAAGAGTTAAACAGTTTTAGGAAATAGCTGATGAAATTAAACATGAGCAAATGTGAGGTCTTTCACTTCAGAAAAAGAATACAGGCATGGTCTATTTTCTAAACAGTGAAAAAATTCTTAAAGCTGAGGTACAAGGGGATCTGGGAGTGCTAATCCAGGATTTTCTAAAGGTTAACTTGCAGGTTGAGTCTGTGATTAAGACAGCGAATGAAATGTTGTCATTTATCTCAAGAGGGTTGGAATATAAAAGCAGCAATGTGCTTCTGAGACTTTATAACTCTCTATTTAGGCCCCATTTAGAATACTGTGTCCAATTTTGGGTCACACACCTCAGGAAGGACATAGGCACTGGAGCATGTCCAGCAGAGATTCACATAGATGATCCCTGGAATGGTAGGCCTAACACCTATGATGAATCGCTGAGGATCCTGGGATTGTATTCATTAGAGTTTAGAAGGTTGAGGGGAGATCTAATAGAGACTCAAGATAATGCATGGCTTAAAAAGGGTGGATGTTGGCAAGTTGTTTCTGTCAGGCGGGGAGAGTAGGACCTATGGAGACATTTCTTCAGCCAGAGTGTGGTGGGCCTGTGGAATTCATTGCCACTGAATGCAGTGGAGATTGGGACGTTGAATGTCTTCAAGGCAGAGATTGATAAAATTTTGATCTCTCAAGAAATTAAGGGCTACAGGAGAATGTGGGTAAGTGGAGTTGAAATGCCCATCAGCCATGATTAAATGGCAGAGTGGGCCCAATGAGCCGAATGGTCTTACGTCTACTCCTATGTCTTATGGTCTTAGGTTGAGATAGAAGCCCTGAGGAGTCATTTGCAGGACACACTTTAGTATGGGGAACAAGTGGCACACCTTTTGAATTTTATCTTCCAAAAGATTCTCATATGCACGACAATGATACATAGTTGTTTAAAAGCCTTACTAAGCTCCAAGGAGTAGGCTATGGCAAGCTTCACAGTGGAGCTGTCCAGGTTGAGTGTGTCAGATACAGGATTTTGAGCTGATCCAGAATGCACTTTTAAAAAGGCCCTGGTTAAAATAGGAAAACCTGAGTTTGGTTGGGAACTCTGGAATTGGATTCTGGCTATTATTTTTCAAGGGTTCTCAAGTCAATTTTCACTCACCTCACTCACTCACTCACTCACTCACTCACTCTCTCACACTCTCTCACACTCACTCACTCACTCACTCACTCACTCACTCACTCACTCACTCACTCACTCACTCACTCACTCACTCACTCACTCACTCACTCACTCACTCTCTCTCTGACTCTCATTCCTCCCCAAAACCATCTTTTCCCACTCCCCTTCTCCATTTTGCCTTCAACCACTCTCATGCTTGGTCAAGAAAGCAGCTCATTGCCACATTCTAAGGCTAATTACGGGTGGAAAATAAATGCTGCCCTTAGTACCAGCAGTGCCCATGTCCTGTGAGTAAATATAAAGAAATATACTTTATTAGCCACACTTTTTACAAATCGTATTTTTTCCTCATGATGCCTTGGTTAGAGAGATTCCTTGGGAGAGAAGGCATAATGTTTTGAACAATGGCAGCAAGGCTAGGGGAAAGTGAAAGCCTCATTTGATGTCTAAAGGATTAAGTTCCAATAAGGAAAACAAAACTTTTGAAGCTGCACAGGAAACATTGCAAACTAATGATATTTTGACTTTGCTTTTATTGTTTTAGCCCAGAGTTGGTGGAAGCTAGCCCTGCAGTTGCTGAGAAGAACAGCTACTCAAATCACAACTATGGGACTGCACAACATCATGGGTATAGAGGTCTGCCATATGCTGTAAGTAAGCAAGTTCTGTTTCTGGATGACAATTAAATGCCCATCTGAAACTCAAAACAGTGTAAACATTCTACCTTCATTCAGGCCTTAAAGCAACACCTTCAGCACTGAGCAGTGTGGCTCCAAAATGTCCCTGGGGTCACGTGTGCAGGGCACACACGTGGTCAAACCATTTGAGGTTCAACAGGTAAATTCACAAACCATTTTGGTGATCATTCACATCAGGAGGATCCCAGATTAAATCCATTTAAGTTTTATCATGCAATTGATTTCAAAGAGGGATAAAAGATACACAGACATGAAAGGACATCACTTCCTAATCAGTGAGATGAATATACATGTCCCAGAACATGATATGTGAAACAGCCAGTGGAAACTAGAATTGTTGTACAAGATTAAAGGGTGTGAATTAAGGAAAGATAGAAAATAGTATTAAAAACTACTTGAAAGGGAGGCAATGAGGATTATGAATTGACAGAAATATCCCAAAGTGATTAGTATTGGGTAGAAGTGCTCCACAGGGTTCTGTTTTAGAATTGTTTCCGTTTACTGTGCACTTCAGTGATTTGTATGCACACATAGAAGGAATATTATTCTAATTTGCTGATGCTACTGAAATGTGAGGCATAGTAAATGATTCTGATGATCAAAAGAAAATTGCAAATGGATATTTATCATGTAAAATGATCAACAATGTGTCTGAACAGAATTCATTGTTACTAACCTGAACATAGTACATGTTGATGAAAGGAAAATAACTGTACTTCAAGAGAGGGGAAATAAAACTAAGTGACATGGAAGAGCTCAAGGATTTGGGAGTTAAGGCTCACAGACTTTAAAAGCAGCACCTCAGTGGACAAGGTCATCTTTTTAAAAAAAATCCAGATTTGTTCTTTTGAAGTAATTTAGTTAATTTAAGGTAATCAGTCAAACTTGTCGTGTGGCTCAGACACGTATCATATGCTGGGACGTGTTCTCTGCAACAAAAGCAATACTTTTGCATCTTTTTAAAATCACTTGGTTGCTTCAGAAATCTATTGTTCCCTATTACTTTGTCTATGGCAATGTCTCAACTAATCAAACAATGTTACCAAACAATAAAGCACCCTTTTTCATGCAGGATAAATGGTTATGGTTAGAACACAGAACAATACAGTACAGAACAGGCCCTTCGGCCCACAATGTTGTGCCGAACATTTGTCCTAGCTTAAGCACCTATCCATGTACCTATCCAACTGCCGCTTAAAGGTCGCCAATGATTCAGATTCTGCCACTCCCACAGGCAGCGCATTCCATGCCCCCACCACTCTCTGGGTAAAGAACCTACCCCTGACATCCTCCCTATACCTTCCACCCTTCACCTTAAATTTATGTCCCCTTGTAACACTTTGTTGTACCCGGGGAAAAAGTCTCTGACTGTCTATCTATTCCCCTGATCATCTTATAAACCTCTATCAAGTCACCCCTCATCCTTTGCCGTTCCAATGAGAAAAGGCCTAGCACTCTCAACCTATCTTCGTACGACCTATTCTCCATTCCAGGCAACATCCTGGTAAATCTCCTCTGCACCCTCTCCAAAGCTTCCACATCTTTCCTAAAATGAGGCGACCAGAACTGCACACAGTACTCCAAATGTGGCCTTACCAATGTCCTATACAGCTGCAACATCACCTCACGACTTTTGAATTCAATCCCTCTGCTAATGAACGCTAATACACCATTGGCCTTCTTACAAGCTCTATCCACCTGAGTGACAACTTTCAAAGATCTATGAACATAGACCCAAGATGCCTCTGCTCCTCCACCTTACTAAGAACCCTACCGTTAACCCTGTATTCCGCATTCTTATTTGTCCTTCCAAAATGGACAACCTCACACTTGACAGGGTTGAACTCCATCTGCCACTCCTCAGCCCGGCTCTGCATCATATCTAAGTCCCTTTGCAGCCGACAACAGCCCTCCTCACTATCCACAACTCCACCAATCTTCGTATCGTCTGCAAATTTACTGACCCACCCTTCGACTCCCTCTTCCAAGTCATTAATAAAAATTACAAACAGCAGAGGACCCAGAACTGATCCCTGCGGAACTCCACTTGTAACTGGGCTCCAGGCTGAATATTTACCATCTACCACCACTATCTGACTTCGACCGGTTAGTCAGTTCTCTATCCAACTGGCCAAACTTCCCACTATCCCATGCCTCCTGACTTTCCGCATAAGCCTACCATGGAGAACCTTATCAAATGCCTTACTAAAATCCATGTACACTACATCCACTGCTCTACCCTCATCCACATGCTTGGTCACCTCCTCAAAGAATTCAATAAGACTTGTAAGGCAAGACCTACCCCTCCCAAATCCGTGCTGGCTGTCCCTAATCAAGCAGTGTCTTTCCAGATACTCATAAATCCTATCCCTCAGTACCCTTTCTATTACTTTGCCTACCACCGAAGTAAGACTAACTGGCCTGTAATTCCCGGGGTTATCCCTATTCTCTTTTTTGAACAGGGGCGCAACATTCACCACTCTCCAGTACCCTGGCACCACCCCCATTGACAGTGAAGACGAAAAGATCATTGCCAACGGTTCTGCAATTTCCTCTCTTGCTTCCCACATAATCCTAGGATCTATCCCGTCAGTACCGGGGGACTTGTCTATCCTCAAGTTTTTCAAAATGCCCAACACAACTTCCTTCCTAACAAGTATCTCCTCTAGCTTACCAGTCTGTTTCATACACTCCTCTTCAACAATACGGTCCCTCTCATTTGTAAATACTGAAGAAAAGTACTCATTCAAGACCTCTCCTATCTCTTCCGACTCAATGCACAGTCTCCCACTACTGTCCTTGATCGGACCTACCCTTGTTCTCGTCATTCTCGTGTTTCTTAAATATGCATAAAAGGCCTTTGGGTTATCCTTGATCCTACCCGCCAAAGATTGTTCATGCCCTCTCTTCGCTCTCCTAATCCCTTTCTTCAGCTCCCTCCTGGCTATCCTGTATCCCTCCAACGCTCTGTCTGAACTTTGTTTCCTCAACCTTATGTAAGCCTCCTTCTTCCTCCTTACAAGACATTCAACCTCCCTCGTCAACTAAGGTTCCCTCACACGACCATCTCTTTCCTGCCTGACAGGTCCATACATATCAAGGACACATCGTATCTGTTCCTTGAAAAAGTTCCACATTTCAACGACATCCTTCCCTGACAGCCTATGCTCCCAATTTATGCTCCTCAGATCCTGTCTTGCAGCATTGTATTTACCCTTCCCCCAGTTGTAAAACCTGCCCTGTTGCACGCACCTATCTCTCTCCATAACCAAGGTAAAAGTCACAGAATTGTGGTCACCATCCCCAAAATGCTCACCCACTAACAAACCCATCACTTGTCCCGGTTTGTTACCAAGTACCAAATCCAATATGGCCTCCCCTCTGGTCGGACAATTTACATACTGAGTTAGAAAAGCTTCCTGGACACACTGCACAAATACCGCCCCATCCAATCTACTTGATCTAAAGAGCTTCCAGTCAATATTTTGGAAGTTGAAATCGCTCATGACTACTACCCTGTGGCTTCTGCACCTTTCCAAAATCTGTTTCCCAATCTGTTTCTCCACGTCTCTGCTGCTATTGGGGGGGGCCTGTAGTAAACACCCCACCAGGTGACTGCTCCTTTCCTCTTTCTGATTCAGCCCATACTACCTCCAAAGGCAGATCCCCCTTGAACTGCCTTTCTGCAGCCGTTATACCATTTCTAATTAGCAACGCCACCCCCCTCTTTTTTTACCACCCCCCCCAATCTTACTGAAACATCTGTAACCAGGAATCTCCAACAACCATTCCTGTCCTCTTCTATCCACGTTTCTGTGATGGCCACAACATCGTAGTCCCAAGTCTACGCCTTAAGTTCACCCACCTTATTTCTGATACTCCTTGCGTTGAAGTATACACACTTGAGCCCATCTCTGTCCGCAAGTATTCCCTGTCAATGCTACCTTCTCCACAACCTCCCTACATTCTTGGACATCCTGAAAAACAGCTAACCTACTTGCTGGTCTACAAGTCCGGATCCCATCCCCCTGCCAAATTAGTTCAAACCCCCCTGAAGAGTGCTAGCAAACCTACCTCCCAGAATTTTGGTGCCCTTCTGGTTCAGGTGCAACCCGTCCTGCATGTACAGGTCCCACCTTCCCCAGAATGCAGTCCAATTGTCCAAATACCTGAAGCCCTCCCTCCTACACCATCCTTGCAGCCACGTTTTCAACTGCACTTTCTCCCTATTCCTTGCCTCACTGTCACGTGGCACCAGCAACAACCCAGAGATGACGACTATGTCAGTCCTAGCTTTTAGCTTCCAGCCTAACTCACTGAGCTCCTGAATGACCTCCCCACCCCTCTTCCTACCTTTTGTCGTTGGTGCCAATGTGCACCTCGACTTCTGGCTGCACACCTTCCCCCTTAAGGATTCTGAAGACACGGTCCGAGACATCTCAGACCCTGGCACCCGGGAGGCAACAAACCATCCGAGAGTCTCGCCCATGTCCACAGAACCACCTGTCTGTCCCTCTAACTATAGAGTCTCCTATAACTAGCGCTCTCCACCTCTCCCCTTTTCCCTTCTGGGCCTCAGAGCCGGACCTCGTGCCAGAGACCTGGTCACTGCAGCTTACCTCTGCTAGGCTGTTCCCCCCAAAAGTATCCAAAGCGGTGTACATATTGTTGAGGGGCACGACCACAGGAGATCCCTGCACTGCCTGCTTCCTCCCCTTCCCACTTCTAACTGTTACCCAACTACCTCTGTTCTCTGGCGTAACTATGTCCCTGTAGCTTCTATCTATCACCCTCTCAGCCTCTCAAATAATCCTCAGTTCATCCAACTCCAGCTCCAGTTCCCTAACACAGTCTGTGAGGAGCTGGAGCTGGCTGCACTTCCTGCAGGTGAAGTTGACAGGAGCATTGATGGTCACCCCTATTGTTTGCAGGTTTTAAGATTGACAAATTTCAATGTATTTTAATTATACATTAAATTGTGTTTGCTGCTTTCCATTGCAAAGTGCCAAGAAAGTTTCTGATGGAAGATCACAACTTGAAATGTAAACTCTGAGATTGATATTTATGCTAAGTCCAGGAAATGCAAGATGAGCAGTTTCCCAATTTTCAAATCCCAAGCCTGACACTTTTGCCCATATCTGCCATATTTCTCTCTTCTAAAGGTATGGAGGAGCATGGTTTAGGTTTTCTGAGTCCTGAGGCAGTTTCCAAGAGATATAGGTGTCAAGGAGGCTGTGTAAAGGCCAATCTTGGTTTGCTACGATATTAGCCTAGATGTTGTTCCTTGACCCTCAGTCACTGTCAACTATCAGCACACCCCAGGATATTATTGACGTGAAGATGTACACTTTAATGCAGCACCTAATTTTGAAATTTGGGTGTGTCAAAACAATTGACACACAGCTGTCAGAATATCCCAGAATTCTCAGCAGGCTTCTGTCATTGGTTGCAGGCTCTCGATCCTTATTTATGATGCTCTAAATCTTCTGCCAATGCACATGCATGCTCACACACGTACACGCACGCACACAATATGAAGAAGGAAATTCAAATTTCCTGGTGCTCACAATATCAACCCGAATGTGAGAAGAGGTGCTTACTAGTTTGCATTTATGGTTTTCCTAACCATTGAATCGACTACACAAAGAATGACTGGATTCCAGAATTTGCAGTCAAAAAAATAAATATTTTACTCTCTCCAACATGTTCCTGCTTCCATTAGGAGATGAGAATCCAGCCCAATTTCTGACTCTGCGTGGTGTTACAAGACTGGTTGAGTATTTCCAGCATTTTCTGTTTTTATGTTCACATTATTTACTTGTCACTGGCTATGTCCATACAGCAGTTCCTTTCTGCCACAGACGGTTGATTGCTTTCCGGGTGTTATGCACATTCAGAATCTATCTTTATTAGTTCTGTACTCAAGCACAATATTAGGAGTAGACTTCTTTGCTATTGTAAAGTTGTGTGGTTTAATGGTTGCTTTCTTCCCAAGGAAGCAAACTGTTTGCACTTCTTTCTTGAACCTTAGTTGTGTGTGCCTCTCAAAATACCAAATCTTTTAATCTGAACATGCAATTTGTGTCTGCTCTAAGGAAAAGAAGAAGCTATTCCTTCCTGTATATGAGCATTAACATAGTTCTCATTAAACAATCATGGTTAAAATGCTTTGTTTATATGAAAGGAGAGCCGGTCACATGTTGCAAGTGAATTTAATGCTGCATTCCAAATAGTTAACATGTGCAATGCGTTTGCTTTTACAACTAGTCCAGTCTAATAGTAGTTAATAATATACTTTATAGTGGTGTACCAGGAAGTTTTCCTATCGGATGTAGTTTTCCTACTGGTGCAGTATTGGCAGTATTGGCTGAGGCTAATCAGTCATACTCTGAAGAAGAGTTCAGATACTTGTCTCAGTTACAAGTGGCTATTGCAGTCAGTGCCACTGCTTATACTCAGAAAATGATGAGGAAAGAAGGAAGCTAAATGAGCATTCTCTCGAAAATTGAGGGGGTGTATAGAAATCAAAAAGCAAGGAAGCAAACTCAGATGCTGCGTTCCAGTTAGAATTGGAGATATGTGAACATTGATGCAATCATGCTGCCTTCTGCACTGCTGCTCATTCAGTTAATTTCAAGGTTTGGAGACAAGTCGTATTAGATTAAACATAGCTTTCTGTCAAACTTTAAATCAAGACAGGACAGTATATGTTTTACCATTTATATTAAGTCCTTAAACTTTTAGATTTGTCTGAGAAATGTTTCAAGCTCATCGTTAACGTGATATCCCTATAGTTGAAATTAGAGTAAAGAGTATGACCGGCTCTCCTTTCATATAAACATAATACTCTTTGGCTTGGATTATATTGCAGTTTGGATTTGGACAGAGTGACTTCAGGCATGGCTTATGTGAAAATCCAATGTATGATCATTGTTTCTTTAAAAAATTGTTTAAGTGAGCAAGTGAATTGAAAAGCAGTTGAATAGTATTTTATATTGACTATTTTGTGCAAATACGAAGTGAGATTGTAATGTTACAGTAATAAAAAATTTTTAATGAAATGAAAAGCCAACTGTTCCAAAGCTGTTGGTTCAATACTTCTTTGTGTTTTCTTTTATTCTATATTACTTGTTTTGTGTTTTCATGACCTTTCCTTTTATTTTAAGGACCACAACTATGGTGCTCCACCTCCTCCAACACCCCCAGCTTCACCACCTCCACAGACCATCATTGCCCGAGTAGAGCTTAATAGACTACGTTGCCAGCGATATGATGATAATTCTGAAGATAGTGACAGTTCATCTGAGGAAGAGAACATTCCCTGGTGCCATTGTAGTTTAACTCAGGATGGTTTTATTATCGCTTGTGAAAATTGCAGGTATGAAGTGGCACTAGACATTTAAGGGAATTTTTGAACAGGCATAGTAGGTTCAGTGCTTTGGCATGAACTCCAAGGTGTTTGTTCACTGAAGGACCATCTCCCAAGAAATTAAAATCATGAATAAAAGACACATTTACAGCTGTTGTATGATTGTTTGCCATTTGTTGATTTATGTTTATAAATAATATAAAACAGACTCTGTGTTGAGATTATAATTGCATTTTAAAAAATGAAAAACTAATGCCACTAGTGATATTTCTCAAAGCAAATTATGGTAGTACTTAATGGTTTCTTTTATAATTTACTTTTTATGGGGCAGTAAAACACTAAATATCTGAATGATATGTCCTAATCCTTTGAGAGAAGCTGAATCAATACTGATTTAAAAGTCTTGGCTACAGGTTTGATAATCAGTAATTCATTGTGTTGTAATCTATATTGATTTTCACAGGGGGCTGGACAGGCGGAAGGTCATCAGACTGCAGCGCAGGAAGCAGGAGAATGTGTCTGGTAAGGAGAAAATGTTTATTTGGATACTTGCTTCTGTTCCATTTTATTATTTGCATAGAGTATAGTCACCGTGATTTGTCAATAATATTTAATAACAGTTTGTTTCACTATATATAGATATTTGTTTTAAAGTGATACCAGTGATTTAAAAACTATTTCCTAGGAAGTAATACTGGGGCACCATTCTGTGAGAAAATGTTGAACAAATGCAGTAGCCCTGAGGTGTCCCAAAAAAGGTATCAATCTTTGCAACTGCTGAGTGTAGTAACTCCTGTGCAACAACACTTTTTTTTAAAAGGACTCATCTAATTTCAAATGATTTTATACAATTCAAAAGCAGACTGATGGCTTTTATTCATTCAACATTTAACTATTGTTCACTTAAGAAGCTTGCAGTGCTGTTAAAATTGTTACTCGTTCAGTTTGGAGATTGTCATTCATGAGCAGGTAGAGTGCATTGATCCACCGTGTGGCATCTCTTGTAATTTGTGGAACAATTTACAAACTACAGTTTATTATTCATATATTACTGCTAAATGCCTGCTATTAAAATAGAGAAGGGAAAGCTTATTCCATCTACTTTTTGCAGCAAATTGATACAGTATATTTGATGCACTGAGTTATTGAATGTTTTGTAGTGAATTTCTTGAATCTGCAGCTGAAGTTAAAGCACTGGAACAGACACATCTCCCAGGAAATTCATTTCATTTGTTTAACGAATTTACGAGTGAAATCGTCTTTCCCCACAGGTGGAGATAGCAGTGCAACTGAGAGTGGGGATGAAGAAGTCTCACCATCAACGGTGTCATACACCGCGACACAGCACACACCCACCAGCATCACACTTACAGTCAACCGAGTAAAGAGAGCCAAGGCCAAGAAGAGAAAGAGAAGCACAGAAAAAGCAAGAAATGCCCCCAAAACCAAAAAAATCAAGGTAGATATTCAAAGGAAGCATCTGTATATGGAGTGCTAATGGAATTTTATTTTTCTAAGACTTTATAATGTCCATTGCTGCAACCTGAACATTTGAAAATAGAAAGCCCATCTTCAGAGAATAGTGCAAAATATAATTTTATAACTGTCAGTATAAGCTTTGAAGTTGAGATTATCAAAATATAATACAGCTATAGCAGAGATCTCCCTCAAAAAGGCTTGACAGGATATTGAGTATTGCTGATGTTCTGAAAAGTTAGGAAAGGAGAAGGAATGGCTTTATCAATGAAGGGGAATATTGCATTGCTTGAGAGAGAAAATGTTTTCAAGGACAAAATATATTAGAACTAAGGAATTAAAACTGTGTAACAAACTGGTTTCAGATTTCTAACATCTGCAGTTCTTTAATTTTTGGTTAGTGTAAGAAAGGTGCAACTACATTGCTCAGCACACCTGCAGCTGGAATGATGTTGAGAAACAAGTTTGCAAGAAAATTACAGTAAGGCATGAGAATTATAATGCAGTTACAGTGAGGGAATGTAGACCAGAATAGTTGTAGTAATAATAATGTAAAGTAGACAAAAGGGTATGATTTCCTCAAGGATATTTAGGGGAATTTTCTGTAGCAATATGTTTTCCAGTCCAATGTGAAAGAATGCACTCAGACCGGAGTCTTTGTCATGAGTTAGACCAAATACCAGTAAGGGAGAATTTATGGAATAGAGATCATTAAGTTGGAACGTTTAGATTGTTCCTTAACTTTTAGCATTGCCAATCTGGGGGAGAATAATTAACTGGGGTAAACAAACTCTAGTGGGATATGCCTGGATTTGAACTAGATAAATTTGGATCAAAGTTTAGCAGGCAAGTCTAACAGAAAAATTGGCCACCTTAAAGAAGAAAGAGTTTAGCACAGTCAATGTATATTCCCACAAAGGTGAAAGGTAGGGCAGAAGAAAATCGTCTGCTCCCTGCATAATGAAAGGTGCAAGGATTAAGAAAAAAGTATGCTTAATGACAAATGTCACCTGGATAATACAGGATGAAAACAATGACTGCAGATGCTGGAAACCAGATTCTGGATTAGTGGTGCTGGAAGAGCACAGCAGTTCAGGCAGCATCCGAGGACCAGTAAAATCGACGTTTCGGGCAATAGCCCTTCATCAGGATAATACAGTTGAGAACCAGACTGCATATTGAAGGTTCAGAGGAAGATTGAAAAAGCAAAGAAAGGGGCAAGAAAGGCAGTTAATGTAAAATAGTAATTGAAAAGTCTTTTATAGGCCTATAAATAGTAAGAGTGCTAAAAGGAGGAATGGGGTTAGTTGGGACCAAAGAGAAGTTTTATGCATGGAGGCATGATTGAGGCATTAGGTGAATGCTTTGCATCTGTTCTTACCAATAAGATGATGCTTCACAGGTCAGTAAGGAGAGGGGTTGGTTGAACATTTGAAGGGTTTAAAATTGATAAAGTATTGGGTAAGAATCAAAAGATATGGAATGATAGGTATTGGAAAGGCACCATGTCAGGTGAAATGGGATGCATCCAAGGATGCTGAAGGAAGTGAGAGTGGAAACTGTGGATGCACTGGCCATAATTTTTCAGACTTTCTTAGACTTTAGGTTGGTGACAGAGGTCCCAAACTAGAAACTTTACACCGCTATTCAAAAAACACGTAAAAATAACCTCGATAACAGCATGCCAGTAAGTTTAACCTCCGTGATAGTGAAGGTTCTGTTAAGACAGAGTTGGGAGGAGTTACATTTTTTTTTTCTAAGCCTTTACTCTTATCAAAATTTAACTGTTTTACCCTGTTCCCAATATGACCAATCATATATGTTGTATTTAGAAGATAAAGATCTATCAATTAGGTTTCTTTAATAAAGTGAAAATTGTTCTCAAAAACCTTATGACAACACGATGCAGAGTTGGTTGTTGCACATTTTGTAATCTGGAAATGGAAGTGCTCATGATTCTAAATAACCCCAAGCACAGGCCCAGACATATTCAATCATACCGTGAGAAGCGTAAAGAACAAAGTTCTATCTACAGCAGTTCAGTCTTAGAGAAGAAACAGTTATTTGTCTAACAAATTTTAGTTCTTGAAGTTAATTGAAAAAGGTAAGACATGGAATGTCCATGTGACTGTCCATCTTACATTCGAGCATGTCACCAACAGAGGCAGATGTCTCAGGATACTCGGCAAATACAGCATGCTCAGAAACACAGTAGCAAGAGGTCTTCCAGTCACAATCCAATAACGGTAATCAGGTTTCACACTGGATTCACTATAAAGCTGTTTCAGAGTCAAGGGACATGGGATAAGCAGTTCTTTTCTTTAGTCATCTTCCCCAGCTGAAATTTAAGCATGCAAAATACAGTTCAAATGGAACAGTAATAAAGCCCAGAGTGAAAAAAAGAGTGCTTCCCTTGAAGTCTATTCAAGCAATAAGCTCAACATTACCTGGAACAGTGCATCTTCCAAGAAATCCCTTGTTTTAAAAAATATAGTTTCAACATCCTTTCAACATTCTTAAAAAATAATCAGTTATCCACAATACTTTGAACTCTATTCCATTTAAATAAATTGTGTACAGGAAACTGTCATAACCCTTCAAGAAATGATAATTCAAGATAAAATGAATAGTTACTTGAACAAATGCAGGTTAATTAAGGAAAGCCACAACAGATTTGTTTAGGGAAAATCATGTTTATTTCATTCAATCCCTACAATGTGGAAGCAAGCCATTCGGCTACACCGACCTTCCAAAAACCATCCCACCCAGATCAGCCCCCATACTTATCCCTATAACCCTGTATATCCCATGCTTAACCTGCCTAGCTTGCGCATCCCTGGACATTCTGGGCAATTTAATATAGAAAATCCACTTAACTTGCACATCTTTGGAATGTAGGAGGAAACTGGAGTACCTGGAAGGCAAACATTTGGAAAATATGGAAACACCACATAGACATTAACCCTAGGCTGGAATTGGCCTGTGAGGCAACAGTGCTAACCACTGATCCACTATGCTGACCATATTTAATTTGCTAAAGTTTTCTGATGATGTAACTGAAAATCTGTGACGGTTATGCTGATGTGGTTGTACATGGACTTCTGTATTATTCGAACAAAGTTATATCTCATAGAATTTCTTTGGCATGGGCTGGTTGGACTGAAGGGTCTCTTTCTGTGCTGTATGACTCTGAATACCAAATAGATGCGTGATAGGAAACAGAATTTAGTGGTTAATGGATTACTTTAAGACTGGCGGAAAGTTTATAGTTGTATTCTCTAGGATTTGGCACCAAAACCCATGCTTTTCCTGAAATTGAGTAATGTCCAAGACCAAAATATATTTGGCACAATTTCACAATTTACTGACAATACAGAACTTGAATGTAGTGTCAGTTTTAAGGAGGATAGTGCAGAGTTTCAAAGTATATAGAAAATTTATTGAAATGGACAGATAAGTGGCAAATTAAATTTAATGCAGGGAAATCGAAAGTGATTCATTATGGTAGGAAGACTACAGAGAAACAGTTTTAAAAAAGCAAAGTTTGGAGAAGGGAAGATTCAGAAGAGACCTAATGGATCCAAAATTACAAGGGTCTGGACAGAGTAGGTAGGGAAAATATTTCCCATGGGAATAGAGTATGAACCAGAGCACTCCGATTTAAGGTAACAAGAAAAAGCAGCAGTGGTGACAGGAGCAATGTTTTTCCCCGAAGAGTTAGGATCTGAAATGCACTGCCTGAGCATCTGTTGGAGGCAGGTTCAAAGCATTCAAGATGGAATTGGTTTATTATCTGAACAGGAAAACTGCAGAGCTCCTGGAAGGATGTAAAAAACGTTTTGCCAATGTGATTTGCTCCTTCAGCCATCCAGAGTGGATGCCATTGGCTAAATGGCTTCCTTGTTGTTTGTAGTTACTTAGTGATTCTACCTGTGCAGCCCTAAAAGGTTGGGAAACAGATTTTCCGAGGTCTAAAAATTTGAGTTCATGTGGAATTAAGCCTACTGTGTCTCTCAATTCTGTGTTCTGTTCTGCTAATGTCATTTTGTATAGCTTTAATCTAACGAAAAAATCTATGGCAGTATTTCTTTCAATAGTTAGAATCATAGAATCCTTATAGTGTGAAAGCAGGCCATTTGGTCCATCAGTCCTCCAAAGAGCATCCCAGCCAAACCCATTTCTCTACCCCATCCCCATAATCCTGTGGTTCCCATGGCTAATCGACCTAACCAGCACAATTTTTTATATAAGTATTTGCAGGGGATTCCCCCTGTATGGCAGCATTTGAAAACAAATCATTCCCAATCAAATTTTGGACATATCATTTAGGAGAAGAATGTAAGATTCACTGTGTGTAGATTTAGCTTTTACTGTGCAGTAAAAGGAAATACCTACTCTGGATTAGCCATAATCAGCTGTATCTACTGAATGGACATTGGGTGCATTGAGGCTCATAGTGGTGATGGGAGATAGCGATTAGCAGATTGTTCCCCTTCCTGTACTAAGTATGACAATTTATTTGTAGAAAACCACAAGTATTATACTAAGATCAAATAAGAAACTGTACGGAACTTGCTTCGTTCACCACCATGTTGATTACATAAAAGCAATTTATATATTTAAGAGGTGGTTATTTGTCTGTGAGGGATCATACAGCATATAAATACAGCTATTCTTATATTTCCATCAAAAGTTCTATTAGTAATAGAGTTGAGACCTAAAATGTATGATCACTCATTTAAGCAGGTGCTTGGTTGATTCTGGCATGTTTGCAGTATTGTAATTTTCTTTTATTTTGAAAAGTGTTCCTGGATAAGGGGTCTTAAAGTGACACTGGGCAGAGTTGATAGGAAAAATAATTTTCTAATATTTTTTTATCTGCAGGCCTTTCGAGAAGGGTCCAGAAGATCCATGAGAATGAAGGTAAGGAAAGAGTGATAACTTTACAGTGTTTGATTTCCTTTTAGTCTGTTGAAATTGGCAAATTTTGGCTAATGTATGCAGCAATTTTCAGATTAAGTTTTGAATCATCAATAGGGCTCTAATGGGCTGGACCACTTCCCACTTAAAGCTATTGGACACAATTCTTTAATTGCAAATTTTTTTTTGTCTGCTTTAGATTTAATTTAGTTTAACCACTGACACCGTCCTGTGCTCCGAGCCTTGATAGCTCATGACAATTGTTTGAGTTTTTAAAAAAAAGTAAATTAAAGAGTTGCTGAGAAAATATACATATGTCAAAGCTTTTGCATCTTGCACTGATTTAGTATGAATATAAACTCAAGGGAAAAAAATGAACATTTATACTGCATGAGAGAAGTGTGTGGATTGGCATGGAGACTTTGGTAGAAGCATGGTCACGGGGGATGCACGATTAATACTGATTGGCAGTCAATAACCAGGCTTGTTAAATTTTATTCCAAGCAGGGTTTACTGTTTATTGATCAGACATTGCCTGAGGAATGAACCAAGAAATAGCTGTACCTACTTTGTGGTGTTGGAAGCAGGGCAATGGATGTGCATATTCTGCCTGCAAAGAACAGTGTCCTATGTATTAACATATATAGCTTCCAGTGCACAGTGTTACACAACAACTTGAGTCCTCAATTGAGATCTGAATTGCAGTGCATGGCAACAGGCTGTCTGTGTGTCCCTTTGGCTGTTTGCAACACGCAAGATACTGACTGTATCCAACCCACCTCAATCATTAGAGGTGATTTTACAATTAGACAATCTTTGCTGGGTAATCCTAAATGTATGGGCTTTTACGCTGGTAATGATTTACCATTGTCAGCTGGGCTTACAGTGTGGATACTTACATGCACTGGAATATATGTGTAATGATAATCTTTGCAGCCAGAAATAATATACACACACACCACACCTGTTTCAAATCAACACAATTTGCTGATTTATTTCTCAGGGCAATGTTCTGAAGAATCAGAGCCAACCTGTTTGGTTTAAAATTTAACAAGATCTGGCTGTTAACTGTCAGTCAGTATTAATGGATGCATTCTCCATGGCAATGCCTCTACAAAGGAGAAAGTGAGGACTTTCCCACACTTCCCACCAACCTATCGCCATTACCTCCTACCTTCGCTCACCTCTCACCATCCCAGCTACCTTTCCCCTAGCCCCTCCCCTATTTATTTCTCAGCTCCCTTTCCCCTCCCCCCTCCTAAAGAAGGGTTATACTGACATGCCGACTCTCTTGCTCCTGAGAAGCTGCCTGACCTGCTGTGCCTTTTCCAGAGCCATGCTTTATTAATAATGCTTCGACAAATCTGAGTTCACATCCCAACCAATCAGAACTTTGTTCTCATGAAGTAAATATATTAGTTTCCCCCTTGAATTTGTATTCTTTCAAAGTTTCTTGGTGACTGCATGGTGAAAAAACATTTTATTGAAACTCTTCAGCAATACTCAAGTTCTGTACAACTAAACAGTGATTTAAAGTGAAGCAGGAGAAAGTGAGGACTGCAGATGCTGGAAATCAGAGTCAAGGGTGGGGTGCTGGAAAAGCAGGGCTGGTCAGCCAGCACCCGAGGAAGAGGAGAATCGACGTTTCGGGAAAGAGCCTGATGAAGGGCTCTTGCCCGAAATGTCGATTCTTTTGCTCCTTAGATGCTGCCTGACCTGCTGTGCTTTTCAGCACCCTACTTTTGACTTTAAAGTGAAACAGTCATCAGATCTATAAAGTTGTATTTTGTTTTGAAAAGTTTCTCGAATTTTGAGTTGAAAATTATAATTATTCTTTCTCCAGTTTGTTTTGCAAACGGTTCAATATGCTATCAACAATTATCGCTTCACAATTATGAAGCTTCCAACCTTCTGTCTTTGTTTTGTTTCACAGTCATCAGACTTCTAAAATATAAATCTTGGAGGCTAAACATTATTTATTGTCTTATTTTGTCCATTTTTGAAGTTCACAAATATGTCAGGATGTTCTTTGCCTTGGTTTTACAAGAGCTTTGCAATCAAAATATATATAATGTTATGCCAGAGAGTGCAGAGATCCTGTCCTGCTCGGCTTTGCCAACGCAGGTTTTGAGCCAGCTCTGCAAAAATGCATAAGCATTGTTTGTCTGTTTGGTTTCTTTGTGTAATTGAGATTAGAAAGGGAAGTAGGCAGTTTACTTGAGTTATTTATTCAGTTGACTTAAGTGAATGAGATTAGACTGTGGGAATCGAAAGTCTGATTTTCAGTTCTTTTACTTCCTTGCAATGTATTGTGGTGACTACCTAGTTATGAATCTTGGTAGCTGAGATATGAATGTATAAATTAAAGAACATCTTAGTATTCCAAAATAGAATGACCCTGATATTAGACAAAACTACTTGTAAATTTTACAAGTATTTAGCTGTTTTAAATAAAGCAGTTCAGACTTGACGCATATGAGTGTTGGCACCAAGGATTGCCATCAGTAGATGGGGGAAATGAGAATTTAAACTTACGATTCTACTCTCACTTTTTAAGTAGAGTAATATTCTGGAACCAGATGTAGAAATACTGTGAGAATTTGAAGAATCTACATTTTTCTTATGAGTCATCTTTTCAGTACAGAATCATGTCTAATTTGTTCAATTTTGCTGATTTTTACACTTAGAACTCACTGTCAGAAGCTCATGCATTGGATGAAAATACAGCAGAAGGTTGGGAGAACAGGATTCGACTCTGGACAGATCAGTACGAGGAATCTTTTGCAAATCAGTACAGTGCAGATGTACAGAACCTTTTAGAATTGTATCGATTAACCATGAAAGATGCTGTGGGCAAAAATGTGGTGCTGGACACTATTAATAAAACTGAACTAGCCTGTAACAATACAATTCTCGGCTCTCAAATGCAGGTAAGTGTTAATTGTATTTCAAATTTAGTTATACAGGAAGAGAGCATTAACACATTACACTGGAACACATATGAGGAATGGTTGTTTGGAGATTGCGCATGTGTTATTTCATTTTGCAAATAAATTTAAGACTAAGTAAAGATTGGCTCTAAATTCACTTTTCATTGCTAGCTTATAGAAATAGGACAGGAAGGAGTCTGAGTTAAACAAACTTCTGCTGAATTGGGAATATGACTAGACAAATTGGGAGTAGAAGTAGGCCTCTTGGTCCTTTGAGTCTGCCCTGCCATTCATTAAGATGGTGGCTGATGTAATTACTCCATATTTCTGCCTACCCTTATCAACTTGATTATTAGTCAATAGTGAGCCTGCTTGATAGTCCCTTGCAATATGCTGTTTAGCTTGTAATATTACCTTTACAATTTTTGTAGAAAAATAACAAATCTAGATATTTAGTCTTTTTTCATTCATCAAATGATGTTGTATGTTGTGAAAGCCAATTAAGTCAGCTGGATACTCCAAATAATGAGCAAAATAGTAACTTTATTATACTATTTTCCTTCTGTTGACAGCTACAGCTTGGTAAAGTCACAAGAGTTCAACGTCATCGCAAAATTTTGCGAGCAGCCAGAGATCTAACACCAGGCATACTTATTATTGAATACCGTGGTAAGGTGATGCTAAGGCAGCAATTTGAAGTTAATGGACATTTCTTTAAAAGGTAAGACAGTATTGCATTTGAGTCTGTAATAATACCTTCTGTGGGTTTTACCATCTCAAAATTGAGACAATCTGGAGCTTTGTCATAATTATTCAAATTGTTTCAGAAATTTATTTCTAAGATCTAACACAATGCATTCCACCCCTCATCAAAAAATGGCTGGACAGTGTGAATTCTACATTCCTTTCATCCTATAGTTGAAAATAACATCAGCATTGATTTATTCTGCTCACCTATGAAGAAAGGTATTTTGGGAAGTTAAGTTCCAACTTCGGGTTGCAAAAATCTTACTTGTCACCTTGCCTTCCAGACCCTATCCCTTTGTGCTTTTCTACTCCAAATTCAATGAAGTGGAAATGTGTGTCGATGCTAGAACATTTGGGAATGATGCTCGGTTTATTAGAAGGTCCTGTGCCCCCAATGCAGAGGTCTGTTTTTCTGATTATCTGGATATTGCTACCTGTTTAATTATATATGTTATGACATGAAGTGTGCTGAAATTATTTTTTATAAAGGATTAAAAATTAACATGCCACCATAATGCTGTGCTTCTGAATAAAAATGTTGTTTGCATTCCTATACCAGTACCTTTTTAAATGTATGCTTTGTTTTAATGTGTTTTTGAACATCATATTTATGAGGTTATAGATTGAGATATTGAATTATGAAGCAGTAGCCCTCTGTAGAGATGAGTCTGTCTATAGCCAACCTTGTGTGAAACAAGTCCAGACTGTAAGGAACCCAATTTGGATAATAACGTTAACATTTAATATATTACGTTTGTAATCATATAAATTCCACTTTTAAAAAAATAAGAAAAACAAAAATGAGAAGTATGTATTGGTTTGACTACTGCAAATAGACGTTAGATTGTTATCACTTTACTGGCTAGGATGAGCATAGAGAATGAACACTGAGTAATATTTAGATACACTTGTTGGCATGTTGCACCCAACTTACACTATTCCACTGCACTATCATATCCAATCCAGAATAGGTGTCAAAAGCCACCCACAAGTTTATTTTTTCCCCAGTAATGTCACATTACTGTTTGAGTTTTCTCATTTATTTAGTCAGTTAATTGTAGGCGGTTAGACGTTTGAATAGACAACTTTAGTATTTACATAAAATTAATGACTTAACTGTGCTGTGGTACAAAGTTTTCCAAAGAACTTCCTGAGTTAGACATTGTGCTGTCTTATTTATCTCCCCAGATGTGAGATAATGAAGCAACTTTGTTGGTCATACAAAAGAATCTCTACCTCATCCCCCACTGTTTTAGTCTCCCTTTCTTTGCCTCTTCCCAAACTGTTGAAACCTCAAGTAGACTTTGTCTGCTGGAGGATCTCACATAATGGGTTCAAGAAATTTTATGATGTGGTTAGGTTTGTCTCTTTAACAGCACAGCCATATGATACTATTATAGATATTACTTGATAACACTTGTCGCAATGTCACAGAGTGAGACTCTGTAAGTCTTGGGTAGTACTAGTCACAATTCTTTTTTTTGTTATTTAACCTAGTTTTCAAATCAACCTGTTCAGAGATGTTATTACACACCTGGAGCAGGCCTCCTAGTCCAGGGATAGGGACACTACCACCGAACCTCTGGTGACATTTCTAAGCAATCCAAGTATATTGGATTCATGACTGTTGCAATTTGTAAGAAAGAAAAAAATTGCTCATGGGATCTGGATGTTACTGGTTAGGCCAGCACTTACTGCTTATTCTTAATTGCCCAGAAGGCAGTTTATGACTCAACTACATTCCTGAGAGTCTGGAGACGCATAGAGGCCAGACCAGGTAAGGATAGCAGATTTCCTTCACCAGAATTACATTAGTGAACCAAATAGGTTTTTAATGACAATCGATAGTGCTTACGTGGTCACAATTAGTCTAGCATTTATTTATTGCATATTTTATATGAATTCAAAATTAACCACCTGTCACATACCCATGGTTTGATTATGCATTATCTCAAGCAATTAGAGATGCATAGTAAATGCTGGCCATGCAGTGACACCCATGTTCAATGAATGAATATTTAAAAAGTTGTATTCCAGGAATGTAACTGAAAGTCTTGACTGATCAGAACAGATATTATGATTTCATGTTTGACTTACAACTCTTTCTTATATTTCTGAAGAAAGACTGAAAACCTGTAAGGTGCTGGAAAAGCACAGCAGGTCAGACAGCATCTGAGGAGCAGGAGAATCGACGTTTCGGGCATAAGTCCTTCATCAGATTCCTGCTGTTTGGGTGCTGCCTGACCTGCTGTGTTTTTCCAACACCACACTTTTGACTCTGATCTCCATCATCTCCAGCAGTCCTCACTTTCTCTCTTCAAAAACTGTACGGCACCATATGCGAATAGTTAATCCATTTTGTTTTATGGACAGCAGTCCTAAAAATAGATAAAGCAAACCTCATCATGGATTTAATTAATTCAATAGAAGGAAAACAGTACAAATAAGCAAAATAATCTTTTTTTGTACAGTTTTGGTTTAAAATTTTCTGATCATCCTTTTGATTTGAATCAGATCAGAGTTTCAGAGGAATGAGCTTGCAATTCTGAAAATTAGGCTTTCTTCTCGACCAAACTAACTGGCTGACTGAATGCACTGTGTCTCTTGTTCATATGGCTTTGAGCAGGACTTGCACTTGATCCTCCATTCAGCAGACTTGTCATTCAAATCAATTATCCCATCTTTCAAAGTTTCTTGTAGACAAGCATGTCATTCTGAGCTTTCAAAAATCATCTGAGTCATTTGCTGTACTTGGTGCTAACGGTCAGCGGAATCTCTAAATCTCATTGTGTATTGTTTTGTGTTTCTAAAGCCAGGTTTAATTGACTGGTAGCACTTTTTAACATAAATTGCACTATAATCCTTCAGGAACAATATATACAGAATTTGAAAACATCATGGGTATTAAATTAAGGTCCTTGGTAACCTGATGTCGTTGTTGAAGTTGTTTAGCTTTAGACCCATGTCCAGTAGCATAAACACCACAGAATCAGTTAGCTCAGTTGGCTGGATGGCTAGTTTGTAATGCAGAATGATGCAAACAGTACAAGTTCAGTTCCTGTTCTGGTTGAGGTCATCATGAAGGTCCCACCTTCTTGCCCTCACCTGAGGCATGGTGACCCTCAGATTAAAAAAGCACTTCTCTAATAGCAGAGCAGGATTCTGGTCCTCTGGAACTATGGGAACTGTACCTTTATATCTTGCCAGGTAATTTTTGAAGAAATTGAATAGTGAACAATGTTGCTGTGGGTCCTGAGTTGCATGTAGGTCAGACCAGATAAGGTTGGCAGATTTTCTTCCTGAAAGGATAGTAGCAAACCAGATTTGAACCTACATCCTCAAAGTATTAGGTTCCAGATTACTAACTCAGTAACAGTGTAATTTATGCCACTGACAATCTTACCTCTCACCACTCCTCAGCCACCACCCCCAAGGTTGTATAATTTTTGAAATGATAGTTGCTTTAAGTTTAATCAGTGTTTTCAGCAAGAATAATAGTTCATAGTTATATTGTTTTTACATTGGTAACCATTGGCACAAATTCAGCTAGCTTAAAAAAAAACTGTCCAAAAAGATGAAGGCAGAAAATGTGATAAGTTGGGGTTGACCTAGTTAAGATTCATAAGAGAAATGAAACTAGCTACAACATGAATACAATGTCCCCTAGGTGCGGCACATGATTGCTGATGGGATGATCCACCTTTGCATATATGCCATCACAAACATCCCAAAGGATAATGAGGTGACCATTGGTTTTGACTACGAATACAGCAGCTGGTGAGTAAAATCAGCTTTATCAAAATATATGAATTGTTTACTGAACCATTGTCGTAGAAAAATGTTTTAGTAGTTGTGTTATTTACTTTTTAGAAAGACTAGTACATGATTCAGATAGACAATGGTTTGCACCCTAAGGTAAATAACATTTGAAACCAGGCGAGTGACTGGAGAAGATCAGGGAAGAGGAAGAGAAGAAGGAAAAAGGAACACCTAGCAGAATCTGACTTTTATGGGACAGAGAATATGCCAAGTTGAAGGGACATGGGAGTAAGGAGGTTTAGACCAGGAAACTGCTGGAATAGGCTAACTTTCTAAATCAGGGATGGTTTCAATAATTTAGAAGCGATGGTTCAATGGCCAGAAAAGAGATGGAAGGTGGTTGGGGTCAAACAGGTACCTGATTTTTTGTGAGTTATTAGAATATTCTTACCCTGAGACTGTCTCAGATCGGACAATGTGAACTTTGAACCTTTCTGGGATTAGGTATTCTCCCTTGAATAGCAAATAGTATCTTGCATGTAAGTAGGGGTTGTCTACTTTTTGAATGCGTTTCACAGCTTTGTAAACCTCTGTATAATATGCATTTAGGGAAAATTGGTTGAGTTTATTTTCTACTTGTGATAATCAAAATAAAACTGAAAGGGTTAATGTAATATGTAATTAAGTTTATATTATTTACTTCATCATAGTAAATATAAGGTTGACTGTGCGTGTCATAAGGGAAACCAGAATTGTCCAGTACAGAAACATAATCAAGGATCAGTGGAGTCCCCAGTAGGTGCAGAAACGCGGCGGAGAAAAGCCAGACGAAAAGAATGGGAAATGGAGTCAGAGCTCAATCAACCTTCTGATGAAAATAGCAACCAACAGCAGGAGGAGCCAGCAGAATCCAAAGACCAACAGGAGTTACCTGTACAAATCCCAGCAAGTGACAGTGAGGTATGCACATACAGACATTAACAGAAGATAACTGCCATGTTAGAGCTTTTTCCAGATTCACATGAGGCACATACAATAAGCTAAATTGTGCTCTTGCCCACTTACTGTCTGCACCTCAATCAGTGATAAACTAAATCATGTTAGCTTTTCTATCCCATAAATTGGAAGAAGATGAGAGGCCAGGGTGGTATAATTTACCAGCAAGGTTGGAAACAGCAAAAGATCCATTTGCACAAAAGCACACTACTTGTTAAAAAAAAATTAATAATTTTTAAATAGCATAAAAACAGTCTAATGTATAAAACAACCTATTAATTTTTCTAACTAGATCACCTACCAAAAGTAATGTTAAACTCTATCAGTTTAGAATATAATAATGTAGTTTGTTTTGGTGCTGAGCTAATGATCCAGAACATTTCAGTGTTATAGTTTTCCTCCTCCTCTGTGCACAACCAACTAACACTGCAGATTTAGCAGGATAGATATCAAATATTATTTGGCCTGAAATCCTGTTGACTTTTACGTACCAACATCTCTCAAAATCCTAGCTACTCTATTTGTTTCATGTACATGATGTAATGCAGGTGCTATGACGTCAAGTTTTATGAGAATTGCACCACAAAACACTTCTTATGCTTAGGTTTGATACAATTATCACAGAATCATGTTTTAAAATTGAATATAGCATCATGTTGTAATTTGAGCTTATGACATTTTGAATTGAACCTATGTAAAAGCACAGGATAACATGTAGTGACCAGAAATCTCAAGTGCTTCCTTCAGAAGGAGGCATCACTCATCCCAATGGCCCACTGTCACTTGTATGTATGTATGTATGTGATTAAAACTAAAACTACGCATCATTATCCAATTGTTTTTATTAATAGTAGGGGGATGTACCTGCACTTTCCACTCCACATGGGAGGTTGTAAGTGCACTTGTGAACACAATGTGGCCTCTCCTCAGTCCAATTCACTGCTATCCTCCTCTTTGACAACAGTATGTCATTGAAATTGATAACACACAAGTCGGGTTTGTGGTGGAGCAGTTCAGAATGCATGGCAGTTCCGTCCAACACCTTTCAAAAGAAGTTCTCAGCTCTTAGAAAGATATGATTGAAGACAGCTCTTGTGTGGATGAATGTACTCTCATTTTTATGACTAAGAGCTGCCTGTTATATTCAGGTATCTGGAAGTAAAATGTCAGCTAACACCACTTTTGGTATCACATATCAGATATCTCTGTAGGTTCTCAAAGTGAAAATTTGCAAACTGGGTATGAATGCATATGACCTATCCATTCTGTTAAATGAGAGACTTGAAGCTCAGTGCCAGTTTCTTACCAGGCTAAGTCGAGGAATTAATCTGGATCTTAGCCATAGATTAATTGAGAGGCATTAATGTGATACACCTTAACACAGTGATCCCTAGTTGCTTTATGAACCTGCTTGTAAGTGCAACAGCCTTCTATGTTTGGATGAAAAGGAAGTAAAACCTTTGCATTTAAAAGAAAAGAATATAATATGATGTTGCAATAACTTTGTGTTACCCCAAAAACACTTTCAATCATGTCTTTATGAGTTTATTTAAGTATCTATTGTCCTATCATGCATCTAAAATGTAGTGTTAGAATATGACTAGCTAGCTAGCTGTTGCAAACAAATTTCTCTGTGTTCCATTGTACTGTACAAATCTCATTCAAACAAAAACTGTTGTAAAGGCAGGGGTCATCTTTGATAATGATATTGCTTGAAGTTGTAACACCTCCAGAATATTTGACTTAATGATCTACCTCGAGAGTAAGTTATTTGTATTAAAAACAAGTTATTTCCAATTATACCAGATACTTGAACAATGTTGGGGACTCTGCGCACTCAATATAATGTTTATCCAGTGAGTGGACTCAACAAAACATTTGTTATCACATTGTTTATTCAGAAATTAGTTCAATAAGTTTGATAAATATGTTATACTTGGTAGACGTACATATACTGTGGAGGAAATTAGCAAAGAATGTGGATTTATCTCAGGGGGTTAGAGTGCATAATGCAAAAGCCTGCAATATAAAACACTTTTACCAGGATTTGAAAAGAATGCCTGCAACTTATAGCATTATGTTTAAAAGTTAATCCTTGCTCGTCAAAATGCTATTTTGTGTATACATCAGGTATTGATGAAAAGAGCAGGTACTTTTTTCAGGCAAAGTTTGATAATGTAGATGGTTGAATTGTTTTATGATGTCACAAGGAAGGGCTGTGACATAAATGATGTCATTGTGGGCAGTAAAATATTAGTTTATATTTCACAGATGACATTGAGCTATACCACATCAATGTATAATAATTGGGGTGCTGTAGTTGCAGGCTTTATATGCAATGCTACTCACTGCACTGACTGTTTTCTTTAAATAGGAAGGGCCTGGCGAAGGAGATCGAATAAAAGTAGAAGAAGAAAACGAAGAGTCAGAAATGGATGAACAGCTCCGTGCAATAGCCCAAAGTAAACTGGTAAGTGACAGGCAGTCATACTGTGCAGACAAGGAATTTCTTAGCAGCCAGACATTAAGCGCACAGATGTCATGGACTTAGCAGTGCAGTACAGCAGAATGTACTTTGACCACAGGAAAAATAGGCACAGGGAGGAAAATGGTGTGTTTGTTTTGTGAAGCTGTGTGTGCGCAAAGGCTTGGAAAGAATAATATGTCCCTGAGTAAGATAATCATCATATATGGGAAAAGAAAGATCAGAGTGCTTGTACAGTTGAGATTATCACATCTTAGAGAAAGGATAGAGAATGTATTTGCATCAGGAAAACAGTGTGTCAGTGTCAGTAGGAGAGATTACATGGATTTCAGTTGAGAGAATCATTTGTGATGATGCCTGCCATTTCTGGAAAAGTTTTCAGCAAAAGGCATGTTGAATACGTTGGCACAGGAGCTTAATTGCTGGGTGTGTTTACATAGCTGAAACGTAAATGGAATTGTATCCATGTTGACACTGACATGGTTAACTATGGTTAACTGGCTAGATTGATTAGTTTGTCATGTCACTTTCAACATGGATTTTAATGCTGGTTGTTAGTGGATTTAACTCAGTTAAGCAAACATTTAAACAGGATTGGCATCTAAATCTGTCAACCGAAACATAAATGATGTACCTATTGTGGCCTATCTAAAAACCTAGAACTTCTCAGCCTACACCTATACACGATCCTATAAACCCAATTCTCCTTTTTTTTTTGGTTTATTAGCTCAGTGGTGGCTCATTGGTTAGTACTGCTGCCTCACAGTGCCAGGGACTCCCGTTTGATTCCAGCCTCTGGCGACTGTGGAATTTGCACATTCTCCCCATGTCTGTGTGGATTTCCTCCAGGTACTCCAGTTTCTTCCCACAATCCAAAAATGTGCAAATTAGATGAATTGGCCATGCTAAATTGCCCATAATGTTCAGGTTAGGCACATTAATCAGGGGTAAATGGAGGATAATAGGGCAGGGGAATGGGTCTGAGTGGGTTACTCTTTGGAGGGTTGGTATGGACTTGTTGGGCATGTTCCCACACTGAAGGGATTCTGTGACTCTTATGTTGGCTGAATAGCCGATCTCAAAGTAATGCCAGTAGTGTCTCTTCAATTCCCGTACCTTCTGAGGGTACCATTAAGGACACTCCTTCTCGACCTGTCCCCTCGCCTAAGATGTGGTGATTCTCAGGTTAAAATCACCACCAGTCATGCGTCTATCTCATGAGAGAGTGGCCCTATGGTCCAGTACAATGATGCTTAGTTTAGTTTTTTAGATATGAGCAACACTGGAACACTGTGTTAATTACCTATCCCTAAATGTCCTGAGACAATAATGGGTGTCTGTTAAGCTACTTAGAAGATGATAAAAATTGACATGGTTGCTCAGTGGTTAGCACTGCTGTCTTACAGTGTCAGGGACCCGGGTTCAATTCCAGCCTTGGGCAACTGTCTGTGTGGAGTTTATACATTCTCCCCATGTCTGCATGGGTTTCGTCCAGGTGCTCCGGTTTCCTCCTATAATCCAAAGATGTACAGGTTGGTGAATTCGCCATGCTAAGTTGCCCATAGTGTTCGGGGACGTGTAGGCTAGCTGCATTAGTCAGGGGTAAATGTGGAGTAATGGGATAGGAGAATGGGTCTTTGGAGGGTCGGTGTGAACTTGTTGGGCCAAATGGCCTGTTTCCACAATGTAGGGATTCTATCATTTCTATGATTATTGACCTAGAATTGCATTCCCTTTCTGAAGGATGTGATCTTGACAAGTTTCTTAATCTGTTTCCCTTGATGTTAGACCATACGTTGAAAGATTTTATTGCATTCAGTTTCGTGTGTGATTGTAGGATTTGAGCTCTCAAACTCTGGAATGTGAGTCCCGAACTACAACCATTAAACTACTATGATCTGGCTGTATTTAACTAGCTTTTTCTTTTCTCCCTGAATGCTTCTTTGCAAAAACAAAGGCAGCTACATTTAATATAATCCAATTCTGCTGTTCTTTACACATTGTGTTGTTTAAGTAACAAGTAGATCCATCCTTATCTTGCCAGGAAGACCTTGAGCTGCTCTTTGTAAGCATGAATAGATGATGCACTAGAACCATGACTGCTTGTTCCAGAGGTAGATATATTTTCCGCCTATTTTGGTTATTGTATTTAATTGTAGCTGTCTTGAGGTACTCCATTTGATCTTTCTCTCTGGTTCTTTAGCTGAATTGATCTGTCTAATTCAAAGGCAAAATACTGCGGGCATGAGAAGTCTGGCAGTAGGAAATAGATCAAGGGACAAACAGGTTTTTAAAATAAGAAGTTGATCCCTCCAGTTGCCGATTTGCTTTCTAGAAAACTATTTTTCTCATTCAAATATACAGCCGAAATAAGTTGATGGATTTTGATTCAGAAGAGACTGGTGGTTTCCTCAGACTGGAGGATCAGTATCTAGAGGACACAGATTTAAATAATTGGCAAAAAAAAATCTGTTAGAGAATTATTCTCTTGCAGCACGTTCTTATGTCTGGAACGCATTTCATAACAGGATACTTGAAGCAGATGTAATAGGAACTTTGAATCAAGAATTGGATATTATGTTCTAAATTTTAAAAAATGTAGGGCAATGGGACAAAACCAAGAGTATCAAACTAATTAATTGTCATAGTACAGTAGATCAACTGGCTATCATCGTTGCTATATGATTCTACAAAGTTATTTTCTATTCTTATAAATTTCCTAATGCCAGTCATTATTTCCTACCTACAGTTACCATATACGTAGCTAACTTTTTCTTAAATCTCAATTGATTTCCATTTCTGTCCATCCTTTGGGAAATCAGCATCTACTGGAGAATTGCCCCTTGTGGTTGACTCAATTTACCACTCCTGAACTGGCAAAGGTATTAAAAAGGCTTAATTATATTAGGCAGGATATGTGCTGATCATTAAAGCTTTATTAATTCTTTGGTGTTGTATCTATTCCTGAGAGAGATTAGCAATCACACTTCAATCCTTGGGTGTACATGGGCAGTTTGCCTCTGGCAAACACCATCTGTGTAGTATTGTATATATAAAGATGTGTTAATTGCAACCTGACGTATCATGACATAATAAATGTTGGACTGATACACCATTAGAATTCATATATACTAATATGATTAATTTAGTCATGGGTGACTTGATTAGGAAAATCAAATCGGTAGAAGTTAGATGCAAGGAAAAATTCAGTGTGTCTTTGGGATAGTTTCCTCGAACATTTATGTGTGGATTCAGGCTCTTTTGGATCTGATAATGTCTAATTTGGTAATGGAGCAATTTTCTTCTTTTGAAGTTTTGAGCAGGTTGGACCTGTGCCCAAAAAGAATGAGAGGTGATCTTATTGAAACATGCAGAGAGAGAAAGAGATTCTCTCACAGCGAGAAACAAAGAATAGATAGCAAAACCTTAGAGTAATGGATCCCCACATTTAATGCTCTGAGGACAGTGAATCTGTGGAATTCTTTAACAACCCAGTTTTGACAGCTCTCAATGGTAAAGCATGTTGAAGACTGAGATAGACAGACTTCTAGGTAGATATAAATGCAATGGATAGACAGGAAAGTTGAGTTGATGATTAGTCATGATCATATTGAATGGCGAAGTGGATTCAGTGGGCTGAATGGCCTTCCTCTGCTCCTAATCAGAAAATAATACATAGAAGAAATGCTTTATCATTTGACACCATGAAACCCAGCTCTAGTATTATATTTAAAATCCCTTTTGGGCATTTTACAGTCCTACAATGTGGCAGATTGTAATGCCAATGCAAGATCCAGAACATTGTTCTCCCTTAAGTGTGCAGAAGATTGTAAAGCACAGAGCTGGAGCAACTAACCAGTTGCTGTTTTAGTCTCAGTTTCTATTTATTTGATATCTTTGAATGGTACAGCTTTGTAAGATACTTTCAGCAGCCATTTACTACCTGCATTTAGATCTGCATTTTTAACCAGTCTTATTAAATATGCTTGTTGGAAGACTATTGCTTTTTATATGGTCTTTATAGACTTGATTCCTTCAACCCCCTTAATAAAAACTTAATAATGTACATTGTGCTTGTAACCTTTGCTGTACACGTCAAGTGAGAAACCTTTCACTTTAGATGAATTAAAACATAATAAACTCTTGAGAGTGCCAGATTGGACAGAACGTAGCTTTCTTGCCATTTGAATTCTGCTGCAGATAGCTATGGTGCATTATCCTCTTGATGCTTCATGGAAAGAAGAGCTCTTACTCCTTAGAAAGCTGGTTGTATGTTGGAATTGGTACAATTCTAGTGATTTGAAATGTGAAATATGCTTTGGGACCACTCAAACAAAAAAATAAGTCTGGCAGTTCAGTGGGTGTACTTGCTGTTTCAGGTTGGAAGGAAGAAGAAATATTTTTATCTTCTTTTGAGTGCATTTCATTTTTGTTGCAGCCACAATCAGCTAGTATTGATTCAGGGAAATGTAGTGGCTAAGTGAAAATAATAAGAAAAGGAAAGTTGAAAGAATACTTTGGTCGCTGTTCAATAAGCTCGGGTGCTTATGATTTTATATGTGTGGCAATACAGACAAATGGTTTGACACCTAGGAATTGAACTCCGTGTTTGCACATGAAGAAGTAGGAGAAGAAATAAGTTGTTGAAGGTGAGATTTTGATCCTCTGCGTGGTTTGTTTATGTTTTTGTTTTCTTTGACGCTCATTGTTCACAGTCGCGGGAGCAGCGGAAGATGGAAGCCATCATGCAGGTATTTGAAAACTTAGAGAAGAGAAAGAAAAGGCGTGAACAGGTGGTTGAGCGCAGTGCTAGTCAGCCTGATATCGATGTCAACCCGGATGCTCCAACCACAGATGTGGAGGAGGTGAAACCGGAGCCTGCAGCAGAAGAACCGCCGCCCAGTGAGGCAAAACCACCACAGCTTGCAGGGGTAAACACACGGCGAACTTCACAGCTAGGGGTAAGCAGAGAATTTAAATGGCAAATGGGCCAAAGAAGCACAAGAATGGTTATTAGTGCTATTGCTGCTTCATGGAGAGGAGGAAGTGAGGAATTTCTTGGTGCTAATTGTCCAGTGGTGTTCTGTGCTTCATAGTCTATGGGCTTTGCTTAGGCGCTGGAATTTGGGAGAGAACAAGCTAACATGATTTGTTATGTGGAGTTTAGTCAATCGAAAGTGGCCTGGCAAAGTGGCCTTGCTTTTCTCCTCTCCAACAGAAATAAGGCAGTAATTCCATCAATCTAAACCACACTGAGACGCAGTGATACATTTCCAAGCTCTTTTGATGTGACATGTTTTTGTGACATGTACTGTTTTACAGATTATTTACTTTAGGGGAAGGGAATTGGTTAAGGAAGTGTTCATTTTCCAGAGGACAAATGTACTTGGTTATTGTATATCCTAGATTGCTAGTGTCTGCTTGAAAATATCCCAGTGTCAGTTCATTGGTGTTTCAAGGGTTAAACAATGGATCTGTTTGGTAATCTGCTTTATTAAAATAAACATATAGAATTGGGTTGGGAGGATAACCTGAGAGGCACGCCATCTGCTTCACATTTGGAGAAGTTATCTGATTAGTGTTTGAAGTGCCGTTCTAAACCTTGTACTGGCATGCCAGAAGGGTCAAGAAGAAATACAATTGTCACGTTTGTAGCAGATGGTGTTCGGCCAGAACTTGTCTAAAAACTCTTAGACATGAAGCAAGTGCATCAGTGACTTGGGCATTTAACTAACCTGCAATAAATCTGTCAAAAGAAGGCTGAGACTGGTTTAACTTTTAATGTGCTATTTATACTTGGGAGGATGAACTTAACATTTTACAACTCTCCTTGTTGCATTGAATGTGAACTTTAGTCAAATCGAGATGGAAATCATTAAAAATTCTCTACTATGACGCTGCCTTTGGATATGTAGCCCAAAGAGAAATTGCTTCCCCAAAGTGAAACACCTGAGGATGGACCTAACCTAAATTAGTGAGAGCTTCTTAAATTTCTGATGTTAGATATGAGTGTATGTGATTCTTCTCAAACTTTGGCTGTTTGAAATAAATTCTTGATATTTGGTGGTAGATGTGAAAATTAATCTTCTTAACAATAATTCAAATTGGTACGTTTCCCAAGAAAGGGAGGAAATACCAAGAGTCACAACAGCTATCTGCATACTGATACCTTGTTACAGCACCTCTCTCTTTTAATGCCTTTGCTTATTTCCCAACATATGGTTGCACTTTTAGGAGCGCTGAGTGGAACAGAAATTTTGTTTACAATGTTCTATTTGTTCTGGGATGTGGTCATTACTGTTACTCATCATTGCTGTTGAACTGAGTGGCTTGCTGGGCAATTAGGAGTTGTTTGATTTTTGAATTTCTGGAGTCATATTTAGACCAGATCAGGTCAGGATGCCCAATTTCTTTCCCGAAAAGACGTTAGTGAAACAGATGGGGTTTTACAACAATCAGCAATGTCGTCATTAGGTTTGCTTTTTAATTCCAGATTTTTATTAAATTCAAATTTCACAATCTGTCATGTTGGGATTTGAGCCCGTAACCCCAGAACATTAATCTGGGGTCTGGAATATAATTACACCACCATTTCTCAAAATCCTTAGCTCACAATTGTATGAGGCTTTCTGTATGGGCATTCTAAAATTATGTACATGGCTGCCTTAGAGAGAGTGCAATGAGAGGATGGAAGTAGACTGAAACTATATTCCCTGGATTTTGGAAAGTGATTGCTGATCTCATTGAAATGTATGAAATTCTTAAAATGGCATGATAGTGTAAATATTGCCAGGATGTTTCCCTTTGCTGGGGTATCCAGAAATAGTGGGTGACTGTCTCAGAATAAGGGTTGTTTGGGGCTAAGAGATTATTGAGAGGGTTAAGGATCTATGTAGTTCTCTACCCAAGAGAGTTGCGGATGCGCAATAGTGAGTCATTTTCTATAGAAAATGTGCAGTAGATTTTTGGATACTAAGGGAACTCAGGGATTTTGTGATAGAATGGGCAACAGAATTGAGGTCGAAGATCAGCCATAATCGTAATGTATGTCAAAACCAGCTTGAAAGACTGAATGGCCGATCCTCTCCTATTTCCTATGTTGTAAGAGTAGTTTTGGAAATTGGTAATTAGTGTTTAACGAGAAGGAAAAATAGATTAACTTTCTTAAATAAGTGAAGTGGTAGAGTACATACCTTTGCCATGCTGTGTTGACTCAGTGACAATGACATCTCTTCCTGGAGGCTTTTACCTGCCTTGTTGATACTCTGAAACCACACAGCTGAAAATCAACATTTTTATTAGGATCTTCCATCTCGCTGTGGAGGCTTCAAATTATTCCATATCCAGAACCTGCTCTGAAAAAAAAACTGCTCATGTTTTGGACAAATGCATACACAGCTGAAGTAATCTTCAACATTCTAAAACAATAAATCTACCTCTTAATGTTAATTGTATGTTAATCCTTTAAAATGTTCCAGGATCTGGGTTTACATTTTATCCAGGTTTATATCTGTTCTTTCTTGGGCTTTGCCCTGTCTGTGTGCCAGGTTTCATGGAAATACACCCATTAAGTTTTGTGATATATTGTTTACAAACAGACTAATGAATGAAAACATGGCTTGCCCCCTTTTTCACTGACAGGGATAAAAAGAACAGTTTCTTGAGTTGAAGCAGTCATTGAGTGACTTTCTGCTGAACTGTTCATCAGAAAAAAAATGAAAATATAAATTTGATTCCTGTCTTTTGCACTGAAATCAGGAGTTTTAAATTTGATCATTTTTTTTTGATTAGATTAGATTCCCTACATTGTGGAAACAGGCCCTTCGGCCCAACAAGTCCACACCAACTCTCCGAAGAGTCACCCAACCCCCTCTGTGACTAATGCACCTAACAACTAGGGACAATTTAGCACAGCCAATTCGCCTGACCTGCACATCTTTGGAATGGGGGAGGAAACCGGAGTGCCCAGAGGAAACCCACGCAGACACTGGGAGAATGTACAAGCTCCACACAGACAGTCGCCCAAGGCTGGAATTGAACCTGGGACCCTGGCGCTGTGAGGCAGCATTGCCAACTACTGAGCCACTGTGTCGCTTTTAAAACAAGCAAATTAGTTTCAGAATTTAATATTTCTTCATTTCCATATAGGAATTCAGGAAAAAAAAATCAAGATAACAAAGATGTTCCAACTACTATAGAGTTCTCAATCTAGGAGACCTAGTAAGGAGACAGCGCAGCAGGTCAGGCAGCATCCAAGGAGCAGGAGAATCGACGTTTCGGGCATAAGCCCTTCTTCAGGAAGAAGCCCTTTCCTGAAGAAGGGCTTATGCCCGAAACGTCGATTGTCCTGCTCCTTGGATGCTGCCTGACCTGCGCTTTTCCAGCAGCACACTTTTCAGCTCTGATCTCCAGCATCTGCAGTCCTCACTTTCTCATAGTAAGGAGACATCCATTTAAAACTGAATTATGAAGGAATTCCTTCCAATCGGTAACAAATGTTTGGAATTATCTATCTCTGAGTTGTGGAGGCTAGATCACTGGGTATTTAAAAAAGATTTTTTCTTATGTGATCGGTTTGTGCAGCGTCAGATACCAGCCATTAGGTGCCATGTTGCCAACCATTCTAAAGAATGTGCTGGTACATTGTTGTTAACAACAGCTGACAGATCAAAACCCTCTGTATGATAAGGTTTCTTTTGAATCACAATGTCAGGAAGGTAGTGTGTTTGATCATTTGCTTGGGGGTCATTGTACATACTGATGCAGAAGTGTTAAGTGTATGGAAGTAAACTGAATAGATGAAATGGAAAGATTTCTTGGTAATATCTGGTGAGATTGGCATGTAAGTGAGTAAACAAATGTGGCCATTACACAACTGAAAACACAGCCAGAATTCACTTTTCCCATCTTACCACCACCAGCATCTCTTCCCACCTCCCCACACCCCCGCCCCCAACCAAAGAAAACACCAGTACACTTTAGTAAATTTGTTTCAGGTTGAAGATGATGAGATTGTTTACTGTCTGCCACAAAGTAGTCATTGGACCAAATGTAATCATTTCCCATTTAGAGATGATGGTTGGGAAATGTGCCTAGCATTTTATATATAAGGGATTGAAGGAAATAAAATTCATATAAACCAATGAGGGTATGCTGAAAGATCAGTACATTTTAAAGCTTTCATATCTTAGAAGGATTTAAAAAAAAATATTCTTGCTGATCAGTACCTGTTCAGGAGAGTAGTTGGTAACATCAGAGTGCCAATCCTAGTGATTCACATGTTATTTTAGTATCAAAAAATTCAGTACAAGTCTGCATTTGGAAATTTTGTCTTCACATTCTTTAAAATGAGCGATGCTTATACACCCAGCCAAGATGACATATCCAACGCGGACGTTCTTGCTCATGTATATATATTTTTATTTCTCTATCATCCATCTTAACAGTTTTTGAGTATAATTGTAAACTGTATTTTAAATTAATAGAATTTGTGTTCGCTGTCAGCTGAGTTTGATACATTTTCTTGTTCAGTCCCATTATTCTCTGGGTTCACATGCATATCCTGGAAATGAAGTTTCTGTTTCCTTGTTTACGAAGACTATACTGTCCTTAAGTCAGCATTTAAATTATGATATGGTAGAGCAGTAGTACATTGAAACAGTTGGAAAAATGCCTCCATTTCACCTATTCTGCTTAATCCCTATTTTCTATAGTACTGTAAGTTAGAACTAAATCAAATGAAAGGCACCTGACGAATGAGTAGCACTCTGAAAGCTTGTGATTTTAAACAAATCTGTTGGACTATAAACTGGTGTCATGTGACCTTTAACTTTGTCCACCCAGTCTAAAACCGGCATCTCAATGTCAAGAAAAAGTTGTCAGGGGAGGAAAGAGGGTGCCAAACTTTTTAAAAAGTATATAAAACTAGAGGCCATGTCTGTTTTATTATTATTTTCTTGGTTTGATATCACTGATCATTTATAATCTGTTCAGTATATTGTTAACAATCTCTGTTTGATAGTTCAGTTTCTCGTAGATTATCTTGGTTCACCAATTCAGATTATTTCAATGAGAAATTCATCTGTGAATAATTTTTTAGGTTGTGGAACATATACAGTTTTCCTGAAGAACGTTTTTTTTTAATAGGAGCAAGTTCCAGAAAAGCCTGCTAAACCTCCTGCATCAAAACCAACCAAGCCCAGACCCAAAAATCGGTTCTCACGCTATCGTTCCAGTTCAGCACAGCGACTACGTCGACAGCGGCAAGCAAGCAGCCAGGCAGAACCAGCGCCAGTCGTAGCAGTTGAGGAGGGAGCAACAGGGGCTGTTGTGACAGACTCCGTAACTGCAGAAGGTGTGACAAACGTAGGAGCCCCAGGAGTTGAGACGACATCGGGAACTGTTATTGCCTCCCAAACAAATCGAACCAATCTCAAATATCCTAAAACTAAAAGGGTAAGTGTGACCTGGCTGATTGCGCTCTTCTATAGCTGGGAAATTGAGGCTGGATTGTTTGATGTAAAAGGTTCCAGAGGTTCCCAATTACATATCTGGAAAAAATTTGGATTCCCTGAATTTTGGATGACTGAACAAATTTAATTTGCCACCATCCCCAAAACCCAATGAATTACATGAATCCATTATTTTATTAAAGCACAATTAAGACTTTTAGTTCAAAGTCAGAGAGCTTTCTTAAATTATGATTCCAAAATTGATCTTGTATTGAAGTAATTTAATGACCAAATTATTCATAACAATTCAAAGAGCAAAGAAGAACAAAGAAAATTTACAGCCCAGGACAGGCCCTTCAGCCCTCCAAGCCTGAGCCGATCCCAAATGTACTGTCTAAACCTGTCGGTCAATTCCTAAGCATCTGTATCCCTCTGCTCCCCACTTACTCATGCATCTATCCAGACCCATCTTAAATGAATCCACCGTGCCTGCCTCTACCACCTCTGCTGGCAATACGTTCCAAACGCCCACCACCCTCTGTGTGAAGTACTTCGAATGATATTCATTCATCTCATTGATAAAATGAATAAATTCTGTGATTAGTGTTTTGCTTAGATGCAGTAATATTTATTTGACTGCTGGATGATGCTTTTGAGGATTCTGAAAGGGATGTAGTTGTTTGTCTTACTACCAGCAATTATCTATCTCTAGCTGATGTAATTCCAGCATCAGTGTAAATGATCAACCTTCCTGATATCTGCTGGCAATGAAATCACATCAGACAAATGTGCCTTATTGCTATAGAATCATAACAGCATAGAAGCAGGTAATTTGGCTCACCATGTCAATGTTGATCAACAAACATCAAACGACATTAATCCCAATTACCTGCACTTGTTCAATAGCTACTGTGCCCTGGCATCTTAAGTGCTCACCCAGATGCTTCTTAAATGTTGTGAGAGTACCTGCCACTACCACCCTCTTGGGCAACATGTTCTGTATTGCTACTACCTTCGCAGGCAGCAGATTCTATATTTCTACCAATTTTTGGGTGACTTTTTTCTCAAATGTCCTCTAAGCTACTTACTCTTCACCTTAAACATTTGCCCTCTGGTCTTAGACATGGATTCTCAAGATCCACTCTGTCTATGCTCCTGATAATTTTGTACACCTCAGTCAGGGCCCACTCTCAGCCTCCTTTGCTCCAAGGAAAACAAACCCTGCCTATCTGGTCTCTCTTCATAACTGAGATTTTGCATCCCAGTCAACATACTGATAAATCTCCTCTGCACCCACTCCAGCTCAATCACATCTTTCTGGTGATGATAGTATATTTGCTGTACTTCCTCACCAATTAGGAACTTGGATGCCACAGATTATTTTTCTTTTAAATGCATCAGTTACTTTGTTTTCCTGGCTGTCCCCTTGCAACTGCTGGTTTTTGAACTTATTTGAAATTTCCATTGGTCATAGACCAACCTGTAATGCATATTATAGCTATAATTTCTTTGCCATAAGAATAGTTTGAATTGAGCACATGTGTAATGCAATCATCTATTTGTCTTTCATGTCCCTTTGATAAGAGTAGAAATCAAATCTTAAGAAAATTAGTGATCAAAACGAACCAATTTCCTACTGTTAAACTGGAATTGGCTGCTTTTTAGATGTCAAATTAAATTGAATTCAACAGTTTATTGTGTCAATCTAAATATGTTGGTGTCAGGCCTAATGGTAAATTATGGACATTTTCAGAGCTAAATAATTTGCATTGAATCTTTATTTGATTTACTACTTTTTGCTCTACTTCCCCCTGTCTTTTGGTTCAGTATTTGGTTACAGAATGGTTGAATGACAAAGTTGAGCGATCTGAGTGCCCATATGACCGACCATTACGTATCACAACTGATCCTACTGTCTTGGCAACAACACTGAACATGCTGCCAGGCCTGAGCCACAGCCCACACATTTGCACAACCCCTAAACACTACATTCGCTTTGGTTCCCCCTTCGCTCCTGAAAGACGAAGACAAAGAGTTGTGTGTGATGGCAACTATGGATCTTGCAAAAAGGTAAATGTGTACAATAACCTTACAATTTAAAAATAGGAAATTTATGAAAGAGCCCATTGGGCCAAATTGTGTCTGCATTAGAAACTTAACATGGGATCTATTAATTATATGAGATGCAAGTTCAAGCAACATTATAGGTGATGGATTAAAGTTACAGTAATAGATGTTAGATTTTAAACTTATTGTGTTACTCCTATTATAGCATTCTGTTCAAGGATCCTCCCTGGTATTCAAAACACTTGTCTTGGTCATTGCTTCACTTGGTTGCAAGCAAACTTTGCTAATTTGTGGCATTTTTCTATACTTTATGGAATGCCAAAGTTGCGGAAACCTTTTCATGGTGATTTTTGCTTCTTCTAATGTGTAAATAGAATAAATTGTAGCACCTTTTGGTGCAATCCATCATCGAAAGGTATAGGATAACAAGTCAAAGATTGTATCCCAATGGCTGAGCCCCAGTACATGTCTGGTTGACCACAAAGCACAATCATATAATGTCTGCTGTATTCACTCAGAGCCCAGAGTGATCATCATAGAACAATATCTGCCTGATTATGAAGATAACCCAAGTTATTTAACATTTCTGTCATTTAGTTAGACTGGATTATGCTGTAACTATTGGATGTGGAACTGCAGAAGTACACTACCTACCCAATAAAATGCTTCAACCCGAGAAGAAACCTAACTCGAGCTAAATGCAGTTAATCAAGTTGCAAATTTAGGTTTTTCTTAAAAATGTTCTTATTTGATTGAGCACATTCTTTTATTCTGGTCAGGTTTGGTTCAGTGATTTCTCCTTGAATTTATTTGCTTCTGAGTTAGAATTTGAGGTACGATCTCAATGCAAGTGAACCTCAAAAATTGCAGTACAAAAGTAGAGACTTGGGGACTAAATGTGAACATGCTGTTGACTCAATGAAAATCCAATGCTGGTTCATCATAGTTCTCATCAGATCTTCTAAAAAGGCTTGATATTATGAGATTTTGTAAAAATAAGTCAGTAGCTGCATTTTTTCATGAATTTCTGGGATGGAATTCCCATCCTGTGATTTTGTTTTGCACGTTTGTTGGTGTTTGGTTTGTGTTTTCAATTTTGTTTATATTTCTATACAGTATATGTTTCTGAACAGTGTAACCTCTCCACAGATGGTAGTATAATAGAAATGTGTGAAATGATTAAACCATATAGAATACTTAATTGGTTAATTCTTTTCAGCGGTGGATAAAACAGGCAATGGATGAGGCCATGGTGCAAACTCCCCATGCACCAGATAAAGGACAAGAAACGACACCCTTATACCAAAGCAGTGACAACAGCACTGTTCCTGATGTACGGGATAGCACCATCGCTTCAGTTGGTAAGTGGAAACCATAACTTTTAATCTCATTATACAAAGCAAAGCCTGTACACGTGCAGTCCAAGCACCTGAGATATCAGATTATCTATTCCTAGCTACTGATGTCCAGGAGGGGGTATAAGGAAATGAACATGGGTGACTTCTTATGATTTTTCTTCTGTTTCTGTAAGGAAGTAGTTGTGATTAAGTGTTGAATAATAGATGAAGGTATAATCCCTTTACTTCCATCAAGTGGTCATTCTTCATACGTCAGCCCAGTCAATTATTATTGGCAAGGCATTAAAGCAAAGCCTGATCCCATTTTCATTTGGTTGAAGTGTATGTATATTGCCAGCACAGGTCACAGTGCAACTGTCAGGAGAAGTAACCAAAATAATTTTCTCTCATATTAGTGTTCCAGTGCTCCACACCAGCCTTTTCTTTTCTCTTCTCTCTCTCTTCTCACAGTTGCTTGGCATATTTGCATGATTCCATCACTAACTTTGATAGTTTGGATTATGATGGATAGAAAATATGTTGTGCTTTGGATAAGGTATAGTGTAGATACACCAGAAAGGGAGTCATCAATCTATGGGTCTTCACTTAGTGACTAATGTCTCTGCATTCTTAGATTCCTTTGCTCTTCTACCAATTTATTTTCTTGTCTGCAAAGGAATAAATAGTCACTTTATTCTTCCTACCGAAATGAGCAGCTGTACACTTCTTTACATTCTGTTTCTCTATCCTCCATCTTTACTAATTGCATCCTCCAATTTAGTCTCATCTGCAAAATTCACCACCATACCTCAGTCTCCTGAGTTCATGCTTATATTCGGCCTACTGCTTTCTAGTATTGTACAAAGCTTTCCTGAATTTCAGCCTCTTTCAACATTCAGTCTTTTATTCTGATTTTTAGTGTTAAATATTTCTCCTGAATGCTGTTGATTTCCTTTTGAATTATTGCCTATTGTTCTTCTGCCGTGTTAATATCCTTCTTGAGTTTATCTCCCATGGCTCCATCCTTATTGCCTCATGGTTTGCTTTTGTCCAGGGTATTTCTTTGGTCTTTGTACTACCTTTTATCCTCATTCATTAGTTCTCCATTGTCAGCACTCCTCCCTGGATACTCACCCATGCCTAACTTAGTTCCTTCAATTCATTTCGTATTACTGCTGGTCTGTGATGGAATTCTTAGATATTGAGTTAGATTGATACTTGAAAAGTAATCAGACAGAATCAGGTTTTGTGAAAGTGAAATTATGTTTGATCAACCTCTTAGAACTCTTTGGGGAAGTAAAGTGCTGAGGATCTATTGCGGTTAGATTTCCAGAAGGAATTGCGAAGGTTCCACAACAAAGGCTGTTGCAGAAATGGAAAGTTCAGGGTGTAGGGGGTCGTATATTGGGGTAGATAGAAGATTCTGGATTAGTGGTGCTGGAAGAGCACAGCAGTTCAGGCAGCATCCGAGGAGCAGTAAAATCAGATTGGCTGCTAACAGAGTGTAGGTGTAATTACGTCTTTTTTCAGGTTGTTAAATGTAATGAGTAGGGGAAAGTGAGGACTGCAGATGCTGGAGATCACAGACAAAAAATGTGGTGCTGGAAAAGCTCAGCAGATCAGACAGCATTCCAGGAACAGGAGAATTGATGTTTTGAGCATAAGCTGTTCATCAGGAATACAGGAGGAGGGGGACAAGAGGGTTGAGGCTGGGGGGAAGGTAGCTGGGAGTGCGATAGGTAGATGAAGGTGGGGGGATGGGGGTGGTGATGGCCATAGGTCAAGTGGAGGGTGGGGCAGATACCTGGCAAGGAAGTTGGAAAGTTCAAGAGAGTGGTGCCGAGTTGGAGGGTTGGATCAAGGATAAGGTGGAGGGAGGGGAGATCAGGAAACTGGTGAAATCTGCATTGATCCCGAGGGGTTGGAGGGTCCCAAGGTGGATGATGAGGTGTTCTTTCTCCAGGCTAGGATTTGGTGGTGGAGGGGGCCCAGGACTTGCATGACCTTGGCAGAGTGGAAGGAGGTGTTGAAGTGTTTGGCCATAGGGTAGTGGAGTTGATTGGTGCGGGTGTCCTAGAGGTGTCTTCTGAAAAGTTGCACAAGTCCTGTCCGAGAATGATGCGTTGTGTCCAGAGGTTGGTGGGGTAGAAGACGAGGACCGGTGGGGGGGGGGTGCGCCGCCACAGGGATCAGGGTTGGAGACTTTCAACTGTTCATAATTTATATCATTGACTGATTTGCAAGTACAATTGGCAAATATCCTGATGGCACAAAGATAGTCAGTAAATTAAGTTGCGAAGAGGACAGAAGAGACGTTGATAGGTTAAGTGAGTGGGCAAAGACGTGGCACGTGGAAAATAATGTGGGAAAATGTGAAATTGTCCATTTTGGTGAGAAGAATAATAAGAAATCATGTTATGGTGAGAGATTGCTGAACTCTGAGATGCAGCGGAATCTGTGTCTTCGTGCATGAATTTCATAACATTATGTAGGCATGGCATCTAATTAGGAAAACTAATAGACCTTTATCACTTATTGTAAGGGAATTAATTACAAAAGGAGAAGGTTATATTTCAGTTATTCAGGGCACCTGGTGCAATCACACCACTGTTAGTCACCTTATTTAAGAAAGGATATACAGGTATTGGTGACAGTTCAGAGAATATCCCTGGAATGGGCAGGTTGTCTTGGGAGGAATGGCTAGGCTTTAATCCATTGAAGTTCAGAAGAAGAGGGTGACTTGTTTGAAACATTTAAGATCCTAAAAGATCTTGACAGGATAGATATGGAAAAAATGTATCCTTTTCTTGGGAGAATCTAGAACTGGGCCTCAATGTTTTAAAAGTTTAAGGGTAACTTATTTAAAACCAATTCAGTGAATATTTTTATTTGGTAGTTGTGTCTTTGGAACTCTCTTCGAACACAAAGCAAGATATCTCTACTGCACATGAATCCTTTTGCAGTTAAGGCTAATGTTTCATTAGCTGCACCTGCATATTTGTCCCAGCCTTTGTGACAAGGACATTCAGGTCCCTTTGCACATCTACACTTTCCAAGCTGTCACCATTTTACAAAATAGTCTGAGCATCTGCTCCTCCTCCTAAAATGAATAACCTCACATTGTTCTGCTTCTTATTTCATCTACTATGTTCATGCCCACTCACTAAATCTGTTCAGATCCTCCTGACGCTGCTTTATATCTCCCTCATAGTTCACATTCCATTTTGTTTTGTATCAGTTGCAGATTTGGAAATATTTGTTCCCCAAATCCAAACCGTTGATATATTTTGCGAGCAGATGCAACACAAGTATTAATCCTTACAGGACCTCACTAGTCATTTAAAAATCACACAACACCAGGTTATAGTCCAACAGGTTTATTTGAAAGCACTAGCTTTAGATGCGCTGTCTCTTCAGGTGGTTGTGATACAGGACCCAAAGTCACAGAATTTAGAGCAAAAAGATTACAGTACCATGGAGCTTTAATGATATACTAAACACATTTTAGATTAAATATCTCATCTTTTAGAATGGAATATGCTAGTTTTGGTTCTTTAATCTGTAAATCCCAGAACTCCTTTTAAGTTACATTCTCAAGATAGCTTCAACTTTTCTAGGTGCCGTCTCCGCTCAGTCATTGCATTAAAGGTGTGAGGTTAAAGCCTGTCTGTGTCCCAATGTTGAGTCAGACTGGTTCTATTTCTAAAGTGGGACTTACAGAATCTTACAGGGATTTATGCAGTTTTTGAGCAAAATAAAATGTAATTCAGCAAATACAAATTGACCCCATAAATTTATTTGTGTGCGCATGCAGAAGAGACAGTAAATATATCATCACAGCTCCATGACACTGTAACCTTTTTGCGATAAATTCTGTGTCTTATGGTCCTGTTCCATAACCGCCTGATGATGAGGCAGCACCTTGAAAGCTAGTGCTTCCAAATAAATCTGTTGGATTGTAATCTAGTGTGTGTGATTTTTAACTTTGTCCATCCCAGTCCAACACTGGCACTTCCAAATCATCAGTAGTCATAGTTTGCCAATGGACAACTGACCCATTTATTTCTACTCTGTTTTCTCTCTTACCCAAATCTTTCAATGCCAGTATAGTAACTCTTACCCTATGTGCTCCAATTTTGCTAATCAACTTCTTGTCGGGAACTTTCTCAAAAGCCTTCTGAAAATCCAAAAGTACTCTGTCCATCAATTTCCCCTTAACAATTTTGTTACTAATATCCTCAAAACAATTCAAAGTTTTTTTTAATTTGATTTTTCATTCACAGTGGCTATTGATTATGCCCATTAAACCATTTTTCTCCAAGTGTCTGTTTATCATATCCTTTTTGATTGATTTTAGCATGTTCACCACTACAAATGTAAGTCTGGTAAAACTATAGGTCCCTGTTTTCAGTATTTTGAAAATTGAATATATAAATTTTCCACCCCATTAATTTCTCTAGTCCAACCTTCTTACTAATTACCTCAACTTCTCGTTCTCCTTAGAAACTTGGATCTCTAATTTTGGGAGATTTCTCGTACCTTCTTCAGTGAAAACAGATACAAATGAATAATTTAGCTTCTCTGCCATCTGTGTATTCTGTCCTGATTCTGCCTGTTTGGACCCACATTCATTTTAGCCGGATGTTCCCTTTTGATATATCTGAAATAGCATGACAGTTCCTTTTTTTTGTTATGATTTTAGCTAGTTTGCATTCACATTCTATTCTTCCGTTTGTTTTATATACATTCGTATTCTTTTGCTGTATCTAAAAACTTCTTAATCCTCATTACATCTTTTATTATTATTTTTCACTTCTTCAGAAGCCTTCAATTTGAATCTTTAACAGTTGACTGACATTTTTAGAGTTTTTGTATCACGAAGGAATTTACAGTTGCTGTAAGCCATGTGATTGTTCTTTAAAGACTGTCCATTGTCTATTTTGTCATGAATTTTAATGTATTTCCCTAAATGAATCTACTTGTACCCCATGCTTTCAGAATTTCCTTTACTCAAATTTAACACCCTTGCTTCAAATTTAAACTACCTCACTTTCAGACAGTGTGAAATTCTATGATTTTGTGATCACTCATCTCTAAAGGTTCTTTAATCAAACAAGGTTTGAAATTGTTTTGCTAAGTTGGCAAACGGTAAGCTCATTGACCTGCATTCTGATATTTCTGCAAGAATACTTGAACTTTACTGGAAATAACTCAGAAGCATTGACAGAACCTAAGTGGGATGAATAATTGCAGTGTTGAAATATCCACAGGTTCAATGTATCCCAGCTGCTTAACTTGTTTTAAAAGTATTTCTTTGCAATTTATAATGGAATTTCTGGTAACTTCTTTGTTTTGTAGAGTTGATAACGCCTCTGAAGAAGCGAAAAGCACGGTATCTGTCAGACGTGAGTGTGACTGATTTGCCTGGACCTTGTAGTCCATTATCAGCGCCTGCATCTGTCACAGATACAGTTATGTCCAGCCCGACAGTAATGACGCCTTGCACCTTGTTTCCAGGAGAAGAGGAGAAGAAAAATGGATATAATGTAATTTACTCTCCCCTTCACTCCCATGCTGCTAGCCGATGTAATACCCCACTACAGTTTGAGGTAAATATATCTCGAATAAAGAGACTGCCATCCACACTTAAGATGCAAGTTAATGTTTTAGTATTGTTTCAGAAAATAAAACTGTTCCAATGCTGTACCTTGTTTGATAGAATTTGTTTTTTTTAAAAAAAAAGAATAAATTCAATTTATCTAACTATATGGCTTCATTCCAGCTGAACACGCATTCACTTTGTTGCCAGCAACACCGAACACTTTGCTTTTATAAGAAATGATGTTTCGTATGTTGATTCTAACTGTTTGATTGGATACTCAGCATTGAGACTAGTTTTTTAATTACATATCATACAGATTAATTTTGATGTGCCTGTAAGTTTAGAGACCGCCTCTACGGAGTATGAATGCATTAGTCTTCGAGCTGAGCCAGCAGTATGTCAATGAACATTTGTGGCTTTGAAGCCTAGAGGTGCACCTTCTATATACAGTACAATTGCCCTAGCTCTCCCAAGTGCATATTGTATGAAACAAATCTGTCTTTTAACTGTGTTCTTATTCTTAACAACATTTATGTGTCATCTGGACGGATACAAGAATAGGAAGGGATAAGAGAAATTTGGGACACGTGCTGGCAAATGGGACTAGATTAATTTCTGATATCTGGTTGGCATGGACAAGTTGGACTAAAGGGTCTGTTTCCATGCTGTACAACTCTGAGTCTATGAATTAACAGCAGTAACCATAAAACTTAATTAAGTATCTGTTTAGTAATAGCTGAAAAATGCATCGCATGTGATAAAAATAGGTTAAATCTGATCGTGAAAGCAAAATCACCTTTTGAATTGTTTTGCTTAATTTACTTTTCCACTTAGCAAAACTTTTATTTTTGAATTGGGTGATAGGCTGCTGAGCCTGTTGGGATTTGAGAGGAAAGGGATGGGCAGAATAGGGATCGAAATATTTGATTTCACTGTGTTCTTTTGATGCAGAAATGGGTAACTAATAGCCAAAAGAAATTGACTTAAAGAAGAGAAAATCTAAATATTTTGCCACGCCATGTGCACTGTATGGTGTATATATAAATATAGGAATCTAGCCATTGGAACAGTTTTATAATACTTTTAATGTGAACAAGAATATCCTAATAATATTGATTGTTTTGAAGTGGAAGAAAGTATAAAGCGTAATTCCAAAATGGCACCCCCTAAAGGACAGTGGGGATCATTTCAACTTGCTCTCTATCTGTAAATGGGTTTATGGTTTTATGACAATAATGAATAGCAGGAATAGATTCCCTATAACATCACTTATGGGGTGGCTGGTTTAGATCCCCTCCCAATTGCATAGATCAATCTGGAGATATTTTGACATTCAAAAAGGCAAAATATTAAGCTGTCAGGACTGTGTGATATGTTCCAAAACATGTTAAAAATCTGCAGTGCTATTCCAATAAAATCAGATGTCCAATGGCTTTGTCCATATACTTTTCATTTCAAACTCTTCCTGATTCCCCATAAGGCAAAAGCTGTGACCTGCTGTTTAACCAGTTGTTTGCAGCATCATTAACTGACACAGATTAGGTTATTGAAGGTGAATATAATTTTTTGTTTGCATTTTACATGACATCGGTAAAAGGAAATGCCAGTGATCTAAACCTTACTTTTCATTTTTTGACATTAAATATGCATGACATGATGATTAGCATTAATCCCACATTAGGAAAATGACAGCACTAATGTTTATACGCCTTGTTTCTAGCAAAGCATTCTGCTTCATGCACTAGGATTTTTGGAGTGAAACAAGAAATATTATTGTGAAAGATTTGGTATGTGGGTTTGCAGTATATTTCTTTGATTTAATTAACCTTTCAGAATTTCTCCCCCAGATACCAACTTACATTTTGACACATCTTTTACTCCCAGACTTCTACCTACATATCTGGTGATCCAAATGCATAGGGTGACTTAACTGTTTGATTAATTAACTTCAATACCTCCCTGTGGGCGGAAGCTTGAAACTCCATTCAATGCTTCCCCAGTTAACGTCCCTATGAAGTGGATGTGATGTACTCAAGATTGGAGGATTGGTTCCATATTGCTAGCATTCGTGCTGTTTTGAGGCAAGCAGCCCTATCATCCAGCTTGTATTATTTCCGTAAAATATTTGAGGGCAAGTTCCTATAAATGTCTTGACAGTCAACATTGTAAAGTGGCATTCTGAAAAGATATTATGCAGTGAACAGGTTTTAGTGAGAGCTTGTTCTAAACTAATGCCTCCAAACAGAATTCAGTAATTATTGCAGAAATATTTCTATATTCCTTAAATAATTACAAGCTATTTTTGGTTCATTGTATGATTTGGAGAATTGAAGTTTTAATAATTAAGTCATTATTCAAATGTTTTAAATTTATGTCAAGACATTTTAGACTTAAAGCACTGTTGAGGTTTAATGCTCTGCATGATCTTCATAGTACTGTAAGTTCATATTGCAGATCTTTTTCAAAGTCAGACAAGTGCAAATATGTACTAATTCAAAGCGTGATAGTTATACTTCACCATAATTTTGTCTTTTTCATATTAAATATTTAACAGATACAGAATCATATCCACTTTTTTACTTGAACATTTCAATAGCTCAGAAGTCCAGTCTAAACCCTTTTCTAAACACACTTGGACTAATATTACTTCTGCGATCTTGAACTTTTAATATTCTAGCTATGTCATTCAATTTAGTATTAACCTCTTAAATTTGTCACAATATATAAATTTTGAAAGCTTCAAATTTGCCAGTACTTTCAAGTCTTGCTACAAATCTATCTTGCCCAGTTAAGTTGTTTACTTTTAACATACACTTCAATAATGTGCAGTCCTTTACAGTCAAAGATGTAAAGTATCATTTTTCAATTTTCATGCCAAGTTTCTTTCTTGTTCTAAATTCTTATGGTGATCTGTTTCACACTTGCTGCATCTGCTGCTCTCCTTACTTCGCTTACAAATTTCACAGACTTGTAGTTTATTCAGCATCCAGGTCCCCTGAGACAAGCAACCTCACACCTCCCTAATCATCACATGCTCAAGCTGTTGTGATCTCATTCCTAAATTTTTGATCATTGCACGCTAGACATTTCAAGTTCTAGAAGAGCAGGGTGACATTGCCTCTTGAGAATATAATCCAGGATCCCCAGAAAGAAGATTTTCAATATTTGAAAAACTTGGATTGTAGATAAATTTCTACAATTCCTTATAAGAGAGGAATTCTGTTGAGAAAAAAGTCTTTCACATCCTCTCAATCCAGTGAATCACTTATCCAGTGAATATTTCTTTTCAGAGTAACCACTGCTTATGTAGAGAAAATGTAACCAATTTATACATAAAAAGTACCAAATGACCATATTAATCAGTCTTATCTCTTGATCTTTTTTGTGGGGCAAGTTTTAGCCTCTACAAATTTTCTTGTTCTTAAATGAGTTGTGGAAGTCGCTGGCACTTTTTGTCCATCTTTCATTATCCATGAATGGATTGGCTCTCTAGGTAATTTCAGAAGGCAGTTAATTTCTGTGGGTCTGGAGTCTTGCATAGGCCAGAGTGGATAAAGCTGACACATTTCCTTCCTTGATATTAACTAGATAGGTTTTTATGACAATCACAATGGTAACATGATCACTGTTAGACTAGCCCTTTGCAGTTCCACATTTTACTGAGTTCAGATTTCACCATCTGCCATGTTGGAATTCAAAGCCATGACTCAAGAGCATTAGTCTGTGGTTCTAGATTACCAATCCAGTGAAGCTACTACTACATAATTGTTTCCTGTATTGAATTGCATAGACTGTCACTGGAAGCTGCTGCCAGAAATTAACTGGAAATAACAGGGTCAGTATTGTAAGTGTTTACAATATCATAAATAGTGTCCTTTTTAACACAAATTTTAACAAATTGACTGGTGGATAAGGCATGATAGAAAATTGCCAGTAAATGTTATTTCCTGATCTCCGCAATGGTGAGCTGAGAACAAATATCCTCCTATAGAGGATTGCAGCTTTCAAATATCTCTTAGCAGCTTGTGATAAATCACATTGCCAAAAGTCTGACAGCAGACACCAGGAATAATCCAGCTTTTTCCTTTTATCTCTTGAAGAAATTGATTCCTCTCAAATACATTTTTAGTTGTGCCAGCTGGCCTTTATTTATCTATGAGTTTTAGTGGTGTGAGAAAATAAATTCAATCTTATCTTCAAGTTACAAATTCACAGACACTCCTGCAATGGTCACTGGGTAACAATCATAAATGGACCTTGCTTTATTTTCCTCTCTAGCCCAGGTCTGTGTAGTTCAGCTGTCGATTGAATTAAATCATGGAACTATTGGAAGCTAGAATGTATTTTTAAAAAAATATTCAAAAAGCTGCAACAGTGGCTGAACACTTGGTGTGTTATACTCAGCTCTGCAATGCAAGAGACCCCAAGTTGTGATTCAGTCACAGTTGGACAGGAATTGTAGTTCTGTTAGTGTTTCTAGTCAAGATAGAAGGGAGAGCAATGTTCTGACTCGATTGTTCTGCAATGAGGCAAGAGGTTTGCTATTGTACTTGGACTTTAGTTCAAGTGTAAGTGTGTCATTTTGGGAAGAGATTTGCACAGAATTTACAGCAGAAGTCAAAGTATCAAAAGTTTTGGATTTAATGTAGTAAAATGAATTTTTTAAACTGATGTGAAATAAATTGTTAGATGAATTCTTTTGCAAAATTTCATTGGCTCAATTCTAGAAAGCACTTGAAATCAACACATGATTTGGAGATGCTGGTGTTGGACTGGGGTGTACAAAGCTAAGCTCCAAAAGCTAATGTACTTCCAATTAAACCTGTTGGACTATAACCTGGTGTTGTGGAATCATCACAAACCTTGCCTCAAATTTGCATTAATTGGTGCTTGAGAAGCTGGGAGTTCAAATAAGATGGCTATTAGGATGCTGTATTTCTAATTTTTTAGCATGTTAAAAATTTGCAGCCTGGCTGATATTAATCTGAAAGAGCTACTATTCTTCATTAACTAATGTTATGAGTTCTTTTTTAAACAGCCTAAAATGAAGAGAGGAAGTCTACAAGTTGATGTGTTACCTTCTCCTTTAGGATGTTATTCTTCATTCTCACAGCACAGCTAATTTGTTCATTTCTCCACTAATAGCTTTTTATTTCCACGTAAAACTAGGTTACTTTCCAGCATAGCCATCTGACATGATTTCCATCAAGATGCTGCAAGATTTTACTTTGTTTCAATTTCCAATTTAAATAGGCTATGGAAAACAGCATATAACGGACACTATATATAATGCATAAATGTATATTTTATTTCTGAGAGATTCTAATGCATTGCAGAGCAAGAAGTCATTTCACATTTTCAACTTTGCTTTTAAAAAAAAAGTCAGTCAAAATCTTTGTTTTCAAACTCCTGAATTTGGTGCTTTGTATCTGATGTGTAACTAATATCTTTTTCAGAGAATTTTGACTTAAACTTTTCTTGACAGATGAACTCCATTACAAGGTGTATTCCTTTGCTGATAAAAAACTATACCTTGAAATTTTTTTAGATTAGATTATTTACGTATTCTCTTAGGTTCTTATATAGACCAGTCAAACTACTTTACAAGCTTAATTTAATATTCTTGTATAGGTTTATGATCTGGATCAATTTGTGTTGACAGAAAATTATAAACTTGATAAATCAAAACGACCTTCAAAATATTACTTTACGATTTGTGTTATGAGCTCAAAATAAAGCAAACATCACCAGACCAATTGAGTTAGTTTTGGAACATCTTTCTCTTTTGCTCTTAATGCATAAGTTACTGTTCTGTTTATATGTATGGTATTTATTTCAAATTGTCACCTTTATTCTGCAGTTCGAGTATGAGAATAATGAAGCAATATGTTAGCACCTAGACTATGCAAGATAATACTTAATTTGCATAACACAAAGTGGACAGTATAGATCTTAAACTGCTGGTAGCACTCAGTTTGTGCAAAACATGATAATCTCATCCTCTGAAATTGTTATAATTTACTGAGGATGAATGTCAAAGGATCAAGTGTTTCTCTGAACTGTGCCACTGTAAAGCAATTATTTGTATTCTTCAAGGATCTACCTGAATATCAAAAGTTCCAGACTTTGTCTTTACAATATTACCTTTTAGAATTTTTTTATATTGCTTCTTTAAAAACCACAAGTTCTGATTTGAGTGAGGTTTGTACTTAAATAAAAGTATACTCATGGCCCTGAAGAATGTTTAACAACTTGTTTGGTAAGTAAGTTACTGCACTGTAGAGTGGGCCAGCTGGTACTTCTCACTTATAGCTGTGAAAGGATGATATTATTGATAAGTTAACAGGTCATATTTCAGAGAATACATTTATAATTGCCTCAAACAACTTTTAAGATTTGAAACCTGAACCTGAGAGAAATTCTTGGCATTGTCTTTACCAGTGTATTACTGAGCCTGAGAATATGGCTTTAATCAGGCCATTGTGCACATCCAGCTTCTGACATGCTTGCCTCAACAGACTCTATAGGGTCTGCACATTGACACATTGCAATTTTAATCTTCTAATGCTTCTTCATAGACCAAGAAACACTCCAATTTAGTTTTGCATTGTCATTTTATTTTAATAAAGCCTAACCATAAGCCACAGGTTATTGTTTTATTCTTGGTTGTGTTTTGGTTTACAAACAAACATGGAGAATTTGAACACCAATGGTAAAATAATAAAAATAAAACAGCATTTTTCTCATTAATCTGCAGCATATAGCAGAGGTGGGAATATTGAACTTGATTCACAGTGGTAGTTTAGTTTTCTACTGCATTGCATGAAGATTGGATTTTGATCAGTTGACCTTACTTTCTTGAGTGATTGTTTTTATGGTTTTTCTCTCTTTTTTTTTAAACTGAGCTCTAAATTTAAGGTCCAAAGTATTTGTGTTCCATACCCTTTATACTAACTCTTGCTACCTTTTAAGTTGCTCCACCATAGCAAGTTGCTGCTATCAAATCATATCCTACAGTAAGTGGCTCAGCATCTGAATGTCCTCCAACTGTAGTGATGTATGAAAATGTGGAGTCAAGTGCTTTAAGCCGACAACCAATTACAAATCAACTTTTGCAACCTTTTAGAAATCTGTTTTATGTTGTTATTCCCTCACTAAGAGGGAAGGTTCAGCTGATCATATTTGTTTTTGGGAAGGGGATGGGGGTGAGGACTTTTTTAATGTTATAAGAAATAATAGTATTTAAATTTCAGTTTTCAAATCACTTCTAATCAATATAAAATTTCTTTTCAAAATGGAAATGTTGCTTCTAGAATAGAACTTTATTGAACTTAGCTGTGAATTGCGCAGTGCCAAACTGTGCAGTCACCAGTATAATTATTTATGCATTTAAGATTATCCAGTCATTTGGATTTGTGTAAAATACATTTTTTTTCCCTTTTGAGAGTTTGTTTGTAACTAAATCAGTATTGCAATAAAAGACTGTGGCTTTCTCTTGCTTTTGCTTACCCAACTTGTAAGTAGAATTCTAATAACATGCTTTTCCCTTCTCTTAGAACATTTCCTCTCCTGAGAGTTCCCCAGTGCATAGGCCTGAACCGTTTTCACCGGAGGTAGTTATCCTAGTATCTCACTTAGATTAGAAAGGCTGAAATAAGCCCTTGTAGCATCATCTCTCCCTCTCCCTCTCTCTCTCTCTCTCTCTCTCTCTCTCTCTCTCTTTGTGGTACCTCCCCAGTCCTGTTAATGTATGATTCTCATTTTGATATATCTAGTTGAGTTTATGTGCATATGATGTAAGTGGCTAATCTTGCCAAAGTTTGGCTCAGTTGGAAATAAAATAGCAAGAATCATCTTTTGGTTAATGATGGTGGGCACGGAGGGAGAGAGTGAGAGAGAATGAGACAAGGATTGGGATAGTATATCTGTCTGTGTATCTAATAAGAAAATATCTTTAAATAACACACAAACAAAACTGAACTTAAGCTCAATTTTAAGAAATTTGATATTTTAAAACAACTTTTAGCAAAATTCTGTACAATTTGGCTAGACATTGTGCTATGCTGAGGATTAGTCAACACATTGAAATTGTTGCAAGATTAGTTTCTTCTGATGTGTTTGAGTAGTACAGTCCTTTATTGTATATCAAGCAGATTTTGTGTAACTGCCTTTTTGAAATTTTTCAGTAAAGATTCATCTCTTCGTAAAAGCCCTAATAAATGATTTGTCATATTGAAAGAAGATTTGAGAAGAAATTTTGGCAAACGCTCATTCATTTAAAAAATACTGCAATTGGGTTCCCAGAAATTAAGTTTATGTAGTCCAAACGACTGTAACAGTTCTGAAACAGATAAATTGCATTGCAAGCAATTGCTTCCATCTCATCTGAATTTGACAAAAAACAAATTCCAGGAGCTTGGTTCCAACTCACTTAACCAAAACATCTCCCTGATAGGTACTTTACTATTGTCACAGTGATTTTCATATGACATAAGTCTGTTTAGTTATCTGAATATTTAATCATCTAAATAATGAATCAATTAAAATCTTCTACTCACTATTTAACTGTGATGTTAATGATTCATCGAGGAGGAAAGGAAGTGCCAGGTTTAATTAGAAACAATATTTTTCATGCCCGTCCCTGAAATTAAACATCCATGAGTTGCATAAGTCAAGGTATTTATGACAATTGGTCATGGAATTTATGGCTACTTCTTGCAGAAGGTTGCATCCCTGTATCATACAACAATTGTTTGCTCTCTGGTGGGCAATTATGATAAATGCTACCAGGTTTGGCTCAAGAGCCCTACTCTGGTATACCACAATTGCTGTGGAGGAAAAAAGTAGGCTGGACTCCGTTTCTGTTTACTCTACCCTTCTCAGTCGGGTAAGCTTCACATTCTGCTCAGATTTTTCAATGTCCTTCTGTACAGTCAGCCTGAGTTAATGGTCTGATGGTAACTGCCTCATAGTTGTTGGTATCATATTCACCATCCTCATGTCTTGCTTGTAATCTACATAGCAACATTTTGGACACCCAAATGGCCATGACCAAGTGAACATTTCACAGTGCAGAAGGTCTCTGGGCATAATAAACCTCCGTCATCAGACTGACATCATTGGCTTAGCAATGAGTGTCGTTAATGCAATTACTAAGGTCTAGTTGATAATCTTATCCTGCAAAGAGATGCCAACAATATATCTCAGACAGTGAAGTTGGAAAATGTCCAGCCTTTCCTCCTGCCTTATAAATTTGTCCAAATCTCATGACTAAAGGAATGTGATGACAAGATATGCTTGTGATGGTCACAATTTCTCAGTCAGTTTGCTGCTGTTCTACACTCAGCGTGGACATAACAGCTTCACATTTTGTAATGTCTGTTGATTTCAATATCATGTGACAGATTGCTGGTGATTGAAGAAGTTGTCAAGAATTTAGAATGTTGCATGATCAGTACTAATAGGTGATGGTATGGGCAACATTCTGAACCAAGACATTTGTTCCTTGAAATAGAATGTCAGTGCAGCATTATTAGCGTAAAACAACTCTATCGCACTTTTGTCTTGAACCGCTGGTGAGTGAGGCTGAACAGCTTTCCAACAGTTCTGGCCTATTAATAAACAGCCTCCATCGATTACCTGAAGGCATATGACAACAGCAAAGAGCAGAATATCAGGGCTAAAATACAATCTTGTTTGACCCCGTTGTGGATCTTGAAGTCTTCTGATTTGGTCTAGTCCTTATTGTCCTGAACAATCACATTATCGTGATTGATCACATTTGAGCAGTTTTGGCTGGCAGTCAGTTTTGTTGAGCAACTTAAATAGATGACTCAGCTTATATGGTCAAAACTTTGGTGAGAGTCACTTACAGAACTGCCAGTTTCTCCTGCTTTATGAGTTCAGTGATATGGATCAGCACCTGGAGTTTTACCCATGGGATATGAATCTTTAGCTTTGCTAAGTTCTTGTATTATGTTCAATATCCAGCTCTTCCATGACAGGCAAGCTTTCTATGGTTTTTAGAGTGTTCTGTCTGGAATACAACTCAAGGTCGTGTTCCATCCATCTTTTAGCTGTTTATTGTAGTCAGTGATCATGCCCACTGCCTCTGTTTTCAGTGGAACCACTTTCTTTGCTGATGCAATCTTGTCTTTTTAATGTCTTCATACATGTCCCTGCCATTCCCTGTATGGAAGGACATCTGGATGTTCTGGCAGTGTTGTAATCAGTGGTCATTGATGCATTAAATAACAGTGTGTTAGATTTTTACTTCAAGTGGCTCTTAGCGTATTCAGAGCTTCCTCGCTCATAGTTCATTTGTAATTAACAAGAGCAGATAGTTCGGTACCCAGTCCCATTATGTTGCTGGTCACCTCAAACCAGTCAATATTTTTCTCCTCTTGCTTTGTATTTGGTAGCAGTACCATCTAATAGATGGTGTCTTAAGAATGGTCCATTTTGTTTTTGAACGGTTTGTGGGAATGCTGAGTGTTTAATCTGGATAGGCAGTATAGCTATTATTGATATGAAGACAGTATTTCAACTTTGAAAAAGCCTAATATGCATCAGAGAGAGACCTGTTTCACAATTAATGCTCAGTGACAGGTAGCTCTGTGTGTTGATGATCCTTGACTGACAGTCACACCTAGCAATGACCAGATTCGCCTATTACCAATGTCCTGGTCTTTGCGGAATGACTTTTCCTGAAAGAACATGTTAGCTACACAAAACTCTTTTTACCAACAAAGTAGTTTAAATAATTGTCATTTATCTTTCCCAAGCCATGATTTTGAGGAAGGAATGTAACATATCATTGTCTCTATCCATTATAGCATTGCAATCCCCACTAGGTAAAGATATCTTACTTCAGGGCTTCTGTTCGTAGAACTGAAGTCTTTTGAGGTTAATTGGCTCTGTTTGAATTGCAAGATGATTGGAAACAATACATTCTAAACCCTTTTTTTGAGGGTTGGGTGGCTTTATGATGGAGAGTAGCTCAAAAGCAAAGCCTGCACTTGCCTCACACAGTTCCTGCCAGATGAATGTGTAACGTTTTTCTTTTGATGATCTACTCTATGTGAACCTGGTTCTTGCAGGGATGCTGTATCAATGCTCAGCCTATCACGTTCACACCTTACTGTGCCTGTGTTGTCAACCAGCTGCACACCATATGTTAGTACTATGCACATGGTCCTGACTTTCCAGCTTGCCAATCACTGAGTTGGCATCCTCTTTTTGTTTGTTTACTTACTGCAATCAATTCCACCCACTTGTTGAGCAGACACTCTTAGGTTCCAAGCAGACATTGAGGCAAATGCACCATGGTGTGTCAGCACCTTACTAACCAGGGGCTGCCTTTAACTGACCCATGGGATATGGTGGTACCTCTCACAATAAGAGATGGCCCATTGCACCAGTTTTCTGTGTCATTTCAGTTGACCTTATTACTTGGAGCTCCTGCTCTTGCATTGTGTTAGCACATGCAGCATTACCAGAGTGTCGTCTTTAGGGCAGATGCCTGGTCAAGATTTATATCTACCTGGGCCATAGGGTCTCCCCTTCCACTTCCTTTATTGAATTCAAAGGAATGCAAAACACCTACTTTTGGTACCAGCTGGGTGAAGAAATTGCTGGAAAGATGGCATGTTTAGACACTTGGTCCACTTTGGGGCAGCACTCCACAAGTTTTTGCCAGGGCTTACTTCCTTAATCTCCAGTTCTCCCAAAATGTCCACAATACAGTGGAACTATTCACTTACAGCTGGAACTTTGGCTTATGAATGCTGGGGCATGATTACGTGCCGGTAGATATAGACACCAAGTCTGGGGGGGGGGTGGTCAAATTTCCTCCATCCTGTTAAAAAGCCCAATGAGTTGTGTATCTAATGTGTGGACAAAACAAAATTTGTGTTTTTCATTTCAGTTGTAAGTTTGCTTCTTGTTTTCAGCCCAGAATTATGGCTGGCAGCTATATGGAAAAAAAAGCAAATTGTTTAAGTCTCTCCATCAGCAAGCTTTCAGTTTAAGCCTCATCGTGACATCATGGAAATTGGATCACTCGACCCCCGCTGGATTAGCTTCAGAAGACTTCACAGGATGTTTAGCCTCTAACTTTGCAAACTGGCAGTGACATATACCACTGAAGATTGTAATGGTTCTTAAACTATCTGAGCTACCTAGTTATCTTAGAAACTTAAATACTAACTGTTTTTTTACTGAATCTGATTGAGCAACCCAAGTTAATTTAAATCCGTGTTCTATTGGTACAAATTGTCCCCAATCAACATTCCTGCATTTACTCCATAGTACTGATTCTCATATTAATTCTGAACAGCCTGCTTTTGCTTTAGTCACTTTCTTGGCTAAAGCTGTATTGGTAGAATTTTCCCATTCTACAATGTAGTTGCCTGGTAGTACTGAGCATATACTTCAATTAGTATATGTTTCTGTTATCCTATAAATAGTAATAAAATGACATGAGAGGTGTGAAGTTTTCAGGGTCACTCTGAACAACTTCCTTGTAAATGGCTTTAAACTAGTCAAGGTAAAGGGGTCTGAAAAATAATGAAGTGAATTCACTCTGGTTAGCAAATGAAGTTTTACAAATTAACAAAGCAAAGAGTACAGAATATTAATTTTAGTAAAATGAGTTTGAGTATTAATGTGAACTGACTTAAGTTGGAGACACATCTAATCAGAGACACCTCAGAGATCAAACCTTCTGCTTGATATTCTCTGCGCAGTGCTGTTTGTCCATACTGTTTGCAGTACTCCAGTTCTGTAAGCATTAAGCACTGTAATGTTACCTTGTTATTACTGACTGAAACCAGTAATTGTTCACATTACCATTAAAATATATAGTAAAAATTACCAATTCAAGAACAGAATTGCCATCCATACTGAAATGTTTTGATGTTTTAACGTTTCAGTAAAAACCTTACTAAATTGCATTTGTATGTTTATCTCCTTCCTTTAGCTTCAACAAATTAGAATATTCCATACATGTTTATATTTTGCAATTTTTAAATAATATTTCTACAATCAGGTTCTCAAGTTAAAAGTCTACTAGTCAATTCATGTGATAATAAATCTGGTACTTAATCTTTGATGCACAGACAGATTCTTTGCTCTTGAGATGGGTGTTAGTTGATTAACGTGTTGCTTTGTGAAGAAGAATTGGGTTCTATTTTAAGCTGTCACCTACATTAATAGATTTTTTTTCTGAATGTGAGAAATTGTAACCATTTTGATTGAGCGGCTGATTCAACTGCCTGGCTAACATTTAAAATGTTAACAAGTCACCCTAAGGATGCAGTGCTTATTGCAGACCATTCATTTTCACAGATGAGACACAAGGGGTTTGTCCGAGAAGAACAGCAATAATGAGTATTTTGTTTTAAAATGTAGACTTCTGCAGCCCTATTATTATGAATTGCAACTAGGTGTATTTCTGCACGTCAGAAAAAATAGTTTTTTTTTGATAACCGGTTAAAATTGAGTCGACAGTTTGACTAGCAGCCATTTTCAGGACCTAAAACTGGTGTTTAGGACAGTACCCACATAATGATAATATTTTTTTTTAAGGTGTTTGTAAATGTCCTAATTTCATTTGATTTATTGATAACTGCCCCGGTTTCTCTTGGCTCTTTGTAGGTGCTGTTATTCACAAAGTCTGTCTCTGCTCGGTTCTGGCCAAAAATGTAAATTAAGGAAAATGGTAGTAATTGACCAGAATAGCAGCACTTTCCCGAAATTGGTTCTTCAATCTGAAAGTTAAATTGTCCATTGATATGTGAGCCATTTCAGCCCTTAGATGCTGAATGAACAGCAATATTTCTGGGAATTTCTTGTTTGACCAGGAAGTGTTCTGTTCTCATGATATATTCCTCAATTGTTTTGAGCCTGGGCATTCTTGACATTTCAACTCCACCAAAGATTTTTTGTCACAACTGTGTTTTTATTTTATAGTTTCATTTTTAATTTTTCTGCAGCACTTCGGAAGTACTGCATTGATTGGATTCACGTTTTTCAATTTAAAAATGATTTGGTATAAGTTTTTCTTGAGCCTTGTGCTGTGCTGCAGTCTATTTCTATAATACTTTAAAATAAGTTACTTTTTCCCAATTCTTCTGAATTGTTGACAGGAAAACCAGTTGTGGGTATCCTGTTAGCTGGTCACCTTCCCTTTTGGTTTCAAGCTTCTTAAGTGAGTGGTTAAATGCTGATACTTTCAGCAAACTTGATAATTGGCATGCGATCAGAAGACCAAATAACACCTTGTTGAGCATGTAGTCCGGTTTGATAGGTATCATGTTTATGCCCGAGGCTAGCAATTCCTCAGATTACCTTGTATGTGCAGGAGTTAGTTTTAGCAACTGAGGTTTACTGGACAGTTGCATACTATGTTATTTGAAAGTTTCATTTATCTGAAGTCTGACTTCTGTTGGAAAATTAAGTTAAATCCAGATGAAGCATAAAGAATTCTTGTTCTTTTAAGTCCTGGTAGCACATATTAAACACAGGTGTTCATAGTGACTTTTAATATAAAACACTTTTTTTCCCAATGGATTGATAGTGGCTGCTAGTTAAATCGAAAGGAATTTGATTTGCAGTATGCAGCACTCAATATTTTCCTACATGTTAGCTATGCTTTTATAAGCTGTTAATTTCCCTATGAGTATGTCAGACATATATTAAAACATAGTTGTGGCCATAGTGTTTAGTTTATTGCAGAAATTATGTTAAAATGGTGTTTTTGTTCTTCTAGGAATTCAGTAGAGCACACAAATTGTGTAACATGATAAGTAGGATGAGATAGTTATTCCAGTTTGAGAAAAATTACAAACAGCTGCGATAAAATTAAAAGTGCAGATTGATCAGAGAGGCATTTCCTGCTAGAAGAATAGACTACACTGTGATAGTTAGAGCATTATGTCCTTTGTGCGTTCAGACTAGTGATCTCCACTCTTGTGTTTGGTCTCACGGTTCCTGCTGTTCATCAAGTCAAGCTTGGGTTTGGGAATAGATCAGGTTGAGAATTGGATTGAGAATGCAAATGATTATGTTGTGCGATGAAATGTTTTGTAAAGCATTCAATAGCCTCATTATAGAAAACTAGGAACAAAATTTTAATTGACTTTGTTCCTTAATGGCAAGAAAAAAATTAGAGAAAGTGATAGCATCTTTAAATTTAACAATTAAAGTTCTCTTACTCTGTTGTCCCTAACACTGATACAAAAAATTCCCATTGTGTCATCCTATTGCATATTAAATAATCCATTGCAGCAGATGTACATTGATTATTTTAATAGATGAATTATGAATGAAACGTTGAAACCCCTTGTGCCTGATTCTGTGAAAGGACATGCATTAAAACTGTTATTATACTAACACAATGAAGGTGACTAGCAAAGCAACAAATTATATGCCTTCTGAATAAGGAATGTACTAAGGCAAATGTTGTGTGATGCTTTTTATCATTGCAGCAGCTATAGTGGTAAGATATTGTAGATGTAGAGCTTTTCAGAGTATACCTGAACTTCATGGTGAAGGAAGACAAAACAAATAATCTGAGCCTGATGATGGAAGTGGTTGACTGATTTTTTTTTTACAATACTGCTTCTGTTAGACTCCAGCTACCTAAATTGAAGACTTACAATTTATTACAACACAGAGGCAGTACTACAACTTACCCACAACATCTGTATCATTGGGTTTGTTTTAATCTCAAAGGTTCTGAATTCTTTCTCAATGCTTAATCAGCTTACGAATATGTTGAAATGAAGTTTCCTTAGTTAACGTCTTCATTTTTCAGTGAAATTTGACAAGTAAGTGTGATTAAAGGAGGCAAGTGAAAATAATTTAATGTTTAAAATGCTTGAGAAATTTTTTTTTACATTTTTTTGGATTTAAGGCCAGTTTACCGTTTCACAAATTTTTCCACGGCCAGTCAGTAAATCATTAAGGATTTAGACAGAAGAGAAGATCTTCCTTTTTATAAGAAAATAAGGCAGCAAAAGGTCACTATCTAAACTCACTCTTTTGTTAAGTGTGCAATGAAAAATCTTACTGATTCCTTCCAACAATACTCCCTCCCCCAACTCTCTCCACCACTTTTGGAACATAATGGTAGTTTATTATTTGCTCACTACTGTACAGTACCCTGCTGAATCACTTAGCTATGACTGGCAATAATGCTGGTGCACCAGAGATAGAGTCATAGAGAGATATACAGCACGGAAACAGACCCTTCGGTCCAACTCGTCCATGCCGACCAGATATCCCAACCTAATCTAGTCCCATTTGCTAGGACTTGGCATGTGTCCCTGTAAATCCTTCCTATTCATATACCCATCCAGATGTCTTTTAAATGCTGCAATGGTACCAGCCTCCACCACTTCCTCTGGCAGCTCCTTCCAAATATGCACCACCCTCTGTGTTAAAAGGTTGCCCCTTAAGGCCCTTTTATATCTTTCCCCTCTCACCTTAAACTCTTTTTTTTTGTTTTGATGTTAAACTTAGGAAGTGTTTTTTAAAAAAACTTTCCTCCAACTCCATTTAGTTTTCAAGAATAACTGTGGACACCTAAGAAATGAAGTCCCAAAATAAAACATCCATTCTTCCACTTGCTGTTTTGACTTCATTCCATTTGCCAACTCAACTGAGAATTTCTTCAGTAGAAAGAATTTCTTCAGGAGAAGTGATTCTTCTGTTCACTTTAGTATCTGTGTATGCACGTTTGAGCAAGTATTAAATAGATGTCAACTAAAGAATAATTTATTCAACAGGCATGTTTTAATGAGATCCACATGGAGAGGAGATTAGGTGGGGGATGAAAGTACTTACTCTTTAAGAAGCTAAAACTATGTTTCATACAACATACTCTTTCCTTGTAGGAGTTTTTAATAAAGATATTGTGGAGGAATTTGGTAGTAGAATGCCTCTGAACTACATTTTCCTATTTTCAAATTCAATATTTAAATAACTTGAACCTTCTGAGGAATGGGCTGTCATCACTGCATTGTGAACGTAACAGCAGAGAAATGTTCCAAATGAAAATGTGCTCACAACTGTTAGTGGATTATACACACAGGATAAAAATTTAGAATTGATTGAATGTGTTTCTTCATGATCCACTGATTAGAAATATGCTAAAACTATGGTGCTGATGTTTAAACAGAAGCAGAGTTCAGTCAACTGCCTTGTGTGAAACAAATGTTCCTTTTCAAACCCCTCATCAGGCTCAAATATTATAGCTGTTACTAATAAATTCCTGCTTCTGTCATTTCAGCCGCCTCTGAGAGCGGATAATGACCAGTCCAGGACTGGCTTCTCAGATCTGTCCCTTCATCCTGACCTGGACACCACGCTCCGGGTTACAGCGGTCACTGATGGGCCGTTGACAGACTGTGCTGCTCAGCCTCCTCCTTCTGGATTAACATTTCCCAGTGAAACTGAAATTGGGTCGACACCGAGGAATGGTGATGGTCCCTCAGTCCTGAAAAATTCTGAACAAGCATTCAGGACAGAGTTTAATTTAATATATGCCTGTTCACCGTTGAATTCCAATCTCCGAGACCTCACTCCAACACACAGGCTAGAGGGACCATACAGAGGACTGGAGAACAGAGCCAATTACATCAGTGATAGGAAGTCTTCACAGTCCGAGAGAGGGTTTGGAGAACCTGTGTATATGAGTCCATCCGGGGATTCTTGCTTTAACAGGCAAAGCCAAGGACTTTTATCTGAGACATTGCAAGGAGCTATGTCCCCTCAAGCAGACCGGCAGCCCCTGTATTTTGAAGGAAATGCACAGATGCAGCAAAACCCACCTCAGAAGAAAAAGGCAAGTATTCAAAATCATTGTATCTGTTGATTATTTGCTAAAATACAGTGGATTGCAGCTCACGTTTCACTTTAGGGGTGGTATTTTTGAATTCTTCACAGTAGCTATTTCAAGATTGGATTTGAGAGGCTGTAATGTATCTAAGGGTTAAAAAGTGCAAATTGAAAAGTATTGTGCAGATGTAAAAACCTTTTTTAGAAGCCTAAAGATTGTGAGAAAGAGACTGAACAAAAGAGGCACTAAGAAAGCACAAGTGAATTAAAGTTAGAAATGTTGGTCTAAACATTTTCTTCTGCTTCTGTAGCCATGATATTCCTTCTCATTTACTGAAATGTGTGAAAAATCATTCCTTGGCAAGCTGTATCAAAACTCCAACTTTGGTTTTAATGTTGTCACAAAAGGGAGGAACATTTATTTTGTATGGAAAAAAATAAGAGAGTAATCATCAAACTACATTTTGATAAACATTTTAGAGAGAAGCTAATTAATGTGGGGCAGAGTGATTCCTTGTACAGTGGCGGATGCTTAAAAATGCATAAAAGATTTGCAATGCTGCCATTCTTTCAGTAAAGCTAAAATATTTTGTGAGCCACAAGATATTTGCTGTCATACATCACAGCAAGTGGAGATATTACTAAAGCAAGCCAGTGTTGCACTCATCATCAAGAAATGAACATGTTCTCAGACAAATCTGGGATATAGCAGCTTGATGTGTGTGAGACAAATCATCTTATTCTCGAGTCTTAAAATTTGATTGTGGGGTAAGAAACAAAATGTGTAACCTAGTAGTTTATTGCATTGTAGATGCTAAATGATTTTAATCCTTCTTCAAAAATAGTTTGATTTCCAGAAATGATACTGCAAATATGCTAACTGCCAACTAAAGGCATCTACTAACATGATTTGATTGAATAAACATTTGTCAACATTTGAATAAGCATTTGCATTGGATTCAACTGTCTCAAAGTAATTTTGTCAGACCTAAGTCATTTCTCCTGTTTCATTACCACTTCCTTTCACCTTTCCAGTCTCTCCGCATGCAAATTGGTGGGAAGGCCAGACAGCCTAATATTCATGATGTCTGGAGCATAGAACATACAACATAGAAAAGTACAACACGGAACAGGCCCTTTGGCCCACGATGTTGTGCCGAGGTTTAATCCTAGTGTAAAATATAATAACCTACACACCCCTCAACTCCCTGCTGTCCATGTGCCTGTCCAGCAGTCGCTTAAATGACTCTGCTTCCACTACCACCGCTGGCAACGCATTCCACGCATTCACAACTCTCTGCGTAAAGAACCTACCTCTGATGTCTCCTCTATACCTTTCCCCTAATATCTTAAAACTATGATCCCCATGTACCCGTCAATCCTGCCCTGGGGAAGAGTCTCTGACTATTGACTCTATCTATTCCACTCATTATCTTGTACACCTCGATCAGGTCTCCTCTCTTCCTCCTTCTCTCCAGAGAGAAAAGTCTGAGCTTTTTCAACCTTTCTTCATAAGACAAGCCCTCCAATCCAGGCAGCATCTTGGGTAGAATCTTAAAAGAAGTGGCTAATAAGATATTTGACATATTGGTTTTAATGGTCCAAAACTCTCTTGATTCAAACAAGGTTCCATTAGATTGGAAAAATAGCAAATTTATTCAAAAAGGCAGAGAGATGGAAAGCAGGGGACCCAAGTGCAGTCAGCTTAACATCTATCATAGGGAAGGTGTTAACAGCTATTATTATACACTATAAAGCTGGAGGACTTGAGAAATTTCAAGGTAAAGAAGCAGAGTCAGTGTTGTTTTATAAAAAGGAAAACATTAAATTCCAATAAATTGGCTAAGTACGTTTAGTGGTGGTAGAAGGACAGGGTATGCTATGTGATGTAAGAATAAACAATAATTCATGGTAATAAGTCAGTGGGTTATCCTGAAATAAGAATATAATACTTTTACAAGTATAAAACATAATTAAAAATGATGCTGTCACAAATGTTGTGCACTTTCCCAAGAATGAAGAATTCTCTTTGTATTTTACGGCATTTGAGTACTTAATTTGAGAAAGGAGCTATTACTGGTATATGCTGTGATCTTAAAAACATGATGAAGTCTGTACAGTCATCTATTCATTTAACAGGAACTACTTGCCATTCCAGTGGCTGAAAGACTATTCTGAATGCGCCCTGTAAAGCAGCAGAGAGGAATGTGGAATGCTTCTTGAACTGAACCCTTCCCTGGCCACAAGAAATGAATACGTTGTTGGTGCTGATTTTGGCTCTTTCATGGAGAGGAAATTGTCAGGCTTCATAAAATTTAGAACTCCTTTCTGACCAAACAGCCCAAATAGTGCTTTGAATCACCCATTGGAAATAACCCAAATTCTACTTCAAAACATCTTATAAGTAAGGCTGTATTTATATGCTTGCTTCTGCCAGGCTTGCCTGCTGGGCCTATTTCCAGCTAACAACAACAGAAATTGCTGGAAAAATGTAGCAGGTCTGGCTGCATCTGTGGAGAGAAAGCAGAGTTAATGTTTGGTGACCTGTGACCCTTCTTCAGAACAGATGGTGCTGGACCTGCTGAATGTTTCCAGCAATTTCTGTTTTTGTTCTGATTTCCAGCATCCAGCTAAACTTGGCCATCAGACAAGAAATACACATAGATTGGAAAAGGTATAACAAAGAGCAACAAAATATGCTCCAAACACTGAAAGAAGGCTAATTTGAACTTTGTGGTACGGCAGCAAGATACTGAGGAAGGGATGTTCACAGCATAAATATGACAATAATTACATGATAATTTGGAGAATTCATGAATGAATGCTTAGTATTTTGTAAACAGTTGAAACTGTAATTGTAAACAATGAAAATATGAGATTGGTTTTCCATCACTCAGCATAAATGGAATTTCTTTTGCATCCAAATACTGAATGGCTACAAGTGATCGTTTCTTAATCTAATACTTATTACCCACTGGGGAAATATTCACACAGACAATTTTCCACAAATTTTGGTAATATTTGAAAAATTGGATAAGCTTTTTTTAAAACTCGCAAGTGCGAAACCTTTTATCATCATCTATTAAGATGCAACTATGTTGAATTATTTTTTATCATTTATAAGTAACTCAAAATGAACACTGTTTCTCTAGATTTAAACTATTACAAAAACAGAAAAAAAATATAATGATAGAGAAAATAGTAGACACCTAGTTCAACGGGCAACAAAGGCATTAAATATCAGCATATGCTCACTGTTTCTTGTGCTAATTTTCCAATTTCATAGCATTCACTATACATGGTAAAGCAAGAACATTGTTGATATTAACTACTTAAAAAGTCTTTTTTTAAAAAAATGGATCTTGTAAGCTACTGTATTCTTCCAAGTAAAGTAAAAGAAGCATAAATATTGAGGTTCGAAATTTAGTTCTACACGTTTAAGGGGATATTGCGATACTAGAGAGAGGAGTATTAATGAAGTAATCTTTTATTGCCCTGGTTTTTTGATGTTTTTGTAGCCATTGGCTACTGGCCATTGCCAGTGCTACTAATGACATTGTATTGGCTAATGTACACGAGTGGTCTGACATGACAGCCATTGAGTTATTTTTTACATTTCTGCAGGGAAAGTATTTGACAATCTAGATTGAAATCAGTAATTTAATCTTGTTAAAACCTTGTTAAAAAGTTGGAACTTGCTTAAATTGGTTCAGCTTAGGCTGGAGGAAATCATACTTTTAAAGATGCTGTGGCTTTTGTGGTAAGCACAAGGAAAGTGGATTTATGTTACAATGGCATCTTCTAGCTTGTCATAGAATTGTACCAAATTGTTTCAGGTTTGAAATATTGAAGTGCAGAAACTGTTATGCTGGCAAGTGGGGCAAGATCTTGAAAACAGATGTACAACCAACTAATCTGTTACTGTTGGTAGTGTTTGAAAGAGGAATGTTGGGGAAGATACCTCTGAATAGTGCCATTTGAATCTTCAATTTATCTTTAGTATCAGCATGAACAGCTGGAACCTTGATTTAAAAGTTCACCTAATGAATATCATCTCCAGCAATGCTCCAGTATGTTGGCACTGCACAAAACTGTTAGCTTTGATTATTCCTGGAATGGGGCTTGAAATTCTCAGTACCACTACATAGCCTTCTGATTGAAAAATGAGTTCTCCTGCTTCAGCCATGATGATAAAACTTGGCACTTAGAATAATGATCCTGATGCTTTACTGGTATTAGGAAAAAGTTAAAAATGGATGCAACACCAGGTTATAGTCCAACAGGTTTATTTGGAAGCCCAAGTTTTCGGAGTGCTGCTCCTTTATCAGGTAGTTAGCTGTCTGACAAAGAAGCAGTGCTGCAAAAGCCTGTACTTCCAAATAAACCTGTTGGACTATAATCTGGTGTTGTGTGATTTTTAATTTTGTCCACCCAAGTCCAACACCGGCACCTCCACATCATGGCATTAGAAAGGTATTATTTCCCAGACAGTTAAGATGTTACTCCACAGGTGGTTGAGATGTACTTTGCTGTCCAAATAAACCAATTTCCCCTGCCTGAAGATATTTTATATAATTTTCTGTGGGAGTAGAGGAAAACATTCTTCGGTCTCATTTTGTTTTTCTTTTCAAGGTATCGTTGCTGGAATATCGAAAACGACAGCAGGAGGCAAGGGAAAGTAAATCAGACAGCCTAAGTTCAGACCCTTCCAAGATGTCCAGCACTGTAGGCACACCAACAAGACGAAGTAGTGATGGTTCTTCTGCACAAACAGCAGCCAACAGTGACTCCAATGCTGTGTCTCGGTCATCACATAGATCGTCATCACCTCCAAGTGGTTTTTCATCACCTGTGCACCCCTCAATGCCTCAGATTGAAGAGGTCAGCCCAACAGATTCTGGTAGTGGCAAGAATGCAGCAGCTAGCAGCAAAAACCGGGACAACATGAGCACAAGGTGGTGAGTACATTTGTTAACTGATGCGAGTGTTATTGCCTTAGAAGTGCAGTGTAGATTACCCAGAATGATAATTGGGCTGTGACAGGTGCAAGGTAAAATTGCATAAACTCGGGTTGTATTAGCTGGCATTTAGAAAATTCAGGGTTAGTTAGACTGAAGTTTTGAGGATATTAAGGGAACAAGTGGAATAGGTAGAAAAACTAATCTATTTGAGGAATAAGATGACACAGGGTCATTCATTAAGATTAAAGCCAGACGTTTCAGGAACTAAATTAGAAAGTATCTTTCCAACATGGCAGAACTTTGGAATTGCAATTGATGCTAAATTAATTAATTTTAAATTTGGGATTGGTAGATTTTTGGTAACTAAAAGTATTTGTGGATATAAGTCAAAAGAAAGCATGTGGAATTGAATTGTAGATCAATCATGATTTTGTTGAATGTCAGAATGGATTGGAGGAGCTTATTCTTTGTTTATATGCTCTTCAAATAAGTTTGATATAATGTTAAATATATGTTGTGTGAAAAAGAGCCAGTAATGTAATTGCTTTAGTCAATGTTTTCAATGCAAATGCATAGCTGGGAATTCATTCTCAGTGTCCCTCCGCAATGGGTGTCCATGTATGTGCTTTAAGAGACTGTTGACTCCTTATCCTAGAGTAATATTCTTCCACTCCTGAGGTACTGTAACTTCTTTTTATTTATATCTGTACATTATGGATTATGAAATATCCTTTCTAGTGTCTTATCTAGGACCTGTCTGTTCACATACTTCATTCTAGTCTGATGTCTTCTTTCAATCTGGCCTGCAGCTGTTAGAGTAACGTCATTTGTTATGTCATCATTACTTGCATACTTAATTATACATTTCCAGATGCTCATTACCCATTAGTCATTTCATTTGTGGAATATCATGCTTCATAGTCATGAACTGTACAGTTCATCTCTAACGAGGTTGATTTGATTAAGTAGATTAGCATTGTCAATTCAGTGAAGGTGTGGAATCAAAGTATTCTTTTCTTCCTATGCTCTGAGTCACCCCTTCCAAGAATGCGAGGATAATCACTACAACATGCATAAATACTTCTGGAAAGGGATCATGTTAACAGATTTTCAAGCAGCATTCAGGAAAATAAAGGTTATCTGGAAAAAAAAGCAAATTTTGAATGGAGTTTTTCTTTTTTATGTTTCAGGATGGTTCCTACCTCAGTAGAGCGATTGCGAGAGAACCCGGGCATGTTGGAACGTGTTCTGAGGAGAGTGGAAATTGGAAGTATGAAGCGATCTGGAGACGATAGAAGTACGTTGGATCGTGTTCTACGGAGGATAGAGACTGGTACAGTGGACTCTTGCAGGGAGAAAGATGCAGGTGTGAAATTACTAATGATTCAACTTCATGTTCTGAAATTCCAATATTTACTTTGCTTTGATGTTGAAACTTATTCTACTCCAGTGTTCAAGCGCCTAGGACTACACTTTTTTTAATTGTGTGTTTGAATATTTTATAGAATCATAAAATCCCTATAGTATGAAAGCAAGCCATTCATTGAGTGTTCACCGACCTCCCGAAGAGCATCCCACCCAGCTCCTAAGCCTGTCCCTGTAACCCTGCATTTAGTATGGCTAATCCACCTAGCCTGCACATCCCTAGACACTGGGCAATTTTGCACAGTCAATCCATCTAACCTGCACATCTTTTAGACTGTGGGGGGAAACCGGAGCACCAGAAGGAAACCCATGCCAACTTGGGGAGAATGTGCAAACTCCACACCAACAGTTGTCTGAGGGTGGAAACGAACCCAGGTTCCTGGTGCTGTGAGGCAGCAGTGCTAATCTGAGCCACTGTGTTGCTCCTAAGACACTGCTAAGTTATAGGTTTTTTTTCCTTCAAAAACCTCAAATAATCTCAGTATTATCCTTGACATTCATACACTCATCCATATGTATGTACATATGATCATATGAATTAGGGCAGACGTAGGCCATTACTGGCCTACCCCCAGTAACTGTTGACTTCCTTGCCTAATAAGAATCTATCTATCTATCCAGTGGGCGGCATGGTGGCACAGTGGTTAGCACTGCTGCCTCACAGCGCCAGAGACCCGGGTTCAATTCCCGCCTTGGGCAACAGTCTGTGTGGAGTTTGCACATTCTCCCCGTGTCTGCGTGGGTTTCCTCCCACAGTCCAAAGATGTGCAGGTTAGGTGAATTGGCCATGCTAAATTGCCCGTAGTGTTAGGTAACGGGTAGATGTAGGGGTATGGGTGGGTTGCGCTTCGGCGGGGTGGTGTGGACTTGTTGGGCCGAAGGGCCTGTTTCCACACTGTAAGTAATCTAAAGTAATCTAATCTAATCTAATCTAATCTAATCTATCTATACCTTAAATTTATTCAGTGACTCTGCTCCCTGAGGCAAAGTTCCAAAGTAGCAAATCTTTTGAAAGGAAAAAAATTCCCCTTATTTCTATCCTACAGGACAACCCCTAATTTTAAAATTGTGCCTCCTTGTTCTGGACTTGTCCGTAAGAACAAACAAACTTTCCATGGCCATTTCGTTAACACACTCACTCTACTAAACTCCAATGGAAACAAGCGTGACCTATTCAATCTTTCTTTAGAAGACAACCCACTCATTCTAGGTATCAAGTATTTAGTATCCCCCTCTGAACTGCCTCCAATGCATTTACAGCACTCCTAAGTAAGGAAACCAAAATTGCACATAATGTTTGAGATATGAACTCACCATTGTCCTGTGTAACAGAAGCACAACACTTTTACTTTTATGTTCAATTTCTTGTAATAAGCACTAGCTTTTTGATTAGCTTTACGTTAGCTTTAGCTTTCTGATTACATCTATACTATACCTAGTGACTCATGGACAAGAACACCTAGATCTTTCTGTACCACAGATTTCTGCAGTTAAGTAATACTCTGCTCTTTTTATTCTTTCTGCCAAAGTGAATTACACTTTCCGATGTTATACTCCATCTGCTAGACCTTTGCCCATCTAGTTAACCTTTGCATCTCAACACTTTGTATCCTTGTTACATCATCTTTGTAACATAATTGCTTACATATCTTTGTGCCATCTGAAAAATTAGCCACTCTGCAATGAAGCCCTTTATCTAAATCATTGATATAAATTGAAGAAAATGTGGATCCAGCACAGACCACTGCAGAACCCTGTTTGCCGCGTGGTGTCAGTCTGAAGAAGGCCCATTTATGCATGCTGTGTTTTCTGCCTGCCAGCCAGCCAATCTTCTGTTACCCACATGCCATGAACACTCACTTTGCACAGTAACCTTTTATATGGAATCTTGTCAAGTGTCTTCAAGAATTCCAAGGACGATATATCAATGGGCTGCCCTTTATCCACAATGCATGGTATTCTTATTAGGTTTTGTTTTACAGGCCAATATTTAGTTTCTGAAAGCTCAGGGATATTATGAGCTGACGTTATGCAATTTGGCTGAGATAGATCGATTCTTGTGCACTTTGACTGAGTTAGAGAACTTATTGGTCAGTAGGGGAATCCAAGATGAGGGAAAAGGCTAGAAAAGTGAGTGTGAGGAATCAGCCATAATCCTATTGAATGGCAGAGCAGGCTTGAAATGCCAAATCGCCTACTTTTGATCTTATTCTTATGGTCATATGTATGAGTCTGAAGGTGATGTCCTCATGCCCCTATCCATAATGACAGTAGAAATCGGTATTACCATAGTGCCCAAAGAACTGCACAAGAAAGCATGTACTGAGAATATCATAAGATGCAGGAGCAGAATTAAGTAATTTGGCTTATCAAGTTTGCTCTGCCATTAAAACACTGCTGATTTACTTCTCAACTCTGTTCTTCTGCCTTCTCCCTGTAACCCTTGATCCCCTTATCAAGAACCTATCTATATCTTGTTTTAAATGCACTCGATGATTTGGCTCCACAGCCTTGTATGGCAATGAGTTCTATCTCTGATTGAAGAAATTCCTCCTCATTTAAGTTCTAATGGGTCATTCAAGGGCTGTGCCTATAGGTCCTAATTTTTACTACTAGTGGAAATACCCTTCCCATGTCCACTCGATCCTGGCCTCTTAGTATTCTGTACGTTTTAGTGAGATTCACCCCCCCTTCATCCTTCTAAACCCCAAGTGCTGACCTAGAGTCCTCAACATTAGAGTGTGGGCGCATTTTGGAAGTAGCGATCGTGATATGACAAGGTTCAGTATTGGTGGGTCCTTCACAGAATGAATTAGAAGTTGGCTAAAAGATAGGAAACAGAGGATAGATATAACTGGCCATTTCTCAGATTGGAGACAAGTTGTAAGTGATATTTGAGGTCAATGTTGGGATCTTTGCTTTTTCTGATATATAAAAGATTTGGAGATGGGTGTTGAGGTAAAAATCTCTACATTTGATGAGATAGCACAGCCAGTGAATGAGGGTAGTAGATGTACATCTGGACTCTCAGAAAGCATTTGATACAGAGCTACATGGCAGGTTGGTTAGCAAAGTAGAAATATTTGGGATTGATGGTTCCTTCACAACATGGATTAGAAGTTGACTAAAAGATAGGAAACAGAGGGTTGATATAGCTGGGCATTTCTTAGATTGCCTTCATTGCTCAGTGCTTTGAGTATCGGAGTTGGGAAGTCATGTTGAGGTTGTACAGGACATTGATGAGACCTCTTCTGGAATACTGTGTCAAGTTCTGGTTGCCCAAATATAGGAAGGATATTATCAAGCTGTAAAGGGATCAAAAGAAATTTACCAGGATTTGCCAGGTATGGAAGGTTTGAGTTATAAAGAAAGGCTGAGACTTCTTTCACTGGAACATAGGAGGTTGAGAGGTGAACTGAAAGCAGTTTATAAAATAATGATAGAGTTAATGGTAGTTGTCCTTTCCCTAGAATGGGAGATTTCAAGACTGGGGGGCACATATTTAAAGTGAGAAGAGAGTGATTTAAAAAAAAAAATGAGGCAAATGTTTTGCACAGAGGGTGGTTCGCATGTGGAATGAACTTCCTGAGGAAGTGGTGGATATGGGTAAATTACAACGTTTAAAAGACATTTGGATAGATACATGAAAGAGAAAGGTTTGGAGGGATATGGGCCAGGAACAGGCGGTGGGGCTAGTTTAGATTGGCATGGACTGGTTGGACCGAAGGGTCTGTTTCCATGCTGTATGACTCCATGACTATGGAGACAAGTTGTAAGCAGTACTCAGGATCAGTGTTGGGATCTTTGCTTTTTTTTTTGATATAGAAATGATTTGGAGACATGTTGAGGACAAAAATCTCTAAATTTGCAGATGATAATAAGCTAGGGGGAATAGTGAATTGTGAGGATGTTGCTGAATGACTTCAATGGGACCTTGATGAGTTGGCCAAATGGGCAGGCACCTGGCAGATGAATTCCAATGCAGAGAAATGTGAGTTAATGCATTTTGGTAGAAGAAGCTCTGAGAAATACAAGATCAATGGAACAACAATGAAGGGAATATAGAAGCAGAGGGACCTTAGGATTCATGTCATAATTCTCTGAAAGTTGCCAGGCAATTTGAAGCAGTTGATAAGAAGGCTTATAGGATCCTTGGGTAAGCAAGGAAATGATGCTACACCTCTCCAAATCATTGGTCAGACCACATTTGGAATATTGTGTTCAGTTCTGGCAACGTATTTAAGAAGGATGTTAAAGCCTGGAGACAGTGCAGAGAAGTTTTACAAAAATGATGCTCAAAGTGAGGAATTTCAAATATCAGGAGAGATTAGAGGAATTATTCTCCCTGTAGCAGAGAAGATTAAGAGGTGACTGTCTTGTGGTGTTCAAAGTTATGACCAGTCTTGACAAGGTAAAGAAAGGTATTTTGTTTCTATTAGTCAGTATATCAGTAACAAGGGGTCACAATTTCAAGATTGCCAGCAAGAGAGCTAGAAGTGTGATGAGGAGAAATTTCTTCACCAAGTTATTTGGGCTTGGAATGTGCTGCCTGGCAGAATGATGGAGGCAGATTCCATAAGAGGTTTTATATGAGAGCTCGATAAATTTATCACTTTCCAATATTTAGAGGGCTACGAAGATGTGTCTGTCAGGACTAGTCAGGTGGTTCCTTTTACAGAAACAATAGGTTGACTGGCTTCCTGATTGTGAATGATAAGCCTTTCAATCCACGGTCATTCTTGTAAACCTCCTCTGGATCCCCTCCAAGGCCAGCCTGTACTTCCTTAGATATGAACCCAAAACTGCTCTCAATAGTCCAAGTGTGGTCTGACCAGAGCCTCGTACAGTCTCAGCAGTACATTCCCGCTCTTGCGTCCTAGCCCCCTCGAAATTAATGCTAACATTGCATTTGCCTTCGTAACCTCCAAATGAACCTGCATGTAAACCTTAAGAGAATCCTGAACTAGGACTGCCAAGTCCCTTTGTGCTTCAGATTTCCGAAACCTTTCCCCAGTTAGAAAATAGTCTATGCCTTTTCTTCCTGTCAAAGTGCATAAACCCACGCTTTCCCTTTTGGAATACACTTAGCTATAGTAAAAATTAGATATTAACCTACATATTTTCTGTTGGGAAAAAAACCAGCAGAATTGTAGTCCCTTTCTTTTCACAGTAAATGTTACATTTCTGGTATTGTTGCCTTTTCAGATTCCACAAATGGTGATGGACAGGAGACACATGGCCCAGCACGCACCAAGATTTCTCCAATTCATAGTCCCCAGAGATATGGTCACAGTCCTTCCAGATATAATCATCAGGTAAATAAGTCTTTCAATACTCAGCCAATTCTTATAAATTGTTTCATTGAAACAGAGGTTGTCAGAGCAGAAGGAGGCTTTTCAGTCTATTTTGTCTGTGCTGATCCATTGTTAATCCCACTGTTCTGTTCCTTTCCGATGTTCCTCTCCCCTCTGCTTCAAATACTTAGATTGTCTTCAGGTTGGTGTCTAAAAAGGCTGCTATTGTCCTGATTAAACTTCCCATCATTGCGATTTTCCTATTCTTGTGATATTGTGTGTCTCAGGTTCCCTGTTTCCCAGTATTGATCAAGATTACAGTCTGCTGAGTCTAACTATAAAATGGTTATTCACCTTATACAGATGCAGGGGAGCCTTATCATTTCTGTACAATTTCAGTAGTTTGGGGCTTCCCACATGTGTAACTTGTATCTCCCTCTGCTGACCTTGCAATGACTCACTATTTATCTTTGTACTTGACTCTTTGCTAAATACAGTTGGCAGACTATGATCCAAAAATGTTTCTTAATTATTGCTGTGGAGTCTGCTAGTTGTTCTCCAAGCGTATGTTCTCTGTAGCAGACTCACTTTCCTGAAGCTTGCGTATGTGTTCCCTTAGATATGCTGAGGCCTGGTTTTCTTGGCCCTTGGTGATGGTATTCATTGCTGACCGAAAGAAAGCTGCCCACAATGCCCCATTGAATCTTGTAACATTGATTTCCCTCTTTCTGACATTAGTCTTGCATTCTCACCAAATCAGCAACAGTGATGGCATCAAATAAGATAGGCTATACCCAGCGACCCTGGAAATAAAAGATACTGAAATTATTGGGTTTTTTTTGTTCACGTGATATTGGTGCCACTAGCTTGGCCAACATTTGTTACCCATCTCTAATTGCCCAGAGACCATGTACAAATGGCAGATTTCCTTACCTAAAGGAGTGAACCAGTTAGGTTGTTACCACACCCAGCAGTGGCTATGTGATTATCATTAGGCTAGATCCTTCTTTCCGATTTGTTTTTAACTGAATTCAAATGTCACTATTAGCTAAAATGGTATTTAAACCCATGTTCCCAGATCATTAGCCTGGTGCTCTGGATTACTAGTCCAGTGACATTGACATTACATCACCACCTCCTGGGATTACAGTAAAAGTTAAAGAATAAATTTCAATCAAGTTTTAGAACAATGGCAAAAAAAATTAATTGAGAAATTTGACATTCGTAAGCAAGCTAGTTTTTCAAGGGCAGTGGCACTTGTCATCAGCATTTATGAGCTTTGTCCACTGTTTAAAAACCCAGGTAGACTTTTACCATCAAAATGTAGTTCTTCAAAGCTTGTTTCAAATCGTGTAAAAGGACGAATTATTGTCAATTCATTGAAGCCTACTTCACTGCTTTGGGGGAGAGAGTGGCTTCAGTCACTTTGAGGATGAGTAGGAGCTTTGACAGCAGCTTTGAATTTTAGCTGCACTTGATGTACAAACATCAGACGTTTTGCCATGGTTACTGCCACAAAGTACAACCCTGAGGATCTATGATAATCCATGTAATTTACTCCACACTGATCATCATGATTTTATTTACAGTTACTACCCTCTTTATTTAGCTAATTAAGACTTTGGTAGCATTTGCTGAAACTCCCATTTTCAAACCATTCTTGCAAGAGTCGAAGTTTGCTTACTCAATTAAATATGTATTTCAGTTGGCCTTAAAGCTTCAGAGTCTCAACCAAATGTTTCTTTCATACCAGTTTTAGATAGCACCCTCCCTTAAAGATCATGCTTATCTTTTAGCAAAGTTTAACTTTTTAACTTTGCCATCTTCAAGTTTTTCCTGAGTCCACAAATTGGAATGTAAGTTATTACACGATTTAGTCTCATTCACAATCGATGAGAACAAGGGGAGACTGTATGTCTCATTAAGCTTACTCGGCCAATTAGTACAATCATAGCTGTCTTAGACTTCAACTCCCATTCACTCCCCATATCCCTTGATTTTCTGAGAGACTAAAGATCTGTCTTTCTCAATCCTTAAATATGTTCAACAATAGAGGCAAGGAGTATGCAAGGAATAAGCCTGTACCACCATTGAGGATGATGCTGACTGGTCTGGTTGTAGTCTCAGCCTCATTTTTTCATCTGCGTCTCATAAACTTGAGTTTGTCTATCAAAACTTAAAAATGTGTTGCTGGAAAAGCGCAGCAGGTCAGGCAGCATCAAAGGAGAAGGAGAATGCCCGAAACGTCCAGTCGCTCCAATCTTTCAGCGTAAGATAGTCCCGCCATTCGGGGAATTGACCTCGTAAACCTACTCCCTTAATAGCCAGAATGTCTTTCCTCAAATTTGGAGACCAAAACTGCGCACAATATTCCAGGTGCGGTCTCACCAGGGCCCTGTACAGCGGCAGAAGGACCTCTTTGCTTCTATACTCAATTTCTCTTGTTATGAAGGCCAGCATGCTATTAGCTTTCTTCACTGCCTGCTGTACCTGCATTGACTGATGTACAAGAACACCTAGATCTCGTTGTACTGCCTCTTTACCTGACTCTGTTTAGGTAGTAATCTGCATTCCTGTTCTTGCCACCAAAGTGGATAACCACGCATTTATCCACATTAAACTGCATCTGCCATGCATCCGTCCACTCACCTAGCCTGTCCAGGACACCCTGTATTCTCCTAACATCCTCCTCACATTTCACCCTGCCACCCAGCTTTGTTCATCAGCAAATTTGCTAATATTACTTTTAATACTTTCATCTATATTATTAATGTACATTGTAAAAAGCTGCGGTCCCAGCACTGATCCCTGTGGTACCCCACTGGTCACCGCCTGCCATTCCGAAAGGGAGCCGTTTATCACTACTCTTTGTTTCCTGTCAGCCAACCAATTTTCAATCCATGTCAGTATTTTGCCCCTAATACCATGTGTCCTAACCTCCTAATTGGGACTTTATCAAAGGCTTTCTTGAAGTCCAGGTATACTACATCCACTGGATCTCCCTTGTCCATCTTCAGAGTTACATCCTCAAAAAATTCCAGAAGATTAGTCAAGCATGATTTCCCCTTCATAAATCCATGCTGACTCTGACCTATCCTGTTACTGCTATCCAGATGTGTCGTAATTTCGTCCTTTATAATTGACTCCAGCATTTTTCCCACCACTGAGGTCAGACTAACTGGTCTATAATTCTCTGTTTTCTCTCGCCCTCCTTTTTTAAAAAGTGGGACAATATTAGCCACCCTCTAATCCGCAGGAACAGATCCTGAATCTGTAGAACATTGGAAAATGATCGCCAATGCATCCATGATTTCTAGAGCCACCTCCTTCAGTACCCTGGGATGCAGACCATCAGGTCCCAGGGACGTATCAGCCTTCAGACCTAACAGTCTCTCCAACACCATTTCCTGCCTAATATAAATTCCCTTCAGTTCAGGTCCTTCAGCCACAATTACATCTGGGAGATTGCTCGTGTCTTCCCCTGTGAAGACAGATCTAAAGTACCAATTCAACTCTTCTGCCATTTCTTTATTCCCTGTAATAAATTCACCCGTTTCTGTCTTCAAGGGCCCAATTTTAGTCTTAACCATTTTTTTTCTTTTCATATAGCTAAAAAAGCCTTTACTATCCTCCTTTATATTTTTGGCCAATTTACCTTCGTACCTTTTTTTCTTTGCGTATTTCCTTTTTGGTTATCCTCTGTTATTCTTTAAAAGCTTCCCAGTCCTCCGATTTCCCACTCAACTTTGCTGTGTTATACTTTTTCCCTTTTGTCTTTATATGGTCCTTAACTTCCCTCGTCAGCCACGGCCACCCCTGCCTCCCCTTAGGATCTTTCTTCCTTTTTGGAATGAACTGATTCTGCATCTTCTGCCTTATACACAGAAATACCTGCCATTTTTATTCCACTGCCATCCCTGCTAGGGTATTGAACCATTGAGCTTTGGCCAGCTCCTCCCTCATAGCTCCATAGTTCCCCTTTATTCAGAAATATTGTCACTTTCAATTCTACCCTCTCCTTTTCAAACTGCAGATTATTGTGGTCACTACCCCCTAATGGCTCCTTTACTTCGAGGTCCCTGATCAAATCCGCTTCATTGCATGACACCAGATCCAGAATTGCTTTCTCCCTGGTAGGCTCCAGCACAAGCTGTTCTAAGAATCCATCTCGGAGGCACTCCACAAACTCCCTTTCTTGGGGTCCAGTACCATCCTGATTCTCCCAGTCTACCTGCATGTTGAAATCCCCCATAACAGCTGTAGTAATAGCTTTGCGACAGGCCAATTTCAGCTCCTTATTCAACTTACACACTACATCCAAGCTACTGTTTGGGGGGCCTTGTAGATAACTCCCATTAGGGTGTTTCTACCCTTAGAATTTCTCAGTTCTATCCATACTGACTCTACATCCCCTGATTCTAGGTCACCCCCGCGTAAGGGACTGAATATCGTTCCTTACCAACAGGGCCACCCCACTCCCTCTGCCAGCGAAAGGAAGCATCTAGTTAGTGTACATGGTAATGTATGTTTGAAAAAAATGTTTCATGTTCTCGCTTTTCTGAGAGCAATGACTTTCATTATTGTCAGCTGAGTTGGCTAAGCAATGTGAGAAAGAAGGGACAGTTCTGACACACTGTCTTGATAGGCTGCTCAGGGTGTCATCATGAAATTAATTGTGATGTTTTTACAAGTTGCTGAGGTGGCATCCAATGTAATGATGCATCTCAATTTATTGATTTTTGGTTTAATGTTTAAGATAGCTGTTCGAATGTGATCCGTAAATAGATAATGTAGGATAAATCTAAGCAAAAGGTAGGGGCAGTTAATGTGACAATTCAAGTGAATGCACTTTGTCCATGTAAGTTTATCAGTTACACATGGAATGGAATGTTGTTTCATTTTAAAATTACACATTATACAATGAATGAATTTTGATCAGCTCCTACAGGCACAGTCTGAAGGACACCCTTCTGAACCCCATGTACATCCACAGCAAAATGTGTCCCCCTACAGAACGCATAGCTCCTCAAGTGTTTCCATGGCTCACACGCAAGGACTCATCTATAGATCTTCATCCCACACGTCAGGACAGAGTGGATCCCAAAATCAACTCGATTCCAATCTCATGACAACTCCTCTCTCAGCTCTCTACTCAAGCCCTGTTCATTCAGCATCTGTTGATACCTCTGTGGTCCAGTATGTAGGGAATTCTGGGTACTACAGTGGTCAGCAGCATTCTGGGAGTGTTTTGCAGACATTGAATAGCACTCAGCAAAAGACTAATTCTGGAAGTACTTCTTCTACAGCTGCTACCCCACTACAAAGCACCACAAAAACTATATCAACTGATTCCACTCTTACTTCAACCCTGAGCACCATAAACTCTACTATTTCACAGACTGCAAGGTCGTCACAATCTGGTTCATGGACCTTAAGCTCAGCAAATTCGGGGCAACCACTTCACTCTGGAGCAAAGATTACCACAGTGTCAAGTTCTCAGCACTACCGAAATACTGGAATAACCCAGTACCAACCTCCACCGGTCCAAGGTGCAAATGTAAGAACACAATCGAGCACCTACTAAACTATTGCAGCCACAATCATGTTGGCGATGTTTACCTGGATGCATAACTCATCTATGTGTATCTGTATAGGCCACCAGCATATGTACCTTTTGTGGCATAAACAACTGTAAAGTATGGACCTCATGTTCTGGAGATTGTTGGGCCTAAACCAGCATTTACTAGAACCCCCTTCATACTGTACAAAAACAAAAGTAAGAGTTAAGAATTGTGTACCTATTGGTAAGGTACATTTTAAGCTTATAATTCAGATAAATATTGTTTAGGCTTTTTTTCCTCCAGTTTATTTTAAATAAACTAGTCATGTGCAGTAAAACTTTTTTTAATTAAAAAAAGAAAGCATTTGTAGCGTCTGAAATTAAGGCACAAGGGAAGGGGTGATAGGGTGGGGAGAGTTTCTGTAGACAACCATTCCATGTGCCAGCTTCTCACATGCATACTGTAATATCCTGGAGTAGAAGATTTTATTTATCTAATTTTATATATAACCATTCTAGGCTAGCTATTACCTTACCCAGACAGCGGAATTTAATCCACGGTGCTGCAGAATTTTTATTTTACACCTGATGCTGTGAGTTCCCTGGTGTTGAGGCGCGGAGTGGAAAAATTGTTGTATTTCAGTGACTGTTACAATCACAAGTTTTTTTAATTTGAAATCTTAAATTCAGGTGTGTGTTCAACTGAAGAGCGGGAGTGGTCTCAATTTTGAAAGATGTAACATGTGACAAATACAAGTTTAAACAAGTGATGCAGGTATTGCTGCATATTGTATAATGAGAGTTTAATACTGTTCTTTTATTCAGAACACTCTGTATATACCACAACTACTTGTTATCCTCAGAGGATTTAGTTGCCTGACTTTGCATTATGTACATTGATTTTTTTTGTGTATAATTTCTCTGCACCTTTTATTCTCTTTATTTTCTTTTTGTTCAACAACAGCTTTCGATCTCTCATTGGGCATCTCCGTGTGCAGTCTTTTTTTTCGATGTGCGATGTGCATGAGGCGAGTTTGTTCCTGAATGTAGCTGTTGACTGAGTTGCACATCATTTACAATCAAGGAGAAATTTTAAAAAATGAAAAATAAAACGGGAGCCTTGCTTTCTAAACATGTACAGTCAACCCCTCCTGTGGAGTGTACAAAAATAAAACAGTTCATTTCTGCACAATTCTCTCTCTATAGTTTTATGTATTTATATCTGCAGATGGTACTTTATTCCCTGAGAACAGAAGCTATACATGTTGTCCTGTTCATGTAAATTATATACCTATCACTTTATTGCACTCTTGTGTCATTTTAACCTTTTCTTGGATTATTATGTCTGTTGCATTCTCCATACTTGAAATATAGACTGCACACACAATGCATGATGTACATCAGCTGCTAATCCAAATGTACATCTTCAGTCAGCTTAAAAAGGAGAACTTTTAAAAAAAAAAAATACCAAGTACTTGTCCATTGATTGCCATATTTAATTTTAAAACGTAAGGTCAGTGAGGCTTTGGCTGGGGTCTGTTTTATAGATTAGACAGAATCTAACTGTATTTTCACAAGTTAAACGTAACATTTGAGCTTAAGAGGGAGAAGTATTTTCCAGTCATAGTACTTACTATTGTTCTTCATGTCCAGCCAGCTTTGCAACTTAATGGTCTCTTTATATTGAATATTTTATATCTTTGTCACAGTGATGTTTCTATGAAAATCATTCAAGATGTACACGGTCAGTTATCTGATCAATGCTAAAACAACCTGCACATCATAAATCTTTCTAGGCTTATTTTTGAATTTTTTTGGTTAGAGAATTAAAGGGTACGTGAGTTTCCTTTATTGAAAGAACCGTAAACTTACTGGATATGCTGTTGCTAGTTTTTTCTAAAAGCCTTGTGAATCTCTATTTAATGTTAACAATTTCATTTTGGAATGAATTCATTAAATCTTAATATGGTGAAACATTTTCCATACATATCCCTTTAAGATAAAATGTTGCTGTCACCCCATGCTTTGGGCTGAATCATATAGGCAAATTTGAAATTACATGCCTTTGCACTGTCATAGAGTCATGCAGCATGGAAACAGCCCCCACTTGCCTGCGTTTGGCCCATATCCCTCAAAACTTTCTCGATTGACATAATGCCCAAATACCTTTTAAAAGTTATAACTGTACCTACCTATCACTCTCGAGAAATCTCTGTTTCGATGATATATGAAACATTGGCCTGGATTTCCTTATGGCCAAACTGCTGTTGTTCCAGTGACGATGGGAGTTGTTCATGGGAACCCATAGATTCCCAATCCTAGCACACTGCAAAGAAATTGCCCAGGAAATTGAAGATTGTGCTAAAATACCCTATTGCTGGAACCTTCTGAAATTCTCAATTTAAATGAGAGAATATGGAACATTTTGCTGAAATTAATTATAGTTACTCATGAAAATTAGATTATTAAATACATAGTATAACTCCTAACTATTCAACTGATCCCATACTTACCTCATACCCCCCAACTACACACCTCGTGGGACTCAAACGTCATCCCCCACCATCTGACATGATAATCATTACTGTTGCAGGGGCCACTTAGTTCAGTAGTGAACACTTTTAGCCATTTTATGTGTTTATGGAGCTATATCAATTTATGTATCTCTGTTTTGACTGTCTCTTAAAATATTTCTTAATTGGCTTAGCTTCAGGTGACAATCTTTTCTTCCAATTAATGGTAACTCTTGATCGTAAGATTTGAATAAAATATCATGTGATGTTTCCAAGGAATATTATCCATAGCAGATTTCAATGTGGATATTTTTATCTTCTGTTTGGTGATTGTAACAAGATCGGCCAGGTGGACTTCATAGAATATGAGTTTCTGATTGGACCAGATTAACAGTTCCTATCAGGGAATCCTGGATGACATATATAAAAAGGAATGTTAGAGGTTCTGTCACTCTGAGAACTGGCTCTAAGGAAGCTGGATCAGTGTCAAGGCTGACTTGATGGTGGGATACTGGCCTTTATGAAGTTATTTCGTATGACTTTGGAAAGTATGAAAAGTGCTTAAAAGCATATGATTTGCTATTCAATTGAAAGTCTCCATCATTTCTATAGTTATTAGTATTTCTTAATTGTTTATTGCAATTTGTAACACAACCCAAAGCATTCATGACTGCCTGTGCACTAATTTCAGTTCAGACACTAAGCCAAAACTTCTAATAACTTGTCTTGCAGAAAATGTAACAACCAAGAAACCTTTAAGATTTTCAGTTGAAGAAAGTCTGAGCCGATTGGCTCATTGACAATAACTATGGACTGGGGCTTCTGCAGCCGAGATGCAAATGTGTCCACTGTTGAAGACAGTTATAGAGGCATACACTTCAGTTTCCTGAAGAAGGGCTCATGCCCGAAACGTCGATTCTCCTGCTCCTTGGATGCTGCCTGATCTCCTGCGCTTTTCCAGCAACACATTTTCAGCTCTGATCTCCAGTATCTGCAGTCCTCACTTTCTCCTATAGAATGATGAAATCAAACCCCCTGTCCAACTCATCATAATGATCAAATTTTCCAAAGTAAACTAGTTCTATTTGCCTGTGTTTGGCCCTTTATTCCTCTAAATCTTCCCTATTCATGTACCTGTCCACATGACTTTTAAATGTCGTAACTCTACCTCTACCCACCACTTCCTCTGGCAGTTCACTCCATTCATGAACCACCTTCTGTATGAAAACGTTACCCCTCAGACCTCTGTTAAATCTTTCTCCTCTCACCTAAAATTATGCCCTCTAGTTTTGAACTTCCCTCCGCTGGAGAAAAGACTTGAAATTCACTGTATCTATGCCCCTCATAATTTTGTAAACCTCTATAAGGTCACCTCTCAACCTCCTACACTCCAGTAGAAAAAGTCCCAGCCTATCCAGCCTCTCCTTATAATTCAAAAACTCCAGTCCCAACAATATCTTGGTAAATCTTTTTTGCACCCTTTCCAATTTTATAATAATATCGTTCCTACAGCAAGACGACCAGAACTGTACATAGTACTCCAAAACTGGCCTCACCAACGTACTGTACAACCACACCATGACATCCCCGTGGTCTGAAGTTGTTTAAATACTGAAGTATAGCTCTTCCCTTCAACATGATAGTCTACAATTTGCTCTAATTAGTAAAAAAAAAATGCCTGTCCAAATTGAGGATATAGTGTTTTGAGAAGTAAAGGTGGGAGTATTTTCAAGGATAATTCTTGATTTTAAATGGAGAATTTTTTTTTGTTTAAAGTGTTCCTCCATATGTTGAGTTGGTTGTCTTTTACCCAGTCAAGATTTAATAGCTTCTCCTCTAACATTTTCCACTGATCTGACAATTGAGGAGACCTGCTGAAGAAGCTCCACATAGTGGAACCAAGCTTTTGGATTGGATGATGAGTTGTCAGGCCCTGAAAACTATCCACTCACTTTGATACCTGACATAATGAATCAGTAATGTATATTCCTGTGGCATGGTGCCAAATTCAGATAGTTTTTTTTAAGTTAAAAAAACAAATTGACTTGCTATTTGAACTTTGAACTTAGTATTCAAGCTGAAGAAAGATCATAATGTGGGGTGGCTCAGTGTTAGCACTGCTGCCTCACAGCACCAGGGATTGGGTTTGATTCCATCCTTGGGCTGTGTGGAGTTTGTACATTCTCCCGGTGTCTGTGTTAATTTCCTCCCACAGTCGAAAGATGTGCATACTAAATTACTCAGTGTCCAGGGATGTGCATGCTAAGTGGATCAGCCATGAGAAATGCACAATTTCAGGGATAGGGTAGGGGTGTGGATCTGGACGGGATGCTCTTCGGAGCGTTTAGTCAGGATTTGATGAACCAAATGGCCTGCTTCCACACTAGGGATTCTATGATGATGTCTTACATTGCTAGAGAAAATCTCCAAAAGATTTCTCCTGATGTTTTTCCCCTTACACTGTTGTGATTTTCCTTTGCTGTCAGTTTGAGGAGAAGATTAATAATTTTACCATGTAATTTTACTTTTACATCTAAAATTTACTCTTTTCACCTGTTTACCATTGTGACGAAGAGTAGAACCGTAGTAGTTAATTGACCAACTTGTTTAAATGGACTAGCATTTGACTTCACACCCTAGACCCCATCAATGACTGAATTCATGCAACTATTATCCTGGCCTTTGCGACTTCCTACTCCATTCTCTCGATCTTCCAACTTTCAAACAAGCTGTAAGTCCTTCTGAACTGTTGATTTCTGATTCCTTATTATAAAGTATTGAGTGATCTGTCTTGCATGTGAGCTGCAGAACATAAATACAAGTTGTTTTAAAATGTATATTTTTGGAGGCAATAGTTAGATGCTAACATTCATATTATTTCTCTTAGTTTTGATAATATTCTCTCTCTAATGCTAATCACTCATTTCTCAGGCTTGATTCATCTTCTTCAGAAATCACTTCATGTACTAGTGAATCCTGGGTCCGAAATGTTCAAAGAAATGGCCTCTCAATCACTGAGATATTGAAATCTGGAAATGCAGAGAACAATTATAAGATTGATACCAGCTTCCAGGGGACTGACATAGGAAGAAGGACCAGAAAAGTATGAGCTTTTCAACTTGAGATGATTTAAAGGTGATGTAGAAAAAAAGGTAGTAAAAGGTATTGACGATGTAAGTCCAACGCCTTACTTCAGATTCTAGAAATACAATATGTTGAGGAAGCGCAGGTTCAGGGTTTTTAAAAACAAAATACTGCAGACAGATGTTAAGGAATTCTGCATAAAGTGATTAATGTGAAATGAACTCTAAAAGTGGCCTGAAGGTAAAGTCCTGGATGTATTTGATGAATGGCTTGATGCTGTGATTGGGGCACCAGTTTTTTTTTTGAGTGCATGAGCCTAATTCCTTCTTTCATATTGAGTATATTGAGTAAATTTAACATTTGGACGAACTATTGTTTAAACTGTGTCAATATTGGCTCTGAAGCACAGATTCCTGTATTGACTTGCATGAGAATTCCAAATTCTATCTTTGGGTTCCGCTGATCGTCATTACAAAGCTCTGCAAACACAAACTCTCAAATTGTAGTCTGGTGATTACATACCTGTGGCATTTCATAGAATCATATGTGTTACAATATATAAGGAGGATTTTTAACCAATGCTAACTGTTCAGTAAGCAATGATTTATATTTAATTTCTTTTTCTCGATGTCTTATATTCCTTTTCAGACATCCAATTCATTTTTAAATGATTTTTAGTGTGCTTCCATATCCTCTGACATAATGGATTCCTTACTCAAGTAGTGTGATTGTTATTTGTAAAAATCCTTCAGACTTCTAGCATAAAACCTGTCTATACCTCGTATATTGATTCTTCAATCAATGGAAGCAGTTGTTCAGTATCCTTCCAGGCTTTATAATCTATACTGGACTCCCCCGCTAGGGAACAAATTAAGCATTTCACCATATCTGTAATCTTACATTTCTGAAATCCAATTGATTTTGCACTTGTTTTTCCATGGTTTTAATATTTTTTATACAATGAGGATCAGAACAAGTTGCAAAATTATGCAGTGAGTGTTGATGTATTGCAATACTTCGAAGGAGAGTTCAGCCCTGTTGGAGAGGAAATCACTCCATGAAAGGTCGGTGAGATAGTAAATAGTTATAGTCATGATCAAAGTTCCTTTTAGACTCAATCGGCTTCAGGGAGACAGCTAACAATTTACTGCATTATTTTTTTCAACTCAAGTTTTCTGCTGTCGTTTGCCTGGGTGTGGCAGGGAGGTACAGTATGTGGTTTCATGGCTACTAGAAGGTGGGAGTGGGGGACATCATGAAACTGAAGGTATCATTACATCGTAGGGAAAGCTTGATTGCTTTTTCCTGTACATTTTAACACTTCAAGTGTTTTCCTTCGTTTACTATGCTTTCTTATTTGGTCTGAAAAATGTGTGGCTGGAAAAGCGCAGCAGGTCAGGCAGCATCCAAGGAGCAGGAGAATCGACATTTCGGGCATAAGCCCTTCTTATTTGGTATCAGGAAACAATTGAGTAATTTCTCTTGTATATAAATCATGTGTATAATTTGAAATTTGTCCAAGTATAAAACTTTGGAATATGTTCGTCCCCATAATGCTGTCAATCCAAAAGATCATTTGACCCCATTCTCTCTCTCCTTGTTTGATTTATTTTTGTCACATGTACTGAGATGGTGGAAAGAATTGTTTTGCATGCTAACCAGACAAATCATATCTTACAGGGTAATAGAACAAAATGCAGAGTATAGTGTTCCAGCTACAGAGAAGGTGTAGAGAAAGATAAACTCTAACATATGAAAGGTCCGTTCAGAAGTCTGATAACAGCGGGGAAGAAGCTGTTTGTATATTCCCGATTGGAAGAGAGTATAACTTGGTGGGAGGTGTCTTTGATTATGTTGCCTGCTCTCCTGAGGCAGAGGAAAATATAGACAGACTCAAAAGAAGCAAGGTTTCTGGGACAGACTGGGCTGTGTTCACATCTCTCTTGTAATCTTTATTGGTTTTGGGACGAGCGGTTGCCATACAAAACTGTTATGGGTATCTGGATAGGATGCTTTCTATGGTGCTGAAGAGAGGTGAGGTCAGCAGATCCCAGAGACAGGATAAGTGGTGCTGGAAGAGCACAGCAGTTCAAGGAGCAGCGAAATGACGTTTCGGGCAAAAGCCCTTCATCAGGAATAAAGATGTGTGAAAGGATTAGGCAACTTTCTGTTCCCTGCCACATCAATGCCCCCATGCCAATGTTTCTGTTGCAGGCCTACTGCAATGTTACAGCGAGCCTCCGGGCAAGCTCAAAGAACACCACCTCATTTTCCACTTGAGGACCTTGCAGATTCTAGAAATTACTATCAAGCCTGATTCTATTCTATCATGTTTTTCTAACCCCCACATCTGTCCCTGCCATGACATGGGTTGCTTTCAGCAAAGCCCACCTATTCTGTCCTATTTTGAGCTCGCATTACAAACCAACTGGTCCCCAGTTACCTAAAGTATACATCCTTTCAACCTGCTTCCTTAAAGACTCAATTCCATTCTCCCAGTTTCTCCATCTTCATCACGTCTGATCTGATGATGTCAGCTTCTACAAGACGTTTTCTGAAATGTCCGGCATCTTTTTCCTCAGCCAAGGATTCCCTGCCACCTTATCTGTGTCTGAACCATCACCTGCATTTCACACCTCACCCCCTCTCTTCCCACCAACAGGGGTCCCCTTGATCCTTACTAGCACCCACATCCAAGGATTATAAGCTGCCATTTCCACCATCTCCAGCAGGATGTTACCACCAGACATACATTCCCTTCCTTGTCAGCCTTCTGCAGGGATTGTTCCCTCCAGGACACTTTGGCACAGTCTTTGTCTAGTCCCAATGCTTCGCCATGCCCTCACAGGGCAATGGCGGGTGGAACACCTGCCCAATTACTGCCTCCTTACTGATCAGGCCCCAGGCACACCTTCCAGGTGAACTGGCGATCTACCTGCATTTCATTGTCACTAGTCGACTGTATTTGCTGCTTACAATGTAGTCTCCACATTGGGGAAACTCAGCCTGGGTGATCGCTTTGCAGAACACTTACAATCTTTCCACAAAAATGACCCTGAGTTTCAACAGTTCAACACACGTTCACTGGCCACCATCTCTGTTTGGGGCTTCCTGTAGTGCTTTATCGAAGCTCAGCGTAAGCTGGAAGAACAACATCTCATTTTCCACTTGGGGACCTTGCAGCCTTCAGGACTCAATATTGAGTTCAATTAGGGCCTGAGCACCTTCTTCCATGTCCTTTACCCACTCCCACACACCAGGTCCTATCATCACAAGGTTCATTGTCAGCTACTAATTGTCCCCATGATCAGCTATTGATTCTCCCAGGCTGACCATTATCGATTTCTATGTCTGTCCAACTGCTATTCTCTCTTTCTGGGCTCCATCTTCACCTATCATTTACTCCTCTCCCCTAACCCAACTTCAGCAGATATTACCAACCTTTAACTAGCTACAGTCAGTGCTGTAGAAGGGTCACTGGATCCAAAATGTTAACTCTGCTTTCTTTGGATGGATGCTGTCAGACCTGTGTTCCTCCAGCAATTTCTGTTTTTGTTTCATATTTCCAGCACCTGCAGTTCTTTACTTTTTCTCATCACTTATTCAACTTCTGTTCGTCCTGGCCTACCATCGATAATCCCCTTGATTGCCTGTTCCTTTCATTTTCTCTCTGGGCTCTATCTTCATCTATCTGCTCCCCCACTCCCAAGTCACCTTCAGTGTAAATATCTTTCCTAGCTGCTATCAGTTCTGATGAAGTGTCACTGAACTCTAAACATTAACTCTGCTTTCTTTCCACAGATGCTGCTGAGTGTTGACATCAATTTCTGTTTTTACCCGAAATGTTCCATTGCTTTCAGATCCCTCCAACTTGATTGAGTTTTTTGAAGAAGTAACAAAGAGGATTGATGAGAGCAGAGCAGTAGATGTGATCTGTATGGACTTCAGTAAGGTGTTCAACAAGGTTCCCCATGGGAGACTGTTGAGCAAGGTTAGATCTCATAGAATACAGGGAGAACTAGCCATTTGGATACAGAACTCGCTCAAAGGTAGAAGACAGAGGGTGGTGGTGGAGGGTTGTTTTTCAGACTGGAGGCCTGTGACCAGTGGAGTCCCACAAGGATCAGTGCTGGGTCCACAACTTTTTATATAAATGATTTGGATGTGAGCATATTTGGATGTTGCCAGGGTTGGAGGATTTGAGCTATAGGGAAAGGTTGAATAGGCTAGGGCTGTTTTCTCTGGAGCATCGGAGGCTGAGGGGGTGATCTCATAGAGATTTATAGAATCATGAGAGGCATGGATAGGATAAATAGACAGTCTCCCCCACAGGGGTGGGGAGTCCAGAACTAGAGGGCATAGGTTTAGGGTGAGGGGAAAGATATAAAAGAGACCTAAGAGGCAACTTTTTCACTCAGAGCGTGGTACATGTATGGAATGAGATGCCAGAGGAAGTGGTGGAGGCTGGTACAATTGCAACATTTAAGAGGCATTTGGATGGGTATCTGAATAGGAGGGGTTTGGAGGGATATGGGCCAGGTGCTGGCAGATGGGCGTAGATTGGGTTGGAGATCTGGTCGGCATGGACGAGTTGGACAAAAGGGTCTGTTTCTGTGCTGTACATCTCTATGACTCTATGCCTTCTCCTCTTTCTATTACTGTAATCTCATCCAGTCCTGTGACCCACTGATATATCTGAACTCTATTTCTGGTCTCTTCAGTTTCCCCAGTTTTAATTAATTATTCTACCATTAATGGTGGTGCCTTTAGCTGACTAGGCTCCAACTCAAATTTTCTCCTTGAAACCTTTCTGCTTCACTCTCCTTCTCCAAAGTAACTCTAACACATTGACTAAAATTGTGGCCATCTGCATGAATGTTGCCTTGTCACTTTAGATCATGTTTTTTTAATGATCTTGTAACAAGCGGGATGTTTATAATTCATTAAAAGGTGTTATATAGAAGTTGTTAGGTGTTCTAAAAGGAGAGGCCTGTGTTTTTCAATCTGAATATAGTTACATTATTGAAATGAGTCATAAATTAAAATTCCACCATAAAAGTTGTGAAAGGAGTTACTTGACAATGGATTAGAATCACCCTTAGAGCTATCTGCTCACCAAGGTGAAACCTGCCTCACCTTCTTAGAACTCCAGTTAGCATATATTTTCTTTGAAAACCAATGACAGGACAAATTAAGCTAATGAATTAATAACTCCTGTAACAAATCAGACCTGAAAGAAATGTTATCAAATGAAAATGGTTTCTGGCGATGATAATGCATTCCTGCCCCTACAATGGCCAACAGTTGCAGAATGTCTTAATAGTATAGGTACAAACTGCATACTCCTCTCTCAAGGTCACCTGAGTGCAAAAAAGAGCAAACGATCAGATTGAACAACCTACACTCAATTGACCACTGGCTGGGTCTGTTTATGGCTTGGCTGGCCAGGCAGGCTAATGAAGAGGCTCTGGTTAAGATAACAAGGGTGAAAGTGAAATGCAAACAAAATTCGAGGAGCAACCCCCTGAAAAATAAGTCACAGGTTTACCAAGATTGCAGCTCCTACTGACACATGGGACATAGATTCCTTAATGCCTCAAAATTACATGCAGCATGGGAATCTATGAACATCCTCAATCTTCCATTGCATAGAGCTCTTGCTTGCAACAGCCTCCATGTCAAATCCTTGTTGGTAAGGGAGAAGAACCACTACATGCAGAACTGAAGGTAGCTTCTATATTACCACAAAGCTATTAAAACAATTCATAAAAATTTGGCTCATTATTGCCACCTTTACTGCCATCCATTTTGACCAGAGATAACCACCTACATTTGAGGTTTTGATAGTTTTACACAGAAATTATATTGGTCACAACTTGCACTCTTCAAATAATTTGAAATGAAGCAGGATAAATCTTCCAGGTCATTTTTGTAGATTAGCTGCTGAGTCACGTTAATTTAAATATATAATACTAAAAACAAAGTCACTCCAAGATGGAGGATGGGAAAAATTTCTGGCTGTAACAGGCTGCTCCTTTTTTTTGAGGTATTTTAGGTGTTGGAGGTGATTTCCTCGAATTCCAGGACAGCAATTGTTTTGGAACTTTAGTGAGAAAAAAAGTCAAAACCACAGTACTTTTAAAAGGGAGAGGAACAAACGATGCACATGATGAGGTCAGTGCAGGAGAGAGAGAGAGAAAGAAACCCACATTGCTAACTGACAGAGCAGTGAACCTGCACAGTTACTGCCTTTGCTGTTTGAATTCATGTATCGCTGGACATTGGAGTGCATCTGGAAAAATTAACAAACAATGAAATGCACAACTAATCTTGGAGAAACCTGTTTAGGAGAGGTCACAGCACAGAAACAGATAAGTGAATATTTTAAGTGTGGCTGACAGAAAGTCTGCAGTAGTGAGTAGGGTCAGTTCTTTCTTGATTATATGTTATATTGAGATATATCTCTTAATTAAACTTAAAAATATGAGCCATAAGTATTAATTTAACCTGGAGCATTGTTTTGTAGACGAATAAGACAGTGCTATTTTCTGGGTTTGTAGATTGAATGAAGCAAAAATGGCCCTTAGTGGAGTGATATGCTCTTTGTGACAGATGTGAGGGTTTAGGGAGAGTTTACGGGTTACTGAGGATTATATCTGCAATAAATGCATTTGGTTGCGAATCCTATCAGATCGAATGGATCGGTTGGAGAGACAGAGGCAATGAAAAATTTACAAAAGCAAGGGGATATGATGGATGGCAGTTATAGGAAGAGGGGAAAGTCTCAGATACAGTCACATAGATGGGTTAACTCCAGGATGGGTAAGTGAGGTAGGCACCTAGGGCAGGAGTCTTTTGTGGATATACCCATTTCAAACAGGTATGCTGTTTTGGAAAATGTAGGGGGTGATGGATTCTCAGGGGAACGTAGCACAAACAGCCAAGTTTCTGGTATTGAGACTGGCTCTAATGCAATGAGGGGTACGTCGGCTTCCAAGAGATCAATTAGGGTCTTCTGTAGTCCAAGGTACAGACAGATGTTTCTGTGGCCAGCAGAGAAAAAGCAGAATGGTGTGTCGCCTCCCTGGTGCCAGGATCAAGGATGTTTCAGAGGGTGCAGAATGTTCTCAAGGGGGAGAGGGGCCAGCACGAGGTCATTGTCCACATTGGAACCAACGACATAGGGAAGGAAAAGGTTAAGATACTGAAGGGAAATTACGGAGAGGTGGGCAGGAATTTAAAAAGGAGGTCCTCGAGTAGTAATGCCTGGATTACTCCCGGTGCAATGAGCTAGTGAGGGCATGAATAAGAGGATAGAGCAGATGAAAGCATGGCTGAGAAGCTGGTATATAGAAGAAGGATTCACATTTTTGTATAATTAGAATCTGTTTTGGGGTAGAAGTGACTTGTACAAGAAGGACGGATAGCACCTAAATTGGAAGGGGACTAATATATTGGCAGGGAGATTTGCTGGAGCTGCTCGGGAGGATTTAAACTAGTAAGGTGGTGTGTGTGGGGGGACGACCCAGGGAGATAGTGAGGAAAGAGATCAATCTGAGACTGGTACAGTTGAGAACAGAAGCGAGTCAGTCAGGACAGGCAGGGACAAAGCAGAGAACAAGGTAGGACTGATGAATTAAACTGCATTTATTTCAATGCAAGGGGCCGAACAGGGAAGGCAGATGAACTCAGGGCATGGTTAGGAACATAGGACTGGGATATCATAGCAATTACAGAAACATGGCTCAGGGATGGATACGATTGGCAGCTTAATGTTCCAGGATAGAAATGCTACAGGAAGGACAGAAAGGGAGGCAAGAGGGGGGGTTGGCATTTTTGATAAGGATAGCATTACAACACTTCTGAGGGAGGATATTCCCAGAAATACATCCAAGGAAGTTATTTGGGTGGAACTGAGAAATAAGAAAGGGATGATCACCTTATTGGGATTGTATTGTAGACCCCCTAATAGTCAGCGGGAAATTGAGAAACAAATTTGTAAGGAGATTTGTATTGAGATCTCAGTTATCTGTAAGAATAATAGAGTGGTTATGGTAGGGGATTTTAACTGCCGTAGTGTTAAGGGTTTAAATGGAGAGGAATTTAAGTGTGTATAAAAAAAGTGTTCTGACTTGGTATGCAGATGAACCTGCAAGAGAAGGTGCAAAACTTGACCTACTCTTGGGAAATAAGGCAGGGTAGGTGACTGAAGTGTCAGTGGGGAAACCCTTTGGGGCCAGCGACTATAATTCTATTAGTTTTAAAATAGTGATGGAAGAGGTTAGACCAAATCTAAAAGTTGAAGTTCTAAATTGGGGGAAGGCCAATTTTGATGGTATTAGGTAAGAACTTTCAAAAGCTGATTGGGGCCAGATGTTTGCAGGTAAAGGGACGGCTAGAAAATGGGAAGCCTTTAGAAATGAGATAACGAGAATCCAGAGAAAGTATATTCCTGTCAGGGTGAAAGGAAAGGCTGGTAGGTATAGGGAATGCTGGATGACTAAAGAAATTGAGGGTTTGGTTAAGAAAAAGAAGGAAGCATATGTAAGGTATAGACAGGATAGATTGAGTGAATCCTTAAGAGTATTAAGGCAGTAGGAGTGTACTAAAGGGGACCAAAAGGGGACATGAGATAGCTTTGGCAAATAAAGTTAAGGAGAATCCAAAGGGTTTTTACAAATACATTAAGGAGAAAAGGGTAACTAGGGAGAGAATACGACCCCTCAAAGATCAGCAAGGCAGCCTTTGTGTGGAGCCGCAGGAGATGGGGGAAGATACTAAATAAGTATTTTGCAACAGTATTTACTGTGGAAAAGGTCATGGAAGATACAGAATGTAGGGAAATAGATGGTGACATCTTGAAAAATGTCCATATTACAGAGGAAGAAGTGCTGAATGTCTTGAAATGCATAAAGGTGGATAAATCCCTAGGACCCAATCAGGTGTACCTTAAAAATCTGTGGGAAGCTAGAGAAGTGATTGCTGGGCCGCATCGATAGTCACAGGTGAAGTGGTAGTAGACTGGAGATTGAGTAATATGGTGCCACTGTTTAAGAAAGGTGGTAAGGACAAGCCAAGGAACTATAGACCAGTGAGCTTGACGTCGGTGGTGGACAAGTTGTTGGAGGGAATTCTGACGGATAGGATGTACATGTATTTGGAAAAGCAAGAACTGATTAAGGATAGTCAACATGACTTTGTGCGTGGGAAATCATGTCTCACAAACTTGATTGAGTTTTTTGAAGAAGTAACAAAGAGAATTGATGAGGGCAGCAGAGTGGTAGACATGACCTATATGGACTTCAGTAAGGTGTTCGAAAAGGTTCCCCATGGGAGACTGGTTAGCAAGGTTAGATCTCATGGAATACAGGGAGAACTAACCATTTGGATACAGAACTGGCTGTAGAAGACAGAGGGTGGTAGTGTCTGGTTGTTTTTCAGACTGGAGGCCTGTGACCAGTGGAATGCCACAATGATCAGTGCTGGGTCCGCTACTTTTCATCATTTATATAAATGATTTGGATGTGAGCATAAGAGGTGAGGCTAGTAAGTTTACAGATGACACCAAAATTGGTGGTATAGTGGACAGTGAAGAAGGTTACCTCAGATTACAACTGGATCTTGATCAGATGGGCCAATGGACTGAGAAGTGGCAGATGGAGTTTAATTTAGATAAATGCGAGGTGCTGCATTTTGGGAAAGCAAATCTTCGCAGGACTTATACACTTAATTACAAGGTTCTAGGGAGTGTTGCTGAACAAAGAGACCTTGGAGTGCAGGTTCAAGTTCCTTGAAAGTGGAGTCGCAGGTAGATAGGGTAGTAAAGGCAGTGTTTGGTATGCTTTCCTTTATTGGTCCGAATATGGAGTACAGGAGTTGGGAAGTCATGTTGCAGTTGTACAGGACATTGGTTAGGCCACTGTTGGAATATTACGTGCAATTCTGGTCTCCTTCCTATTGGAAAGATGTTGTGAAACTTGAAAGGGTTCAGAAAAGATTCTCAAGGATGTTGCCAGGTTTGGAGAATTTGAGCTATAGGGAGAGGTTGAACAGGCTGGGGCTGTTTTCCCTGGAGTGTCAGAGGCTGAGGGGTGACCTCAGAGGTTTATAAAATCATGAGGGGCATGGATAGGATAAATAGACAAAGTCTTAATGCTGGGAAGGGGGAGTCCAGAACTAGAGGGCATAGTTTAGGGTTAGAGGGGAAAGATATAAAAGAGACCTAAGGGACAACTTTTTCACGCAGAGGGTGGTATGTGTATGGAATGACCTGCCAGAAGAAAAGTGGTGGAGGCTGGTACAATTGCAACATTTAAAAGGCATCTGGATGGGTATATGAATAGGAAGGGTTTGGAGGGATATGGGCCGGGTGTTGGCAGGTGGGACTAGATTGGGTTGGGATATCTGTTGGGTATGGATAAGTTGGGCCAAATGGTCTGTTTCTGTGCTATACATATCTATGACTCTAATACTTGTAAATAACCATCTGTAAGCTTACTTTGTAAGTAAACTAATATTTCATATCCATTCTGGTGCATAATTAAGTTATTGGATCTCATTGAATGATAATAGAACCTTGGCTGCTGTCCACACAGATGTTTGAAAGGTGATTAAAACTCTGAAGCAATTTAGCACAGAGAAAAAAAAATTAGCTCTTAGCACATTCAAGACATCCCTTACCACTTCACAACTAATATTATTTCAAATGCTGTAACTTGTGTAGAATAACACCCAAATACTGTAATAATGATGTTGACTGAAGGATCTCAGTAATTTTGAAAGTTTTATTAAAAAATAATCTCTTTATTAAATATTTTGCTAAATTTCACTCACCATTTAGGAGTTTGTCACAGTTCCCAAACAAAGATAAATGGTATAAATACATGAATGTAAAACAGATTATAATACAGAACTAGTCTATTTGAAGGATGGAAACAGTTGAGAAACATCTGATTACTGGAAACATGGAAACCAAAGTAAATTTTTCTTTGTGATCTAGCAGCCTGGAATGAAGTTTTTTTGGTTTTGAAATGTTTTAGGATTCAATTTATATTTTTAATCCAAATTAGATCTACTAACATACCATGACTATTGAATTATCTTGGTTCAGCACAAGCCATTCCCCTAATGTGAAAAGGGAGTTCTAGAAAAGGGTTATTTCAATACTTAAAGCAGCCTGCTACAAATCAACTGTGACATTAGATTATGTAGGAGACTCCGTCCACATTTTGCATTGTTTCATCCAATAAGTTTGTTAATATTGCATTTTATATTGTGTCGTCTAATAAGTTTGTTACTTTACAACTTTGGTGATAATTATCTTTGTGCCAATCCCCAAGGATATTTGGTGGAGTTGCATTTAAAGTGATCTATTATGTTCAAAGGTTCGAAGTTCTTAAAACTTCTTTGGCTCATTCAAACACTTATTTTTGTAAACAATCTTGGCGACAATAATAACAAGACTTCAGTTAGTTAAAATTAACTTTGTTCTCGAGGCAAGTTAAATTCAGGCACAGTCAAAAGAAATAATCAGAACTACTTGGTCTGTTTCCAGATATCTATAAAAACAATAGTTGAATATTCATATTAATATCAGCTGTACAATGCAGTCACTTATTATGCTTGTCAACATGAACATGAAAGCTTTTTTTAAAGCTTGATTCAAGAAAGAACCTTGTCTTTGTTTAAAAAAAACAAAGAGTGTGTCATCAAGGATGAAGATGAGAGGAAGAATCATTCCATGAAGTGATTAGGTTCAGCCAACCCAGCTGTAAGCATAGCACTCTCTTTCTGGATCAGAGCGATACACAATCCGGTAACCACAATCCATATATATAGGTTTACACTTCTTAGGCCATGATGTTGGTCTCATTGGTCTGTACAAGAGATAAAAACGATCTGTTTAAACGAATCCTCAAATTATGTAACCCAAGTAACAATTCGTCATCAGCTTGGCAATGGACTCAAAACAATTGCTTGATGTTTGAAAAGTTCACTAAATCAAAAGAGATTGATTCTATCAGTTTGCTACCAATCCCTAACAACCACCTAGCTTTACACCATCTGATTTAACTAAACTGAGTGGTTATGAAGGTGATTGAAGTAGAGTTTATGGCAAGTATCTTGAAGGCAAATGTGCAAAGTCAGTTTCTGTAAATCTCTTCAATGGTTGATTTTTACATTTAAACAGTCCTAAACAGTGTTTCTTCCTGTTTGAACATATGTACCAGGGCAAATATAAAGGTCAATAGTACAAATATTGCTACTGCTTCAGTGCCTAAAGATTGTGTGTGTGTGTGTGTGTGTGTGAGAGAGAGAGAGACACACACACACACAAACAAACACAGACTTTTCATAGCCTACTCTTATAGGCAACTTTGAATATTTAAAGTCCTTTCTGGAGTTAAAAAGGATCACTGGCTGGGACAGCATTTATTGCCCAGTCATAAAGTCATCGAGATGTACAGCATGGAAACAGACCCTTTAGTCCAACTCATCCATACCGACCAGCTATCCTAACCTAATCTAGTCCCACTTGCCATCACTTGGTCCATATCCCCCTAAACTCTTCCTATTCATATACCCATTCAGATGCCTTTTAAATGCCTCCACCACTTCCTCTGGCAGCTCATTCCATACACGCACAACGCTCTGCATGGAAAAGGTACCCCAAAGGTCCTTTCTTTATCTTTCCCCTCTCATCCTAAATGTATGCCCTCTAGTTCTGGATTCCCCAAACCCAAGGGAAAAACTCTCTGCTTATCCTATCAATAACCCTCATGATTTTATAAACCTCTATAAGATCACTCCTCAGCCTCCGACGCTCCAGGGAAAACAGCCCCAGCCTATTCAGTCTCTCCCTATAGCTCAAGGAAGGAGACCAGAATTGCACTCAATATTTCAAAAGTGGCCTAACCAATGTTCTGTACAGCCATAACATGACCTCCCAACTCCTGTATTCAATACGCTGATTACCAAAGGATAGCATACCAAATCTTCACTATCTTATCTACCTGCGACTCCATTTTCAAGGAATTATGAAACTGTACTCCAAGGTCTGTTTGTTCAAAAACACTCCCTAGGACCTCACCATTAAGCTTTGCTTTTCCAAAATGCAGCACCTCGCTTTTATCCAAATTAAACTCCATCTGCCACTCCTCAGCCCATTGGCCCATCTAATCGATTTGGCCCTTGCTGCCCAAGGGGATTGCTGGTAATCTGTAATTTAATTGTATATACACTGGCTACTTCAGATAGTAGGGTCAGTCATACAAAAGCAAAATATTTCAAATTTCCAGCATCTGCAGTAAGAACAAAACAGGGCTGGAAGAATTCAGACATCTGTGTAGAGAATAAGTTAGATTAAGAATTCAGATTAATGACCTTTTGTGGGATGAGAGCCAGCAAAACAAAAGGGTTTTATTCTCAAAAACGGCATTACCAAAACGTTTGGGATTTTACAACAGACAACTTCATGGTAATTTTGAACGGTTTAAAAATAATTGCCAAAATTCTCAAAATTACTGGACCACTAATTAGCCTCTATGCTAATAAACCTCATTTGAGATATAAAGTAATAGGAGCAGCATGGTGGCTCAGTGCTTAGAATTGCTGACCCGCAGCATCAGGGACCCAGGTTCAATTCCGCCCTTTGGTGACTGTCTGCTTGCACAATCTCCCAGTGTCTGCGTGGGTTTCCTCCCAAAGTCCGAAGATGTGTGGGTTACGTGGATCAGCCACAGGAACTGCAAGGTTACAGGGATAGGGTGGAACTAGGTGAGATGTTCTTCAGACACTCTGGATTTAATGGGCCAAATGGTCTGCTTCAACACTGTGTGGGTTCTATGAAGCAAAATTTAAACTTGATAATAATTAGCTTAATTCCACACTGCAATTGTAGTGCACTAGCAATACTGGATATGACTGCGAGATGCTGAACTCAGCTTACAATAGGACAATTTGTAGAATTTTGTCAATTAAATTTAAATTTGAGAAAAATCATTTGGAAAAGAAACGTATTAAGATTAAGAGTTTTAGGATTAAATAAGAAGCAGCTGGTATGTTTGAAAATGGAAATAGCAAAAGATTAACAATTGTCAGCTGTCTAAAAGTTATACTCACGTGACACAGTGGTAACCTCCTTCTGCACAGTAACACTTGTCACAACCTCTTTGAAACTTTTGACCAGGTTTGAAAATTTTGTCCTTGTATTTGCATTTTCCTGCAAGCAGAGCAAATGGACATTTAGAATTGAGGTTTTGGTCAATCCAACGGCTTTGAACAGGAATTAACATGGGATAAATTACACAGCACTGTCTTTGTTTTCAGGCTTGCTGATTTCACACTACTAACTGGCTAGAAGCCCAAGAGTGACTAATGTTATGGGGCAGCATTTGCCAAGTTTTCTCCACACATATGGTTTGTTCCTGGGTCAGTGAGTCTGTATAATTTTGATTTTAGTCCTTTCCATTAGAAAAATGGAGCCAAATGTTTTTCCTTCCTTGGATCACTATTCGCATTTCTAATTTAGATGGGAGTTCAGGTAGTTCTACACTAATACAACACTTGGTTTAGATTTGTGACAAAGCCAACATTTTTTCTAAAAACATGATTAATTGATATTTGAACACATTATTTGAAGTGTACTGTAAGTGCAATTTCGACAGCATGAAAATTTGATAGCATCCCTCAAATCTTTTCTTTCTCTCATGATGAAGTAATAGAGCAGTCAGGGTGTATTGACCCATAACAGGGGGATCGTCCATTGGAATATTGGATGGGGTTATAATCATCAAGCGCTCAATATTTTAACTCTTACAGTTGAAGAAGTTGAATGAATAATGTTCCAACGTTAGAAGTGTGATTGTATTACTGAATTTAGGTGTGCTGTTTCAGCTGTGGAACACTTGCTAGTCAGGCACAGGAAATTCACGTGCAACATTAAGCATGGCTGTAAGAAACCATATTATTTAGTACAATCGTTTTCCCCTCCCCCCAAAAGAAAACTACCTGACCTTGTGTAATGATAATTTCGTAGAAACGCCTCATCGCTGTGGGAGTTGGATGCCTTTAATCTGTGTAAACAGTGCTCTTAAGTAATGGGAGTTGGCACCAGTATAAACATGGAATAAATGGCTCCATATGGCATACAATGGTAGTATACCTACCTCTTGCCCAGCGGCTTCAAGTCCCATTTGCCATGGAGTTTAGAACAATAAAAGTAGAGCAGTCTCAGCCCCCACCCCCCGTAAGCAGTAGAAATGAACCACCAGTCTGAATTGCGACTTGCTGCTCCTTCCACATTAATTGGATTTCCACCATGTCCAGTGTTAAAGACTATAGTGCTGGAAATGTACAGCTGGTCAGGCAGCATCCGAGGAGCAGGACAATCGATATTTCAAGCATAAGCTCAACAGGAATGGGGGGTGGCCCAAGGAGCCCGAGATATAAATGGGAGAGGGGTGGGGCTGACAGGGGAAGGTAGATGGGAATGTGATATGTAGATGAAGGTGGGGATGAAGGTGATAGGTCGGAGAGGACGCTGGGGCGGATAGGTGGAAAGGAAGATGGACAGGTAGGACAGGTCAAGACGCCGGTGGCAAGTTAGGAGGCTGGATCTGGGATAAGGTGGGTGGGGAAACTGGAGAAATCTATCATCATATCCCATCCACTCCCACACTGAAGGTGTTGGTTTGTCTGATGAGGCAAAGCAAGTTTTTTTTTTATTCCAACACATGTAGTTCCACAGAGTGGGAAGAAATATCCGTAGAAACTATAAAATGCTGGAAAGAGCACATGCCACTTTTTCAGGCTGCATTCTGACTTGTCAGCTGACAATGGAATTTCAGTATTTGATTTAATTTAGAATTTTAAAAATTAACATTTGCAACAGCGTCCTTTCCAAAGTCAATCCGGGCATTCCCCAACAGGAAACCCTGGATGAATCAGGACATACAGAACCTGCTAAAAACTAGGTGTGATGCCTTCAGATCAGGAGACCCAGTCAACACAAGGATTCCAAGTATGACCTTTGCAGATTCATGTGAATCCAAGGAAAGTGATGGGACCAGACTGAGTACCAGGCCATGCACTCAGAGCATGTGCAGATCAATTGGCAGAGGTCTTCTCGGACACCTTCAACCTCTCCCTGCAGTAGGTCACTGTCCCTGCCTGTTTCAATGAGGCCAACATCATCCCTGTGCCTAAGAAGGCTCATGCAGCATGTCTCAATGACTACCGCCCAGTGACCCAGTGGTGGTCATGAAGTGCTTTGAAAGACTGGTCAGGGTGTTAATCAACTCCCCACTACTCCTGACCCACTCCAATTTGCCTATTGGCCCAATAGATCCACGTCAGATGCCATATCACTTGCTCTTCACTCCTCCCTAGAACATCTTGACACCAACAACAGCTACATAAGAATCCTACTTGTTGACAATTCGGCCTTCAACACTGTTATTCCCTCGAGACTGATTACTAAACTGAGTGATTTTGGACCAAGCCCCACTCTCTGCAACTGGATCCTCAGTTTCCTGACCCACAGGCCACAATCAGTGAAGATTGAGGACAATATTTCATCATCACTAACACTCAGCACTGGAGTTTCCCCCCCCCCCCAGATGTGCATACTCAGCCCCCTACTGTACTCACTGTATACTCATGACTGCATCACCAAATACTATTTACAAGTTCGCTGATGACACCACCATAGTCGGTTGAATCTCAGATGGTGATGAAACAAACTACAGAAGGGAGGTGGAACACCTGGAAAAGTGATGCACTGAGAACAACCTGGCTCTCAATGCCAGTAAAACCAAGGAACTCATTATTGACTGGATGGGGCGGGATGTTACTCATGCCCCCCTACACATTAACAGCACAGAGGTGGAACGAGTGGAGAGTGTCAAGCTCCTGGGAGTGGTCATTCACAGCAAGCTTTCTTGGACTCTTCATGTAGATGCACTGGTTACAAAGGCCCAACAACGTCTCTTCTTCCTCAGGCAGCTGAGGAAATTTGGCATGATGGCAAATACCCTTGCCAACTTTTATAGGTGTGCCATTGAGAGCATTCTGTCTGGATGTATCACTACCTGGTATGGTAACTGTACCATTTAAGATCAGAAATGGTTACAGAGAATAGTGACCTTGGCCTGGACAATCACAAAGGCCAACCTCCCATGTATAGAATCCACCTACCAGGCCCACTGTGAAGGAAAGGCTGCCAGCCAGCATTCTCAAAGATCCATCCCACCCTGGCAATGTTTTTCTACAACCTCTGCCATTGGGGAGAAGGTACAGAAGCATGAACACACACACTAGCCAGTTTCAAAACAGTTTCTACCCTACTGTTGTTAGAATACTCAATGGACTCACAAAGTCTTAACATTCGCCTGTATCTGTTTTATGTTTTTGCCGCTGTTTACCTATTATTTACTACCTATGCTACTTAACTCTGATCTGCCTGTACTGCTCACAAGACAAAGCTTTTCACTATGCCTCAGTACTCGTGACAATAAATTCAATCGAAAGGACTTGCACCGAATATTAATCTTGACTAAAGTGTAGACATTTTCTGCATATAGGTGTTCACTGTGCACAATGTTTCTCCGAGCATACTAATGATCGAACTTAAAACGTGTAATAAAAACAGAATTTGCTGCTAGACTCAGCAGGTCTGGCAGTATCTGTGGAAAGAAAGGCAGAGTTCATATTTTGAGTCCGGTATGATTCTTGTTCAGAACACCCAGAAGTTCTATTTGCTTAAAACAAGCTTTAACATACAGGAGCTGGGGCAGTTGTAGGTTTCGTAGTATAAAAGCAAAACACTCCAATTTAAAGAAAAAAAACAGATTGCTGGAAAACAAACCTGCATAATCTGTAGAGAGAGAGAAAAACAGAGTTAACGTTTCGAGTCTGGTTTGTCTGTTCAGTACCAATTCTTAAAAATTAAAAACTGTCTCGGTCTACACACATTTTGCCAGACCTGCCTAGTTTCTCCAGGACTTTTTACTAAAAATTCAGATCTCCAGCATCCCCAACACCAAGCAGCAAGCCTGCAGGATCAACATTGGGCCACCCGGCGGCTAAACATTCTGATGCATCGTTACAACTGAGGAAATAATAACCCTTCAAAACTTGTTCCCACTCCACTGGTTCAGCACCTTCCAAATTCTTCCTACTTTTCTGATTCAGCAACCCCAAGTGAACCCGACCACTGTCCATTTTCCCCCTCTTCACTTCTGAAGAACGGTCACTGGAGTCGAAAAATTAACTGGTTTATTTTTCCTCTCTCCACAGATGCTAAATTTCTCTGCAGCAATTGCTGATTTTTTTTTGTGACCGTCCTGTTGCACCGGCTGCAGTTGAGAGAGGGCAGCATCTGTAGGAGGAAACTCTTCTTTAATTGCTTACCCAGTCCCTGATAGACCGCTGCCTCGGACACCCAGAGCAGGATCAAGCTGAGGCAGAGCGCTGCGAGACGCCAAGAGCAGCCGGGGACCATGGCGAGCAGAGAGCTCCACAGCCAGTCACAGCGAGCCCCACACCGCCTGGTCTTATATACTCGCAGCCAGCACAAACCACTTGCTTCCGTGCGCTGTTTCTTGGCCGCTCTGTCGCTCGCTGAGTCCCGCAGCTATCTGCCCCTCCCCTCCTCTGACACCCACCTCGGTAAATATTGATTCAGTCGGCGCGCCAGGAATCTCCAACATTTCCTCCTGGAGTCAGAAGCCTCGCCACCCCCAGTGTAACAAACTCAGAGCCCCTCCTCCCCCCCCCCTTCCCTGTATCAGAAACAGCAAGTGGAATCCTGGAATAAGACCCAAAACAAAACTGGAACTGTGTACTTAAGTTGTAGTGAACTGTTGTTTCACAGATTGGAAGGAAGTCTAAGGGATAGTTCTCTGGGAGTCAGCAATAGGAGCACGACTTGATTTATATTAACGACCGAACACAATTAGGAAGATATGCTGGACACATTGAGGACAGGTTAATTGACAGAAAAAACACAAGCGCAAACAGCTTGGCTCCTATTCTTAAGTTCTTATGATTTTTAAACAATTTGACCTACATAAGAACATTTGCTTTGACCGTGAACCTATTCTGATCTACCACACTTTTATGATTAGCATTATTTCTCCTGATTATCACCTGGTCTTCTAGCACAGCCCAATTCCAGTTTATCCAATCTGTTTTGATGAATAATTCAAATCCTTAGATTCAATCCATACAAAATCAGATTTTAGACTTTGTTAGATTTGGATTCTACCTATTCAAAAGAAATTTCTTCATTAAGCTTGTTTTCATCTTGGTGGACTATTTAAAAGCATTTAACCACATTATTTGGTTGCTTCCATTTGCTGAGTAGCATTCGAGTTGGCTTTTGTTTAGAATAAGTTAAGCCATTTAGAATTGGATATCCAAACTTAAAAGGAGTTGCCTGACAGGGGATTCAGAATCTCTTTAGTTCAGGCACTGACTCTGAGCTGGCTGATCAAAGCCAGTGTACTATGCACATGTAAATAAAAGATGACTTGATGATGAGATGCTGGCCTCTGTGGGTTAGTTCATAAGTAAACAAAGTAAATTTGACAACTAAAGAATTCTATTAAGTACTTTTCAATTGGATTGGCATATGTTCATTGTTACCTGCCTTAATACTCAGCATCATGAAAAAGAAAGAGGTGCCCTTTGCTTTCTTTCACTGGTATTTGATTGTCCCCAGATTAATACTTTCAGCATCAATTAACTGCAAATCATTACCTTGATTTAAAATTGGTTGTGTGAATTACGTTGACTGAATTTTCAGCACATTCATCTTGTGTTTGATTTGTGGCTATTCTGTGTTCTTTTTCCCCCCTTTTGTATATTCCTTTGTTGTTGGAATAATATGTAGCATTTATTTATGATTATCAGATAATTAAGAGACAATCACATTGTGTGGATTTGGTGTCATACGTAGGGCAAATACCTTGCATCAAGGAAATTAGTGTTCCAGATATTAGAAGAACACAACAGTTCTCATAACTTTTAGATGGAAAAACAAATTAGCAGTATTGTGATTTGAATGCACAACTTTTGACCTAAATCCCCCAGCATCACAAACAGTAGACTAGGACAAACACCCCAAGATAAATAATCCAAGTTCCAGGTACAATGCAAAGTTCTCAGTTATAATTACTGTATTCATGTCTCAACCTTGAAGTTTCTTTTCAAAATAATGATACTAGTAACTTGAAAAACCACCATCTGTATTTGGGTCCATTTTGAGTGTATGACTCAGTCACTTAGAGACCGGCACAGTAATTTGGTGTTTCACTGGGTAGTGGGGAAAGGGAGAGGGATCGGCATTTGGGATGTGCAACACCATGCTGGATGTCACTGAGAAGTCATCCTATTAAGAAGTTGTCTATTTTATTACAGTCATGGAGCTTCACAGCATAGAAACAGACCCTTCGGTCCAACTTGTCCATTCTGACGGGATATCCTAGATTAATCTTGTCCCATTTGCCAGCATTTGGCCCATATCCCTCCAAACCCTTCCTATTCATTTGCCCATCCAGATGCCTTTTAAATGTTGTATTTGTACCAGCCTAATCCTCTAGCAGCTCATGCCATATACACACCATCCCCGTCTGAAAAAGCTTCCCCTTAGGTCCATTTTATATCTTATCCCTTTCACTTCACCCCAGGAAAAAGACCTTGGCTGTTCACTCTATCCATGCCCCTCATAAACCTCAATAAGGTCACTCCTCAGCCTCTGATGCTCCTTGGAAAACAGCTCCAGCCTATTCAGCCTCTCCCTATAGCTGAAACGCTCCAATCCTGACAACATCCTAATAAACTTTCTGAACCCTTTCAAGTCTCACAACATCCTTCCTATGGATAGAAGGCTGTCTTGGATGAAGGGACAGACTATTGTAGCCAAATAATCTTATAAAAACATATAACATCCAAGTAGGAGTAAACCATTCAGCCCTTCGAGCCTCCTCTGCCATTCTATAGGAGCACGGGTGATCATCCTATTCCTGCTTTCTCCCCATATCCTTTAATTCTTTTTACTGTTAAGAACTATATCAACATCTTCAACATGTCTTCAATATTTTGGTCTCTGCAGTTTCCTGTGGCAGAGAATTCCACAGGCTCACCACTCTCTGAATGAAGAAATTTCTTTTCATCTCTGCTGTAAAAAGCCTTATCCTTAAACTGTGATCCCTGGTTCTAGACTCCTCCCCCCTTTTATATCTACCCTATCTAATCCTGTTAGAATTTTATAGGTTTCTATGAGAGCTCTACCTGCATTCTTCTAACCTCCAGTGAATATTGTCCTTACTGATCCACTCTCTTCCTACATATTAGTCCCACTATCCCAAGAATCAGTCTGGTAAACCATCTTAGTATTCCATCAATGTCCAGAACATCCTCCTCTGATAAGGAAACCAAAACTGCACGTAATACTCCGGGTCTTACCAATGCCCTGTACAGGTGCAGCAAAATACGCGGGTAGGTAGGAAAGCAAATTTTGAAGATGATACAAAGAATCTGAAAAGGAATATGGTAGTATGAGGGAGAGGGCAAAAAAAAAAATGCCAGGGGAAAATGAGAAAAGCAGAGTATTACATAAAGGAGGAGAGATTGCAGAATCCTGCAGTATAGAAGGATCTGGATGTTCTTGTAAATTAATTACACAAAGTTAGTAAGTAATTAGGCAGCCTCATAATTTTTTTTAATACAAAGGCATTAGAGTATAAAAGGTAGGGGGTTCTTGGTACTATTAAACAATGCATTGGTAAGACTGCACCTCGTAAAATTTTGGTCTCCTTACATAAGGAGGGATATACTTGCATCCCAAACAACTCACAGGAGGCTCACCACGCTGCTTTCAGGGATGAAAGGACTTTTTTTTCAGGAAAGATTGAGCCATTTGGACCAATACTTAAAGTTTCAATGAATGATAGGTGATAATATTGAGGCAGACAAGATTCTAAAGGGATTCACAGAATAAATGCTGAAAGGATGTTTCACCTTGTGAGGCAATCTGGAACTGAAGACACATCCAAAAAAAGGGGTTTCCCATTTAAGACAGATATAAGAAAATTAATTCTCCTGTTGGGGGCTGTCAGTCTTTGGAATTCTCTTCCACATGTGACACTGAACAGTAAAGTATTGGATATATTCAAGGTTGGATTTGAGTTTTGATTTACGAGGGAGTTGAGAGATATTGGAAACAGAGAAGAAGGTAAAGTTAAGGCCATATCAAATGGCCTACTCCTGCTCATACTTCTTATGATCTTAACAGAATCGATATCCCTTTTACAGATTTTGATAATTCCTTTAAGAATGTTACAATGTCAAGGAGTTAATTGGCTCATAGCTCTTCCTCTCTCTGTGTATTACTGATTTACTGTCTCTAATTGCTTGTATTATTGGTATTGGCCCTTCATATCCATTCTGGCACAGTTCTTTTATGTTAATGGGCTTTCCGAAGGATTCCCAGTGGTAAACTGGAAACAGATGAGAGTGAACTTCTGGCTGATCCATCTAGAACAAACACAGTTTCTCTCAATCACAGCTGCCAACAATTTATTCAGCATCTCCGGGATTTCCCATAGTGGATTCCATTGTTAAGGTTGATTATTGACTGTGAAAAAAAATGGACAAAGTGATATGAATTTGGACCTGATCAGTTTAACTTTGACCTCTTGTCTTCCAGTCTCAATTTAATTTGAAGTAGTGTTCCAGATTTATGTTTTCTACATTATTTACCATTTTGCATATCTCTGTGACACTCTATACTCCTTTAAATGCTGAGAAGAGATTTAAAGTCTTTTGTCATGTTGATGGTTGTGGGTTATTAGGCCAACTAATTTGAATTGTGTCATGAAATATATTTTGCCCTTTCCTTGAATGTCTGTACAGAGCCACTTGAATTGCTATAGAATCATAATATCACTATAACACAGAAAGTGACAATTCAGCCATTCAAATCTTTGCTCGAAGAATATTTTGCATTCCATTCCATTGCTCTACCTTAACGCTCTCAGTTTAGTTCCCTCAAGTCTTCATCCAATTTCCTTTCAAAAAACATTGTCTTCATTTCCATCACACATGTAGGCTTAAGTCCCGAGAGACAAGACCATAAAATATGTTTGAAGGAGGAAGTATAAAGATTAGAAAGATGGGCAGAATTTGAAGGATGTAGAAGGTATTTTGTATTCCCCCAGTTATGAGTCCTTCATGTAATCACAGCTAGTGGTCAAATAGCTACTTCTCCTCGTGTGGACACATAGTGAAACTGCCTAATCTAAAGATGATAGGTGAATATGAAAACAGAAGAAAATTTGCAAAGGAGTACGAAAAGTTTGAATAGATTACGTTGTAAAACCAGAATGACATAAACCCCACCAGCATGTAGCATATTGTATTAAAATTACCTGAATAAAATCCAGAAGAAGTCTGTTTGATCCACCTCTTGTTTTATGTTTTTAACTGGGGCTACCTTGTATAATCTAATTGCCTTGCTATTTCTCTGTCCCTACTTATATTCCTACATTTCAAATACGTATTTAATTCTTGAAAAATAATGGTGTGTCTCTACCTCAATAGCCACTTGTAGTAAAAATATTTCAGATTCTACTCACCCTTTGTGCGAAAAATAATAAATTTCATCCTTTATCTTTCTAATAATCCTTCTAATTTAGGGATGGGCAATCATTGCTGGCTGAGCCAATGACACCCATTAGCTGTGAACAAATAAATAAAAATACTGTCCTTTATTGCCAACCAATGGGAATACTCATCCTCCATTTATCCTCTGAGAACCTTTCACCATTTTGAAACCTTCCTCTTTAACCACTAACATTCCAATGAAATAAAAACTCAAAGTTTTCACATATTCTGATTTATAAATGCTCACTCATGACGTGATTCAAATCAATTTTGACCACACCCTTCACATGAATATACCATCCTCTTCCAGAAGGCCTTGACCAAAACTCTACAAAACTCCAAATCCAGCTGAAACAATATCTTATACATATGCAACATCATTTGAAGATTGCATTTATTTTTCTTCATGACGTTTTTCCAATTACTGTTCCCAATGTTCTTGTGTTTAGCAGCTGTGCTTAGCCTCTGGCCAGGCATTGCGCAGTAGGTTGTTGATCTGTGGTGCTCAAAGCCCAGGTGTCACTGATGCAGTTCCTTCACAACAGCAGCTATTCCTTGCACAATGTGACACCTTCCATGAATTCCAACAATTGTCACAGTTCAAAACTCCTCGTCATGCAACAAAGAGCTGCCTTTGACTCGTACAAATTCCAGGACGGGACTGAAGAGTGAATTTGTGAAGAAGGGGGTGTACAGTTGATGGGAAAGATGCCTCTGGCCTGAACCAGTCTCTTACTAAGCACATTGACAGGGAAGGCAGCTGCGTTGTGGACATACCTCTTTGCCAAAATTCCTCACATGAGAAGCTGAGTTCAGCAGTGGATAAGTAATGCAAAACTTAGAAGTATCTGTGCTGGTGAGGTACATGGTTTTAACTGCTTAAACTCCATAGTAACTGTGCAGTTTCTTCATGATCCCTAAACCTCACCTCTTTTCAACTTGGCCCTGGCACCTTGGAGTCAGCCAGGTAGGTTACATAACAGTAATGTGCCATTGTAGATTCCTCTTGGCTTGGCTGGGACACTGCGAAACATGTTGATGGACTTTTCTTCATTGTTAGACAGTGTGTTGCTGGAAAAGCACAGCAGGTCAGGCAGCATCCGAGGAGCAGGAAAATTGACGTTTTGGGCTGGAGCCCTGATGAAGGCCCCTGCTCCTTGGATGCTGCCTGACCTGCTGTGTATTAGAGATTTATACCATGGTGCATGTTACATAGATAGAGACATGTAGCACTAAGGTAGAGAATATTCATTGAATCATAGAATCACTACAGTGTGGAAACAGGCCATTTGGCCCAATAAGTCCAAACCGACCCATCCCCTACCCTAATGCACTACATTTCCCCTGACTAATACACCCCTGAACATGATGGGCAATTTAGCATGGTCAGTTCACCTAACCTACACATCTTTGGACAATGGGAGGAAACTGGAGCAAACCCATGCAGAATAGGGGAGAATGTGCAAACTCCATACGGACAGTCGCTCAAGGCTGGAATTGAACCTGGGTTCCTGGCGTTGTGAGGCAGCAGTACTAACCACTGAGCCACCATGCTGCCCTACTGTGTAATATTAAATTATTAGAGTCATGGAGAAATGAAAACATTCGATGACTGGGTTACAGTGCATCTATGTGAATTCACAGAGTGCAGTAAATATGATTGTTGAGTGACAGGAACATATTTCCACATTAAGTAATGATATGGTGATTATAGAGGCTTGGATGCAGAAAAGGTAGGATCGGGTGTTGCATATTGCTGATTAAAAAGTGTCCAGGAAAGTTAAGATAGGAAGGAAAGAGGGGGTGAGTGGTATTGGCTAAGGAGAGCATTTCAGTGCTGGAGAAGAAGGATGTTTTGGGGGTTTGAAGGACAGAGTTGATTTAGCTGGAGTAAAGAAACAAGGAGGGTGCAACTGCATTACTTAGAATTGTCTACAGAGCACTAACTGGTGAGATTGAACAAATCTGAAGGAAATTAGAGAGACGTACGAGCATTAGTACAATAGGGGACTCTAACAAACTTAACATAGCCTAGGATAGTGGTAGCAATAAGGCCAGAGAGGGAGAAGAGTTCTTAGATTGAATTTGAGATAATTTTCTCCAGCAGTATGTGTCAAGTCCAACAAGAAAGGAAGTATTGATAAACCTGGTTTTGGGAATGAGACGGATGATAGAGATTAAATATCAGCAGAGGAACACTTCGAGGACAGTAATCTTTGTTTCATAAACTTTAAGATGACAGTCGAAAAGGACAATGGACAATTAGAGTAAGAATAATTAACTGAGAGAGAGCCAACTACAATGGAACAAGAACTGAACTGGGCCTGATAGACTGGAGACAGAGTTTGATGGGAGCTGGATATTGGGCTACCTTCAGAGAAGAGATCATTTGGATACAGCAAGGTATATTTTCTCAAAAGACAAAGGTAAGATGGAGGTTCGGCAAAAATGCCAGAGCTCCCTGGATTAAAGAATGAAATACAAATTAAGATAAAGAAGGTAAATTTTGACAGTTGTCAGTTAGAAAATATATTTGAGAACCAAGTAGAATACAGAAAGCTCAAAAGGGAATTGGAGAAGCAAAGAGGGATTAAGAAAAAGACTGGCAGCTAACTTAAAGAAGAATCCCAAAGCCTACTTTAGAGCCATAAATAGTAAAAGAATGGTGAAAGGAGGTATAGTGCTGATGAGGGAACAAATTGGAGACTTACACATGATTTACACCAGGGAAAGTGATGGCCTAGTGGTATTTTGACTGGTATATACATGGGTTTGACTCCAACTATGTCAGATGGTAGACTTTGAATTCAATACAAAATCTGGAATTAAATCGATGATTGTTTGTAAAGTCCTATCTAATTCGATTTAACTGTAGTCCTTACCTGGTCTGGCCTATGTGCAGTCCCACAGCAACATGGTTGAACTCCGAACTGCCGTTCAGCAATAAGTTCTGGCCTAGCCAGCAATGTCCACATCCAATGAGACAATTTTAAAAAAAGGCAGGAGGCATTAATTGATTATTTTATATCTGTCTTTTCCATGCAAGCAATATCACCTGCATCATGGTGACAGAGAAGGAAACTTGATACTAGAATGGTTCAAAATTCATAAGAATGTGGTATTGCATAAGCTACTTAAATTGACAAAGCAATCAGTATCCTAGGCTTTATTCACAGGAACATGGAATACATGAGTGGAGAGATTATGCTGAACCTGTAAAAGACATTAATTAAAACTCAACTGGAATATTTGTACAGTCCTGGGCACCATGTTTTAGGAAACAGTGCAGAAGGGGTTTACAAGATTGATTCCAGGGATGACAAACTTCAAATGTGAAGGTAGCTCGGAGAAATTCGGATGGTTTTCCTTGGAGAAAATAAGGCTGAGGAAATTTGAGAGTTATGTTTAGAATCGTGAGATGGCTGGGCAAAGTGGACATTGAGAAATTGTTCCCATTCATCAAAGGATCAAGAGTGGGAGACACTACAGATTGGAAGTCGTTTGAAAAAGAAAAGGAAGTCTGATGTGAGAAGAGACCATTTGGATACAGCAAACATTCAAATAGAAAGCGGGCTATATCATCAGTGCTTTATCCGGAGGCTCACTGAAGATGTTACCTAGTATGGTGATGAAACACCTGAAAATGAACCTTCCAGTTCAGCAACCAAACCTACATCCAGAACCTCAACCTGAGCTACAAATCTTCTCAAAATTTGCTAGCAAAGTATATTTTCTCAAAAGAGAAAGGTGAAATGGGGGGAGGGAGGAATTTCCAGAGCTCCCTGGATTAAAAAAAATGAAATACAAATTAAGATAAAGAAGATAAATTCTGACAGTTCGCATCAGAGAGCGGCGGGAGCTGGGCGGAAGTGAAGGCAGAGCGCAAAGCCGGTCGGGAAGGTAAATGATTGTTCTTAGAGTTGGTGTGTTCTAGACCCCAGGTCCTACAAAATAGGGCCTCCTCTAACCTAAATTAAAAGTCCACAGACTTGCCCCAAAAAGAGGGTCCAAGCAATTTCCTGTGGATTGAAGAGTGAGGCTTTAGCTCAGGAATCTTTGACAAGGAGGTTGAGTGAAGTAATTACGCCACAGTTGAAGAGAGTGAAGACATGACTGCCCAGCTGGTTCAGTGTGCTACATGCTTGATGTGGGAGGTCAACGACTCTGGTGTGTCTGGCTCATATGAGTGTGGAAAGTGTGTGCACGTTCAGCTACTGACAGAGCATATTGCAGCACTGATGAAAGAACTTGAGGACCTTAGGCTCATCCGAGAGAACGAGTTCTTTCTGGACAAGACCTTCAGTGAGGTTATTACACCAATCGTAGCAGAAGAGAGCAGGCGATGAGGAAGGCAGAGAGGAGACAGGTGCAAGAGACCCCGGGGGAAGTACTTGTCAGGAACAAGTTGAATCTTTTGGAAACAGAAGAGCCAGATGACACTACCAGTCCGCGAGGCGGGCCAGGTCTGTCAATCAAAAGTTGGCGTGGAGACAGAGCCGAAGAGTTGGACATCGCACAGAGCCGTGGTAATAGGGGATTCCATAGTGAGAGGATCTGACCGGGGTTTTTGTGGCAGCAGACGGGACTTAAGGATAGTGTGTTGCCTTCCTGGTGCCAGGGTTAAAGACATCACAGACAGAGTGCAGAAAATCCTCAAGGATGAAGATGAAGAGCCAGAGGTGGTGGTACATGTCGGAACAAATGATGTTGGGAAGAAGAGGAGGAACATACTACAGTGGGACTTCGGAGAACTAGGAAGAAGGCTGAAAAGCAGGACGTCCAGGGTGGTTATCTCCGGTTTGCTTCCAGTTCCTCGGGCTGGTGAAGCCAGAAACAGGGAGATAATGGACTTGAACGTGTGGCTGGGGAACTGGTGCAGGAAGCAAGGATTTAAATTCTTGGATCACTGGGGTATGTTTTGTGGTAAGCATAAATTCTACAAGAGAGACGGTTTGCATCTTAATAGGTTAGGGATCAGCATTCTGGCAGGCAGGTTTGCTACTGCAACATAGCTACGTTTAAACTAAGTAGCGGGGGGGGAGGGGACAAACTGGATATTTAAGAAGGAAATTGAAGGGCAAGTTAGAACAAGAGAAGTCAAGAAAGACAACTGTATCAGTAAAGCAGAAAACTCAGAAAGGGATCATGCTGTAAGGTTGAGTGAAATAGGAGTTGATGGGAAGGGTGAGGGCAGTAACAAATTAAAAATAATATATATGAATGCACGAAGCATTAGAAATAAAATGGATGAGCTTGAGGCTTTTTGGAAATTGGCAGATACGATGTTGTGGGGATAACTGAGACATGGCTTCAAGTGGATAGGGCCTGGGAAATGAATATTCAAGACTACACGTGCTATCGTAAGGACAGACTGACGGCAGAGGGGGTGCAGTGGCCATGTTGCTAAGGGATGATATTCAGTCCCTTGCGCGGGGGGACCTAGAATCAGGGGATGTAGAGTCAATGTAGATAGAGCTGAGAAATAGTAAGGATAAAAAGACCCTCTTGGGAGTTATCTACAGGCCCCCAAACAGTAGTCTGGATGTCGGATGTAAGTTGAATCAGGAGCTGAAATTGGCCTGTCGCAAAGATGTTACTACAGTTGTTATGGGGGATTTCAACATGCAGGTAGACTGGGAGAATCAGGATGGTATTGGACCTCAAGAAAGAGACTTTATGAGTGCCTCCGAGATGGATTCTTAGAACAGCTGGTGCTGGAGCCGACCAGGGAGAAGGCAATTCTGGATCTGGTATTGTGCAACGAACCAGACTTGGTCAGGGACCTCGAAGTGAAGGAGCCATTGGGAAGTAGTGACCATAATACAATAAGCTTCAATCTGCAATTCGAGAGGGAGAGGGTACAATCGGAAGTGACAATATTTCTGTTGAATAAGGGGGACTATGGAGCTATGAGGGAGGAGCTGGCCAAAGTTCAATGGTGCAATACCTTAGCAGGGATGACAGTGGAGGAACAATGGCGAATATTTCTGTGTATAATGCAGAAGATGCAGGTTCAGTTCATTCCAAAAAGGAAGAAAGATCCTAGGAGGAGGCATGGGTGGCCATGGCTGATGAGGGAAGTTAAGAAACATATAAAGTTAAAAGAGAAAAAGTATAACATAGCAAAGATAAGTGGGAAAACGGAGGTCTGGGAAGCTTTTAAAGAACAACAGAGGATTACTAAGAAGGAAATACGCAGAGAAAAAATGAGGTACGAAGGTAAACTGGCCAATAATATAAAGGAGGATAGTAAAAGTTTTTTAGGTATGTGAAAGGCAAAAAAATGGTTAGGACTCAAATTGGGCCCTTGAATACAGAAAGAGGGGAATATATTACAGGGAACAAAGAAATGGCAGAAGAATTGAATTGGTACTTCAGATCTGTGTTCACTGGTGAAGACACAAGCAATCTCCCTGAGGTAACAGTGGCTGAAGGACCTGAACTGAAGGGAATTTATATTAGCCAGGAATTGGTGTTGGGGAGACTGTTAGGTCTGAAGGTTGATAAGTCCCCGGGGACTTGATGGTCTACATCCCAGGGTACTGAAGGAGGTGGCTCGAGAAATCGTGGATGCGTTGGTGATTATTTTCCAGAGTTCGATAGATTCGGGATCAGTTCCTGTGGATTAGAGGGTGGGTAACGTTGTACCACTTTTTAAGAAAGGTGGGAGAGAGAAAGCAGGAAATTATAGACCAGTTAGCCTGACCTCAGTGGTGGGAAAGATGCTGGAGTCTATTATAAAGGATGAAATTATGACACATCTGGATAGCAGTAACAGGATAGGTCAGAGGCAGCATGGATTTATGAAGGGGAAATCATGCTTGACTAATCTTCTGGAATTTTTTGAGGATGTAACTCTGAAGATGGACAAGGGAGATCCAGTAGATGTAGTGTACCTGGACTTTCAGAAAGCTGTTGATAAAGTCCCACATAGGAGGTTAGTGAGCAAAAGTAGGGCGCATGGTATTGGGGACAAAGTACTAACTTGGATTGAAAGTTGGTTGGCTGATAGGAAACAAAGAGTAGTGATAAACGGCTCCCTTTCAGAATGGCAGGCAGTGACCAGTGGGGTACCATAGGGATCAGTACTGGGACCGCAGCTTTTTACAACATATGTTAATGATATAGAAGATGGTATTAGCAATAACATTAGCAAATTTGCTGATGATATTAAGCTGGGTGGCGGGGTGAAATGTGATGAGGATGTTAGGAGATTACAGGGTGACCTGGACAGGTTAGGTGAGTGGTCAGATGCATGGCAGCTGCAGTTTGATGTGGATAAATGTATCGTTATCCACTTTGGTGCAAGAACAGGAAGGCAGATTACTACCTAAATGGAATCAATTTAGGTAAAGGGGCAGTACAGAGAGATCTGGGTGTTCTTGTACACCAGTCAATGAAGGTAAGCATGCAGGTACAGCAGGTAGTGAAGAAGGCTAATAGCATGTTGGCCTTCATAACAAGAGGGATTGAGTATAGAAGCAAAGAGGTTCTTCTGCAGCTGCACAGGGCCCTGGTGAGACCACACCTGGAGTACTGTGTGCAGTTTTGGTCTCCAAATTTGAGGAAAGACATTCTGGCTATTGAGGGAGTGCAGCATATGTTCACGAGGTCAATTGCTGGAATGGCGGGATTACCTTACACTGAAAGACTGGAGCGACTGGGCTTGTATACCCTTGAGTTTAGAAGACTGAGAGGGGATCTGATTGAGACATATAAGATTATTAAAGGATTGGACACTCTGGAGGCAGGAAACATGTTTCCGCTGATGGGTGAGTGCCAAACCAGAGGACATAGCTTAAAAATATGGGGTAGACCATTTAGGACAGAGATGAAGAGAAATTTCTTCACCCAGAGAGTGGTGTCTGTGTGGAATGCTCTGCCCCAGAGGGCAGTGGAGGCCCAGTCTCTGGATTCATTTAAGAAAGAGTTGGATAGAGCTCTCAAGGATTGTGGAATCAACGGATATGGAGATAAGGCAGGAACTGGATACTGATACAGCCATGATCATATTGAATGGTGGTGCAGGCTCGAAGGGCAGAATGGCCTACTCCTGCACCTATTGTCTATTGTCTATTGTCAAAAATATAATTGAGAACCTAACTGAGATGCTCAGAAGGGAGTTGGAGAAGCAACAAGGGTCTAGAATACACTGAGTGAAAACGTGGTGGAGGCAGACTCAATTGAGGTATTCAAAAGGACAGCAGATTATTTTAAGAGAAATAATGTGCAGTGTTATGAGAGACATGTCAAAGAAGAGAACCAAGATACAGTCAGTACTCATTCAGGGGGCTGGCACAGATATGATGGGTCGAACAACCTTCTCCCACATTGTAATAATTTTGTGATTTTGTATATTGTTACTATGCCACCATATTCCCTATTCCTGCACCCAGAATAATATTTGATACCACCTGGGAAGACGTCTCTGCTATTACCCCCCACCTTGCCTCTGGAATTGGGTGGCAACCCTGGAACTTGACCTCCGGACCTTCTGGTTAGGGTGAAAGTTAAGCACTTGAGAAATGAACATTCGTAGTTTAGGAATTGTAATGTGTCATTGAGAACAAACAAAGGCCAGGAGTATAATTTCACAAATAACGCAAGATCTATTTCTGTCCAAATATAGTAAGAGCTGATTTCCATTGTGGTGGACTTTGATCTGGAGAGCCAACAGGTAAGCTTTGGATGTGAGTGCATTCCTGCACAGCACGCTGTGGTGAAAAAACATGTCTTGATCCTCACTGGAAAGACTCAGACATCGTCCTACCGGCCACAGGATGAGAGAACAGGAACAGTCTGTGCTGCTTCACACATAGACAAAATAAACAGAGAAAATCTAGAGCCACAAAAATCCCAAAAATTTCTTCTTACAGAGGTCATCTCACTTTTTAGGAGGTTGTTTTCCAAAATGATAAAATTAGAAACATTTCCAGCCAGCTTCATTTTACTGACTCACATCGGGGTGTTTCTTAATCAAATCCCTCCAATAGACTTTACCTCAGTGCTCAGTGTGGTGGTGCGTTTGACAGGGTTCCTCATGTGGCTTTCTCAAAGACTTTTATTCCATTTGAGGCAACACAAGCATTTTGGAATTGAGAGAAGGCAAAACATTTTAAATTGGAGTAAATCACTCTCATGAGTAAGATGTTTAACACTGGCTGGCCGTTTAACCATCATGTGGCTAGTGAACTCATGAGGCAAAGTCCATGATGTATGCTGAGAACACTATCTACAAAGATGCTAAACTCAAAGCCAACTTGATGAATTATGTATAAGAATGGTATTTAATAAACTTAGAAAAAAACTCATCAGGTTTCTTCCATCACGTATCAAAAGATAAAATAATGTATTAGGTGGAAGAAGTCTGGCCAAGAATCTACACAAAACTGTTATTTTATTTGTTCTCTTTTCAAACATGAACAGATGTGGCCATGTTTTATAATTACTGTTTTAATTTGAAGTTAGAATTAGTCAGCATAATCAATTTACCACCTTTAGCCTTTACTGCAAAGGGATTAGAAAAGGGGACAGAATCCTTACTATAATTGTTAAGGGGTCACATTTGAAGTACTGCTTAAGGTATTTTTAACTTAAATGGGAGCGATCGGGGGAATGGTTGATGGGATTACAAGATATGTTTACCAGACTGATTCCTAGGTTCAGGATGTTTCCCTTGGCTGGGGAATCTAGAACCAGAAACCATGCATGCACACTAAGGAGCCACTTAAAGTCGAGGAGGCAAAAAATGTTGTGAATCTTTGGAATTCTCTTTGGAATGAGGGCTGTTCATGTTCCAGTAAGGTCAGCTTCGAGTTCCACTTTCTTTCCTATTGCCTGCATTGTGCCAGACCACCACATAATGATCCAAGATGGCAGCCTGGTAGCAGGGCTACTTACAGGCTCATTCACTCCCATCTGCTTCTTTTTACTTCCCTTTTGCTTTCTTTTTTTTCTTTCATTTTTCTTTTCTTTGGCAGATTAGTCGGCAGCATCGGCACGGCTGTGACAGTGGGCCATGTGCATAGTGGTGGCAGCGGCAGCAAAAGCTCCTCCAGCAATTGGAGATGGTGGCGAAGGCAGCAGACTCTTCAAGCTGATGGTGCCGGTGAGGTGACATCTTGGAGGAAGGCAGGATTCTTTGCACAGCCTGGCTTGGCAGGGGAGCTAGGGTCTCCTGGTCATAGCACTCCTGGCATTGGTGAGGTGGCGGCTAGAACAGCAGTATGGTATGTCCAGAGTAGGGACTGCTGGAGTCATCAAGGAAGCAGCAGAGCCATAGTATCCTGGTCACAGTAGACCTGGAGCAGGGACTCCTGGTCGCAGTAGGCCAGGCGAAGGGGCTCCTGGCCGCAGTAGGCCCGGAGTGGGGACTCCTGGTTGCAGTAGGCCCGGAGTGGGGACTCCTGGTTGCAGTAAGCCCAGAGTGGGGACTCCTGGTCACAGTAGGCCCAGCGTGGGAACTCCTGATCGCAGTAGGTCCAGAGAGGTAGCTCCTGGTCACAGTAGGCCCGGAGAGGGGGCTCCTGGTCACAGTAGGCCCAGAGTGGGGACTCCTGGTTGCAGTAGGCCCGGTGTGGGGAATCCTGGTCGCAGTAGGCCTGGAGCGGGGACTCACGGTCACAGTAGGCCCGGAGCGGGGACTCCCGGTCGCAGTAGGCCCAGAGCGTGGACTCCTGGTCACAGTAGTCCCGGAGCGGGCACTCTCGCTCGCAGTAGGCCCGGAGTGGGGACTCCTGGTTGCAGAAGGCCTAGAGCGGGCAATACTAGTTGTGGGACTCTGTGGTAGTGTCGGTGAGGTGGGCCGAGCAGCAATGAGATGGCACCTAAAGAGTGGTGACTCCTATAGCGGTGGGTCCAGTACAGGTAGTGGTGAGGTGGTGGAGAAGGGGTGGCAGTGCAGCTGGTGAGCTGACTCAGGACTCATGGTGGAGGCGGTGGAACAGAGACGGACAGTTATATTCTTTCTATTCTTTAAACCATTTAAAATGGCGTCAGATTCCGGCGACAGTTGAAGCTTTTCATTTAATATCACTGTATCATTCACTGCAAGTGTCATAAATCATTCAAACTTAAATTCAAATCAATTTCAATTAAGGTGCAACCGTTCGCCCAAATGATAAACACAATTAACTCCTATCAGTACAAAATAGAAAGTACATTTTTTCATTATGAGTAGATTTGTACAGTCCACTTGCTATGTCAGAGAAGTTTGTGCTTTTACTGTTTAGAATTCTTCAATGGAGTCATGGGGCATGGGTTGTCATGGCTGCTGTACATATATCTATTTTTTTTCTTTTTATTTTATTTGAAAAGGTACATTTTTACATTTTTAATTAGCAATAGCTCTTGCACTGGTTCTTCTGCTTGGATGGGCCCTCATAACCATGGGATAAATTTCAAATCTTTGGTGTGCTGTACCAGATGGTGACATCATCTACTATAGGCATTGACAAATCGTAAAGATACAAGTACTAGGCCATGTGGAAATGGCAAATGCCAGAAAAAAAGGCATGATAAAGACAATTTCATTAATTCAACAGTCTATAACCCATTTAAAGCATTTCAAAAGATATTTTTTATTCTCTATCCCAGTGTTTTCTTCAATAACTAAAAAATCAGCTCTCCAGCCACAACACAGTCATTTCCTGTCAAATGGCCAGAAAAAAAAATCTTTTAGTTGAAAAGCAGCTTTGTATTTCATGGTCATAAACAGCAGAGGGTATTAATAATGTCCAGCCTGTTGTGACCACATTACATTCCAGACTCTTTTGGTGATGTCTCTATGAAAGCTTGATTTTTGCATTGCAGGAATCTCTGAGAATGTGTAGTTACGCTAAAGCTGACTACTAGGAATTGCAAATCCTTACCAGGAACACACGACATCGAATGGAGTGGTGGTGAGATAGTCCTTGGGAAAGAATGTTGAGTCATTTCCACCTGAGTTGTCTGCTAGTTCTGGTGAACATTACAAATCTAAAAGTTGCTCAATAAAGACATCTGATCATTCACTTCAATTCCACTCTGTTTTGCTACTTTGAGAATTACTGGAAAAAGTGCAAAAATAGATTTACAAGGATATTATCAAAACTGAGGAGTTACTTTTACTGGGAAAGATTGAAAAGGTCTGATTTTTTTTCGAAAAGAGAACACTTAGAGGAGACTTGATATATGTTTCTAAAACTATGAAGGGTGTCAACAGCGGAAATGTGAGCTTCTTATGGGACACTCTAAAACTAGTGCTTATGAATACAAAGGTGTTCCTGATATATCCAATTAGGAAATAAGGGGAAATAAATTAACTCTGAAAATAATTGGACTGTGGAACACGTTATCACAAGAAGTGGTCCCGGTACATGATATGGATGCTTTCAAATGGAAACTAGATGATTCTGCAGGGAAATGGCGATATATTGGAAGGCTGAGAAGAGGTAATCTATGTCTCTTTTCCTTCATAGCAAAATCACTGCAATTAAATGCCATTCATTACACATGAAGTGCTTTGAGTTATTTCTGAAATGTAATGGAATTCTATATAAATGCAGTTCTTTTTCTGTGAATTACCAACATTTTGCAGTTTCTCTCTCACCCTCCAACACAAAGAGATGTAAAGTTTTGCAGGTGTGAGCTTGCTCAGACTGAGACCAAATCCCTGACTATTGCAGCTGCAAAACTGTGAAATGAACGCTAGGGGGCATACAATGTACATACAAAAGAGTTGGTACAAACCCAGAGAAGACAACTCTGAGGAATCATTTACTGTAACAACTCTATGAAAATAAATATTAAAACACATTTCAACAGTAAATAATATTGTGGCTACAAGAGCAGGTCAACGGCTGGAGATTCTGCAGCGAGTAACTCACCCTTTTGAACCCCCCCCCCCCGTGTCTATCCAACATTTACAAGGTACAAGTCAGGAGTGTGATCTCCATTTGCCTAGATGAGGCAGCTCCAACAACACTCAAGAAGCTCAACACCATCCAGGACAAAGCAGCCAACTTGATTGATACCTCATCCACCACCTTTCTCACTCCCCTCCCTCCAACACACAGTGGCAGCATTGGGTACCATCTACACGATGGATTAGAGTAACTCACCTTCTGTGAGCACCTTCCAAACTGACAACCCCCACCAACTGGAAGGACATGGTCACCACTGCAAGCTCCCCTCTAAGCCAGACACCATTCCCATAGCTTCACTGTGGCTGAGTCAAAACCATGAATCTCTCTGTCTAACAACACTATGAGTGAGCCTAAAGGACTGTAGCGGTTCAAGAAGGCAGCTCACCACCACATTCTCCAGGGCAATAAAGGATGGGCTATAAATGCTGGCCCAGTCAGTCAAGCCCCATCCAATGGCTGGGCAACAGTAGGGATGTACTGGAGGAGGGGGTGTGGTCAAATATGTCAAAGGCTAAAGATAAATTGAGAAAGGCAAGAAGTAGTTTCACAGTCATGTGGGATATCATGTGACTTTGACCAGACCTATTTCAGTAGATCAGCAAGGGCAGCAACCTGATTAAGAGGGATTCAAACATGGAGTTTGAGGAAAAGTAGGCATTTATTTGGGAAGCAATAATACATTGGACTTTGGAGAGGAAAGGGAGGTTGGAGATGGGATGGTGGTGTCAAGGCTTGGTTAATTGAAGAGAGGGATGGTGACAGCTGATTCAATGTAGAGAGGACACAATGTGAAGGCAGAGCAGTGTTCACAATATCATCTCACACAGGGACTGGGAGGTTAAGCTGACTGATCAGCAGCTTTGTGGGTATGGAGTCAAAGGAACAGGAGGTGGGTCTCTGGGACGAGATGAGCTCAGAAAAGCCATTAGGAGAGAAAGCGGAGAAAGAGGTGAAGTCAGGGGTGGGACAGGGAAGTATGACAGGAAGGCTAGCGGAAGGGAGTGACTTGTAGAGGTAGCTGAGGGAAAGGTGATAAATCTTTGAAACAAAGGAAGCTTTGGACCATGGGGAAGACTGCAGATAAAAGTGAATAACATCCCCTTTACTATTAGAAGCTTCAAGAATTGTTCCTGCATCAGCTATAATTCAGTCAAAGGGTGAAAGAAAATATCCATGCAAGTGAACAATGGTCATGTGGTTTATAAATGAGACAGAAACCATCCATTAGTTTACAGTATTTAACTCCTTACATAATGTGATATTATTTTGAAAATATATGTTTATTATTGATCTGAAAATATTTTCATCATTGCTAAAGGAAGACCTGTAGTGTACTGAGCAGGACTTGGTGGTCATGGTGTGGCCAAACAAATCGAGTTATAAAATCACGAACGGCATGGATAGGCTGAATAGCCAAAGTCTACCCTATGTAGGAGAGTCCAAAACTAGAGGGCGTAGGTTGGAGGTCAGAAGTGAAAGATTTAAAAGGGACCTGAGGGGCAACTTTTTCACACAGAGCATGGTGGTATATGGAACAAGCTGCCAGAGGAAATGATGGAGGCAAGTAAACATTTAAAAGACATTTGGACAGGAACTTGGTTATGAAAGCTATAGAGGGATATGGGCCAAACACAGGTAACCTCGTCAGCATGGTTGAGTTAGGCTGAAGGGTCTGTTCCCATGCTATATGACTCTATGATTCAATGATTATCAACCCGTAAATCCTTCCAATATGCTTCAGTATGGGCAGTAAGAGTGGGAGAGTTTGCTGGTCAGCTGTCTTCCCAAAACCTTGGATCAATCCAATGAAAATATGGTCTAGCCTTTGGAAATGAGAAACAGGAGAAAAGACAGACAGATGTCAAAGGCAATAAGGAATGCAGTAATAAGAAAGTGATCTTTTTACTGATCTGAAACTGAACCTGTATTGGGAATACATGATGTTGCAATGAGTTCAAGAGATTGGAAAACATATATTCCCTTAACACCGAAATGTTTCACTTTGATAGTAACTATTCCAGCTGTATGTTTACAAAGCACACATAATTATCTAAATGTTTATGGGCTAAATGAGAATCATTGGGAAAATCATGTATTACAATGATGCTACAGGGCACAAATGAGGAATGTGAAGGAATACTCCCCACTTGCCTGGATGTGTACAGTTCCAACAACACACAAGGAGCTCAATACCACGCAGGACAAAGTAATCCACATCACTGGCACACAACCACCACTTTGAACATTCACTCTCTTCACCACTGTTGCACTGTGTCAGCCAAGTATACCACTGACATGTTGCACGGTAATAGCTCACCAGTGTGTTATTTGGCAGTGCATTCCAAACTGTAAAATGTATAGCCCAGAAGGATAAGTGTAGCAGATACACAGTGATATCACTATGTGCAAGTTCCCCTCCAAGCAACACACTTTCCTAACTTGGAACTAAATTGTGTTCCTCATCATTACTTAGTGTAATAAGCTTTTAGGGAAAAAGCAGGAAATTGGCACAAGGTAATGATGCTGTTTGAAAGGGGGATGCAGGCATAATGGACTGGATGGTCTCCTTCTGCTTTGTAACAATTCTGTGATCCTCTGTCAAGATCAACTTCCTTCCTAACAGCACTGTACCTGCACCCCAAGGTCTGCAATAATTTGAGAAGGCTACTGAATTCTTGGAGGATGTGACAGAACATATTGATGAAGGTAGAGCAGTGGGTGTGGCATATATGAATTTTAGCAAGGTGTTTGATAAAGTTCCCCATGGTAGGCTCATTCAGAAAGTCAGGAGGCATGGGATACAGTGAAATTTGGCTGTCTGGATACAGAACTGGCTGGTCCATAGAAGACACAGGATGGTAGTAGATGGAATTCATTCAGCCTGGAGTTCGGTGACCAGTACTGTTCTGCAGGAATCTGTTCTGGGACCTCTGCTCTTCGTGATTTGTATAAATGACTTGGATGAGGAAGTGGAAGGGTGGGTTAGTAAGTTTGCCAATGATACGAGGGTTGGTAGAGTTGTGGATAGTGTGGAGGGCTGTTATATGTTGCAACGGGACATTGACAGGATGCAGAGCCTGGCTGAGAAGTGGCAGATGAAGTTCAACCTGGAAAAGTGTGACGTGATTCATTTTGGATGTTCGAATTTGAATGCAGAATACAGGGTTAAAGGAAGGTTCTTGGCAGTGTGGAGGAACAGAGGGATCTTGGGGTCCACTTTCACAGATCCCTCAAAGTTGCCACTCAAGTTGATAGGGTTGTTAAGAAGGCATATAGTGTGTTGGTTTTCATTAGCAGGGGGATTGAGTTTAAAAGCCGTGAGGTTACGCTGCAGCTCTATAAAGCCCTGGTTAGACAGCACTTAGAATATTGTGTTCAGTTCTGGTCGCCTTATTATAGGAAGGATGTGGAATCTTTAAAGAGGGTGCAGAGGAGATTTACCAGAACACTGCCTGGACTGGAGGGCATGTCTTATGAAGAAAGGTTGAAGTAGTGAGGAATTTTCTCATTGGAGTGAAGAAGGGTGAGAGATGACTTGATAGAGGTGAACAAGAAGATGAGAAGCATAGATAGAATGAATACCAGAGACTTCTTCCCAGAAAAAGAGCCATAAGTGTAAGGCGATTGGAGGAAGGTTTAGGGGAGATGTCAGAGGTAGATTGTTTACACGAAGAATGGGTGGGTCCATGGAATGCACTGCCAGCAGTGGTAGTAGAGTCAGATACGTTAGGGACATTTGGGTGACTCTTGGATAGGCACATGGATAATAGTAAAGTGAAGGGTGTGTAGGTTAGTTTGATCTTAGAGTAGGATAAAAGTTTGGCACAACATTGTGGGCTGAAGGGCCTGTACTGAGCTGTATTGTTCTATATTCTATGCTCTATGTTCTATGTTCTAAGGCAGCTTAGCACCACTATCTCCAGGACACTTAGAGATGGAGAATAAATGCTGGGCTAGCCAGAAAAGGATATCAAGCAGTGCAGTCCAGCAGTTAAGAGTCTCATTATGTCTGCGAGTAACTAATTAATCCTCTACGACATTGTTTATTCAGAAAAAAAGATTTAAATGAGATATATAAAACATAATCAATTCTCAATGAAAAATAAAAGGCCAATTCAGTAAGTTCTGGTAGAAATGGTGATGAATGTCCCACTTTCTCAACCTCACCCCTTACCTCAGGCATGGTGACCCTCAGGTTAAACCATCACCAGTTGTCTCTCTAATGAGAGAACAGCCTTATGGTTCTCTGGAGCTATGGCGATTTTATATGTTTTTCCAGGCAGTAGATCCTAGGCAGCAGCTGTTGAGTTAGGCCCCAGGCAGCAGCAGCAGTGCTGAGGTGTAGGCAAAGCCCAGGCTGCAGTAGTAACTATGGTGACTTTAATAGTAGAAATGATGACCACTGAAAAGTGGCAATAATTGTCAGTAATGGTTGGTGGCAATTCTATTATGGAACCACAGGTACTTTAAAAAATCTTGGCTCCAAGTGAGACGAAATCTGAATAAATTAAAAATCTACCCTTCTCACTAGGTAAAATATACTTGAAATGTGACAAACTGAATTATTTTATTTATACAAATAAAGAGAGATGTGCAATATTTAGGAAAACTTGAAAACGTATACCCTCAGGTTGAATTCAATATTTATAAACTCTGGAAGCTAAGTTGAAATGTAAGTGATATTGTAGCATTTTCTTGATTTGAAATAATATCTATCAATAATAAATATCATTTTGTTATTATATTTTATTTGTTATTTTTCCAACAGACTTGCTTATATAATTTGAAGCTTAGCAAAAAAGTGTTGATTCGTATTTAATATTTATTTTTTGATTTCTGCATAAAATTGAAAGGCACTGGTTTAACAGCATTGAGTTGAAGTTAGAACAAACTCCTCTAGAGGGCAGCTCTAATCATCTACCTTGACATAAATATTCTCTAACAGACCAGTTATAATGTGCTGCTTCTCATAGGGTGGGGGAGCAATGCATAATTCTCTCATCTTGCCATATTCTTTGATTTTGACTTTATGAAGGCAAATTCAAGCCACTGTTTCTGTACAAGGAGAGCATTAAATGAATGGTCTAGTCTTGGATATTTTTTGTGGTTATAGCAGGGTCAGTGGTATATACGTATTGCTCAAAATCAACATTGGGATAACCCAAAGAAAGTGGTTGTGTTTGTGAGATGTCAAATATCTCAGTCCCAGGAAATCACTGAATAAGTCAGGATAGATGCTTTCTAATCAACGTGTTCCAAGATGTTATGACACACTTCTGGAGCTTAGGCCTCCTGGCTCGGAGATAGCGACAGTACCACGACACCACAGACATCAGGGTAGGGCTGCAGAACAATCTTCAGCTGCTTCACTGATAACCGTTCACAGCTTCTCAGATACTGATGCAGTCTGTGCCCATATGCAACAAGACATGGACATCATCCAGACTTGGACTGATGAGTGGCTTCACACAAGTGTCAGACAGCCATTATCTCTCTCTCTCTACATATCTCTCCTTGACATTCAATGGCATTATATTCAATGAGAATGGCCCACAATCAACATCCTGTCGGGGAGGTGCGGTGGGGGGGGGGGGGGGTGGGGTTGCATTTACCAATGAGCAGAAATTGAATTGGGACAGGCTATGTAATTGCTGCAATTACAAAAAAAATATTGGAACCTGGAAATTTGGGCAGGATTTACTCACCTCCTGACTCAAGTGTGTTCACCACCTACAAGTGCAAGTCAGGCATGTGGTAGAATCATCTCTACTTGTAGAATCATACAGCACAGAAACAGGTCCTTCGGTCCAAATCTTCTGTGTTGACCAGACATCCCAATCTGACCAAATTCCACTTGCCAGCATTTGGCCCATATTCCTCTCAACCCTTCCTATTCATATACCTATCCATATACCTTTTAAATGTTATAACTGTACCAGCCTGGATTAAATGAGTTCCAACAACACTCAAGAAGCTCAACACCATCCAGAACAAATCAGACAGCTTTACCCTCTCGAGTGAAATTAGGAATGGGCAATAAATGCTATCCTAGCCAGTAACTCCAATATTCCATGAGCAAATAAATAAAGAAAGTTCCCTATTAAGATCAAACCAGATATTTGCATCTTTTGGACATACCTGCGAATGTATCTCTCCCTCCTTTTGTTGGTGAAACATTCGATGAAGCGAGAGTGGGGTGCTAGAAAAGCACAGCAGGTCAGGCAGCATCCGAGGGATAGGAGAATTGATGTTTCAGGCAGAACAATGGAGTGAGGCCAGATATAAATTGTTAAAGTAAGGACTATCTCTGCCAATATGTCAGCTCATGATGAAGCAGTTATAGACAGGTGAACATAATTCTAAAATGCAGCATGTCTTTGCAGAATAATACAAAATAATTCACACACTATGCTTCATCACATTGGTGGGACATTGCTTGACCTCAGTGCAATAATTTCTAATTATCCTCCAAACCTTTTGAGTCTGGTGACTCAGTAACTGCTTATAAACAGTCAATAAAGAATAACAGGTAGTGTGTTGCAGGTCACTTAAGAACTGCACTGTTAAATAGTAGGATTATGTTATGAGTGGTCATGATTAGTAAAATAGGGTTCTTGTGGTTCAGTGGTAGGTCCCTATCTCTGAGCCAAGCAACTTGTGTTCAAGTCCTATCTGCTCCAGAGGCAAGTTGTAACATCTCCTGACCAGGTTGCTCAGAAAATATATTTTTAAACAAAAGAGCTGATTAGAATAAGGCTGATCTCAAGGAATTCTTCTCTATACAGTATATAAACAACACACTAAATAGAGATAATTGGAAAAATGGGCATAAAAACATTGAAGTTATTTAAAATCAGTTGGATATAGGTATGGAGAACCAGTTGGATCTTTCTTGCTTCTATGTCATGTGATATGAAAGTCAGGGCCTGTGGTTATTCACCTTAGGGAATTGTTTCATATCCAGTTTCAACTATGATGAGCTGTTATCCATGGGCAAGGGTTCCATGATGAGGCTTACATTAAAACAAGGACATTTTCAGAAGACAGAAGAGTGAAGGCCTGAGGGAGACTGGTTTCTTCCAGGTTTTTGATCCTTCAGTAAAAGACTGGAGATTCCTTAAAACTCACATGGAAGACACAGAGAAACCATCTCATGCATTCTTTCAGTACTCATATTGCTCATTGGAATTGAAAATGGAAGGCTTTTACAAACAAGTGAAGAAGGAAGTCTAGCACCATGAGGAATGGGAAATGAACAGGGGACCTACCCTTCGGCAATTTCACTACCACTACACGTACCTCCCTCTAGTGGTCAATGGCAAGGAATGTTCTGTCAATCCCTCTACAGGCTACGACTTGCCTTGAAGCTACCTGAACAATGGATTGCTGTTATCTGCTTCACACAAGTTCAAAGGCAATAACGGTGGGCAACAACCCACATCTCATGAAAGAATAGCAAAAACAAAGTGGTATTGAAGAAGAAGATCAGACTTAATGGGCCAAATGGCCTATTCCTGTTTCCTTTGTTCCTAATACCTCTTTACTATTTTCTACCTGCTTCATTATAACCTCTAGAAATAAAATAGGCAAATGATCCCATAGCTTACATTACTGCCATATTGATGCTGATACTCCTTTTATGGGGTAGACTTCAGATGCCTAAAGGACATGTTTTCAAAAGTACTGACAATCTCTCCCATCACGAAATTACCAACATAACTGAGCAGGCAGTAATCCAATCACAACATTCACACTGGAGATTATGAAATCTCCAATTTGCACTTAATCAGAGCCAATCAGGATATTTTTCTTTTTCATGTAATTAACACCTACATGTAAAAGTTACTGGTTTAGGGGTCCTAGGAATCTCCATTTTCCTCAGCATTATTATTGGTTTAAGCATGTTATTCCCTGATTGAGAGTGTGCGTGAGATCCACACTACAGTGGCTATGAAAATATAAGTGGGCAGTCAGGTATGACCCACACTGTGTTTGGACAGGGAGAATTTATTTGATGCTCAGCACCTCCTCAGAAAACCCTGCTAAGATTATGAATGGTGTACCATTCTGCAGAGTGCCTTGAGGACTGGCCTGTTTCTCTGGTAAAATTTCCCATCCATATTTGTGGTGGCAAAGACTCCACGTTGAATTGCTGTTCCACACAGTCAGCTTTTAATTCTTCCTCTACTGGCCAGGGTTAGAAAGTCAATGGTAGGAGGCCATTAATTTTGTGTCATCACAATTGACCCCCTTGACCTGATGTTCAAATGGTCATTTGGAGTGGGGTGCTTGCTGTATAGTGATCAGGAGAAGGATAGCTGGCCTTGAGACGTGATCTGCTTTCTTGAACCATTGGGGTCCATGTGCTGTAGGTAGAGCCCCAGTGCCAATATTCAAAGAAGTGCATATCATTTGTAGGGACTAACTGAGATGAGCAAAAGCCTGAGACAGACTGTCACCAGCCCACTCACTCACATGTCTTATGACATGCGGGTACTAGAAGAATTGAATGGAAAAGAGACACCCCCATCTTCGTCAAATTGTAAAACATAAAGTTCACTGATAATTATTAAGGCATGGATAGGCAAACAATTGCTTATTAAAACAGAAATTTATTGCTCAGACATTTATAAATTATAAAGCGTAGATAAGCAACAATTACGATCATAAATCAACTCAGCTAAAGCAGTCAGTCAGAAAAGAGTCCAATCATTTCTACCGCATTTGCCTCTGTCCCATGTTAGGTCCTCGTTTTCCTTACAAAAATCATGAACATGTTGTCAACTCCCCAAATCTGTGCTCATCATGGATGGTGTTCTTAAATCCCTCTGTCAGGTTACATAGGATGTGGGCATGCTGGCCAGGTCAGCATTTATTAACCATGAAATATTCAACAATCTCATCAAAGACCAGACCTAGTGGCGAATTGGGAACTGAAGGTAATAGCTGTTACCTTGACGGTACACAGTGGAAGTAAACAACCAGGTAAATTATTGCAGTTACAGGTAGATAGCTGGCCTTGAGACGTGATCTGCTTTGTTGAACCATTGAGGTCCATGTGCTGTAGGTAGAGCCCCAGTGCTACTAGGAAGTAAGTTATAGGATTTTGACCCAGTGACACTGAAGGAAAACGCAACGATACATTTCAAAGCCTGGATGGTGAGTGGCTCAGAAGGGAACTTGCAGGTCTGCTGCCATTGTCTGTCTGCGTGATAGGTGTTAAGGGTGAGGAAGATGCTGTTAAAGTACCCTTGGTAACAATTTCTGACATACCTTGTGTGCTGAAACAATCTTTTGCCTTCCCATAAGAATTTGAATGTAATCTCAGTGACATGTACCAGTTAACATAGGTACGTAGAAGATGGAAACAGGAGGAGGCCATTCGACCCTTCAAGCATGTTCCGCCATTCATCACGATCATGGGCTGATGGTTCAACTCAATCCTGCTTTTTTCCCCATAACCTTTGATCGCATTCACGCCAAGTATTATATCTAGTTGCCTCTTGAATACATTCAATGTTTTGGCATCAACTACTTCCTGTGGTAATGGATTCCACAGGCTCACCACTCTTTGGGTGAAGAAATGTCTCCTCATCTCTGTCCTGAATGATCTCCCCTGAATCCTCAGACTGTGACCCTTGGTTCTGGACACACCTACCATTGGGAACATCCCCCACTGCATCAACCCTATCTAATCCTTGGAGCCAATGGGATGAATTAACTGTAATTGGCTAATTGTAATGACTGAAATGATGTGCAAAACTCATGGTTAAAAAATAATACTGGCTAAATTAGTGAACTTGAAATCAGCTAAACTTGAATTAAATAAGGTGTGACTCAATGAAGTCCAGAGTTAGCATTTACCTTTTAAATGAATGTTTTGCTTAATTACTCACCACTATAGCTTATCGACTGGATGTTTATTTATGTATCTTGAATTTGAAGCTTATCTTCATCTAGTTGAAATGCTATTTTAACTATAATTTTGGTATTTTCTTTCCACAATATGTTGTGTTATTAAACCATGATTATTTCAAGATATCAGGGTGGAGAGTGTGGTGCTGGAAAAGCACAGCTGGTCAGGCAGTAACCAAGGAGCAAGAGAATTGACATTTCAGGCAAAAGCCCTTCATCAGGAATGGCTTGATGAAGGGCTTATGCCCAAGGCATCAATTCTCCTGCTCCTCGGATGCTTCCTGACCTGCTGTGCTTTTCCAGCACCACACTCACGAGTCTGATCTCCAGCATCTGCAGCCCTCACTTTCTCCTTATTTCAAGATACGGTGATCTGGTTCCTTGGACTATTGCTACTTGAATGAACAGCTAATTGCCAAATTGGTGAACGTCCTATTGGTTTTTCCTTAATTACTTTTCTTTCTTTTGGACCATACAATGTTATCCAGATTAAAAAGGACCATAAGGTGTGTGTTGGATACTGTGCCAGGGCTTGTGGAACCTTACTTGTTGCTTTTCTCACTTTTCCTTATGGATAATAAAACTATATTGCTGAGCTGCCTTCTCGCTATTTGAATTGAAATGCAATCATGTACAATTGTCAGGTCTAGTGTGACAGCTACCATGATATACCCATCCTTGTAAGTAGACATCTGAAGCCTCAATTCAATAAAATCCTCATGCTGAGCAGATTGCTGTGTCTACACTTAAAACCCCGTGTTAAAAGTGGTGAGCGTCCAGAGCTGAAATTAACAAAAGTTACTGAGACTATGAGTTGCCATTGAAAAATAAAACTAAACTGCTTCAGGGAAAATGTCTGCAGCTCTTCCCCTACTGACTCCTGTTCAAATGATTTGGGATATAAGGCAAAACTGGCAATTCTTCCATGGACTATGGCAAAATTAAGCAATAGCTCTGCTTTTGTTGAGCAAACCAGAACAAATACAAATTGTTACAATTTTATCAATATTGGGAAGAGACTGTTTCAAAATATATTCCATCTAAATAGCGTCAGAGACTCACAGAGATGTACAGCACAGAAACAGACCCTTTGGTCCAACTCATCTATGTCAACAGATATTCTAGGTTAATCAAGTCCCATTTGCCAGCATTTGGTCCATGTCCCTCTAAACCCTTCCTATTCATATACACATCCAGATGCCTTTTAAATGTTGTAATTGTACCAACCTCCATCACTTCCCCTGGCAGCTCATTCTATACACGTACCACCCTCAGTGTGAAAAGGTTGCCCATTAGGTCCCTTTTAAATCTTTCCCCTTTCACCTTAAACATATGCCCTCTAGCTTTGGACTCCCCTACCCTGGGAAAAAGACCTTGGCTATTAATCTATCCATGTCCCTCATGAGTTTACAAACCTCACTCCTCAGCCTCTGATTTTCCAGGGAAAATAGCCTCAGGCCATTCAGCTTTTCCCTGTAACTCTAGCCCTCCAACTCTGCCAACGTCCTTGGTAAATCTTTTCTACATCCTTTCAAGTTTAATAACATCTTTCCGAAAGCAGAAAGATCAGAATTGAACAGAGTTTTCCAAAAGTGGCCTAACCGATATTCTATACAGTTACAACAAGGCAACCCAACTCTTATCAAAGCACTGACCAATAAAGGCAAGTGTACCAAGCACCTTCTTCATTACCCTGTCTACCTGTGGCTCCACTTTCTAGGAACTATGAACCTGCACTCTAAGATCTCTTTGTTCGGCAACACTCCCTTCGAACCTACCATTAAGTGTAGAATTCCTGCCCTATCAAAATAGAGTACCTCACATTTATCTAGACTGAAATCTACCTGCCACTCTTTGCTCCATCTGATTAATGTTCCATTGTACTCTGACGTAATCTTCTTCACTGTCCACTTTACCTCCAATTTTGGTGTCATCTGCAAATTTACTAACCATATCTCCTATTTACACATCAAAATCATTTATATAAATGACAGAAAGCAGTGGACCCAGCATCAATCTTTCTGGCACATCGCTAGTCATAGGCTACCAGTCCGTAAAGCAATCTCTGATAACCAGAATAAACACATGGCAGCTAGTTTAAAAGCTTTAACACATTTTAAGTCCCATGTGAGTTATGTATGAACAAAGTGATAGTCCATTGATCAGTATGTAACATCATTAATTCAGTCCACGTAAACCTGTGAGTGCATGCAATTAGAGGATGAGCTAATTAGAGAAAGGATTCTATTAGAAATAAGGGATGTGAAAGTCAAAGCATTCCTACTGTGAGTAGACCAACTTATATTCGGGAGAACGGTAGACCCGTGCAGAATTGGTGAGTTGGCAGCTAGAGCAAGTTAATGGCAGAACAGATCAGGACCTGCATTAGGCTGACAGGTACTCAGGCAGAACAATCACAGGTAAGGGCAGATGCAAATAGCATGGACATGATGCAAAAGAGAAGAAGGCCTGTCCAGTGTGGGAAAACCAATGTCCTTGCTGCAATGTCCTTTACTATTTTACACATGGCTGTGGCTAAAATGCAGCATAAAAAACAAGGATGGATGGCCATTGCACAGATAGAGGCTGCAGATTCTGATGGATCACTATTCAGTACGCAACAGGTTGATATAGCCAAGTTGATAGGTGAGACATGGTTGGAATGATGTTTGCAGAAGGACATCAGGTCAAAATAGAATTTCAGTTAGACATCGTTGCCTCATGCAACATTATGACATTCATAGACCTGTGCAAAGTGACTTAACACAGTGAGCTCTTGAAAGGAAGGTTAAGTCTATATGAGGCATTATATTCATGCCAAGAGGTCAGGTTACTCTGTGAGTCCATTGCAATAAAATTACCAAGGATCAGAGTTTAAGATCGTGGACAGTGAGTAAATGGCACTCATTGCAGTCAGAATAAGGTGAAAGCATGGATAGGAAGCCTTCAATGCACTAAAAGAGATTTGTGGCAGCACACTACACCATTGGCTGTGGAACACAACCACAATGTTAGGATGTCTGCCAGGAGAATATAATCTCAAAGTAGATGAGAATGTAGCAGCAATTAAACATCTGACAAGGAAAGTTCCAGCTACCCTCAAGGCCAGCTGAAAGAGGAGAGAGAAGAGCTGGACAAGAAAGGAGTAATAGAGAAAGTGATAAATCTTACAGCATGGATTAGCAGCATGGTGGGATGTGAAAATAAGCTGGAAAACCGAGAGTATGCTTTGACCCAAAGAACCTAAATAAAGCTCTGATGCGATCACCCTACTCCATGACGACCATTGAAGGAATTTTGCTACAATTTGCGATGGCAATAATCTTCACTACCCGAGATGCGAAGGATGGTCAAGAGCAAGTGAAGCTGAATGAAAACAGCAGCTTTCCAGCTACACTCTATATGTCCTTTAGGACATACAAATGGTTACACATGCTATTTGGTATTTCCACTGTTTCAGAAGAATATTAACACAGACAACATGCGGTAGTTTGTGAACGTCCTGCAGTGGAAGCTGCAGTAGATGATCTGCTGGTTTATGCATGCAGAGACACAGTGAAAGAAACCATTACGAACTATGATCAAAATCTAGTGTGACTGCTCAACAGAACTTGCTCTCACATTGAACAAGAGAAAAATCCAACGAGAAACAAGTCAAGTGCGTGAGCATGCAGTGAGAGCAAAAACAGTCTACCACAAATTCTAATGTCACATTGTACACAAACTACTCTTCCAAAAGCAAAAAAGGTGTTGAGACATAAGTAGTAACACGTGTTAGTGAAAATATCAAGGTGAAATGGGAGAAAGCCAAATTTAATTGCAACAAGACTGCTAAATTATTGCCAGAATTGAATATTCGAGAGCCAATCAGGTAAGAAATTTTCAACAATCTCATTAAAGACCAGACCTAGTGGCGAATTGGGAACTGAATGGAATAGCTGTTACCTAGACGGTACACAGTGAAAGTAAACAACCAGGTAAATTATTGCAGTTACAGGTAGATTCACCCAGCTGCAGAAGCTGTTCCTCAACTGTAAGCTGCTGATCGGGAAGGTATGAATACATGACCTGCACAGATCACACATCACCCAGCATTTCCAGAGAGCAACAGCAATCCAACAACAGAAATGGAATAACAATGGCTCCCACAACAACAACTAATGTCACAGGAATCACACAGCCTGGAGAAATAACATAACCCAGATGAACAGCCAACGACAACAACATAAACATAGCATTAAGTGACCAGGCTGATTTAAGGAATACATGTGCAATATGTAGGCAGAGACTGATGGAAATGACAAACCACTAGGAAGAACAGTAGTGTATATAGTTGGTAAACTGGGTAATGAAAAACGTAAATGGTAATGTATGCCATTGTTTCTTTAAAAGGGGCTTGTTTGGATTTAAATACTATCATGTATAAATGTTTGTCCTAGTCTGCCATTGTCATGTGACCTCTATCATGGGTCACACATCTTGTACACAGTCATTTTAAGCTTCACTCCAGTAAAGTTGCTACACAATGCTGTGATGAACACTTGAAACATTCTTCGTCCTGTCATAACTTGGACAAAATTTGGACCTTGTCACGTGGTGAATGGGAATCATAAATCGATGTGTTTTGGCTTTGTGGTGCCTTAATCGATACGTGCCACAGAGTTTCTAGGAAACCATGTTTACTAATTTCTTTAGAGGTTTCAGTAAGTCACTTGATTAACAAATTGTGGTTGCAGGCTTAGCTTGAAACTTGATGTCAGCTAGCGTTGACATTCATTATTAATGTAGATAATAAATCCCCTGCCATTATGTCTTTAGTTGAATTAGCTAAAGTATTTCATTCTTTTGAAAGAAATAAATTGCTTTAACTAAGACTAATTCTCTAATTCTGCACATTATTATATTGCAGGACAAAATTGAGGTGAATTCAATTTCGAGATGTGAATAAAGATTCAAAATGTACCTTAAGGAGGAAGTGAATGAGAAAACCTCCAGGCAGGCCATTGAAGGTGGTTGCACAATGAGATGAGGTAACGAGAAAGACAAGAGCCCTGACTTCATATTTGCAGGTAAGAATGCAAAAGCAAGGAGAAGCTGTTTTGAAAAAAAAAACTTAAGTAAGTCCCATTCATATAAGAAGTGTATGAAATGAATGGAAAAGGTACAGACATTCCCAGACTTACAAGGTCATGCTACAAAAGGAGACCTGAGAACTTAAGGATTCCTGTACTAAAGCTGAGAAGGATGAACCCAGTATGAAGGTGAGGACAATTGAAAGAGTTTTTCTAATGGTAAGGCAGATTTAAAACAACTTTAAAAAAAAAAGGGCTTTAAAAGAAAATTTGAGAGTTGCTTGAAAAAGGTTAAAAACTAGACAGTGGGATTAAACTAGCTGATCGAAGTTGAGAGAAATATTGTTACAAATAATGATGACTAACTTTTCTTTTTCTGTACTGCACCATTTTATGATTCTTCCTTCCACAGGTGAAAACCCAGCAACTGCGGCATTTACCAGACTAAGTGAGCAGCAGATGCTGAATGGTAATGCGTGAGAACATGTGCTTTTGAATTCGGGGAAGACAAATCAAAAGACGTAATCAATGAAGGGCCTGTAGGAGCTGTAGATGAGCAAAAGCAGTCTGATGTTTAGGAGCACAACAGGTAAAAGCTAAAGCAGTTACAGGGATAAACTTAGTTTCTGTTCCTTTTAGTTTTGGTGTTTGAAGGGTGATCTCATCAAGGTGTACAGTTTAATGAAGAGGTTCAATAGAATCAATAGCGGGAAACCTATTCCTCCGTTGGAGAATCCAGAAGAAGGGGATGCGTACATATGTAATATAACTTTTTAGAACTTAAACTTGGAAAGATAAGGAAGCATTTCTTCACAGAGAAAGCTCAAGAGAATCTGAAATCCTCTCTTGAAAGAGAGGTGGAATCAAGAGAATATTTCAATATTCAATAAATCTCAATAAACTTTTGTGGATAAGGGGCACAAAAAGATGATGAGTTAATGGACTTCAAGGTACAGATCAATCACAAGTTAGGAACCTGATAGAATAAGTTGTAGAGGCTCAATTACATATTTTTGCTCTCATCTTTCTATGTACTTTTATGGTTGAAATGACTATACCATCACATCTAGTATATTTAGGGCTGTGTATGCCACCGCCAGGATCTAAGCTATTGATCTACCTTATTCCAAGGTTGACATAATTGTACCATTCTGTCTATGCATTTTAACTAGTGGCTCACCCTGTTCCACTGTCGTATTGCCCTATTCTGGAATCATATTTATTTGATTGCGTTCACACTTTTTTTTCCTTTTCCCCATTATACCTCGTTTATATTCAACGAATTACAAGTTACCGTTTTGGTAATTAACCATAGTTCACAAAGGACTACAGATATCTCTCTCCATTAGAGAGAGAGAGAGAAAGAGAGACAGATGGTTTTATATGTAACTGGAGGAGCATGTTGCACATCAAGCAGTGGACAAGGCAATAACAGAGCTCCATGAACTACCACAACTGTTTATCAGTTAATACATGGCCCGACCATGAACAAACAAGGGTAAAGGAAAACAAATCTAATGAACTGTGTATGCTGGAAATCAGAAACAAAAACAGAAATTGTTGAAAAAGTTCAGCAGGTTTAGCAGCATCTGCGGAGCGAAAACAGAGTTAATGTTTTGGGTCCAGTGATCCTTCTTCAGAACACCTGCTCTCACCACATCCTGAGATCCACACACAGTGCCACGTATTGCCATATGCACACTCTTCACCTCTCTCTCTCTCTCTCTCCATCAGCACTGCCTCACACTGGCTCAGAGCTGCACTGCACCCACCACCAATACCCCACCAACCCCAAATCCCCAACTCCGCGCCCTCCCCCAGTTCCATTGCATCCTCTGGCTCACTTGATGTTCTAACAACAATGTTTCATTTTCCTTTCAGGTATTAAAGGGCACAGGATGCAATAACTCAGAGATACCCATGAGTCTGTGGAATTGTTCTCCCCTCCCCTTCCCTTTGACTCCATCCCCTCTCCTAACCCCACCTCCTGTCGTGTATTTACTATCATTTCTGACCTTCCACTATCTGCTGCTGACCTTTCCATACTTGGTAAAGATCTTAGTTTTAGCTCTGCCCCCCGCCTTCCCCAGCCTCAATCAAGTTTAGGTACAACATGACGTCGAACTCTTTTTCCATCGCCTCTGCCCCCACAGCCATATTTTTGGATAGGGGTCCTCTCCCCATTCCAGACACCCCTTCACCACCTCGAAAACTCCCCTCCACTTGGATCCTTCCCTCTGGCCTTTCACCTGCACGCGACCTGTTCATTATGAACAAAGTTCTGAAGAAGGGTCACTGGACCTGAGGCATTAACTTTGCTTTCTCTCCACAGATGCTGCTAGACCCACTGGGTTTTTCCAAAAATTTAAAGGAAACTTCACTCAAGGGGACTGTCGCTAGGACAAACAGATTTCCACCTAGTATTAATCAACTGACGGTGTCTTTAACATTTGAAAAAAGTAATAAGTCTCTGGCACAGAGACTGTTCCTGTTGCTCAGAAGGGAAGGGGGAAGAGGAGCAGAGCATTAGTCACTGGGGACTCCATAGTTAGGGGGAGAGATAGGAGGTTCTGTGGGAACGAGAGAGACTCACATTTGGTATGTTGCCTCCCAGGTACCAGGGTTCGTGATGTCTCGGATCGTGTTTTCGTGATCCTTAAGGAGAAGGGAAAACAGCGCTAAGTCGTGGTCCACATAGGCACCAATGACATAGGTAGAAAAAGGGATGGGGATTTAAGGCAGAAGTTCAGAGAGCTAGGGTGGAAGCTTAGTGCTAGAATAAATAGAGTTAGCTCTGGTTTGCTGCCCTTGCCACAAGATAGGGAGGTGAGGAGTAGGGAGAGAGAGGAGTTGAACACGTGGCTACAAGGATGGTGCAGGAGGGAGGGTTTTGGGTTCCTGAATAATTGGAGTTCATTGTGGTGTAGGTGGGACCTCTACAAACAGGATAGTTCACATCTGAACCAGAGGGGTACCAATATCTGGGGAGGTGTGGGGGGAATAATACTCATTGGGAGGGTTTAAACTAATTCAGCAGGGGGATGGGACTAAATTGTAGTTCCAGTGTCCAGGAGGTTGAAAGTAATGAGGTCAGAAAAGAGGTTTCAAAGTCGGAAGAGTTCACTGGCAAGCAGGAAGGTGGTTTGAAGTGTGCCAGGACATCCAGAATAAGGTGGGTGACCTTGCAGCATGGATTAATGGGACTTTGATGTCGTGGCCATTTTGGAAACATGGATAGAGCAGAGACAGGAATGGTTGTTGCAGGTTCCGGGATTTGGATGTTTCAGTAAGAACAGAGAAAATGGTGGCAGAAAGGATATTTGAGGACTCATCAACTGAGATAGTATGGGCTAAGTTAGAAACAGGAAAGGAGAGATCACCCTGTTGAGAGTTTTCTATAGGCCTCAGAACAGTTCCAAAGATGTAGAGGAAGGGATAGCAAAGATAATTCTGGATAGGAGCAGGAGTAACAGGGTAGTTGTTATGGAGACTTTAACTTCCCAAATATTGACTGGAAATACTATAGCTTGAGTACTTTAGATGGGTCAGTTTTTATCCAATGTGTGCAGGAATGTTTCCTGACACAGTATGTGGACAGGCCAACAAGGGGTGAGGCCACATTGGATTTGGTACTGAGTAATGAACCTGGCCAGGTGTTAGATTTGGAGGTGGTGAGCACTTTGGTGATAGTGACTACAATTTGGTTATGTTTACTTTAGCCATGGAACGGGATAGGTATATTGCTGGGGAAAGGTAATTATTATGAGGTTAGGCAAGATTTAGGATGCACAGGATGGGGAAGGAAACTGCAGGGGATGGACACACTTGAAATGTGGAGCTTATTCAAGGAACAGCTACTGCGTGTTCTTGATAAGTATGTACCAGTCAGGCAGGGAGGAAGTGGTTGAGCAAGAGAGTCATGGTTAACTAAAGAAATTGAATTTCTTGTCAAGAGGAAGAAGAAGGCTTATGTTAGGCTGAAAGGCTCAGTTAGGGCACTTGAGAGTTATAAGTTAGCGAGGGAACACCTAAAGAGACAGCTAAGAAGAGCCAGGAGGGGACATGAGGAGTCATTGGCAGATAGGATCAAGGAAATCCCTAAAGCTTTCTATGGGTATATCAGGAATAAAAGAATGACTAGAGAAAGATTAGGGCCAATCAAGGATATGAGTGGGAAGTTGTGAGTGGAGTCAGAGGAGATAGGGGGAAGTGCTAAATACATATTTTTCCTCAGTATTCACACTAGAAAAAGACAATGTTGTCAAGGTGAATGCTGAGATGCAGGCTACTAGACTAGATGGGAATGATGTTCACAAGGAGGAGATGTTAGCAATTCTGAAAAGTGTGAAAATACATAGGTCCCCTGGGCCTGATGGGATTTATCCTAGGATTCTCTGAGAAGCCAGGGTGGAGATTGTCGAGCCTTTGTCTTTGATCTTTATGCCGTCATTATCAACAGGAATAGTACCAGAATATTGGAGAATAGCAAATGTTGTTCCCTTGTTCAAGAAAGGGAGTAGAGACAACTCTGGTAATTATAGACCAGTGAGCCTTACTTTGGTTCTGGGTAAAGTGTTGGAAAAGATTATAACAGATAGGATTTATAATCATCTAGAGAGGAATAGGTTGATTAGGGATAGCCAATACAGGTTTTGTGGAGGTTAGGTTGTGCCTCACAAACCTTATTGAGTTATTTGAGAAGGTGACCAAATAGTTGGACGAGGGTAAAGTGGTTGATGTGGTGTATATGGATTTCAGTAAGGTGTTTGATAAGGTTCCCCATGGTAGGCTATTGCACAGATTACGGAGGCATGGGATTGAGAGTGATTTAATGGTTTGGATCAGAAATTGGCTAGCTGGAAGAAGACAGAGGGTGGTAGTTGATGGGAAATGTTCATCCTGGATTTCAGTTACTAGTGGTGTGCCGCAAGGATCCGTTTTGGGGTCACTACTGTTTGTCATTTTTATATATGTCCTAGAAAGATGGGTTAGTAAATTTGTGGATGACATTAAGGTCAGTGGGGTTGTGGAAAGTGCTGAAGAATGTTGCAGGTTACAGAAGGACATAGATAAGCTGCAGAGTTGGGCTGAGAGGGACAAATGGAGTTTAATGCGGAAAAGTGTGAGGTGATTCACTTTGGAAGGAGTAACGGGAATAAAGAGTGTTGGGTTAATAGTAAGATTCTTGGTAGAGTTGATGAGCAGAGAGATCTCAGTGTCCATGTACATTGACACCTGAAAGTTACCATCCAAGTTGACGGGGTTATTAAGAAGGCATGATGTGTGTTAGCTTTTATTGGGAGAGGGATTGAGTTTCGGAGCCATGAAGTCGTGCTGCAGCTGTACAAAACTCTGGTATGGCCACACTTGGAGTATTGCATACAGTTCTGGTCACTGCATTATAAGAAGGATGTGGAAGCTTTGGAAAAGGTGGAGAGGAGATTTACTAAGATGTTGCCTGGTATGGAGGGAAGATATAACAAGGAAAGGCTGAGGGACTTGAGGATGTTTCTGTTAGAGAGAAGAAGGTTGAGAGGTGACTTAATTGAGACATATAAGATAATCAGAGGGTTATATAGGGTGGACAGGGAGAGCCTTTTCCTCAGATGGTGATGGCTTTTACTGCAACAGTATTAGACACGACAACTATAGGGGCATTTATTGACCATAGGATAAACATTTGGATGAAAAAGGAATAATGTCGGTTAGATGGGATTCAGATTGGTTCCACAGGACAGCACAACATTGAGGGCCGAAGGGCCTATACTGTGCTGTAAGGTTCTATGTTCTATGTTTTATGTTCTAAACGATGATAAAGTCCAAAACCTTAAAGCAAAACTGAATTACAATAACATTTCTGGAGGTGCTCACTAACTGTGGAAAACCTCAGACTTCTGTTGGACACCTGAAGATGGATGTAGCTGTGAGTGAGAGGTAGGCAATCAATCTGAAATTTCCCCAGCTATTCCCTCTGTCTGATTTCATTGAAGTACTAGAATGGAGTGGTGCTAAGTTGCACTGTGATAGTATTCCCCTGTTAAGTTATAATTTTTGGGCACAATAACAGATAACTCTCAGAAAGCTTTAACGTCTCTTTAAAGGAAACTATCAATGTTTATATAATTAAAAGTTAATGCTTCAAAAATATGCTCTCTTTTTATTCAGGCAAATTTAAACAGTCATTTGTGTGGAACAATTCAAGTTAACCTTTAGAATCTAATTAGCTTTCATGCTTGATAAAGACCCTTAATGAAACTGTATAGAAGACAAAGTGAAAAATAGCAAAGTGACTGGCTGTCTAAAAAGGGAAGCTTTTGATGAATGTTTGTGCTCTCTAAGATGACAGATATTGGCAATGGGATTTAAAACTTCCAAATCCTAGCTATAATCGCAATGCTCAGTTGTTCCGCTGGGTCTTGCATTTTGGATTTGGAGGAGAGTACAGACCAAGGGAGAAAGGCAAAGGCCACTGCGTATCATATGTATCCATGATCCAAAGTGCAAGCTTATTTGGATACATCTGAGAAGGCTTTGTGCCATATTGCTGCACAAGGATGACCATAACCCAATTATTTTTTAGATAATATCTAATACAGGGTCAACTTTCCCCTTTGCAGTGCAGGTAACCACAGTTTTAAAATTATATACAACATGGTCCTTTTGAGATGACATCAATGACTACAGTCGCCAGATTTTGATCATTAATTTCATCAAGAGAGACTTTGTGGTCCACCTTTGTTCTTTTCAATTGCATCCAAGAGAATTCCCCTCTTCCTGGAGCAGTGTGGGCAATAATAAGAAAACAAGATATATATGGTGAGAATGAAAAATAAATGGAGTCTCAATGTTGCAAAAAATATTCCCAATTTTCCCCTTAAACATCAAATAGCATCTTTAGACTCTCGCTATTGAGAGGCAGCCACTTGCTCATTAAATACCCAACTCGTAGCGATTATAATGAGGTCAGCCAGATGGACATTCTGGATCATGAGTTCCTTGATTGAGGCTGTTAATCTGGTCCAATCAGGGAATCCTGGCTGAGAGATAATAACAGATGTGTGCACACCTGCACACACACACACAATATGGGTGCTGGGGAAAAATAAGCACTACCGCAGTTAGGCGGTAGTGTGGGGGTAAATAAAAGAGAAAAAGAAAAAAAAGAAGAGGAGTGTTCAGAAAGAATAAAAATAACAGATGTGTGTGACTTCCTGTTCATTCTGAGAGCTGGCTCTGAAGCAGCTGGATCAGTGTCAAGGACTCTCCACAGGTAAATAAACGGTAGCTTGATGATGGGATACCAGCCTCTGTGGAGTTATTTCATGAGAGGAAAGCCCACTCCTAAAGAAATTTGCTTGCAATTACTGCCTTTGATTTGGGGAATTTCTGGCACCATGCTATTATTTGGGAAGCTTGACTCATTCAATCTTGCTATCAGAGACTGGGCCCAGTAGGCAGAAGGATTGAGTTATTCTTTCTAGGCAAATGACATTGGGGGCAGATGAAAAGGAACAAATAATCCTCTTGGGAGCTTGTGAGCCCGCAGCGTTTTTGGTTATTAGGAGCCTGACTTCCCATGAGGCACCAGATACTAAAACCTTTCAAGAGTTGTTGGATTAGTTAAGGAATATTACAATCCCAAGCCTCCTTGAATTCTGCGAAGCTGTCGGTTTTACTCGGCAAGTCGAGGATGCTGTGCTGGGATTTTTGACTAGGTTAAGACAAGTTGCAGAGGCATGTGACTTTAGTGAAACACTTATTGAGATGCTGAGAGACTGTTTCGTATGTGGGATTAATGACGTCACTCTGCAAAAGTGCCTACTAGCTCAAGCCCAACTGGAGTTTAAACAGACACTTTAACTGGCGTTGTCATTAGAAAATGCAGCAAGTGAAGCATATGAGTTGCAGGATATTCTGATGGGAGCGGACACCATCACCAGTCCCTCTGAGCTTGTGGAACACCACTTGAGTGAAGCAATTGCCTGGAACAGAGGGACTCTAGGTCAGCCCACAGCAAAGCCCCAAATTAAAACCAAGCCCAGTTAAAATTTTCTTCAGGGTTCAGCAGATCATTGTAGTTGCTGCTTGTGTGCAGACTCAAGTTAGCAAAAGAGTCCTGAACTGATAACGAGAACTCATAGGCTGATATCCAGGAGAGTGTAGACCCTGGCAAGCCCCCTTACATCCAAGTTGGAACATTTAAATTCCTTAGCAACATCGAAATCAGAACCAATCAAAATAAACATCTGGTTATGTGATAATGTAGACCCAATGAACAAAAGATTTCAGGTGAACACCCAGGAAGAAAGGTATAATGTCTTTATTTAATTACATTTTCCAGTGCTAGTGATGTATTCTGAATTAAATGGTCCTGGGAGATCTGCTGGATCCACAATCAGCAACACGCAAGGAAGAGCTATTGCTTGAAATGTTGACTCTCCTGCTCCTTGCATTCTGCCTGACCAGCTGTGCTTTTCCAGCACGACACTTTTTTGACTCTGATGTTCAGCATCATCGATGGGCAGTCAGCATCACCGCTGCTGCACCTGAGCAATAACAGGTACTGAATTGATGCAGTCGCAGCATTGCCCCAGCTCCCCATCATTGGGGACCAGTGAATCCAGAATGCCTACTGTCCCTGCTGATCCTCCCTGTCCATCTGCACAGAGTCCCTCATTGCTGAGACTACAGAGTCATCTCCTGCTGGGAGCTTGGGAGGGGCCTGGTCTCTGGCAATGCTCTGACAGTGACCTGGGGCATTTCTCCCCTACCTGTGTGTGGAGTTGTAAGGGTGTAAACCTCAAGAGGGCATCGTCACGAGGCCAATGATATTGCGGTGTCGTGCTTCAGAGGTTCCGGTGGGCAGTGTAGATGATAGTCCCTCCATTGCTTCCCCATGCTGATGTAGGGAGGTTGAGGAACTCTCCCCTGATGCGCTGCTTCTTGGAAGGATGGGTCCACTGTACGGAATAAGAGGCAGGAGATGTTATAGTCACTGGTTAGTCATGGTGGTCAATGCATGGTTAATATGACCATTGCAGTGGGGTGACAAGTGTCACTTACTCGGATGTCAGACCATGGATGTCTCTGTAGGAGTCAGCCCTGCCTTCTCCTGCAAGAATCCTTTGTTTAGAGGGGATGAGGACACTAATGTCCAGAAACCCCATCGCTGCCCTGCACCTGTCCAGCACTGGTCTGACATGTTAAGGGATGTATTTTCTTGTCATGGCACAAAGTGGGTGAATGAGTAAGATGCAAGAGAGTGGTGGAACAACTGTTCGGACTGGTGCTTTGGGGGAAAGGTGATGAGGCATTCCAAGGGACTATGGAGGTCATGCGGGGTGCGTGGTGTGGGAGGAGGAGAATTATGAGGGAGGTGAAAAGTGGTTCATGCAAATGAGGGAATATCAGATAAACATTGGTGGGTGATGGGTCTAGTGTTACAGATATGTGTGAGGCAGCAGTCAGCAGAGTATTGCACTTAGGGTTAAATTTCTTCCCATGCTATTGGCCAGTCCCCCTTCACCCTGGAGATGGCACAGATCCAGATGGCGAGACCTGAGAAGGCTGGCATGATATAGTGACGTGGCCTCTTCTGCCAATTCTTCGGGAAGAGGACTTCTTTCCCCTCCACTGCCTCACATCGAAAAGACCTTCAGGTCCTCTCAGAGAGATGAGCTGCCAGCTTCCCTTACGTCTACCATCTCTCCTGAGACCTGAGGCAAGCAAGCACTGCTGCAGGATCTCACTAAACCCAATACATCTCACACTTAGCAAAATGGCAAGGTTCAGCCCAAAAAGTCTGCAAAGGGATATAGACAAAGTGAAGTTAACATGCAAAAAATGTAGCAGATGGAATATAATTTTGGAAAATGTGAGGTCATGTACTTTGGCAGGCAGAATAGAGGAGCTGAATATTATTTAAATGGAGAAAGACTGCAGAAAACTACAAAACGGAAGGAAGTCCTCATCCACAAAAACCTAGCATCTAAGTTCAGTGGGTAATAAGGAAGGCAGATGGAATGTTATCCTTTAGTTTAAAGAGAATAGATTATAAAAATAGGAAAGTCTTAGTCAAGCTATATAAGGCACTAATTAGACCACACCTAGAATTCAATGAACAGTTTTGGTCACCTTATCTTAGGAAAGATAAACTGGCATTGGACAAAGTCCAGAGAAGGTTCACTAGGTTGATGCTGGGGAAAGAAAGATTTTCTTAAGAGGTCATGTTGAGTAGGTTGGGCCTGTGCTCATTGGGGTTTAGAAGAATGAGAGGCAACTTTGATCCTTTGATCTTTTTATTGTATTGTCTCTTGGGTAGGCATGTCCTTCTGTAGATGAGGAGATCAAAATTCCACTCAATTCTGCATTTGTGCCTCACTAATTCCTTGGTGAACAGTTATCAGCAGTTCCTACACTTAATGTTCCTTGGCATATGGATAACTGGAAAAGAATAGCAACAAGAGCAGGTGCCAGCAAAACAGAAATCATTTTAAATTATTTAACATTTAGGTGCTTTTAAAAAAAGTGCAAAAATAGTGAATATTTCCCTACTTCGAATTTTACCCAATTTCAGACTGGTGAGGTCTCTATTCAGAGCTCATTCAATCAATACAATTGTGTCAAGGGAGGTTTGTATCAGAATAGAAATAAAACAAAGAAATATTTGCATTTATGTAGCAACTTTGAGGACCTCAGGATATCCCAAAATGCTTTGCAGAAAGATGTAGTTTTTTGAAATTGTTAAGAAGGTATACGGCGTGTTAGCTTTTATTAGTAGAGGGATTGAGTTTTGGAGCCATGAGGTCATGTTGCGGCTATACAAAACTCTGGTGCCCCCCCCTCCTCACCGGAATACTGCGTACAGTTCTGGTCGCCACATTATACGAAGGGTGCAAAAGGGAAAGGGTGCAGAGGAGATTTACTAGGATGTTGCATGGTTTGGAGGGAAGGTTTTATGAGGAAAGGCTGAGGGACTTGAGGCTATTTTTGTAAGAGAGAAGTAGGTTAGGAGATGACTTAATAGAGACATTCAAGACAATCAGAGAGTTAGATAGGGTGGACAGTGCAAGCCTTTTTCTTCGGATGATGATGGCTAGCATGAGGAGACATAGCTTTAAATAGAGGGGTAACAGATATAGGACGGATGTCAGAGATAGGTTCTTTATTCAGAGAGTAGTAGGGGCCTGGAATACACTGCCTGCAACAGTAGTAGACTCATCAACTTTAAGGGCATTTAAATGGTCATTGGATAAACATATGGATGATAATGGAATAGTGTAAAGTTAGATGGGCTTCAGATTGGTTTCACAGGTTGGCGCAACATTGAAGGCTGAAGGGCCTGTACTGCCCTGTAATGTTCTATGCCCTATGAAGTCATGCAGGAAACATTAAACCACAGAATGAGCAAGGGGGGGAGGGGGGAGGCTCCTAGTAATGAAATATTGAGTTTGCTCTCATATAATAATTACTTTTTCCTGGTATTAATGTAAGTTTTGATAATCTGCTAATACATTTTCTATAAGATGATATGGTTAAACAGGAAACGTCTGAACCTAAGTGACAAGGAGAAAAGTATGCCTAAATGAACAATTATCGCTGGGACCATTAGTATTTTGCAAATATATCTTGCCTCACTGAACACTTGTTAACGGTCTAGCAATTAAGGCAAATTTGACAAGTGATCCAATAAGTGTGAATTGCAGAGAAAAAAAATGAACTCTTCGTTGGAAAATGATATGGCAAATCAGCACATATTTTCTTCAATAAAATGTTCATTATTTAATTGGTTTGTGCTCCTTTTTAAATGCTTGCTAATTTGTAATATTCTAGGATTCTGACAGGAGGCTCAACCCTGAAGCATTAACTCATCTGCTCTTTCCACCTGATCTGTTGAGTATTTTGACAATTTCTTCTTGCATTATAATTAATGTTTAGTCTTCAACAGTGAAGAGTGACTTCCTTTTAGCAGTGGTTCTGAATTGTGACCAAGCATTCGTACTAGACTGGTTTGGTCTAAAGTCACCCTAATTCAGGAGAGCAGCACTACGGATTTTGAGATTTTCAGCCATAAGTTGATTCTGGAAAGCCGTGTTCGCAATGCCTTAAAATTTGCAGCTCTGAGGAAACAGTGTATTATTGCACTGTAAAAGGGCAATGTTATTTGGTCAAACACTTCACTTGGCTGGTAAACCAAGATATATTAAATTAGTGACACAATGATAAAAGTCCATCGGACAAATTCCTGTTCATTTCCACTTTTCCAACCTTTGTCCATACTTCTGCCTCTAGCCAATTCCTCTTTCTCCTGCTGTAATAGGCACGTCCTGTATCTTTGTGCTAAAATACAATAACAGTTTAAATCATATTTATGCAAACACATATTTACTTCTGAATTATTCCCACATTAGTCCATGCAAAGGTTATAGGGGTGGTAATCATAGAATCCCTACAGCATGGAAGCAGGCTATTTGGCCTATTAAGTCCACACCAACCCTCTGAAGAGCATTCTACCTAGACCCACCTCATCACAGTAACTCAGTATTTCCCGTGGCTAATCCACCCAACTTACACAGCCCTGCAAGTTATGGGCAATTTAGCATGGCCAATCTGCCTAACTTGTATATCTTTGGACTTTGGGAGGAAACAGGAGCACCCGAAGGGAACCCAGGCAGACATGGGGAGAATGTGCAAGCTCCACACCGTCAGTCACCCAAATATGGAATCGAGCCTGGGACCTTGATGCTGTGAGACAGCATTGCTAACTACTGAGCCACTGCACCACCCTGAGTGAAGGGAAATATTGGGGTCAGAGGAGGATTTGGAGTGGTATATGGGCTTCTAATTTGTATTGATAGGCCCCTACTTCTGGACAAGGAAACATATGTGACTCCTTGAGGACTACTGAGGTTCTTTAAAACGTCTGATGTTCCTTTCTAAGTACATTGTGTAACTGATTATATTGCACCTTATTAAAAGTTGAACCAAAGGAACTCTTACCCTAATAACATTTACTGGTTAGCTCCAGATATTTCTAATGAAATACATATTTTTAAAATTCCGTTTATAGTTTGGAATGTCAGGATCACATAATAAGTGAAAATTTGCACTTCACTTCTTATTGATAAGTGAAGGATGGAGATTGCAAAGTTTTATCAAAACAAACAAGACATTCTAGACATACGGCAATCCATATATCTCAACAATTTTATCTAGCAAAACTAGAAATAATGGGAAGCAAGGTGTAAACGCTCCATTGGTTGCTGTCATGCTTAAGACAAAGGAAAATGGTGTGGTTGTTGGAAATCAATCATCTCAGCATCAGGACATCTCTGCAAGAGTTCCTCAGGGTCAATCATCTTCAGCCACATCATCAATAACTTCCCCCCCCCCCCCCCCCCCCCATCACATGGTCAGAAATGGAGATGTTTACTGATAATTGCACAATGTTCAGCGTCATTTGTGACTTCTCAGTTACTGAAAAAGTACGTGTTCAAGTGCAGTAAGACCTGGACATCAGTCAGCATTAATACAAATGGCAGGTGACATTTGCGACGTACAAGTGCCAAGCAGTGACCATCTCCTCCAAGACAGAATCCAAATGTTGCCCATGGCATTCAATGCCATCACCGCCATGGAACTCCACTCACCTGCCCCCAAATTATCAACATCTTGGGAGTTACCATTAACCAGAAACTGAGTGGGCCAGCTATATAAATATAGTGGCTGCAAGAGGGTGTCAGGGCTAGGAATTCTGTGGAGAGTTACTGACTTTGACTAATCAAAAGCTGCCCTCTACTTACAGTGATCGAGTAATTCACACTTGCCAGGATAGGTGTAGCTCCAGTAACACTGAAGATGTTTGACACTCTCGGCCCGGTGGCTCAGTGTTAAGCACTGTTACCTCACAGCACCAGGGACTCAGGTTTGAATCCAACCTCGAGCAATTTTCTGTGTGGAGTTTACATGTTCTCCCTGTGTCTGTGCAGGTTTCCTCCCATTATCCAAAGATGAGTAGGTTAGGTGATTTGGCTGTGCTAAATTGCCCATACTGTTCAGCGATGTGTAGGTTAGGTGCATTAGTCAGGGGGAAATGTAGAGTAATAGGGTTGGGGAATGGGTCTGGGTGGCATGCTGTTTGGAGGGTTGGTGCGGACATGTTGGGCCAAATGGTCTGTTTCCGCACTGTACGGATTCTATGATTCTCCAGGCAAAAGCAGCTGTTTGATTGGAATCCTATCCACCACCTTCAACATTCACTCCAAGTACCACTGATGCATTGTAGCAGCATATGTACTATCTACAACACGCACTGCAGTAACTAACTAAGTCTCCTAAGACAACACCTTCCAAACCCATAACCTCTCTTCTAGAAGTACAAGGACAGTAGCTACATGGAAACATCACTACCTGAACGTCCCCCTCTAAACAACATACTGTCCTGACTTGGAACTCAATTGTTGTTCCTCTAGTGTCGCTGGGTCAAAAAATGGGAACATCCCCCCCCACCCCTCCCCAAACAGGATAATGGGTGTATCTACATCATATGGTCTGCAGTCGTCCAAGAAGGAAACTCTCCAGCACCTTGTTGAGACACTCAGAGAGAGGCCAGCAAAGTCTATATCCAATGAATGAATTCCAAATAGCATTTCTATGTCTAAAACTTGCTGACGGAAGTTGCCATCTTGTCTTGACTGGGTCTAAGGGGCTTTTTGTTTTGCAGAGGTAGAGGAACAGTTACTTGTGAGTCTTATGCTGAAGCTTTGTCCCTTAACAAAATGTTATTTAGTGCATGATAGCAATTAGGTTTTACTTTGCTACTAAAGGGAGACATTGATGACTCGTCAGGTCTCTTCAAGATCCAGAGTTACCCTCCTGATTTCTCCACTTCAGACTGTACGACAGCATCAGATTGGGGAGAGCTTAATACAGTCACCTACATTAACCCTTTCAGAACCATTACCTTATACAATGCAAGAGAGGAAAATAGAAAGTTATCAACAAAAAGAGAATTTGTCTGAAGAGAAGTTGATGCCGACAGAATGTGTGGCAGGTAAGGAAGCAAGAAATAAAAAAAAGTACAGGTTAATCAGGGATATGTCCATTTTGTATCTTATGTAAAGGCGCAATAACCATATTTGTATCTCAATACGTGTATACTATTCTGAAAGATGTGCACTTTTCTGAATTACTTCCCTGGGAGTTCACACCAACGTACCTCCACCAACACGTCAATTTAATATTTTGGTTTTTAAGATCAGTCAGCAAGAGTACAGTTGTGTCATATTCAATGGGACCAGATCCAGCAACTCAATGATTTACAAGTTCAAATCCCACTGTGCCAAGTTGCGAAATTGAGTTCAATACACCCGGCTGCATCAGAAAGAAACAAATAGAGAATAAAAGCTGCCTCCGAACCCCCCATATGGTTCCCAACCCTAAGTTATGTGGTCAGCCTTTAATACTGTCAAAGGGCAGCTGGGAATAGATAGTAAATACTGTGTTTTCAATGCTAAGAACTACAATATATTGCATTTTAGAGAACACTTTTGAAGAAAACGGGAGATCAAGTCTCATTCAGGGATTACATAAAGTCATTTGTTTATCTCCACATAGATAAAGCTTGAAAAATTTGAAATTATTATTTGAAAAGGAACCCTTTTAGTTAATCTATTTTTCTCTGATTTGAGCAGAGGTGAGTTATTAGGAACTCATCTCTCATGTGAAATCAGAATTATACATGATTGTGGGTAAATATTACTCTGTGCTGTTGGAGAACAATGTTGTCTGAAGAAACTTGAATAGCTGTCCTGGCAAGATGAAGTCCATGCTATTAATGTAAAAGGGAGTAATCATATGATGGAGTAATGAGCAGTATTAAATGAGTATGGAAATTCAGCAATAACAACAGAGAAAGTAATCAAAGCTCTTTGTCTCCTTGTGATATGAAGTGGTTTCTTTATTTTAACATCATTCCAACTACACAGAAGCTAAAAATTGCATCGCTTATATTTAACATTATTTAGTTAAACTAATATACCTAAAAGATGAAAATTTGCTTGAATTAATGACACAATATCTCTCCTGAAATGATCAAAAACTGTTGTACATAGATTTTTGTTTCAAACTACAGACTTATTTTCAGATACAGCACAGTAACTGTGGTAAAAAAGAAACAAGAGATTTACAGCTTTACCCAGTATCAACAGGAAATCGTAATAAACATTTAGTCAAATGACTGGTCAATCAGAGGGCTCAATGGTTTTTAACGCTGGCTTCACGTTCTTTGATATCATAAATGTGTGACTATCGTCACATTTGAGAGAATTGATTGGTTGCAATCAATTATTAAGTTGATTCATCAGTATTTACAATCAATGTAATGATATAAAAAGGGCCCGAATGGAAACCAGAAGATGCGGTGACCACTCTAATGATACCTTATCCCAAACAAGATTGGTGAATTCTAGTTCTGCTTGGTTGGTGGGGAATTTGAAAAAGAATGATTTTGGATAACCCTCTGATACTTAAAAAGAAAGGTTATTTCATTCTCCTCCTGGGTCATACACTACCACTCCCTATCACGAGAGGCAACAGTTCACTTCACCAGAATGTCTTCGTTTACCTGTTTCCTTTTTGTACGATTTTCAATCTTAGGATGTGCAATAATTCCCAAAACCCCTTCTGCTTTTGCTCCTTCAACCAGAAAGGGCATGATCCTTGTGACTTTCAAACACTATACCTATTCCTTCAGTAACAATGATTGAATGGTTTGGGCAATGGGGCTTCTTGTCTCTCTGTTTTCTTCTTGAGTGGATGGTTAGCAAATGCGTCCCCCTTGTTTTCATATTTCCTTCTTTGGCAAAGAGTGTGGAAAGGTCAGGAATTAGGCTTGTTCCTTCAGTTCTTTGTTCCTTCCCAGTTATGTACAAGATATAGAAGGAAGCATGAGCAATGGATTATCTCATGGTTGTATCTTAGTGGCGAGGAACATGTAACACTGGGTGATGAAAGAACTTACATCTAGAAGCCAAACTTTAGCTTGCAGGGAGGATGGGAGAGACCACAAATGTGTTACAATGGACTAGGAGGTATAGTACTCTTACTGGATGAGACTATTCGTGATGGTTGTACCTAGTGCTTCCCTATTCCCTGAACACTGGAGCATCTAGCAATCCAACTGAGTTTTGATAAAGCAACAATAAAACTCAAGATTCTGGAATCTTAGCACCCAAGGATAATTAGACACAATGAAAGCCTACTCAGTGCTAAGTAGAAACTTTGGAAGGTGACTCAATAAAGGAAGAGATGATTGTACACCTATTAATTTTGAACCCCTGTCCATCCGAACTAGATTTTTGACATGCCTCTAAGAAGAATCATCAGCACAAGTTCCTTAAGATGCCTATTGTCATTGTTAAAAGATCTTTTTGAATGAGGTGCGCTGCAGTGACAGAGAACAATGTAAAGTTTAGTTTGAAGGTGTTTCCAAGGAAAAAAAAATCACAGCGCAGGTCAGTAATGATCTTTGTTCTTGAAGCAGAACCGAAATCAAACTTTAACTCAGTACACAGTAGATCTTTAAGGACAGTTTTGCTTTCAAGTTTGGCTAATGTACTTGTCCAGATTATGCTACTTCATTGAAACAAGAAATATATCCAGCTACCAGATAACAATCTTCTCATAACAGGTGATTTTTTTTTGATATTGCTTCTTACTTCTATAATTGTTGCACTATCGTTACAAGTTAGTGCTTAGGATTGTACTGAAGTGTGATTCTTTTGGACTGAGACAGCATGCATTTACCTCTCTGAATTAAGTGATCAATGTTTGAAAATGTCAATTAGAAGCAGTTTTTTTAAAATAACACTGGTGGGTTGGTATTCTGTGTAAACATTTCAAATATATTAGACAACAATCAGAACTACCATCACTTCCTTCTACAGATGAGGAGGTTCACGGAGATGATGGCATAATGGTAATGTCATTGGATTAATAATTGGATTAATTCTCTGTGGGGCTCAAATCTCATCTTGATATTGGGACAAATTTAAATTCAATTGAGAAAATCAGAATTGAAAGCCAGTATCAAGATTGGTGACCATGAAACATAGAACATAGAACAATACAGCACAGAGCAGGCCCTTTGGCCCTCAATATCGCACCGACTTGTGAACTATTCTCAGCTCGTCCCCTACACTATCCCATCATCATCCATGTGCTTAACCAAGTTTTTTAAAAATCTCCCTAATGTGGCTGAGTTAACTACTTTGGCAGGTAGGGCATTCCACACCCTTACCACTCTCTGAGTAAAGAACCTGCCTCTGATATCTGTCTTAAATCTATCACCCCTCAATTTGCAGTTATGCCCCCTCGTACAAGCTGACATCATCATCCTAGGAAAAAGACTTTCACTGTGTACCCTATCTAATCCTCTGATCATTTTGTATGTCTCTATCAAATCCCCTCTTCGCCTTCTTCTTTGCAATGAGAACAGACCCAAGTCTCTCAGCCTTTCCTCATAAGACCTTCGCTCCAGACCAGACAGCATCCTGGTAAATCTCCTCTGCACCTTTTCCAATGCTTCCACATCCTTCCTGAAATATGGAGACCAGAATTGTACACAATATTCCAATATAGTTGCAGCAAGATATTATGGCTCCAGAACTCAATCCCTCTACCAATGAAACCTAACAAACCATATGCCTTCTTAACAGCACTATCAACCTGGGTGGCAACTTTCAGGGATCTGTGGACATGGACCTCAAGATCCCTCTGCACATCCACACGACCAAGAATCTTTCCATTGACGCAGTACTCTGCCTTCCTGTTATTCTTCCCAAAGTGCATCACCTCACATTTAGCTGCATTGAACTTCATTTGCCACGTCTCAGCCCAATTCTGCAGTTTATCCAAGTCTCCCTGCAACCTGTAACATTCTTCCAAACTGTCCACTACTCCACCTATTTTAATGTCATCTACAAAGTTACTAATCCATCCACCTTTGCCTGCGTCCAAGTCATTTATAAAAATGACAAACAGCAGTGGTCCCAAAACAGATCCTTGTGGCACACCATTAGTAACTGGACTCAGGCTGAATATTTTCCATCAACCACCACTCGCTGCCTTCTTTCAGAAAGCCAGTTTCTAATCCAAACTGCTAAATCACCCTCAATTCCATGCCTCTGCATTTTCTCCATCAGCCTACCATGTGGAACCTTATCAAAGGCTTTACTGAAGTATTGTAAGAACAATTGTTGGTTGATGTTAAAAACCATTTGATTCACCAATAATCATCAGGGAAGGAAATCCCTGGTCTAGCCTGCACATGACTCCAAATCAACAGCAATGTGCTTGAGTTTTAGGTTCCTCTGAAATGATTGAGCAAGCCACTTTAATGAGGGACAATTAGGGATGGGCAATAAATGCTGGCATTTCCAGTGATGCCCATTTCCCAAGTTCTAATAAATCATCTATTTATAAAATTTACAATTAATCTTCCATTTATACGCATGTCAGCAGAAACCCTGTCATTACAATACCAGAAGAATCAGAATGCAACAGTTAAATCTTCCAATGTTCACTTCCTTCAATGGATTTATGTTCAGCATTTTAGTGAACAATTTCAGCCTGTATCAATCAAGTTGAAATGGTGGCTATGGTCCAAGGATTTGCAGCTTGTGTTTCTTTTATATTTTGTGATATATATAGACATCAAAATGTCCCTAAATCATCTGTGATCTCCAGCAGGAATATTAAAAGCTCAGGGTATTGTAGTTCTATGAGAAACCTTTTTCACAAATGCTTACTATTTCTCTAGTGAACCATGACTGTGTAACTGGCTGCTCCTCACTGCAAGTATCTGGTTACTTGTGAACACAACTGAAAATGATATTATTATAATTAATAGCTCTAATTGCCTGTTTTTGCAACTTGTGTAGATCTAGAGGCACGTAGTGAAGGTAATTTTGCCCACTGCTTATTAAATTTCCGTGTTGGGTTCATACAGATTGTATAGAATCCTGGGTAACCCTGGGTGAATATTGTACTGAATTGTTTCTGGTTATTGTTGAGGTTGTTACTAGAGACTCTGGATTCTAGAATTTGAGATGCGAAGGACCAAATGGCGTAGTGCAGTCATAAAGTCAGCATAGTACAAGAGAGCCACTCTCTCATTAGACCAAGAGAACTGGTGGTAGTTTAACCTGAGTGTCACCTTGGCTCAGGCAAGAGGCAAGGTTGAGAAGGTGGGACATTCACAGGGACTACAGCCAATATAGAAACTGAACCCGCACTGTTGGCATTCCTACACATCACGAACCATCTGTCCAGACAACTGAGCTAACTGCCTTCCTGGTGCAATCAAACAGCTGTATCAAGCAGAATTCCATGTCTTCTAAGTCACTTTGAGGAAATGAAAGACTGAAAGATAATAGACAGCACAATGTCACTCCAAGTAAACTTTGGTCTTCAATACTGCGGTCATGGCAGAAAATAATTGTGTAGGAAAGGGGTGACCTTGATATTGGAACTTACTTGGAACTTATTTGTTGTTCAGGGCTAAGATGATAGGGTAGCACAGTGGCTAGCACTGCTGCCTCATGGTGCCAGGGACCCAGGTTCAATTCAACCCCTGGGCAACTGTCTGTGTGCAGTTTATGCATTGTCTGCTTGGGCTTCCTCCAGGCACTCTGGTCTCCTCCCACAGACCAAAGATGTGCAGGTTTGGTGGATTGTCCAGGCTAAATTGTCCATAGTGTTCAGGGATGGGTAGTTTTGGTGGATTAGCCATGATAAATGCAGGGTGGGTGGGGGTTTGGGTGGGATGCTCTTCAGTGAGGGGGGTTGATGTGGACTTGATGGGCTGAATTGCCTCCTTCCACACTGTAGGGATTCTATGATTCTACAAGAAGTGGCCTATTAGCAAATTGCCACATTGTGCAGGCCACTGAATATTCAAAGACAAGTAGTTTTTTTTTAGATTAGATTACTTACAGTGTGGAAACAGGCCCTTCGGCCCAACAAGTCCACACCGCCCCGCCGAAGCGCAACCCACCCATACCCCTACATCTACATCTACCCCTTACCTAACACTACGGGCAATTTTTAGTAAGGCCAATTCACCTGACCTGCACATCTTTGGACTGTGGGAGGAAACCGGAGCACCCGGAGGAAACCCACGCAGACACGGGGAGAATGTGCAAACTCCACACAGAGAGTCGCCTGAGGTGGGAATTGAACCCGGATCTCTGGCGCTGTGAGGCAGCAGTGCTAACCACTGTGCCACCGTGCCGTCTATGTTTCACAAGTTTGTCTTTCATAAAGTTAAATCTCGTCTCAACAACTTTTCTTTCATAGTTAAAACTATGCTTATTGCAAAATGTTATTTTGCATAAGATCCCATTCAATATCAATTTTCTGTTGATAGTTAAGGGGCACATGAATCTGACCTTCTTTCCTGCTACAATGCCTCTTTTGCAAACAAATACAGTAAAGGCTGGAACGACTCAGCAGTCCAGACAACATCTGTGGAGAGAAATAGAATTAATATTTCAGGTCGATGAACCTTCATGGGAACATTGATGAATGGTCACTGACCTGAAACACTAACTCTGTTTCTCTGTCCACAGATGCTGCCTGACCTATTGAGCATTTCGAGCATTTTCATTTTCTGATTCAGAATTCCAGCGTCTGGTCAATTTCGCTTTTGTAGATCCGTCACTGCCTGCAACACCATTCCATTACAATTTATGTAAAGAACTGTATTCTTTCCCAGCCATTAGATGTGTCTCATTAGTCTTGCTATGTAATAACATAGCAGTGATTAGAAATCCTCCAGGCCTCCAGATTTGGAACACATAACAAAGTGAAGATATTTCTCTTTGAGGAAAAGCATATCTTAAAGATCAATTCCAGTTTAAATCAGTGTTAGTTAAATAGCAGAGGTTAAATGCTGGTTAGATAGACTCCAGTCAGATACTTTCTAGTCAGAGTTTTATTTCAGCTCACTCACTTCAAAATCTAGCTCCACTCATTACATATTCCCCATATACATATATATCAATGTATGATACACCGAGTCAAGCTCACATTAATTCATTTATAACCATCATCTGTTCCCCAGTTTCATTTGGTCCCAGGATTCCCCTTCCAACTCTTCTCAATGATAAAAGTGTTGACTGTGAGATAAATTGAAATTGCTCATAACAGTATTAACTCTGTGATAAATTGAGATCGATCTCATGAAACTTCTAATCTATCCATAAACCAATAGCCATACCAAAGCTTCAACTAAAACTCATGGGTTAAAATCTATGGCAACAGGTAAAATTGATTTTTATTTCTTGGATGGTAACATTTAGAGGCCTTCTATCTTACTGAATTTTCATCTCTCCCACATCTTGTAATGATGGTGGTATCTGTCATTGGTTGAAATCTACTCTGTAATGCAATATATTCTCTGATGGCTTCACTTCTGCTTTCTCAGAAATGGAAGTTTTGCAAAGAAAGGTGTTGTGGAATTTTCCATTCCTCTTAACAGCTGTTCAGGTAGCTAAATATTTCGGAGCAAGCAAAGGATGTCGTCCTCACTGACGCATATTGCTCCAAAGCAAATTACTTGACAAAAATAATTTTACATGGTCTATCAGATTTAATAAGAAACTGAGGGACGCTAAGTCCTATCACTGGCTGACTTCGACTTACAACCTGGTGCATTACCTTGAGTAGGTCAATGGGGTGTATGACTTACCCTGTTGCTCTGTTCCTAGATGTGTTACTAGTATCAGAACATGGAATGAAAAGCACACTATGATCATTGTGCTTACCTTGATAATTTCAAGTAGAATAATTACTGGGTATAAGAAATGTCTTTCAAAACAAGAATAATAAGTTAAAATTGTCACCACACATATGAAGATATCACACTCTAACGAAGGATTTTAGGTTTGAACAATCAATTAATTGTTAACTGGGAACGATCGTTGATGGATTAGGGGAGTGATGAGTCTTCTTAAAAAGATGTTTCACTAACTTCTCATTTTCAAAAAAAATGAGTGGAAATGCTTTAGTGATGTATCCTGAGGTTATGAAAATATAATCTATTGTTTCTGTTGATATTTCTTCACGAGTGTTGTATAAAAAGTTTTCACCCACTGATTTCTCTGACAAAATCAAATAATTCAGCAGAGCCTTCGCTAACTAGAGCAGGGCAGTTCTCCATTCCTTCATCATGCTGGTGTTATTAATCAGTGCATGGAGTTGAGATAAAGTCTGCTTTCACAAACATACTATTCACTGATTCAAAGATTTTGATGTTCTCTACACAGTGCTGACTCCCAGTTCTGTGTATATAGTGTCTTTGACAACATGTCAGACACATTTGTTCACTAGCCCCATTACAGGATAGGCAGTAAGATACCTTTAACATGATCACTGAAAGCCCTTTGATCAGTCATTTCCAGGAGAGCTCTAAGGAAACTACTTATAATAGGGATAGATTAATTTAAATGCAACTTGCCACCTTGTTCACTTTTATGATTTATGACTATTCATGCACCCTTTTAAAAAGGTTAGATTATGTCCCCCATCGACAATGGATCCAGCTTTTTGTGATATGGGATCAAAGCTTTGCACTTAAATACATCAATAAATCCAGTTTGTGATGGAAGCTGCTGAAAAGAAATGTGAAAATAAAAGCATGTTTTTTTTTGGTGGGAATCAGTTTACCAGGTCTGACCTGGACTGTTTCAGGTAAAGGGTTTCATAATTTTCTCCTGTGGCAATTGATAAGAATTATTATTTTGGAATAAAAGCCGGGTTGCCTTTTGTGGTCTGCATGAGATCACTCTTGAGTTCCTTGTTTAAAACCAGTTCATTGTTGTATTAAAGTTTATGACTGCCTAGAGATACTGAGGATTAACTCTGAAAGTGCTGACGATGGCCACAATTTGCCAACTGGTTGCATGTAGGGATCAGGCCGTCTGTTCTTGTGTACTTCTGGACCTGAACAAGAATTTAGTGTTTAATGGGTGGTGGCACAGTCCAGCAATCTGTCCTCATCGTAACTGGCAAAACACTGACCTCCACCTCTTCCACCAGTCCCCAGAGGGGAAAGGCGCCCTGAAGGCCAAACCTGCTGTCCTCTCCTACAGGCACAGCATTCAGTCTGCTACCCTGCCAGTGCCCTCGCTTGGCTGCCAGCCCAGACAGCTGCTGCTGCCCTTGCCACAATGGCACAGTGCTCAACTGGCCTTTCTGCGTCATCCTCAAAGGCTGAGGATTCCTCCAGTGAGGGTCAGCATGCTGTAGCCATGGGGTAACATTGTGTAGAGAGAATTGAGACACTATGAAAATGCACTAGGGTATCAGTTGCTTCAATATGCAATATGGAATGACTTTTTTAGCGATCCTTCACTGTGCCTTACATTGTGAGCAAGCAGACATTGTAAGGGTCAGTGACTGAAAGAAGATAAAGTGTAGGATGGCTGGTGAATAGTGAATTAGGATTGTGGTACAGATGACATGTTCTGACGAGTTGACACGCACTCAGCTGCGTACTGGAGGGCTTCTCTTAAGGAGTCACGCAGTGGCAACATTATTTCAGCACACCAGTCTTCTGCTGTATTGTTTATTGTGTGGCAGCCAGTCTTTCACTGGTGTGTGTGTGTGGGGGGTGTTGTGGTGGGGTATGGGTGTGGGTGGGTGGGGCTGGGGGCATGTCATCAGAAGTACTCATTGTTGCTCAATAGCACCCCCTCCTTGAAATTATGGCTCAGCTGTCGTTGGCACATCTGACTGCCACAAAATGAATACATCATGACTAACAATAGAATACCATGGCAATGACCTGCATGATTCGCTACTTATTGTCACACACCAGTTGGATTTTGGAGTGCAATCACTCTCAGTTCCAACAGAAGGCAGAGCTGGCATGAGGAGCATATACAGCAAAGTACATACAGTCAATGGTACCGTACTCCATGGGATGCCTATCGTCCTAGCAAAGTCATGTGGTGTGCTCTGTCAGTTTTTTCTCATAAGAGGTGATGAAATGTAATAAGATTGTCTTCGTATACAGAGTCCCAGTAATTTAGTATATGGAAGAGAGACTGAACCATATTCACTGGAATTTAGAAGAATGAGGGGAGGATCTTGTAGAAACCTATAAAATTCTAACAGGACTAGACAAGAAGGATGCAGGAAGCATATTCCCAAGGACTGTGGTGTCCAGAAACAAGAGTCACAGTCTAAGGATATGGGTAGGTCATCTCGGACAGAGATAAGGACAAATATCTTCACCCAGAGAGTGGTGAGTCTGTGGAATTCACTGCCACAGAGAGCAGTTGAGGCTGCTTCTTGAATATTTCAAGCAGGAGTTAGATATAATTCTTAGGATTAAAGGGATCAAAGGGTATGGGGTGAAAGTAGGAACAGGGTATTGAATTGGATGATTAGCCATGATCATGTTGAATGGTGGAGCAGGAACATTTTCTATGATAGTTCAGACAGTATTCCTGGCCGAATTTGAGGGAGGAAAATTGCTCTCTCACCCTCTGGGGTGACTATGACCTTCTGTTGAGAGCCCTTGCTCCCTTCCCTCTTCCCCACCCTCTTCCAGCAATCTGTCCTACATTGTTTGGACTCCGTTCGGGCTATACTGCATTCTTACGGGCACGTATCCTGCTGCATTCATATTCAGGAGTGCCTGGTTTTGTGCAAGAGCCTTAGAGTTGGTAAAATTTCCTTCAGCACCTACCATGCCGTAGACCATTGCAACTTGAAATAATTAAAAAGGAAGCACCCCAAGCCCCTGTAGAATCATGCTGACAGTTGGAAGAACTAAATCAGCAACTAACCTGTAATAGTTGATAATTCATTTCAATTGATTGTGCAGGCTGGACAGTGAGATTTGGTGAAGTTGGGCTGGGGGAAAGTGTGCGTTGTCTTCCTGCTGCTGCAGGGTTAGGTTACGAGCCAGCATTAGGTGGAGTGCTAAACTCCAAGATGGAATGGATAGTATCAAATCAGTTGCATGCTGACTGGCATTGTGACCTGCTTGCTCTACATATTTCTGATGGATGTACACAATGTGCGCTCCAATGTGGAGCAATATGGTATCAGGCACAATTAATCCCATAGGCATGTCCACACCCATTCTGAAATCTGAGGGTTCATGTTACATAAATATGGGTGCAAGCCCCAATTCTCACCAAGATACCTCAGATGTACATAAAGTCATCGATATGTGAAGCCTTTTGTTTTTGATGGACTGAAGTTCCATTTTACATTGGAAATGGTTCCATGTTATTGAGACACAGGATCAATAGTTGTATTTGCCATGAAATTGGACTCAGACTTTAATTTGCTTCTGTCATCACTAATGGTGCACTGTGATTACAATGACTGGTAAAGCTTGAGCAGGGCTTTGGATGTCGGTCGGGATGATTGTGGATCTTCATGGGGTTTCAGGATTGTAATTTTGAGCAAAGTTTGGAAAACCAAAGCTCAGGTATTGCCCATAGACTACTCCACATATCTGCCATTAGGTGGTTAGGCCACTTATAAAATGAAAGGTAACCACCAAGGCTGGAGCTACAAAACATGGATTATTGTCTTTTTCCTCAAATAGGGTGGCATTTATGAAGACATGGATGCTGTGTCACGTGAATTACCTGAATGACCTTATCTAACTGCTCCAAGGTTGAGCACCAACAAAATGTGGCCAGGCAATGAAATACACGCTAAGCCCAACCGAACCTTCTGCTCAGGGTATACCCTCAAACAGCACCTCTGCTGCATCCAGCCTATGTCTCCTCTCTGCTCTCCTGGACACTGTGGGAATCAAGGGAGATTTTAAACAAGAATCACAGTCTAGATTGTGGCTGGGATTCATTCCTTGTGACTTGAAGACACTCGCTAAATTCACATTTCATTTTCTTGAATTTCTAAAGATGAAACTATATTCTGAATGAGAGGGAGTTTGGACAAAGACTGGAGCTGGCCATGAAACTGTGCAAAATATCTTCTCTGTCTCTAGTTCACCTTGGAGCAGTTATTTGTCATGATATAAGTTACTTCCTTTTGAAAATAAAGGAATTTAAATTAAAAAAACAGATTGAATCCTCAATTAACATCAGTGAGCCCAGTCCCACTCCTCTCACACAGCCTGATCCATGGACCAGATATTCTCTGAAACCTCCTCTTTCCAGTGGCACATTATATATATGAATTTTAGCACCAAATGTTAAGGCCCATGTGAGTGTCGATTCTCAAATCCACAACAATAGGTAAGCTAACCAATACATCTAAGGATTAATAGTTGGCTTGGGGATCGTTGAACATGAATGAGTTCTTTTGGTGTCTCAGGTTTGAACCAGGTCACATTTTGGGCTGGGTAAGATCAGTTCTCAGGTCAACACGGCTCTTGATTAGTTTTGGGCTAAATCTGTTGTCAGAGAGTAGATTCCACTCATGATCTGAAATAAGTTGGACGAAGGCCAATGAAAGCAATGCAGAGACAGGTTATCTTTTTCTATGTGTTATTCGTGTATACACATTGAGATGCCTGCGCTTCAGCCTAATACAGCATACCCCAGGCATACCATAAAAAGGGATAAATGAGTTATCTGGAACCCAAGCACCAGTGAACCTTGCCTACACCAATTCAGTTCTTTTGAGTGATAGAGTCAACAGTATCAATATTGCCCTGTAAAGCTGTTTGAACCCAGGAGCAGACAGGAGTTAATAAAGCAGTCTGAGCATAGAGTTTTTTTTAAAAAACTGAAAATGCCTGCATGGTCTGTCCACTGTCATTCCTGATATATAACAGAAGATCTACTCTGAAGCTTTCTGGCATGTAGCAACGTTTTGTTAAAATCCTTTATACATGTGCCACTAAATCCTATCTTACCCTGTATTTAGTAGAATTTACATTATATATTTCGTCATTTTTAAACTTTGTACAGAAAAATATCAAATCAACTTTACAGTCTTGTAGTCAAAGTACAACAAAGTACAGAATCAGATACCAATACTGTGCTGTATACAAAGGTTGTATGCACCTGGTGTCTGTGAAGTCAATCCTGATTGGTGAATACATACTGTTTGATCCAGGGTCCTTGCAGCGTAGTACATCACTGGCTGTTGTGTGGAGAATGTCCTAGTGGAAGCTTTTCTCTAGAGCAGCAATTTCCTACATCCTGTGGAGGAGGGGGCATGGCAGTCTTTGTAGATGTAATTTTTTTTTGTTTTTCCCTTGTGTCTTTGTTTCTCAATTTTGTTTTTGTGTTTCAGTAAAAAGGTCTGTGTCGTTGTATTGGTGTGGTACTTAAAGGCGTTTTAATCTCAGTGATGTTGGCAAGTAATGAGGCGTCTGCAACATTGGGTTTTAATCTGCAGAGGAGGAAGGAGGAAAAAGCATATTAAGTGTGAGATTTCCGAAAGGTTATAGAAGACAAACACAGTCATTTAATGTCATAATTCCATAATAATATATTAACAGTCTAAGACAAGAGTAGACTTCTGATCCATCTATTCTTGACCAACTTATTCTCTAACGCTCAAATAAAGACAAACCAAATTTGTCCAATCTATCTTCATAGCTAATATCCTCCAAACCAGGCAACATCCTAGTAAACCCCTTCTGTACCCTCTCCAAAGCCTCCATTCTTCTGGTCTTGTGGTGACCAGGACTGTGTACGATATTCCAAATGTGCCTAACTAAAATTCTATACAGCTGCAACATCATTTGCCAATTTTTATACCCTATGCCTGACTGATGAAGGCAAGCATGCGATATGCTTTCCTAACCACCTTATCCACTCGTGTTACCACTTTCAGGGAATTGCGGACCTATATGCCTAGATCCTTCTGTATGTTGATGATACTCAGGGTTCCGCCATTTACTGCATACTTCCCTCCTGCCTTAGATTTTCCAAAATGCATCACCTCACATTTATCTGCCATTTCTCCACCTAAGTCAGCAGCTTCTCTAGATTCTGCTGCATCTTCAGGCAATCCTTCTCACTAGCTGCAGCTCCCCCAATCTTTGTGCCATCTGCAAACTTACTAATCAGCTCACCTACATTCTCTTTCAAATCATTTACATATGTAAATTCTCCCAGTACTGAACCCTGCGGAAAGCTGTGGTTGCAGATCTCTAGTCAGAAAAAAACCATCCACCGCTATTCTCTGTCTTCCATGATTAAGCCGGTTCTGTATTCACCTTAACAGCTCACTGCAGATCCCATGTGACTTCACTTGTTGTATCAATGTGCCATGAGGGACCTTGTCAAAGGCCTTGCTAAAGTCCATTTGGATAACATCTACTACCCTGCTCTCATCGGTCATCTTTGTCACTTCCTCAAAAAACTCAATCAAGTTTGTAAGACAAAACCTTCTCTGCACAAAGCCATGCTGCCTATCATTAATAAGTCCATATTTTTTTCAAATGTGAGGAAATTCCATCCCTAAGAATCCAATGATTTCCCTATCACTGATGGAAGGCTTACCAGCCTGAAATTTTCAGGATTATCCCTGTTACCCTTCTTAAACAAAGAAACAACATTGGCTATTCTCCAGTCCTATGGTACATCTTCTGTGAATAAAGAGAATACAAAGATTCATATAACACCCTGGAAATTTCCTTACCTACCTCCTTCAGCATTTTGGGATATACCTCATCAGGTCCTAGGGACGTGTCTACCTTAATCCATTTTAAAACACTTCCTTCTTTTCTTATTTTGACATGCCCCAGAATATCAACATAACCCTCCCGTGATTCATCACCCACCATGCCCTTCTCCCTTGTGAATACGAATGTAAAATATTCGTTAAGACCCTCACCCTCTTCCTCTGGCTCCATGCATAAATTCACTCCCGTCTCCTTGACTGGACCTACTCTTCACCCTCCTCTGCCACATCCCCACCCAAATTCCTGATGAAGGGCTTATGCCCAAAACATCGATTCTCCTGCTCCTCGGATGCTGCTTGACCTGCTCCAGTGCCACACTTTTCGACTCTGATCTCCAGCAACTGCAGTCCTCACTTTCTCTTGGACATACCCTTTCTCTAGATACCTTATTGTTCCTTATATATGTTTAAACGGCCTTGGGATGTTCTTATTCCTGTTTGCCAAAGACATTTTGTCCTCCTAATTCCTTGTTTGTGGTCTTTCCTGTAATCTTTGCATTCTTCCAGGGCTCTGTTTGTCTTCAATTTCCTAAACCTTGTATACACCTCCTTTATCTTTTTGACTAAGTACTGAATATCCTTTTTGAAAAATCTACTGATCATTTATCTCCTGCAGGCAATCAACCAAAATCAGTTCATCTCACCAACAGTTACCATTGGAACAGAATGCTAGGAATGAGTTGTATTTATACAAAACCTTTGATGCAAAAATTATAATTCGTTAAGTGATGCAGGGGTAGTATCGAAAAAAATAAAGATTTGGAGTGGATGATCATCCATAATCAAACTGAATGGGTGGAGCTGGCACAATGAGCTGAATGGTCGATTCATGTTCCTAAGTAAAGGGTGCGCTAAGAGGAAAATTAATAATAAAACAGGGAAAAGGGAGATCAGTCATGGTGTGGGATGGGAGAGATGCCTGTAATCTTAATTTAATAAGACTGGACCTTAAAAAAGGTGAAAATATGGTGAAAAATAGATATGGAAAAATTGGAGAGGCAATTGAGGGACAAGGGTTCAGATGGGAACATAGGTACAGGAGTAGGCCATTCAGCCCCTTGAGCCTTTTCCAACATTCATTGAGATCATGGTTGATCTACGGCCTAATTCCATATACCTGCCTTTGGCTCACATCTCTTAATATCTTTGCTTAACAAAAATATATTGATCACAGACAGTAGAACTACTGACAGTACTGCTGTCAATCTGGGCTGAGGATCTAAAAGGACAGATTTGGTGACTGAAAGCAGTGGCTAATTACTGAGCGAATGGGTTTATGATGGGGCTCAGAACCACAGCTTCATTTGTTACGTACTTGGAGAAAATGTCAGCTCATTTCTGACTTGATATCATACAGGAACACAGGAGTAGTCATAGGGTCACAACACAGGAGTAGTCATAGGGTCGAAGTAAATAAGAGAGAGATATACAGGCGTACCCGCCCCACCCCACACCGTACGTTCCAAGATGTACCGCGGCTCCCCGAAACTGCGATAGTAGCAAACCCTATAATTAACATGGGAAATTTACCTCCCCGGCAGCCCCCAGAATTATTTCTGGAATGTTCCATGTAATATTTCTGGGCTGCGGCAAATCGTGGATAACTGAAACCGTGAAAACCAAATCTGCAGATACGGGGGTTCTACTGTATATTGAAGCTGATTCCACAGCATCAATATTACACATTACAATTAGCTTCTCACCCATATTATACTGTAACAATGCAAGAGGTAGACCATCGCCTCATTTCTGCACCATCTCAGGAAGGTCACATTGTTACATTATATAACACACTAACCACATGATTATTGGAATATTCCATCACCAAAAACACACCATTGCATTCATGTATCTCTTTGCCATTTTACTGTAGTATCATAGATTTTGCACCTTGACCAATGGAATAACTTGTATATGAAGGTGACTGACTACTGTGAGAATGAAAAATGACACATTCAGTCTTACCTCACATCAGATCCTCTGAACAGCAGGAAACAGAACAGAAAAACAGTGGTAAAGAAAGATTTAATCAAGAAAAGCACAAAACAAAATCCAATTCGGGCAGTTCTCTTCTCATACAGGAACAAAGCAGTAACATTCCAATATACACAGTTCTTCCACACTTGGGAATGCATACCTTCCGACACTGATTTTCATAATATGTTCAGAATTCTTCCTGAGATTCTATGGAACTATATTTTTATTTTTTTTAATTCTGGCAAACGATGCTGAGGTATACTGCTCGGAGGGAAAGTTGATTATTTGAATCTTTGCATCTACATCCTTCTCAAGTTACTGATTTGTTTTTTTCACCAAATTAGGTCTTGCCTAGTCAGCATTATGGAACTTTACAGCATAGGAACGGTCGGAGCAAATTACTGTCGGTGCTGCAATTTGTACTGTAAACAATAAAGGCTGGCAATCACAGCAGGTCAGACAGCATCCATGGAGAGAGAGAGCAAATAATGTTTCACATCTACTCGAAACGTTAGCTTGCTGTCTCTCCATGGATGCTGTCTGACCCGTTGCGAACTCCAGCATTTGTTGTTTTCAACATAAGGAGCGGGCTATGAATGGGTGTGTCTCAGCCTCTGCCAAAGCAACTCTGGAATGGACTTTCAGAAAGTTTAAATATCTTCTTTCTGATGGTTTTCTTTCAACCATAGATCTCCACAGTCAGAATAAACTGGCTCCACCTCAAAATAAGGGAGGCTAAAATTGTACATATTTTTGTTACACATGAATCTGTAATGATATTCATTTCACAACACCAAGAACTGTGAAGCGTGTTTATAAGTCCCAACTGCACTAGCTTCCTTCATTAAAAGAGTACTCCAAGGAACTACTTCATGTTCTATTTATCAAACCTTGTTAGTATTTCCTGCCAAATTTCATGCTGAAAGCGCAGTTTTCCAATTTTAATTCATTCGAAATAAAGATCAGCTCATGGAAATTTGTGACGTGAATTCATGTCCATAATTAATCAGGATGAGTCCCTCCAAAACGATGTCACCTAAGCCATTGCAGAGTGAGTAGACTTTCATATTTATGTAATTCTATAAATTTTTTTATGTTCACCTACATTCCACACACAGTATATCCAGATGATGAAAGAAAATTCACTGAACACTGCCTCAAATGTTATTATACTTAGTACAGAAGGTTTTTGTATTTCTTACGTTCGTAGTCCTCAGTACCTGCTTTAGTGACATACTAATACAAAGTACCCATTCCAAACTAGTGGTTTCGTCTTGACAATAGTGTCACATCTACCACCAATTTCCTTTTGACAATCAATCTTCAGTTCAATGGGTAGTTTGAGATCAAACCCAAGTCTGAAGATGCCAAAGGATTTGTTTTTGCGCACTTCAACAGGTTCTCCAGTGTAGCTTTTATCTCAATTTCTTTGACCCCCATCGATCCTGATTATGTAAAATAATCACTTCTTTTTGCTGAACAAGACACATTATTGAAATTAGTTAGAAACAGCAAGGGCACTATAAGATTTGGAAGCAGCAGAATCATAGGCAGTTGGACTGGTCAAATAACCCATCCAGCAAGAGAGTTGCACAAACTTATGCTTCATTTACAGATTTCACTATAAGAGGAACCAATCATTATTAGTGATTATATATCATTATATTATGGCATAGATTCCAGACCAGACCAGAGAGGTCTGTACCTGTAAGATTTTTTTGAACATTCACACATGGGACCCCCGTCGACTTTTCCACCCCCTGATGCTGCCTGGCTTGCTGTGTTCTTCCAGCCTCTAGCCTGTCTACATGGGCATCGCTGGCTGGCCAGTATTTATTATCCATGCCTAGTTGCCTTTGAACGGAGTGGCTTGCTAGAGCCATTACAGCAGGCAGTTGAGAGTCAACTACATTGCTGTTGGTCTGGAATCACATGTACACCAGATCAGATGAGGATGGTAGATTTTTTTTCTGAAGGACATTAGCAAACCAGATGGGCTTTTCCAACAATTGACAATGATTTTATGGTCAGCAGTAGATTCTTAATTCTTGAATTCATATTCCACCACCTGCTGTGACGGGATTCTAACCCGATTCCCCAGAACATTGTCTGAGTTTCTGGATTAATAGTCTAGCAATAATACCACGAGGCTATTGCTTCTCTTATTACATGACATGATGACATGTATTGCCTTGGTATAAAAGTATCCACATCACCTCAGTCTCTCATTGTGTCTTGGAATCAATCTGGTCTGTTCAGTCAATGAGTTATGTGAATGAAATGTATAGCAACATCAGTAAGCAGAGGACTCAGACTATGTGTATACAGTACATCTTTGATATTGTAGTCATGTATGTAGTTAGAGTGTTTTTAATAAACTTCAAGGCACCTGCCTCACAAGAATTTTACTTTCTGTGTTATATGTTATATAGACTAATATTCGGAAATCCTTAAAATCATATCATATATAACCTCACTCATGGAAACAAAGGAATACGTAAGTGTGATTTCAGACTGAAGAAGCAATTAATGTACTTGATAAGTTGAAATTCTAGCCTTACTCAGAGTCTGCCTACTTGCAAGTAAGATTAAACTGGTGAATCTATGGCACAGACGTGACTATGCCATAGATTCATGCAGGAGATACAGAATGGTTTGCCTGGTTTAGATCGATTAGTTTAGCAAGATGCTCAGGTCAGAATTTTAATGCAATGTCAATTCCTTTGAATATCAGTCTATCTCAATCACATTTCAAAGGCATTGGTGCCAGCAAAGAATAGTACCAAGGCACATCAGCACAGGTTAAAGTTGGAATACTGAGATAAAGCTACTCCTGAGACTGCAAACTAGCCTGCTGAGATGTGCCTTGCTTGTATCTATTAGATCTACTGACCAGGCTTGAGCACAACCAAAATATCTCATCCTCCCACAAAGATCCTGGGGGTAAGACAGATCCTGGGTAGTGAACATAGACCCATGAAGATGCACTGGTCAAGAAGGCACAACGCCTCTTCTTGCTCAGAAGACTTAGGAAATTTGGCATGTCCACATGGACCCTCACCAACTTCTGCAGATGCACCCATGGAACGCATTATTATGGATGCATCATGGCTTAGTATGGCAGTTGCTCTGCCCAAGACCATAAGAAACTACAGAAAGATGTGAATACAGCCCAAACCATCACGCAAGCCAAGGTCCAATCTGTGGACTCTACTTACGCTTATTGTTGCCACAGAAAGGCAATCAACATCATCAAAGACCACCTCCCCCCTCCCCCCCCAGCCATGCTGGTCATACTCTCTTCCGTCAGGCAGAAGACACAGAAGCTTAAACAGTACCGACAGGTTTAAGGGTTTAAGAACAGGTTGTTCCCTGCTGTTGTTCGGCTGCTAAATGGATGTTTCTAACTTCAAAGCTAGTGTTGTTCTTGCTTTCATGCATTTGCTGTGCAACTGCAACCTTGTATGCTTCACTCTGTCTAAACACCCTATCATCTGCACGTCCTTGTTCATTATGATCTGTCTGTACTGCAAAACAAAACTGTTCACTGTACTTAGGAACAATGTGACAGCAATAAATCAAATCAAATCAAACCAATTTGAGCTCAAACCATTACTAATGCTGTATCAAAAAAGATTCAAGCTAACTGTACCTCCTTTCAGATTTGCACTCAAGCAGTTCTGAGTTCTGCACTGAGATTAAAAGAAACACAGATTGCATTTTCACAAGGATTCTCAAGTTTACCTATTGTAACACATGGGGATGACAAACATAAATTGTTATATTTCATGTGGCACAATTTGTGAGTGGGCCGCTGTAAATTTGTAAATATATTATATGTTTTGTTTTTCATGTTCCTGAACATCATTTTATCAGAAAGGTCTCTGATGATATTTATAGAATCATAGTGTCATACAGCATGGAAACTGACCCTTTGATCCAACTAGTCACGGTGTGGCATGGTGGCTCAGTGGTTAGCACTGCTGCCTCACAGCACCAGGGACCTGGGTTCAATCCAGCCTCAGTCGACTGTGTGTGTGTGGAGTTTGCACATTCTACTGTGTCTGCGTGAGTTTCATCAGGGTGCTTTGGTTTCCTCCCACAATCCAAAGATGTGCAGGTAACGTGAATTGACCATACTTAGTTGGCCATAGTGTAGGTTATTAGTCAGGGGGTAAATACAGGGTACGGAAATGAGTCTGGGTGGGTTACTCTTCAGAGGGTCGTGTGGACTTGTTGGGCTGAAGGGCTTGTTTCCACACTGTCAGGATTCTTCTAGTCCATTCTGAACATAATCCCAAACTAAACTAGTCCTCCCTGCCTGCTCCTGGCCCATATCCCTCCAAATCTTTCCTATTCATGTATTTATCCAAATATCATTTAAACATTATAATTGTACCACAACCACCACTTCCTCTGCAATTTCATTTTGCACGCGAACCACCTCTGTGTAAAACACTTGCCTCTCATTTTTTTAAAAATCTCTCTCCTCTCACCTTAACAATATGTCCCCTAGTTTTGAAATCCCCATCTTAAGGAAAAGACAACTACCATTAACTCTATCAATACCTCTCATTACTTTATAAACTTCTATAAGGTCACTTCTCAATCTCCTATATTCCAGTGAAAACAGTCCCAGCCTTTTCATCCTTTCTTTATAACTCAAACCGTCTATGCCCGGTAACATCCTAATAAATGTCTCCAGCTTAAGAATACACTTCCTATAACTGGGTGACCAGAACTGGACACAGTATTCCAGAACAGGCCTCACCAATGTCCTGTACAACCTCAACATGACTTCCCAGCTGTTATACTCAAAGGACTTTGCAATGAAGGCAAGTGTGCCAAGTGCCTTTTCAACCATCTTGTCTATAGTGATGCAAACTTCAAAGAATTGTTTACCTGAACACCTAGGTCCCTTCATCATCTTCAAAGTGTTTTCAGGTTGATCCACCAGCTTACAGGAACTGCTCAATGGCACATGATTGGCAGTGTTTGAAGGAGTGGTGGTTGGCTGGCAGGCTGCAGATAAAGTGGTACAGATCTTTCAGCAAAAGCCAAAATGTGCACAATATTGATGGTATGCCTACAATTCCCTGCTCAAGAGGGCATACTTTGAAGCTCCCAACAATTTTCAGGATTGGGCATTATTTAATTGAGCAGTAGCTGGCAAATAAAACCAACAGCAACCTCAGTAGCTTCAGACCTTGAAGGCAAGGAACTATTCATGAGGACACAGAGAGTTTAATGTTTGGGATGGTCAGGCAGAAATGAGGCAGAAGATCCTTTAAAGTCCCAGAAAAGTCTTCAAACAAAAGCAAAAGTGCGCTTTTACAGAACAGTCTCTTTGAGGATCATTTATTAGGTTGGGCAATGCCAAATAAAATTAAAACAATATGTTCTTCATATGCTCTGCCTGTTTTTCTATGTAAAACATAATTGGTATCCAAGTATACACTTAAACAGTCTCCTGTTCTATCTTGACTGTGGCTGTTGGATGTCCATTGAAAAAAAGTCATCATGGAATCCCTACTGTGTGGAAACAGGCCCTTTGGTCCATTGAGCCCACACCAAACCTCAGAAGATCATGCCACCCAGACCCAACCCTTACTATATCCCTGTAAGGAGAAAGTGAGGACTGCAGATGCTGGAGATCAGAGCTGAAAATGTGTTGCTGGAAAAGCGCAGCAGGTCAGGCAGCATCCAAGGAAGGTTAGGAAGGTGGTGCTGAGTTTGAGGGTTGGGACTGAGACAAGGTGGGGGGAGGGGAAATGAGGAAACTGGAGAAATCTGAGTTCATCCCTTGTGGTTGGAGGGTTCCTAGGCGGAAGATGAGGCGCTCTTCCTCCAGCCATCGTGTTGCTATGGTCTGGTGATGGAGAAGTCCAAGGACCTGCATGTCCTTGGTGGAGTGGGAGGGGGAGTTGAAGTGTTGAGCCATGAGGTGGTTGGGTTGGTTGGTCCGGGTGTTGGGGGGACAGGCCACCTACTTGCAGAACGTTTTAGAGAACACCTCTGACACCCGGACCAACCAACCCAACCACCCCGTAGCTCAACACTTCAACTCCCCCTCCCACTCCACCAAGGACATGCAGGTCCTTGGACTTCTTCATCGCCAGACCATAGCAACACGACAGCTGGAGAAAGAGTGCCTCATCTTCCACCTAGGAACCCTCCAACCACAAGGGATGAACTCAGATTTCTCCAGTTTCCTCATTTCCCCTCCCCCCACCTTGTTTCAGTCCCAACCCTCGAACTCAGCACCACCTTCCTAACTTGCAATCTTCTTCCTGACCTCTCCGCCCCCACCCCCGGTCCTGCCTATCACCCTCACCTTAACCTCCTTCCACCTATTGTATTTCCAACGCCCCTCCCCCAAGTCCCTCCTCCCTACCCTTTATCTTAGCCTGCTTGGCACACTCTCCTCATTCCTGAAGAAGGGCTCATGCCCGAAACGTCGATTCTCCTGCTCCTTGGATGCTGCCTGACCTACTGCACTTTTCCAGCAACACATTTTCAGCTTTGTGTCTCTGTAACCCTACATTTCCCATGGCTAATCCACCTAGCCTGCACATCCTTGGACACTATGAGCAATTTAACATGGCCAAGGAAACACACACAGACATGGGGATAATGTGCAAACTCCAGACAGACAGTCATCTGAGGACAGATTCGAACCTGGGTCCCTGGTGCTCTGATGCAGCAGTGCTGGCTACAAATTGAGTCATTGACACATGGTGTCCGAGATTCACACAGGATTTCTTCCATTGGCCACCCAGTCATTTTTAAGGCAGGAAATGTGCAGCACGTGGTTAAAACTCTCCCCCAGGAATCTATTTTCAGTGATATTGTTATAATATTAGAGTCCATCTAATACAGATTGTTAGCCTTTGATGCAATGAACTGGACAGTAACTGTCTAGTTAAAATCTTTTAGCTTTGTGCATACCCATTGGAAATACAATAGCCCATTGCTAATAGCCCTTAAGATGGCAGCTGGAAGCCTCCACCTTGAATAACTGCTGTTGGCCTGGTGCAGCTACAGCTACAATGCTATGGTAGGGAGTTCCAGGTTTTTGCCCCATTGACATTGAAGGAACGATGATAAAGATCTGAGTCAGGAAGGATACGTAGTTTGGAGGTGAACTTGCGGGTGGTGATATCCCCATGCATCCAGATGTGTTTGGAAGGTGCTGACAAAGGTACAATGCTGGTCCATCGCATGACATGGAAATGTAGTTGGAAGCTTATCTCAGGGTCAAATCTGACAGCAGTGTTGCAAGCACCTGGCTCTGCTTTGGATAGTTTCTAAGGAAAAGGCAGAGTCAGTGACTCAGGAACAGGGTTTGTGATGGTTCCAGACAGACAGACCTCAGCAGTGGGAACAAGCACACTGAGCCCTGGCAACTTTGCAAAGTCCATCTGACTAACATCTGTGGGCTTGTGTCAAAATTATGAGAGCTGTCCTCCAGACTACTCAAGTAGCCCACCATAGAAATACATGCCAAATCATACCTTATAGACAGTATTCCAGGCACCTCCATCACTATCCTGTCTATGCCCTATCGCATCAATAGAATTGACAGAACAGCAATATACAGTCAAGAAGGAGTTGCCTTGCAAGATCTCGACATTGATTCTGAAGCCATGAAATTTCATGGCATCAGGTCAAACATGGGCAAGGAAATCTCCTGCTGATTACCACTTACAGTCTTCCCTAAAGGGTAAATTTGCTTGAAGCTGCTGTACTGTTGTCAGAAGCACACAATAGTGTACTATGTAGCATGTAGAGTTACAGGCAGCTGTTCCTTTAAACATATAATAGTGTGCCAAAGGGCTCTTCATTTCCCCAACATTAAGTGAATGGAATCCGACAGGAAACTGAGAACTGTAAATCACATCAAAGGAAAGAACAACGTGATGCTTGGTTAGAAATAATAAAAGGACAGAATTTCTTGCCTTTGCTCCAAGTGTTTTGTCCAGTGCAATGAGTGTGCATAATTAACAATGCTGCAAACTTGTGACACTTTGAACTTCAAAGAGTTTATATACTCTTTTGCTTTGCAAATCTTAATCAGTTACCCTGTTCCTGAGATCAGTTTGGAGTCAAGTCTTACATTATATCAAAAGCTGAGCCTACCTAAAGATTAGATTCCCACAGTGTGGAAACAGGCCCTTCAGCCCAACAAGTCCACACCGACACTCCGAAGCGTAACTCACCCAGGTCCATTTCCCTCTGACTAATGCACCTAATACGATGGGCAATTCAGCATGGCCAATTCACCTAACCTGCTTATCTTTGGACTGTGGGAGGAAACCAGAGCATCTGGAGGAAACCCACACAGACAGGGGAGAATGTGCAAACTCCACACAGACAGTTGCCCAAGCCTGGAATACGAACCTGGGTCCCTGGTGCTATGAGGCAGCAGTACTAACCACTGAGCCACTGTGCCTGAAGTAGGGAGTAATGTAAGAAGGATGTCATGGTTAATTAATTCAATTACATGTAAAAAAATACAGTCCACAAAAACGTGTGACTTAATATTTTATGACTCCCTTTATCACAGATCTGTAGACAGTTTACTTAGTGCACAGTAGCAAAAATGTAAATGTGTCATTTGCAAACGTGCTTATAATGTTGCTACATACTCATCAAAGAGGAAACCTTCCCCTTACTTCAACAGATTCCCCAGGGGTTAATTTCCCAGGGGTTAGTTTGTTAGCTAAAAGACCCAGCTAGTGAATTGTGTTTTCTCAGGGAAAGGGGCTAGGGAACAAAAACTTGGTCACTTTAACAGAAACGCTAATTCTGATTTCTCTCCACAGATGTTGCCAGACCTACAGAGCTGTTCCAGCAATGTTTGCTTTTGTTATGGAGTGCAACAATCAGTTTCCCCATCCTCTTCTTTGGAGATCCCTCGTGTCTCTCAGCCAATTTTAGTTGATGACATTAGAGACCAAATTAACGCAAGGTACAAAATATCTATTTTGAAGCTTACTCAAACAAGGTTCGACAGTTTACAATCTACAGAAGTAAGACTGTGTAGAATGTTGAATGCACACAACATTGATGTGGTTGCTTCAGAGTTGATAAGTTAAAACTTGTTTGAGCCTATATCCAGGTGGGAGTCGGGATAGGGAGTGATTTTCTAATCAAAACAATGCAAGCAAAGAATAACAGACAGGATAGATCGAGTGAACCCTTAGAAGAGTATAAAGGCAGTAGGAGTATAGTTACGAGTGAAATCAGGAGGGCAAAAAGGGGACATGAGATACTGTTGGCAAATAGAATTAAAGAGAATCTACAGGGGTTTTACAAATATATTAAGGACAAAAGGGTAACTAGGGAGAGAATAGGGCCCCTCAAAGATCAGCAAGGCGGCCTTTGTGTGGAATCACAGAAAATGGGGGAGATACTAAATGAGTATTTTGCATCAGTATTTACTGTGGAAAAGGATATGGAATGTAGGGAAATAGATGGTGACACCTTGCAAAATATCCATATTACAGAGGAGGAAGTGCTGGATCTCTTGAAACGCATAAAGGTGGATAAATCCCCAGGATCTGATCAGGTGTATTCTAGAACTCTGTGGGAAGCTAGAGAAGTGATTGCTGGGCCTCTTGCTGAAATATTTGTATCATCGATAGTCACAGGTGAGATGCCGGAAGACTGGAGGTTGACAAACGTGGTGCCACTGTTTAAGAAGGGTGGTAAGGACAACCCAGGGAGCTATAGACCTGTGAGCTTGATGTCAGTGGTGGGCAAATTGTTGGAGGGAATCCTGAGGGATAGGATGTACATGTATTTGGAAAAGCAAGGTCTGTTTAGGGATAGTCAACATGGTTTTGTGCGTGGGAAATCATGTCTCATGAAGAAGTAACAAAGAGGATTGATGAGGGCAGAGCGGTAGATGTGATCTATATGGACTTCAGTAAGGCGTTTGACAAGGTTCCCAATGGGAGAGTAGTTAGCAAGGTTAGATCTCACGGAATACAGGGAGAACTAGCCATTTGGATACAGAACTGGCTCAAAGGTAGAAGACAGAGAATGGTGGTGGAGGGTTGTTTTTCAGACTGGAGGCCTGTGACCAGTGGAATGCCACAAGGATCGGCGCTGGGTCCTCTACTTTTTGTCATTTACATCAATGATTTGGATGTGAGTATAAGAGGTACAGTTAGTAAGTTTGTAGATGACACCAAAATTGGAGGTGCAGTGGACAGCGAAGAGAGTTACCTCAGATTACAACAGGATCTTGACCAGATGGGCCAATGGGCTGAGAAGTGGCAGATGGAGTTTAATTCAGAAAAATGCGAGGTGCTGCATTTTGGGAAAGCAAATCTTGGCAGGACTTATACACTTACTGGTAAGGTCCTCGGGAGTGTTGCTGAACAGAGATCTTGGAGTGCAGGTTCAAAGCTCCTTGAAAGTGGAGTCGCAGGTTGATAGGATAGTGAAGAAGACATTTCGTATGCTTTCCTTTATTGGTCAGAGTATTGAGTATGGGAGTTGGGAGGTAATGTTGCAGCTGTTAGGCCACTTTTGGAATATTGCATGCAATTCTGGTCTCCTTCCGATTGGAAAGATTTGTGAAACTTAAAAGGGTTCAGAAAAGATTTACATGGATGTTGCCAGGGTTGAAGGATTTGAGCTATAGGGAGAGGTTGAACAGGCTGGAGCTGTTTTCCCAGGAGCATTAGAGGTTGAGGGGTGACCTTATAGAGGTTTACAAAATCATGAGGGGCATGGATAGGATAAATAGACAAAGTCTTTTCCCTGGGGTCGGGGAGTCCAGAACTAGAGGGCATAGGTTTAGGGTGAGAGGGGAAAGATATAAAAGAGACCTAAGGAGCAACTTTTTCATGCAGAGGGTAGTACGTGTATGGAATAAGCTGCCAGAGGAAGTGGTGGAGGCTGATACAATTGCAACATTTAAAAGGCATTTGGATGGGTATATGAATAGGAAGGGTTTGGAGGGATATGGATCAGGTGCTGGCAGGTGTGACTAGATTGGGTTGGGATATCTGGTCGGCATGAATGAGTTGGACCGAAGGGTCTGATTCCATGCTGTACATCTCTATGACCTATGACTCTAATTCAGCTCCTTAAATTGGACTTTTCCACAGATTTGTTCATCATAAATGAACACAAAATACATAACTGTCTGCAGTCATTGTGAATTAATGGTTAGTTAATCTAATAATTGTAACCTCCCCAGTACTCTGAATAACAAAGATAAATTTACAGTCTGGTTCATTATTTGATTATAAATACATCAACTAAATACCCCCTCCTCCAGTTCTGAAGATTGATCAAGATAACAGTAGTTGAGAGTGTGGTGCTAGAAAAGCACAACAGGTCAGGCAGCATCTCAGGAGCAGGAGAATCAATGTTTCAGGCATAAGCCTTTCACCAGGATGAAGGGCTCATACCCAAAATGTCAATTCTCCTGCTCCTGGGATGCTGCCTGACCTGCTGTGCTTTTCTAGCACCACACTCTCAAGTCTGATCTCTGTCATCTGCAGTGCCAATACGTAATTCTGTTCATCTTTTCTCTGTGTTTAAGGTGAAGTTGTCATATTTTTAACAGACCAAAGAGCTTTTTTTCTCATTAGAGACAGATGACTGCCCACAATTTAACCTGAGAGTCACCATACCTCAGGCAAGGTAAGGAGAGAGATTGAGAAGGTGAGTCCTTCATGGTAACCTCAGCCAGTGCTGGGGTCAAACTACTTTAGAAACCAGCCAACTGAGCTAAATTATGGTCGAGACATTTGTGATCACAAATAGTAAACTACTGACAAAAACCAAAAGACTACAAATGCTCCAACTCAGCAATAAAAGTGACAAATAAGGTATATGTGAAACAGTTTTTCACTTTTGGTGTCATGCAGTCAAGGGGAGTTTAATGCCTTCTGATGAAAGCTAAAACTTTGTCTTAGCCTTGATTTCAAAGAGCTCTACTAGACCATTGAGGCATTTTAATCTCGCAGATTCACCATTTTTGTGGCCTTTGTAAACAAGGTTCAGTTTTGTGCCATTAAGTGTGCAATTTTGTACTCTGAACTCATGGCTATTGAGAACTGAGTTGAGACTGCACAATGAATTTCATTTAGGCCCATATAGCCAGGAGATCACAAATGACTTTAATCTGGTTGGAGTGGCTTCCTGATTAGAAATCAAAAGACATTTGACCAATCCAGTCACCTTTGTAAAATCTTTTTAATCATTCAGGATTGGAATCAAGAAATTCTTCAATTGTCATTTATTAAGGTGTCTTTTGTGTGATGAAAAGTTAAATGCTTAGTAAATTTGCAGATGACACTAAAATTGTGGCATAGTAGACAATGAAGAAGGTTTTTCAAGATTACAAAGGGATCTTGATCAAATGGGTCAATGGGCTGAAAAATGGCAGATGGAGTTCCATCTGGATAAATGTGAGAAATTGCATTTTGGTATAATAAAGAAGGGCGGGGCTGATATAGTTAATGGCAGGGCCTTGGGTAGCGTTGTCGAACAAAGGGACCTAAGAGTGCAGGTACATAATTCTTTAAAGTTTGTGCCACATATAGACAGGGTGGTTAAAAAGGCATTTAGTATGCTTACCTTCATTACTCAGTCCTTTGAGTATGGGAGTTGGTACATTATATTGAGGATGTATAGGACATTGGTGAAGCCTCTTCTGGAATACTGTGTCCCATTCTGGTCACCCAGTTATAGAAAGTATATTATCAAACTGGAGAGGGTTCAAAAGAGATCTACCAGGGTGTTTCTGGGCATGGAAGGTTTGAGTTATAAAGAAAGGCTGGATAGGCTGGGACTGTTTTCACTGGAGTGTAGAAGGTTGAGAGGTGACCTGGTAGAAGTTATAAAATAATGAGAGGTGTAGATAGAGTTGATAGTAGTTGTCTTTTCCCTAAGATGGGGAATTTCAAGACTGGGGACACATTTTTAAGGTGCGAGGTGAGAGATTTGAAAAAAGACATGAGAGGCAAATGTTTTACACAGCAAGTGGTTTGCATGTCGAACAAACTTCCTGAGGAAGTGGTAGGTGTGGATACAATTACAACTTTTAAAAACCATTTGGATAGATACATGGATGGCAAAGATTTGGAATGGGCCAGAAGCAGGCAGGTGGGACTAGTTTAGTTTGGGATTATGTTCAGCATGGACTGGTTAGACCAAAGAGGCTGTTTCCATACTATATGACTCTATGACTATGACTCTATGTAAAATAAATTAAAACTTAATTCCAAACTTGGTCCAACAGATATACTGATTAAGAGATGGACAAATGTCCAGATGTTAAAATACCATATCATTTCCTGATTTATCACTTGTTAATACTTGGATGTTGAAGACATTTTGACACAAATTCCCCATGATTCGATCAATTGAAGCCAACCACTTTAGCATTCTCTCGTGAAATTCCTGTTGCTTTTTGATATAAAACATAGGAACACAAGAAAGTCATTTGGCCCATGAAACCAGTTCCACCATTCAACTTGGCCATGGCTGATATTTTGCCTCAAAACCATTCTCCCTCACTATCCCCATATCCAGTGATGTCTTTAAGATCTTGAAACCTTTTGATCTCAGTCTTGAATATACCCAATGATTGAGCCTCCACTGCTCTCTGGGAAGAGAATCCCAAGAATTCAGTGCCCTTTGAGTGAAGAAATTCCTTTGCATCCCAATGCTAATTGACCTATCGCTTATTCTGAGACTGTGTCCCTGGTTGTTGAGCCTCCAGCCAGGTTTCTATCGGGTAAACATTTTTGCATGCTTCAATGAGATGATTTATCATTTTTGTAAAGTCCAGACAATATAGGCCCAGTTTCCATAATCTGTCATCTTGGGATGATCCCATCATCCCAGGAATCAGTCTGGTGAATCTTCAATGCTCTCACTCTGTAGGGTATGTCCTTTCTTAAGTAAGAAGACTAAACTGTTTACAACCATACAGGTGCAGTCCCACTAGGACTCTATACAACTGCAGAAAGACTGCTTTACTCTTGTTGTTAAATTCTTTGCAATAGAGGTCAACATACCATTTGCCTTCCATTGTTTGCTGAACTTACATATTGGCTTTCAATGATTTATGAACATGGACAACCAAGTCCTTTTGGACATCTGAACTTCTCAATCTCTCGCAATTTAAGATATATTCTGCATTTCAGCTTTTCCTACCAAAGCAGAGAATTCACTGGATTTTATTTGGAAATCTGTATTCTTTCCCCCAACCACATAACATTTATTTGGTAAGAGGAGAATGACAACATATTGTTTTCATTGGCTCAATAAATATGGAGCAAATCAGACAAATGTCTGTATTTATGTGACAATTTCCATAGATTAGTCTTCCATCAAAAGAGTTAAATTGTTCAGATACAATATAAAAATAATCAACAAAACCTCTAACCAGGTCTCAATGTTGTGGTCCACATTTCTCACATTTGTACTCTCTTCGATGATGGGAAAGCATGAGGAGAGAGGGAACCGATCTACATACATATGCATGCAGGTAGTGATAGGACAAGGGCTTGGGAAAGTGTTGCTCATAGGATGTGAACAGTAACATAGAGATCTGGGATTTGATTGCTCCACATGTGAGTACCATCCAGTCAATCCCATTACTCTGCCTGCAGCTTTCAAAGTTACACGTACCTTGAATTTTCTTTGGCCATCCAAGCTTCTAGTAGAGATTGTACAGAGGCCAGTATGCATGTTGATTGAGGCATTCAAAGTGCATTCTTCATTATTTGTTAATTTCTTCAAGAGAGAACAGTTCCGAAGGCAGCTGAAGTCTGCAGTGTTTCAGGTTTTAATTTCAAATTGAGTTTGGCTTCACACAAACTGCGTAACCCTGAAAATGTTCTTATCTGCATCAACTGAGAGGAATTCCACTCCCTAAACATGCGGATGCTCTGAGGGAAAGAGCATCACATCATGTAGATGACTGCAAAAATTCCTGTATCAATACACACTCCCTGTGTTTTACACAATTCATGTGTAGCAGCATTGATTGAGGAGAGCAGCAGTGCGCAAGCTTGGCTGTTGGGCAAGCGAGGATATGCTGGAAAACCTGTGGAAGAAAAGCAGAAAGTGTCTTCAGCGTTCTGGGAGTTGTGGGGGGAGGTCCCACAACTGATCTGACGCGCTTGACTGAAGCCAAGATGGAGGTATTTCATTCTGCCAGCCAGAGGTTCAAATCATTGTAGCGGGCCCTGTGTTATTCAATCTGGCCAATAAGGAGAGTGTTCAATTTGATGAGCAGTGAATGTACATATTGTAAGCGGAGGTCACGGATCTTGAACAGCTTGCCCCAAAAGGGTGATTGTCTTGGCACCTGGCTTGGAAACTACTTCAGATGAAGAAGAGACAAACTGCCTTGTTTGTGCTGTTTACAGAAATAACATTGATGCTCATAAAAACACAAGTCTGTATTTATCTTCAGTCTTATTGAATTAACACATAGCACTGCAATCATATAAATGTGAACTCAATATTCAAATAACCTGCACGAAAGGGAAACACTTTCATACATTTCATTCACTATACATGTGGTACCATTCAAGTTTTAGAGACTTAACAAATAACTGAAGCAAATACAAGAAGTTAAATGACCTTTTTATTTACAAATTAATGAAATGTGCGTGCCTAATGTTTGTACTGTGGTAGTTTTTCCAGTGTAACTTTACAGCATCTTTTTAGCGAGTGTCCACTGCTGGTGGACTGTGACCCCATCAGAGCAATATCAGTGGAAGAAAGAGACACATCAATTTGTGGAGCATGGATAATGGAGACAGAAGAGGCACTAGCTGATGTCTGTGCGTCATGGCAAGTGATCTCCTGACACATCTGTAAGGCAGGCCCAATGTCTACTTGATAGGTTTCTGTGGTTATAGTACTTGAGCTTGTCACCAATAAAGACAAATTGCTGGCATGAGTGCCATTGTTTGACCTTGGATGCCCAAAGGTTTGCTCCAGCGTGCTTTCCATGTGTTCCAGGCGACCATCCAGCTGGTTGAAGCCAGTTTTCATGGCATCCCTAAGCTCTGAAAAGCCTTCCCTGATAACTGTCTGCAATCCTTCTTTGAGATCTACCAACCCTTCCTTCAGAACTGATACCAAGTCACTCACCCCGTGGGTGACCATGCAGGTCTGCACAGCACCCATTCTTGCATCCAACGCTTCATTAATATCAAAGAGAGAGCCTTGAATTTCTTCTAATCTTTGATCGACAGATTTGTGGAAGTGCTTCACTGCCTGGTGAATATCCTGTTGATGTACCAATACTTTTGCCTTGAAGGCTTGTCCACCAATATCCGTCTCCACATTTTCATGGCCAGGTGATTCCTCTTTATGACTGCTGCAATCAGCAACAGACCTGTCCAACTCACCATCTTCCACTGGCACTGTTAACTCTTCGATGTCATTTTCAACATTTTCATGTGCGGGGGATCTAACTAATGATTGTGATGAAGGCGAAATAGGAGCTGTGCTGGTGAGCACAACTTGAGCAGTGGGCGACGCAGAAGCTGTTGTCGAGGCAGATGTTGTTGGCTGGGCAGGAGCCTCTGAAACTGGGGGAGAATTCTGAGTTGTGACCGAGGCAGAGAGTCCTGATGTCTCTGTGGAGAGGAGAATGTCAGTAAGTTAGCATGACTCTGCCTTTAGAATGTTCAAGTCCTTACAAATAAACAAAATTGCACTTCACTCAATAATATCCAACTATTTATGTAAGTAATATATTGTTCTGTTCTGGATTCATTGCATTTGTTAAAATAACTCAATATTATTAAGATAAAAAACACGATAACAATTACTTACCAGACGGTGTGGAGACAATTCCTGGCTCATGGTTCCCCATATCATGCAGGGTTTCAGCAGGCAAGAGCTGGAGGACTTTCCCCTTTGTCAGTGTTAATACCTTATGGCTGTGTTCCTTCACTAGTTCCATTTTGTAGATCAGTTTTGTTTTGGTACTCTTTAGGGATTATTTAAACCTGTTCGGCTAACCTGCCTGGATCATTATGTGCCACATAGGGGAGAATTTAACTCATTCACAAAACATATTCACCTACAGAATTAAAATCAGGTGCTTGGAGCATTTATTCCTGAACAATTGCCTCCCTTCAAAATTTTATTCATCACTCCTCGCACTCTCCCACACAACCCAAGACCCAAAACTCTGGAATTTAGGATCAAATCTAATGATCAATGGTACATTTTCTGTACTAACATATGTAATAAGATTGGGCAGCTCCAATGAGTTTCTAATAGGCAAGAGACCATCTGATTGAAGTGCTAATTGTGCAACAAAACTAACACTAAATTAAAAATCTTTCTTAGGTTAGCCATGACAAATCTTGGTAATACTAAATTAAGAACTACATGCAACATATGAGGGAATGTTTTTCTGAAACAGCACAGAGGCAATTACTGAATTTTGAGTCTTACTTGCTGGGGATGCTTTATACAATCCCCAAAATTGACACATGGATCAATTGTATAAAATTAAAACTTAGCAAAATGCTCTATATTGGAAACACCTGGTGTTTGAGTCAGAATCACATTCCATATTTGTACAATAGCTTATAAATATTTTTTCATAATGAGCAAAGGATGACAAAGGGACATTTTCTCTGCTTGTTGTATGTCCTGAACTAAAACCTCCATAAGGGATGTGTTTATGATTTTGTTACAATAACAAATTGAGGAAATTTCATGTAATATGCACAGACTCAGATGATTGGTGAAAATTTCCATTCTGATTCGTAGCTTCATGTGTGAAATTAATGATCACGCCACGACTTCAGTCATTGAGAATAATTTAGGCATCTCTCAATTCATCACAAGTAATGACAGAAAAATCCTTTTGTAACTAACTGCAATTATTTTTCAATAAACCTGCACTGATGGCATCACACGGTTGCTTAATTTGTGTGTGAATGTCATCATGGATCAGATATGTGGTGCACACAGACTGTTGGTGACAGCACTGAAGCTGCTTCTAGCATAGTTTATGATCGCAAATCTGAATCGAATTCCTTATTGAAGCAATGACACTGCTGGCAGAATATTAAAACCAATTATATTGGGTTATCGGCCTTGGATGTGAATTTACATTCACAATTCTGACCTCGGTGATTTCCTATGTCAGTTTTATTGTCAAGGGAAAGATGTACAATAGTGATGTGGTGCATCTACACAAGGCCAAAGGGAGAACTGGAATGACAGTCGCCTTTTTCGGGTGGGGGACAGGAGGGATGGAGGGAGATTACTGTATCCTATAATATCTGCTTATAGAGGAGCAATGGAAGAATATAGAAGCACATTTTCTCCCGACCTCATGGGTAATTCGTATGGGTCAGAGAGACAGAGAGTCAGTAAGAGAAGAAAAATAACAAACAAGACAAGATGTGTGTTTGCACTTGTAATCTAATCTTTCAGGTTTTCATGTCGTAAGAGTTTGTACTCGCATCCTGGGGTCTGTGGTGCAATTCAAATTGAGACATTGACATGTAGATGCTCCCAGTTTATCCATTATTCTCAACATATTGTTATAAAATGAAAATTCAGTACAGTTTTGCAGCCAAGGCTGAATGCATTCCTCTCCTGGCCATGACCCTATTTCAAACATCATGCCAAAAAGAGATTGGCTTTTAAGGGCAAGAGTATTAGCTATGTCATGAATACAGCCAACACCTGTTCTACTCACAAAACCCAATATGTCTCAGTAAAGTCTAACACCTAGGTTATTTCTTGCATCGATATATAGGTCAAAGAATTTTAATACCACATATTAAAAGTAAAAATACCATTACAAAGCTAATTTCAGTAATATATTTATTTTGAAAAAAAAAGCAAGCCTCTTATGTGGCATTCGACATTACCTGAACACAGTCCAGCACAGCAATTCCACAGACGAAAGTGTGGACTGCAGATGCTGGAGATCAGAGTCAAGAATAGAGTGGTGCTGGAAAAGCACAGCAGGTCAGGAAGCATCCGAGGAGCAGGAAAATTGACATTTTGGGCAGGAGCCCTTAATCAGGAATCCTGACCTGCTGTGCTTTTCCAGCACCACTCTAATCTTGACAGCAACACCACACCTTACTTAACCTTAAGTAACCAGATAGTTAACTACACAACACTACCTTTAAAACAATGAGATATTTTTCCACAGAAGTATCAGGTGCACTCTGTGAAATTACTATTAATATAAAATGCCACACACTGGATCCTCTTTTCTTCATATAGACCAGGTATTTAATATATTCTTATGTCACATATGTATTCAATCTCTATATATGTAATATATACTAGGCACTGTATTGTTTGTATTCATATACAAGCAATTGCATTTGTCTGTATATACAATATATAAAGTAGCATTTATTCCTCTATTTAAAATATTAGATTAGATTTTGCTATATCTTTTATAGGCAAGGTATTGTTTCCTTTTATGTAGAGCTTGTGCACAGTTATTGTGTACCCCTTAGTTGGAATACCTGTTCATAGAAATGCTGAACCTCATTGTCTTTGGTATCCCAAAGAGCTTTCTTTTTCTGCCGTAGGTACATTAGAAATTACATACCGTACTGTACAGATGGTGCATAGGTTTTGAGCTATGGGGCAGTAAAACAAGTAAATCTGCATTTGCTCTAATTCCCAATCACATGTTCCTAATCTATGAGGTGGAGGATGTCAAATGGAAGCCAGGGATCCAAACCACCGATGATGCAGAGAAGCATTTGGCAGAGGTATAGGGAGAAGTTCACCTGTCTCCTGACTCATTGAGAGATGTCCAACAATGTGAAGAGGGTTCAAAAAGCAGGGGGATTGTTCAAAATAAAAAAAATGAAGCTAGAGCCCTTTGCTAGTTCTACTCGAAGATAAATCTCATGTCAATAGTAAGAGGAACTCTCCATAAGCCACTGATTTTTCTTATGACAATAATTGTTCATGTTTTGAGAACTGTTTTACATTGCACACATAAACCAGACTTCCTTGACACAGACATTAGATGTTAACTTGGTCGCCTGTATCTCACTGCTCTGTTCACCAGACAATATTACATGAAATAACATGGTATCCACTTACCGCGGCACCGGTGAAATCTGAAAAACAATAGAAATTAAAAGAAGCAATAAATGTAATGAATAGTTTGTCCTCATAGAAGCACAAATAAATCATTCCGACTTAAATCATTCCCTCTGCCCATCTCGTTCTTTTGGCATTGGAGAGTTGCAGTTGCACTTATAAAATCCCAGTCTCAGTTTTGTCACTGAAATCCATGAGAGCATGAGCTCAATGGCAGTATTAGTCAAAAGGACTTGCAACTGCAACAAAGAGCCAAATACCATTCCCTGGACTGGTGTACTAGCCAGTGTGACTGGACACAGTCCTTTCAGCATTTTGTTCCATCATTCTCTTAGCCAGGCCAGTATTTTTCACTGGTTGTACTTTTGGCCTTGACCGATGTGGCATTCTGCTGTGCAACTCAGCTTATGTGAGTTCCTGAAAGGTACTAAATGCAGAGGCAGTAAATGGTTATGGGTTTCTTCCCTGCCCCTCCCCAAGAGGGAAGAAGGGAGAAAAACATGGAGGCTGAATCATTTAAGCAGTGCTATTGCTACAGGCACATCCTACTGGAAATAGATAGATATAGGGAGAGGAAGACATAACACTTGGGTTAATCTAAACAAAATGCTAAAATGAACCTAACTGAAAAAAAACATGATGTGGAAAAAAAAGGATGAAAATCCAAAATATACTACCATTGTTTTCACACTTGGTATCTTACACATTTGAGCTGTTTGGTGAATAGCCTTCCTGATAATGTTATAATTTGACACTGTTAACATTCACAGCTTCATTTGGTATTTTACATCTCCAGCTATGTTACAAAAAAAAAGAGTAGCATCTCGCTTTGTGTGTTTGTGATAATAATGTTGCAGTGAAGACCACTTGACTCTAGGTCTTTGTCAACAGTCCCCCTTTAAAAATGATTAGTATAAAGGAGCCATGCGTAAACTGTGATTGCTGGAAATCTGAGAGGGAGAGGTGCCCTTTTGGCTATTTCTGATGAAGGGTTGCATCCAAAAACCTGCCTTTTGCTTTCAGATGCTGATTGATTACTTCATGTCCTGGCTCCTCTCAATCTTTGCATTCTCCTTCAGCTCTACAATCCGCTAGACAGCAGTGCTCCAGAAGCTCTGGATGCTTGAGCAGTTATAACTAGAATCAGTCCATTAGTGTTGGCCATCTGCTAAACTCTAGAATTTCCCTCCCTAAACCTCTCCACCTCTCTTCCCTTTTCTTTCCTTTAAATCGATCCTTGGAAATTCCCTCTTTAATCAAACTTCTGGGTAACCTGCTGTAAACTCTTACTTGGCTCTGTTTCAAAGTTTGCTCCATGAACTCCCTATATGCATTACCTTTTGGGAAGTTTTATGTTAAAAGCAAAGTTGATTTATGGTGCATGATACATGAAGCGAGATAACAGAAAATTACAGAAGGACTTCAAGGTATATGAAATTCTGCAGCCAAATAATCTTCATTGGAAGAAATCAGTAACAGAAGGTTAAAAAGAAGCCTGTTCGGTGTGATTTAATAATAAGCAGATCATTCATACTTATTAGCATTGGGGTGAGTCATTTTTTTTCAATTATGTCAAGGCAAAACATGTGCCCCATGCTGCAATGTTGTACAGATTGTGACTACAATGTTCATTTGAAGGGCTTATGTTTGACAGGAGAAAAGGAGAGATGGTAAAATATGTGTGAGTGCACATGCTTTTTACTGGAGTAAACTAACGTCTACTACATCAAGGGTGATAGAATGTTAAAATAAAAATCACAGAATTAAAATAACAGGACTTCAGCATTGCTGAACAAAGACATTTTTTCAAAGCTTTTCGTTTTGTAGTCATCAGGACAGTTCACAAGAATATCAATTCAAGGGGAAAACCAACATTGATATCGCATGAGAGAAGAGTGCTGATTGGTTGGCAAGTGGACTGCATTTGGTAGATTCATTGCCATGGAGAATGCACCTATTAATACTGATTGACAGTTTAACAGCTGGGCTTTCTTCATATTTTAAACCAGATGGGTTGATTTGGATTAATCATGGCATTGCTGCGAGGAAAAACAAAGTAGCAAATGGGTGTCAACTATATTATTGAGTTGAAACAGGTGCAGTATGAATATAGGTTCTTTCTGTTTGCAAAGAACAGGGCCTTGTGTATTAATGTACATAGCTTCCAACACATGCAAGTACACCACACTGCAAGCCTGACTGTTAATCCTAAGTGATTATTAGTATAATACTTTACATACTCAAGTATATTCAGCAAATGTCCAATGTTAAACACTGTGGTCCATGCTTTGCAAGCATGTCCCGTTTTGATATGATTAGTAACTTGCTTGCTACAAACAGCCAAAAATGATAAGCTGCTTAATATGATCTGCCAGTCAATGGGACCTACAGCCTATATACCTGTACCTCTCATCACACTGTCACTGAAATTTATATATTACTCACTTGTGTGATAGGAAAAAAAGTTTTTTTTTTGGCTTGATGGCAGTTTCTGCTCATATTTTAAAGGTAGTAATTAACAACAGAGGAGTGGCTTTTAGTGGCATTTAATGAGGCAGCTTTGCTGTGGATGTGATTGTGTTCAATGTGGATATTGAACACCAAGGTGGGGAAATTGTTTTTGTAAATAGGTGTAGGTTGCAGAACTCTGAGGTATGGAGAAATCCGGGTGTTCTGGTGCATGAATCACAGAAGGTAAGTATGCAAATACATCATGATGACAGGAAAACTGATGGAATGTTATGGTTTATTGCAAGGGCAAGAGTCAGAGGTGATGTAATTAAAACAAATAAGATCCTGAAGAGGCTTGACCAAGTGGACTTCAAAAAGATGTCAAAAGAATTTAGTCTCCATGGGAGAATCTAGAACTAGGAATCATAGATGAAAAATAAAGGGTCACTCATTTACAACAGAGATGAGGGAATATTTGCTTTCTCTCCGAGGATAGTGAGTCTTTGGAATTCCCTTCCTCTAAAGGCAGTGGATGCTGAATCTTTGAACATTTTTAAGGCAGAGATAGTTTGATTCTTGATTTCCAAGGGAATGAAAGATCATTGGTGATATGCAGGGATGAAAATCTGATTAGCCATGATCTTACTGAATGGCAGAACAGGCTCGAAGGGCCGAATGGTCTTTGTTCATATGTTTATACTGGCAACCTTTTGTTTGAAGGAACAGAATTTTATTCAAAAAGGGAAACACTAAACAAAACAAACTGATCTCAGTTTGCTGCTCTAAGATATCAGATACACTAGTCTGTTGAGAATTCTCTGTTTCACCAGTAAAGGAAGAACATACTTATGTTACTAATGCAGCCTTGCCAGATCCTTTTACTAAAGAGTTGATTGTTCATCTTATACTACACTGTTAAAATATAAGAACATTAAAATTTTTGTCAATATTGATCATACTCCTTTGAATAGAACATATATTCTTCCCATCAAAACACGTAAACAATCATGGATAAAGTTTCGAGAGTAAAGTCTTCTCTATGAAAGGAATGGTATTGCTGCCAATTATCTGGGAGACTGTCATCTTCTTGTAACTTGTGATGGTCGTTTTCTGTGGCTTTCCATGTTATGTGACTGATTTACATCCAGGAATCATCTACTGCCAACATGCTTGCTATCCCTCATTGAATCTGATGATCTGCCATTGATTTATACATCCATCACGTGAGGAATGAAGAAGGACTCAACATATGGATAAAGGTGGCATAAACACTCTGCAGCAAAATAATATGGGTAAACATTTGAAAGCATAGTTTTAAGGATAATTATAGATCACACAAAATCACCAACTAGAAAGTTCTATCCAGACTCATCTGACTAGAGAGAACCCAGTGTCATTATCATAGCACCAAATATTTCTTAGGTACTTTCAGGTGTTTGCCCTTCTAACTTACTTGGATGTCCATCCAGCACGTGGTAGAGCAATTCTGAATATTACTCAAAATTTGCTTTTCCTGGTTTAAACATATGCTCCAACATTCTATAGCCATAGTTTATTTGGGTGATATCCTGGAGTAGGTGAGGACTGCAGAAGCTGGAGATCAGAGTCGAGAGTGTGGTGGTGGAAAAGCACAGCAAGTCAGACAACATCTGAGAAGCAGGAGAATCAACGTTTCGGGCATAAGCCTTTCATCTTCATTTTGGCTGAAATGTTGATTCTCCTGCTCCTTGGATGCTGCCTGACCTGCTGTGATTTTCCAGCACCACACTCTTGACTGATATCCTGGAGTTACAGTTTGTACCCATTTATAACTTAACATGTTGATCCCTGTCAGTCCTGTCTCTTCAAGGCTTAAGGGCTTCTCTAATATTTCTTCGTAACTCATAGAGGCATAGAGTTATATAGTACAGAAACAGACCCTTTAGTCCACCTCAATGCTGACAAGGTATCCTCAATTAATATCGCGCCATTTGCCAGCATTTAGCCTATATTTCTCTAAACCTTCCTATTCATATACCCGTCCAGATGCCTTTTAAATGTTGTAATTGTACCAACCTCCATCACTTCCCCTGGCAGCTCATTCTATACACGTACCACCCTCAGTGTGAAAAGGTTGCCCCTTAGGTCCCTTTTAAATCTTTCCCCTTTCACCTTAAACCTATGCCCTCTAGCTTTGGACTCCCCTACCCTGGGAAAAAGACCTTGGCTATTTATCTATCCATGCCCCTCATGAGTTTACAAACCTCACTCCTCAGCCTCTGATTTTCCAGGGAAAATAGCCTCGGGCCATTCAGCTTTTCCCTGTAACTCTAGCCCTCCAACTCTGCCAACGTCCTTGGTAAATCTTTTCTACATCCTTTCAAGTTTAATAACATCTTTCCAAAAGCAGAAAGATCAGAATTGAACACAGTTTTCCAAAAGTGGCCTAACCGATATTCTATACAGTTACAACAAGGCAACCCAACTCCTATCAAAGCACTGACCAATAAAGGCAAGTGTACCAAGCACCTTCTTCATTACCCTGTCTAGCTGTGATTCTACCTTTAAAGAACTGTGAACCTGCACCCCAAGGTAACTTTGTTCGGTAACACTCGCCATGACCCTGCCATTAAGCATATAAGGCAAAAGTGAATATTGCAGATGCTGGAGATTAGAGTCTAGATTAGAGTAGTGCTGGAAAAGCACAGCAGGTCAGGCAGCATCCGAGGAGCAGGAAAATCGACATTTCGGGCAAAAGCCCTTTATCAGGAATGAGGCTGGGAGCCTCGGGTGGAGAGATAAATGGGAGGGGCTGGGGCTGGGGAGAAGGTAGCCAAGAGTACAGTAGGTGTATGGAGGTGGGGATGAAGGTGATAGGTCGGAGAGGAGGGTGGAGCGGATAGGTGGGAGGGAATATTGCAAGTAGGACAGATCATGAGGATGGTGCTGAACTGGAAGGTTGGAACTGGGGCAAGGTGGGGGAGGGGAAATGAGGAAACTGGTGAAGTTCACACTGTTGCCCTAGGGTTGAAGTGTTCCGAGGTGGAAGATGAGGCATTCTTTCTCCAGGTATCGGGTGATGAGGGAGCAATGGTAGAGGAGGCCCAGGACCAGCATGTCCTTGGCATTGTGGGAGGGGGAGTTGAAATGTTTGGCTACGGGGCAGTGGGGTTGATTGGTGCAGGTGCCCTGGAGATGTTCCCTGAAGTACTATTAAGTATATAAATCCTGCCCTGATTTGCCTTACTAAAATGCAACACTTTATATTTATCTAAATTAAACTCCATCTGCCACTCCTTGGCTCATCTGATCAAGGTCTCATTGTAATCTAATATAATCAGCTTCACTGTCTGTTGCACCAACAATTTTGGTGTCATCTGCACACTTAATAAGGATGCCTCCTATGTTCACATCCAAATCATTTAAATAAAGCAGCAGACCCAGCAGTGTTCTTTGCAGCACTGGTCACTGGCCTCTAGTCTGAAAAACAACCCTGCACCAAAACCCTCTGTCTCCTACCTTCAAACCAATTTTGTATCGAAATGGCTAGTCCTCTGCCCCAGGCATTACCTTGGCTAATTTAATGTGCTGTGTTGCACAATGATTAGCATATAGAGCGTAACTAATATGAGTTGCAAGGTTGATGCTTTGGAAGTTAGTTCGATCAATTCTTTGAGTCTTGGGGTGGGTGAAATTTTCTTTCACTTATTCCTCCCTTCAGGAGATTGGAAAGGTTGGATACTGATTCTCTCCCAATAACCTATCAAACCCTCACCCTCTACCACTTAGAAGATCAAAGGCAGATGAACAGTAACCTCACCACCAGCAAGATCCCTTCCCTGGTGCACACCATCCTGCTGTGTAACCATAATCTTCATTCCTTTACTATTGTCGAGTTAAGATCCTTGCCCCACCCCCCCCAACAGTGTGGGTGTCCCTCCACATAATGGATTGCAGAGGTTCAAGAAAGCAGCATACCACTCTCTTCCTAAGGGTGAATGGAAATTCTCAATAAATACTGGTCAAGCCAGCAATGCCAACACCCCATGAATTAATTAAAATGAATAGAATCTATTACTCGGTTTTGTCGTCCAGTTCTCATTGGAGTGAGTTAGAAACTCTGCTGCTGTTCTAGAGGTGAAGACCGCATAGTTTAATGTGGAAAGTTAAAAGAAAAATAATAAATTTGCACTCTTTTTATCTCTTCTCTGCTGGATCAACCCAGCACATACCTTTCTTCCTTTTCCCATCAGGCTACCAAGTTAAATCTGTTACTGGAACTAAGTGACATCATCAGGACCAATAATGCAGATGGTGAAATGGACCCAGGAGGCTTTGAAGTGTGTCATTAGTATCTGTTTTCAGAGCTGCTAAACTTCAGAACTTGTTCGGGAGACTGGATAACTTGGGTAGTTTAAATCATCACTCACTCATTTCTAGCTGATGGATAGAATTAAAGTCTCCACTCATGTTAGGGCAATCTATATGATTTTTGAAGGGACCAGGGATAATGGTCATGGGGCCTAGTCACATTGCCTATAACTTGTGTACAGTTCAACACAAAATGAAGGTTAAATTGAGAGGAAGTTGATCTAAAGTGGATTCGTATTTAATATTAGAAATGTTGAGAGGGATATTCCATGTATTTGAATAAATTGTCATCATATCTGCAGCTTTACATGGCAATGCATTTATCACCTTCTTGGAAAACCATTTCCATTGTGGGCCTTATGCTTAATCCAAAAATTTTGACATATTGCAATAAGCACCTTCCAGCATGGAAATCCAATGAAAAATGTAATAATTCTGAAGTAAACAGATGATAAACCTGGCCCTGACAATGCAGTGGTAATTGATATCGGATGTGAGTAAATGCTCAGGATCAATTATTATTTAATCTCGCCAAAATGTCCTGTTCCACTCATCTTTTTTCTGTGATTTTCTCTGCTCCTCACTGAACAGGCACTGGGTTCCCTCTTGTAGCTCATTTAAGCTCCCACTATTCATCTGTGATTGAGACAGAAGGTGCCAGCAGGCTGTTTGATCACAAATATCAAAGTCAAGAGCAGGTCTTACATATTTACACATCCAACAGGGCTTGCTGGAGTACTGGGAATCCTGATTAATTACTTAGCATTGCAAAGTATTTACAGGACAGGCACAAGCCATTCAGCCCAACTTCTTCTTATGCTCCACACAAGCCACCAATGCTGCTTCAACTAAACCCATTAATTCATCCCTATCTTCTCTTCCCCCTCATGCATTTAACTAGCTTACCCTTAACTGAATCTATGCTGGTTCCTCAGCTGGTCCTTGTGGTAGCAAGGTTCACATTCTAACCACTGTCTGGACAAGGAAGTTAATTCTAATGGATTTACTTATGATTATTTTTGTTTAAAACTACCTACCTTGCTCTCCCATGCAAGTGGAAATATCTTTACTTGCTGAGCTAACTTACAGACTTATCATCAACCTGAGCTACAAATCTTCTCAAAAATCACTAATATCTTTTCTACATGAACCCTGTCAAATGCTTGATTTAGTTTTCTTTGCACTAACCAACCAACTGGAGCTCTTCCATTGTTGCTCAGACTGAGACTAAGTTACAGTGGATAAATCTTAGATTTCTCTGGTTTGTATGCTTAAACTTCACTGCATGAAGAATACAGAGTTTTTGAACTCTGACGTGGTAACATATACAGTGTACTCTTTTTATGTATAATCAATGATCAACATGAGCACATTACATTGAGTTGATTTTGCCTCTAAAACATGGGATAAGAAAGAGGTATAATTTCATCAGTATTAAAAAACAACAATCTATTATTTCAAATATGTCCCTAGGATTGCAGAAATTCAGGATGGCAGCTCACCAGGACATGAAGTGATGGGCAAAAAAATGCTGGCCCAGCTAGTGACACCCACCTCTCTTGAACAACACAAAAATATAGGAACATAGGAACAAGGCCGCTCAAAGCCTTAAGACTATTCTGCATTCAGATAAATCACTCAGACATCTGTTGCCTAACTCCATCCACAATTTGATTCTCTGTCCATTCATGCCCTTGGCTAACACATGGTGAATTGAGCTGTCATCTCCTGCTTTTTGTAGAGGAGGATCCTGGATATGTATCATCTTTTCACGTGTGGTAGTGTTTCCTCACTTTTCTCCTGAATGGCCTTGTTTTGATTTTATGGATTTTAAGGGTTCCTTGGTCCTAGCCACCCCACCAGCATTTTCTGTGAAATATTGCAGGATTAGTGCAGGATTTATCAGTGACTCTGAGTCTATTGTAACATCACTCAAGAAGTGTCAGGACAAGTCCAAACAAATCGTATTGACCATTCCTGAGCTTGTAGTTAGTGGTCTCATTGCTCCTTGTCTTCTGACTTGCAAAATCTACAGAGACATAGAAAATGGGAGCAGCGGTATGCTCTTCTGCCCTTCAAGCCTGTCCACACCATCCAGGATGCTGGTGGCATCGGGATTCTTTGCTATTTTTGTAATTATGCCACTTCTATTAATTCCACTTTTATTTTCTGAATTTTCTCTCTCTTCAGCTCTTCCTTTGACATGCATTTGTCCACTGGCAACCACTGTGCTTTGCAACTATAGAAATTAGTGAAGGATGCACACAGGTTAAAGTAGATTATGGGACAAAAATACCTTGGAATACAAAACTGCCATCCAACTTTATTTTTCAGAGGTAGTTTTCTTTAATTCCAACTCTGTAGAGTTAATTTTGTCTTTGAACAATAGCACAAAGCACACAAAATGGGCTTGGTCTCCCATTGTACACCTTTGCTGATTGAAATAAAAAGAAAGAGAAAGGGGGAGAAGTTTTCAAGCAGATAAAATCAAAATCCTGCATTTCATAATCTATCCAAAGTCGAAACTAGCCCCAATGCCTATATCATAGAAAAGAGAAAGTAGATTCAGTGCCACAATGAGTTGTAGGTAAATTCACCTCAGGGCAAATCAAAACATCCTCATGATCATTATTTCCATTTGACAATCTTCTCTCACCTATTATTCCTCAACACTTTACTTTAATTACACTCTATCTTACTATTTATTCTCCAAATCCTTTTGTTTTTACTGTGTACCCTTTACACTTCATAGTTCCCATGTTGTGCAACATCAGCTTAATCCAGGGATCTGCAACTAGTGGCCCTCAAGCACTAGTGACATCTTCTTCATCACTCCTAACCTTTCCCAGTAGGATTATGTCAAAGTGAAAAAAAATGTTGCAAAAAATGCAGTCAAGGAAAGTTAAAGCTGTGCTTTTATTGCGGAATAAAAAGGATAATCATTGTGCAACACTTTACGGTTCCAAGTTTTTATTTTAATGAAAGACTTCATTGTGCCCTAAGTAAACCTATTTGAGTGGTACAATTACACCATGATGATAGATAATGCCTTTAACTCAAGAAGCAGGTATTACAGTTGTAATCATTGTTACTTCCTGTATAGCTGACATGATCAATTATTCTATATGTGATGTCAAAAAGCATTTTCTTATCCTGAGGATCAATAGCCTAAGAAAATTGTCTTAATTTTACATATCTTAAGTTAAATATTTGTTTAAAGGTAACCTAACTTACAAGGCTATAGTCAAAAAAGTCAAGAAATGCAATAATTCAGAGTTGGATCCATAATAATTTTATTTTCTTTCTACTAACACATAAGCTTGAAAACTGCATTCTATTTATTATGTCAGATTATACATTCTGCCAGAGATACCTCGCAATACATCAATTTCCCAAAGTTTCATCTTGCAATTCCCAATAGTTTCTGTTTTAGGTTTTTTTAAAAAAGATTCTTCATATAAAAATAGTTACCAAATTCTAGCTTAATCTCTTTGTCCCAAAAGTTTTTACTTGCACTGATCTTGGTGTAGATCAAAGATTTTGCTTGAGCCCTTGTGCAGAGATAGGGTCAGGCAAGGAGCAGAGAGCTGTTAGTGAATAAGACACTTGTAGTTACCTAGTTCTATTCTATCTAACCCTCCAATCAAAGGGCCATTTTCCGAATTTGCAGTAAGCCCCAACTGCTGGGTCTGCAAGCAAAATATTTGATCATACACTATTTATGGTGAGAATGTACTAGAAATGTTGACTTGTGCTGCCTGAGTATGAGGCTCTCTACCAAATGCAGGACATTGAAAAACTGCATTGGTTCACTACTCCTAACACTCCTCAAAATGTATCCATTATGTCCGAGACACTGGAGTAAATTTTGACTTGATGTGATCTTGTAAGCTTCCTGATTTTTATCTCCTGTTAAAGTCTGCCTATTGACTGTTATTCAGTTGATACTGTTGTACAAAGTCAAAACCTACCTCCCTATGCCATGAATGTTTAGTTAAGCTCACCTTCTACAGATCCAATTGGCACTTGAATTTCTGCAGACATTCCTGATTGTTAAACTAACCTTGGAAGGATCCACAGAAGCACAAGAAAAATAGCATCAACAGCTGTTTCTCCAGTTTTCAATTATAGTAAAACCACTGCCAATGTTCAAAGTTCAACCCCATTCTATTTGTGTTCACTGTAAAACAATGGGTAGCGACTGCATCAGAAAAAAAACAAAATCCAATGATTAATTCAATAGGCTGAGTACGCCATAGGTCATTGAAGAATAGTCAGTCAACATCTTGCAGAGGGATAATACCAAAATGGTATTATCGCTGGGCTGTTAATCCAGAGACCCAGATAATATTCTGGGGACCCCAGATTGAATTCTGCCACAGCAGATTGTGGAATTTGAATTCTTTTAAATAAAGTCTGGAATTAAGAGTCTGATGGTGGCCATGGAAAATCCCATCTTGTTAACTAATGTCCTTTAGGAAGGGAAACTGCCGTCTTTACCTGGTCTGGCCTATGTGTAACTTCAGACCCACAGAAATGTGATCGACTCTTAGCTGCCCTCTGAGCAATTAGGGATGGGCAATAAATGCTGCTGAGCCAGTGATGCTCTCAACCCGTGAACGAATAAAGAAAAAAGGTCTTCATATGTACAGAGAAAGCTTGTGTTTATATTATGCTTGTCATGAGCTGAGGGCCCTGGACCCAAAGCACTTTACAGCCAAATAACTATCTTTAAAATGCAGTTACTACTGTAACATAGGAAATGCAAAGGGCATATTTGTTCACAGCAATTTTGTAGAGTTTTATAAAATCATGAGGGGCATGAATAGGGTAAATAGGCAAGCTCTTTTTCCCAAGGTAGGACAGTCCAGAACTAGAAGACGTAGGTTTTAAGGTACGACGGGAAAAATTTAAAAGGGACGTAAATGGCAACATTTTCACGCAGAGGGTGGTGCGTGTATGGAATGAGCTACCAGAGGGAGTGGTGAAGGCATCTGGATGGGTGTATGAATAGAAAAGGTTTAGAGGGATATGCACCAAAGGCTGGCAAATGGGATGAGATGGTTGGCTTGGGCGATTTGGACCGAAGGGTCTGTTTCTGTCAAAAGCTCTCAAAAACAGCAATGTGATGATGACTAGATGATAAGGTTTGGTTGAGAGGTAAATATTGACCGGGACTTCAAAATAACCTTCTTATTCAAAATGTTTTGCGACATATGAACACTTTTTTGTCTGAAATCTAGAGGAAGCAGAAGTGGTCTTCACTAGCATTCTGAAATGGTTACTAACAAACAAGAAGCCTGATTTACATCATTACCAGTTATCTTTCTGTTGAAATCAATGAGAATGAAATTTCAGCACACTATCATTGTGTGGTCCAGTGAACAGGGAAGAAGGTTACCTCAGATTACAATGGGATCTTGATCAGATGGGCCAATGGCCTGAGGAGTGACAGATGGAGTTTAATTTAGATAAATGTGAGGTGCAGCATTTTGGAAAGGTCAATCAGGGCAGGACTTATACACTTAATGGTAAAGACTGGATTAGTGGTGCTGGAAGAGCACAGCAGTTCAGGCAGCACCCAACGAGCAGCGAAATCCTGGGGAGTGTTGCTGAACAAAGAGACCTTGGAGTGCAGGTTCATAGATTCTAGAAAGTGGTGTTACAGGTAGAAATGATAGTGAAGAAAGTGTTTGGTATGCTTTTCTTCATTGGTCAGTGCATTGAGTATAGGAGTTGGGAGGTCATGTTGCAGCTGTACAGGATGTTGGTTAGGCCAATTTTGGAATATTGTGTGCAATTCTGGTCTTCTTCCTATTGGAAAGATGTTGTGAAACTTGAAAGGGCTCAGAAAAGATTTACAAGGATGATGCCACGGTTGGAGAATTTGAGATTTAGGGAGAGGCTGAACAGGCTGAGGCTGTTTTCCCTGGAGCATCTGAGGCTGAGGAGTGACCTTATAGAGGTTTATAAAATCATGAGGGACATGGATAGGGTAAATAGACAAAGTCTTTTCACTGGGGTTGGGGAGTCCAGAACTAGAGGGCATAGGTTTAGGGTAAGAGGGGAAAATCTAAGAGGTATCTAAGGGGCAACTTTTTCACGCAGAGGGTGGTACAATTGCAACATTTAAAAGACATCTGGATGGGCATATGAATAGGAAGGGTTTAGATAGATATGGACCAAGTGCTGGCAAATGGGACTAGATTAATTTTGGATATCTGGTCGGCATGGACAGGTTGGACTGAAGGGTCTGTTTCTGTGTTGTACATCACAATGATTCCGTGACTCTTTCACTATCATCTACTTGTGTTACAAATAAAGCCAACTCTATCTCATGAAATTAAATTTATGACAAACTTCAAAATGCTATCTTTAATATTATCTGAATACGTAAAGTTACCAACAATGCCATGAACTAACGACATCAATAATTATATGATCTTCTTAAAGACAAAATAGAAATATGTAACTGAATTTTAGGAACAGTCAGTTATAAAGCTCACGTTATTGGAAAACCATCATGAACTGCTTGATGAATAGTTTGCCTAAGTACTAGTGCTGGGGCAGATCTCGTAAGAGCTGCTCAGCCACATTTCCTCACCAGGATATCACCCCTGACACATTACATAATAATCCGGAAAAAAAAACAACTTGTACACCCTATCCAAGCCTAATATTATTCAGGTCAATTGTATTAAATCTATTACTACCCTGGCTTACACCAACTAATGTAGAACAGATCAAGAGTCAAAAGTGGGATTTTCGTGTTCACTTTTCCTTTGCTCTCTTCTCGGTATCAGGGTTATCTCTAAAAGAAACCATACCAGAGGCTTGAAAGCTCACTGGGCAGGTAGAAGCATGTCCTTTGGGATATGTGGGAAATTAACAGTTCAGAAAAATATGCTTGCTTATGTCAGCTCAATATCACAACTGATGACACATATACTATAATAAATTGTTGTTACTAGAAGTCTCTCAGGCTTTTCAACTCCTTAACACATCAGGCAGTAAAAAGCAGCTGCAGTTTGCATTAAAAGTCAGAATCATCAATGGTTAATTCTGCCATCACCGGGATTAATTTTATTCGACTGGAAGTTTAGTAGCAAACCAATTTTGTGCCAAATCCAGTTTGAGACTTGGAGGCTGCTGTGCTTTTTGTACAGATTCCAAGGCCCTGATGTTGCATCATGCGATACCAGCATATGAACGTTTAACAGACTTGAAATTCCTCTCTCCTTTAATTTAGTGCAGGCATTAATCAATTCATTTTAAATGGGGTTAATACTATGCTAAAATATCAAAAGGAAGAATCTCAAACAAATATCGAATGTTCCTACTTTAGTATCCCATAGCGAATTGTCAGGGCTAATGTAATTTAGACATACAGCAATCACTATCCATCATTTGTAATTACAAACATCCTAGGTGCTCTCCATGCCCATCATTACCACAATCTACTCACACACTGCTTATGTTTGAAAACATTAGTTTGTTCTGTGGGAGTGAAAGCTAGTTTCACTTTCCGCCAGAGCAATAACTCTTATTGGTGAAAACAATAGAAGAAATAATGGATAATGGAGTCAACTACAACCGGAGTCTAATTCATGGATTTAAATAGTTCATTTAAAAGAAAAAAATGGAGAGCTAGTTGTGAATTCTCGATCTACAATCTGCCTCAATGGATTTGGGTGGTTACATAAAATAATAATGGATAACTGGGAGAGAAGCGCATGTCTATATTCCAAAACAAGGCATTCCAAAGATTGATATAAAACTCTAACATGTACTGGGAAAGAGCTGTAGGCTGCAGTTTATCCATGAGATTTATATAGTTCATGTAGAGACTAACAGATAACTGGGAGCGAGCTACCATGTTGAATCTAAATTAGATGAATGTAAATCATTGCATTCAGATGGTTATGTAAAAAAAAAGGGTGTTCAGGAGTGAAGTTCAGGCTTTAATCAACAAAAGGGTTTAGATGGTGAAATATTGAGTCTTGCCTACTAGAGCCAAGTTTTGTTTGAAGGTAGTTTGAATGTTTTTGGGTAATATGAAGCCAAGCAATTCATGGCTAGAGATTGGGTCACGAATCAGAGAAGCAATTTGAGCAGTCTAAGTTTTTATTGGAGCTGAAATTAGACAGCAGCCTGAAAATTACTCCCTGCTATATGTTCATTGTATGAGACGTTTAGTATCAGGAAGCATGCATGTTTAGTTCATTTCTAGGGCTATAGTGGCTACTATTGTGTATGGTTGTTGTTGCTGCAGACCTTCCAACTCACATTCATTGTAAAGGTGACGGCCCAGTTCCTGTACAAACACTCAAATTTTAACAATAATACACACTTACCTCATTATTTAGCTCACTGGCACACTTTGTATCAAACTGAGTGAATGAAGGGAACTGTGACAAAACAGAATTTGGCAGTACCTTGCTTCTTCTGCACCTGGCTCAGTTTTTGCACTCACATTAAATTGGAAGGTCTGCTGTTGGGTGCTTTCCATGTATAACACACGATGACATTCACACAAGATAATGAACAGTTGTGACTTTATCAGTGCAAGTTTATTAAGCAATTAACCCAGAATTGGGTATAGAAAGAATCTATCTGCTCTGTAATATGTATTTACAGGGAAGTTGCCAGCTCGGAAGGCTGACTGTTGTTTGGTCCCCACGTGCATACACTGGGCATTGTTGTAAAACAAGCTGTCTGGCTGATTTCTAAACTGCCAACCTTTAATAACTTAGCCACAGAAAATTCAAACCCACCTTTGTTCTCAACCTTTAGGTCTTCCTGAAGGAGTTCATTTTGTCGGTTCCCAAGTACGAATGCCAGGAAGGAGAGGATTAATGCATCCAGGATGCCGATGATAGCCAGGATATAGGCCCAGCGCACAGAACAGTTTCCCAGTGTGTATTTCCCTGTTTTATTTCCGCACATCTTTCTCACAGCTTCCGAGTCCCATCCATCAGGAAATATCATGCAGCCCAACACAAGACAAACAGCTAAGGGGAAGGGTGGAGGAAAGGAAAAAATGAAGTCAGGCAAAGATATTGAAAGAGAATCTTATAACATATAGTCTTCTCCATTATTAATAAAACCAATATAGTGTAAGCATCTCTGGCACTTTAACCTTCCACAAAACTTCTGAAAGGAATTCCTTAAAGTGGCTGGGTTTGTAATTCTCAAATGATAAGAAAATTGTCAACGTGAGCTTTTCAGAAACTATTAATTAAAATAGTAGAAATATTAATCAAAGTAAGTGAATGTCAATAGTTGTCCAGAAACAAGATTGTTTGCTATTAGCCTAAGAAGTGGCAGGCTGCTTTGTTTTTCAGACATATCAGAGAATAATTTAATGAAGAAGGTCCTTCAGTTTACTTTGCTGGGATACCAGCTTACTATCTTCTATCTAGATGATTGGTAATTAGATTCAGTGTTCTAGCTGTCATAAAACACCCTCCTTGGCACTGTGTTCTGGCTATGATCATCTCTCAGTATTCACAGCCTCCCACTGACCATACATACTCACAGACAGTCACACACATATGCACGCATACAGACACATCCATTTCTTGTCAACAACGCCTACATCGTGGGGAACACTACTTTTTATGAGTAAGTAAGGCCTAATCATCTGCTCATGTGAGTTAGAAATGGTTCTGCATATTCTAAACAGGAGACTTACAACTCTTCAGGATCTGTTTTCTACCTGAAAGATGGGTTATAGGCAGCTGAAAATCTAGTGAACATATTCTACATCCTTCAGGCAACACTTCAAATGAATGCAAAACCTAAGAACCAGGTGGTGACATTGTCAGGAGAATGGGTACACCATTTAGGACTGAGATGAGGAAAGATTTCTTCACCTAGAGAGTGGTGAGTCTGTGAAATTGTCTGACACAGAAAGCTGTTGAGGGCAAAACATTGATTGTTTCTTTGAAGGAAGTAGATATGGCTCTAAGGGCTAAAAAGGGTGAAAGAGGTTGGAGAGAAAGTGAGAACAGGACACTGAGTTGGATGATCAGCTATGGTCATATTGAATCATGGAGCAGGCTTGAAGGGCTATATGGCCTACTCCTGCCCCTGTTTTCTATATTTCTATGTTGGTGCTTATAGTAAGGGATGATCAATACCCCTACTGACAATTGGTGAGAGACCATTGAAACCCTCAATGTCTTAAATCTGCTGTAAGTTCTATTCTTGTTGTTGAGCCTGAACTGTAAGTTTCAAGGGGATACTGAAATCACCCATTTCTGTATGCTGCAAGAACTGGCCAACGTTTAGGCTTGGGGTGATAAGTATCAAGTATCATTTGTGCCAGGCCATGACCATCTTAAACAAGACTGTATTTAATTATCTCGCCTTAAAGTTCAATGGCAATACTGTTATAAAATGTGCCCCCAACGACACCTCGAGGGCTATCATTGATAAAACTTAATTGGATTTCTGCTCTGAGCACTGTGGTTGCATGGACAGGCCAGAGGCTGGAAGCTTTGTACCAAGCTACTTATGTTCAGAATCCCTAACATGTGTCTACCATTTACAATGCATGTCTGACCCAAAGCACCACAGGCAGGGCAAGGAGACACATTGCAAAATCACACCAGGGATTGTACCCTTTGCTGTTGGCACCAATCTAATCCAATTGACCATCCAGTCTTCCTTCCTTCCAGAGTCTGGGCTTCCTATGGCAACACTTTAGATTAGATTAGATTACTTACAGTGTGGAAACAGGCCCTTCGGCCCAACAAGTCCACACTGCCCCGCCGAAGCACAACCCACCCATACCCCTACATTTACTCCTTACTTAACACTACGGGCAATTTAGCATGGCCAATTCACCTGACCTGCACATCTTTGTGACTGTGGGAGGAAACCGGAGCACCCGGAGGAAACCCACGCAGACACGGGGAGAACGTGCAAACTCCACACAGTCAGTCGCCTGAGGCGGGAATTGAACCCGGGTCTCTGGCGCTGTGAGGCAGCAGTGCTAACCACTGTGCCATCGTGCCACCCACTTATTACGACATGCACAGGTATTTTGGAAGGAGTTGGGGGTGGGGGTTGTTGATGGCTCAGTGATATTATAGTGTTAATCTCAAGACATGTTAGATGGTGGAATTTGAATGCAATTGAAAAATTCTGGGATTAAAAGCCTAATGATTACCATGAAACTATTGTTGGTTGTGGGGAAAAAACCCAACTGGCTCACTTAGAGACAAAAAAAGACACCAATGCTGGAATCCCAAATGGACAAACAGGAGGTTGGAAGAGTACAGCAAGCCAGTCAGCTTCAGGACTGAAGAAGGGTTAATACCTGAAACATTGACTTCTGCACCTCCTGATGCAACCTGGCTTGCTGTGATCTTCCAGCTTCCATCTGGTTCATTAATGTCCTTTCTGGACAGAAATCTGCCATCCTTAACTGGTTTGGCCTACACTGACTCCAGACACACAGCAATGTGGTTGATTCTTAACTGCCCTCTGGGCAATTAGGGATGCGTAATAAATGCTGGCCTCGCCAGTGATGTCCATGCTCCATGAATGAATATTTAAGAAAAAGTATTGTGGTGGATTCTAACTGCTGGGATTCAGCATGTGGCTTGGTGATATATGCACCAAAACTGCCATTCAGTCAGTGGGTAATGGCTACCCAGCCTTTAAAACTGAGGGGCTAGGGGGCGGATCTGGGGGAAGTTGTTGTTAAGGAGGTGGGGAGGAAAGTGTGGGGTAAAGGTGTGGTCTAAGGTTTCCTGTGGGGATGAATGAGTGATTTATTATAACATGCCAGCGTCAGACTTCGGCACTGCAACCCTTACCTGGTGTGCTTATGTCTGCTGCCAGTCTCCATGCAGTTTAACACTGACTGGAAGGAGCAACAGGAGCAGAAGACAGACACATACAGACAATGTTTGGGAAACTCTTGCCAGCTCCAATCTGTTCTCACTAAATTATGGAATCCTTAGTATAGTCATTTATTCACAGGCTGATTCACACGCTCTCGATTTCAAACACTCATGCTGCTGACTGCCACGAGTTTCTTTGGCAGGACCTGGATACACCAACACTTTTATTCATAGTCCTGATTTCACCCTGATTTACCAGGAGTTCAAGTCCCACCTGATCCAGAAGTGTGTAATAGCATCTCCAAATCTTGTCACAAAACTCTTCACACACTATGGCCTCTTCTCACTGAACCAATCATTTTCTTTTCCTGTCCATTCCCTGTTTAGTGCTGGATGTAGATTTGAGCATCTTCACTACCTTCCTTCTTTGAAATTGTATTGTGTTTCCATGTCTCATATATTATAATCCTGTTGTATGGAGGATCATTAGTCCTTAAAAAAAAGGCCTTATATTTACATGGCACCTTTCATGACCTCCAGATATCTTAATGTGCTTTAAGAAATGAAGTACCCTTGAATTGTAGTCACAGTAGCCATACAGGTATGACAGCAGCAAATATGCACATAGCAAGCTCCCCTAGTGGGCAGCACGGTGGTACAGTGGTTCGCACTGCTGCCTCACAACCCAGGTTCAATTCCTGCCTCAGGCAACTGTCTGTGTGGAGTTTGCACATTCTCCCTGTGTCTGTGCGGAGTTTGCACATTCTCCCTGTGTCTGCGTGGGTTTGCTCCGGTTTCCTCCCACAGTCCAAAAATATGCAGGTTGGATAAATTGGCCATGCTAAATTGCCTGTAGTGTTAGGTGTAGGGGAATGGGTCTGGGTGGGTTGCTCTTCGGAGGGTTGGTGTGGTTTTGTTGGGCCGAAGGGCCTGTTTCCACACTGTAAATAATCTAATCGTGAACAGTGCATTAATAGTGACCAGATAAACTGTTCTTTAATAAGATTGAAAGACAAATAAATATGAGCCAGGACTCCTGTGATATCAACCTCCCCACTCCCTGCAAACAGGTCTTAGGGCCATGAATTATTTCATACCAGCCTGAACAAAAAGATGAACCTCGATTTATCATTTCACCTGAATGACAGCACCTCCAGAAATGCAGCAGCCTCTCTGTACGGCATTACAGATAACTTGAAGTTGAATGTCGCTGAAAAGAGAGACCTTTTTTTGTTTCATTTGTAGGATTGTCCATCCCTATTTGGCAAAGGGCAATTATGAGTCAACCATACCAGATAAGGATGGCAGTTGCCTAAAGACATTACTGAACCAAATAGCTTCATCCCCCAACAATCATCTCATGGATGCTTAAACTCTTCATTCCAGATTTTTACTAAATTCAAATTCCACCATCTGCCTGGCACTTGAACCCAAGTCTCCAGAACACTACCTAGGTTACTAGATTAATAGTCTAGTGATAATATTACTCAGCCATCACCTCACCCATCTTGAAGCTTTTCCTCTTGCACTCATCAGGACAAATGCAAGAGTGCCAAATTTCAAATGATCACAACAATTGGTATTACAAAACAAAAAGAATAAAGCAGATGAAATATATTTAAGTTTTGTGTTATTTTTAAAATAAATCAAGGAGATTGGAGAGCTTCTCATTTCTTTCAACAGGGCAAGGTCTTGGCCAGTCAGAGTCAACTTGCCAACCAATCAGTACCCTTTTCTCCTGATGTATATTTGGTTGAGATTATTTTAAATTTAGCATTCTTGCATCTCTCCTGATGAGTGCAAGACTAAAAACCTCAGTGTCATTTCTCTCTTTTCAACAATATTCAAATTTACACTATCAAATTCCTGTTTACCAACAGTAACTTGCATTTATGTCATATATGTATTATATGTAGTGAAGCAAAACCTTTGCTGTAAAGCGTTCTAAATTGTGACACTGAATCCAATAAGGTGACACTAGAACAGGTGACCAAAAGGTTTCTCAAACTGAAATGGTTTCAAGGACTGTCTTAAAGAAGGAAAGAGGGGGGTTTAGGGGGAGAATTCCTGAACTTAGGCTTTACAGCTGAAGGCATGCCTTCTACCAGGCAGAGATGAAAATTGGGGTGCCTGAGATTAGAACTGAAGGATTAGTGATGAGGAAGGAAGTGATGGCCTTGTGGTATTAATGCTAGATTAGTAAGCCTAATGTTCTGGGGGCCTGTCCTTGAACCCTACCATGACAGATGAATTCAATTAAAAAAGAATCTGGAATGACTATGAAACACATAGTTGATTGTTGGAGGAACCCATCCTACTTCAAGAAAGGAAATCTGTCTTCCTCACCTGGTCTGGCCTACATGTGACCCGCTGCAATGTGGCTGTCTCTTAATTGCCCTCTGAAATGGCCCCGAAAGCCACTTAGTTGTATCAGTTGCTATAAAGTTTCAATGAAGAAATGAAACAGGACGGACTAGCTGGCATCAACCTAGGCACTGGAAAAGATATTGGCAGAAACAGCCTTGTTGACCTTGCAAAGTCCTCCTTATTAACATCTGGGAGCTTGTATCAAAATTGAGAGAATCATACCGGCCGGACAATGTTCTCTCCTACTGGTATTAAGGCTGCATTTGACATAATGCAGCATCAAGGAGCCTTAGAAAAACTGGAATCAATGAGTATTGGGGCAAACTCTCTGCTGGTTGGAGTCATACCTGGCACATAGGAAGATGGTTATGGTTGTTGGAGGCCAGTTATCTCAGCTCCAAGACATCTATGCAGGAGTTCCTCAGTTTTGTGTCCTAGGCCAAAGTATCTTTAACTGTTCATCAATGACTTTCCCTCCATCATAAAGTCAGAAATGGGGATGTTCGCCAATGATTGCACAACGTTCTGCACCATTTACGACACTCACAACACACAAATGCCCGGCAATGACTATCTTCAATAAGAGACAATCTAAACACTGCCCCATTACGTTCAATCGTGTTACATTCACTGCATTTCCATATTCTCAGCGTCCTGGGGGCTTACCATTGACCAGAAACTCAACTTGACTCACTACATAAAGACAGTTGCTACAAAAGTAGGCCAGAGGCTAGGAATACTGCAGTCAATAACTTACCTCCTGACTCTCCAAAGCCTGTCCACAATCTACAAAGCACAAGTCAAGAGTGTGATGGAATACTTCCCACTTGCCTGGATGGGTGCAGCTCCAACAATGCCCAAAAAGCCTGACACCATCCAGGACAAAGTAGCTGGCTTGATTGTCACCACATTCACTAGCATCCACTCCCTTCACAACCAACATTCAGTAGCATTCACCAAAGACCCCTAGACAGTGTCTTCCAAACACATGAACAATTCCGTCTGGAAGGACAAGAACAGCAGATAGATGGGAACACCATCAAAATCACCAAGACATTCACCATCCCATCTTGGAAATGCACCACCATTCCTTTATTGTTACTGGGTCAAGATCATAGAATCACTACAGGGTGGAAACAGGCCATTTGGCCCAACAAATCTACATGGACCCTTCAAAGAGTAACCCACCAGACCCATTCCCCTACATTTACCCCTAACTAATGCACCCGCCTACACATCCATGAACACTATGGGCAATTTAGCATGGCCAATTCACCTAACCTGTACATCTTTAGATTGTAGAAGGAAACCAGAGCACCTAGAGAAAGCCCATGCAGACACGGGGAAGAATGTGCAAACTCCACACAGACAGTCACCCAAAGTGGGATTTGAACCCAGGTCCCTGGCATTGTGAGGCAGCAGTGCTAACCACTGAGCCTCAATGCCACCCCTCGGTGGCATTGTGGGTTAACTTCCAGCACATGGACTGCAGCGGTCCAAGAAGGCAGCTCACCGCCATCTTGTCAAAGGCAACCAGAGACAGGCAATAAATGCTGGTCAGTCAGCAACACCTATATCCCATGAGTGAATAACAAAGGAGTTCTAGGACTTATGAGATTACTGAAAATTTCCATTCTTATCTGAATTTGTTTGAACTTACATATTTCTGTTTAGTTTCTCCTCTCCTATTACAAATGTCCATCATGGCTTTTTTCTTACCCTTTATTTCTACACATTGCTTTATAAAGCACCATTTCAGTCAGGTCAGGGCTGTTAGATAGTAGTTTTGTGCACAAGCCACCATGGATATAGATTGTTCCACAAGACGTTAATATAATTGATGATATCTATTCTATAGTAAAAGGAAAACTTCACATGATCTGAAACACTTTACAACTTTAACTTTGTCACTCATGTAGTTCAAGAATTACAGCAGCAAATCCATGCAAGTTAATCACAATAAGAGAAATGGTCAGATGTCTTGTTAGCGTTGGTTGAAGGATAAACATTGGTGAGGAAATTGGGAGAACTCCTGTGGTCTTCTTCAAATCATGCCATGGGATGTTTTGCTTGTACTTAAAGTCTGTCCTTGATTTAATATTACATTCAATAATTGACATCTCCAGCATCACCATGTGTGGTACGGTGGCTCAGTGGTTAGCCCTGTTGCATCACAGCACCTGGGTTCAATTCCTGCCTTGGGTAACTGGCTGCGTGGGGTCTGCCCATTCTCTGCGTGCATTCCCTCCCACAATCCAAAGATGTGTAGGTTAGGTGAATTGGCCATGATAAATTGTCCATAGTGCTCAGGGATGTGTAGATTAGGTGCATGAGTCTGGGGTAATGTAGAATAGAGGGGGAATGGGTGTGGGTGGGTTGATCTCTAGAGAAAGTGAGGACTGCAGATACAATTACAGTGATGGTTAATAATAGTGATCCTGCCCCTTTTGGTCTTTAGATTAACAAACTGTCACACTAACCTCCTTATAACTGTGACAAGTAACACCAAATTTAGGATCTTTGGTGTTCACATTTTATGTAACTGCAAGATTCACCAACTTAGATTGTAACCCAGTTATGGAACAGAATGCTGACAATCCCGAACATATGGCTTAGTTGAACAGGGACCACAGGCACCTGCCAAACATCATCTGCAAAGGGTGTTCCAGCAGCTTCGGAACATCCATCACAGAATTAAGGAGCAGGGGAAACAGATTGGCCTTTAAAGGATTTTGTCTGACTTTTATGTTGCTTGCAGTGCTATGCCTTTATAGCATACCAGAAGAAACGTGTTGATGAACTAACCTAACATTTACTAAAAAAAATCTATAAATTAAAATTATTTTGTGGCTAAGTTATAAGTAGCTCAGTGAAAGGTTTTTTATCTCTGGTTTCACTTCCCCTAAACTGGATTGTAACAAATAGAATGTGCAATGGACCATATATCTTATTTAAATGCTTTCAGAATTCATAGCAAGTATTCTGACAGCTAACGTCATACTGTCAGCTCCAAGAGAGAAGGATTGGATGGCATGTAGTAATATTGAAACACACTCTTTTTGAAAGCATTTATAACACTGTGACAGACTGAGATAAAGCTACATCCCATCTGTGTCCTGCAAAACATTACAGTTCACAGCCATGATACTTAAAAGAAATCCTTTTTACTTGAATTTGAATTGGATCTTGCATCTAAAACACAATGAAATGGTATAAGCATATTGGAATCAGAAAGCTGGAAAGGATAATTTGAGTCCTTTCTGAGGAGGATTTGTTAGGTATGTTCAACTGTGCAAAAGCTACGTTAAAGATGGAAAAAATTATATGTATCTAATGTCATAGCCCAAAAATGTTCCAAAGCACTCAGATACAACTACAAAATGTAACATCTGAAAGAAAGACTTGTATTTATATAGTGCTGTTCATGATTACCAGACATCTCAATGCTCTTTACAGCTAATAAAGTACTTTAAGGTAGGAAACAAGCAATCAAATTGTCCTCAACAAACGACGCAAGCAGCAATTTGATAATGACCAGTTAACCTGGCATATACAATGTTGATTAAGAGACATATATTCATAGAATCATAAAATCACTACAGTGCAGAAAGAGACCATTCAGCTTATTGAGTCCAAACCAGCCCTCCATGGAGCATTCAATCCAGACCCAACTCCCCATTCTACGTCCATAGCCCTGAATTGTCCATGGCTCACCCCCCTAGCTTTCACATCCCTGGACACTATGGGCAATTTAGCATGGCTGATCCACCTAACCTGCACATTTTTAGACTGTGAGAGGAAACAAGAGCACCTGGAAAAAACCTTCACAGACTTGGGGAGAATGTGCAAACTACACACAGACAGTTACCCGAGGTTGGAATCAAACCCAGACCCTAGTGCTGTGAAGCAGCAGTGCTAGCCATCAGGGATAACCTTCCTGCGCTACTTATAAATTCTGCCAAAGGATCTTTTACATTCACCCCAGCAGAGAGATTGGTTACATAGATCATTAGGTTAATATCTCATCTGAAAGACCCCAGCTTAAACTTCTTCAGCTGTACACTGGAATGTCAGCCTTGATTATAATGCTCAAGTGCTGGAGAGAGACTTGAATTTCAAACCTGGGTATGATATGCTACCAACTGAGCCACAGCTGACATAGAATAGAAAGTATTGTTGTATTTTTTCAAAAAGAAGTGAAAAGTGTTTAAGTTGCCATACTCTGGTGCCTATATTAATAACAAAAATGTATATTAAACATTGAAGACAAAATCCATCTATGTTCAAGTCACCAAGTTGTGGGTGGCACAGTGGCTCAGTGGTTAGCACTGCTACCTCCCAGCACCAGGGACCCGAGTTTGATTCCAGCCTCGGCTGACTGTCCATGTGGAGTTTGCACGTTCTCCCCTGTGTCTGTGTGGGTTTCCTCTCACAATCCAAAGATGTGTAGGTCAGGTGAATTGGCTGTGCTAAATTGCTTATAATGTTAGGTGCATTAGTCAGGGGTAAATATAGGGTAGGGGAATGGGTTGTGGGTGGGTTACTCTTCAGAGAGTCAGTATGGACTTGTTAGGACAAATGGCCTGTTTTCATACTTTAGGGAATCTAAAGCCATTCATAGGTTCTAAGGTTAAGGAGAAGACAAGAACCACGCAGCTACAAGTATAATAACAACAAAAGAAACAAAGAACTGTGGATGCTGAAAATCAAAAGAAAAACAGAAATTAGTGACGAAGGGTTACTGGTCCTGAAGTGTGAACTCTGCTTTCTCTCTGCACGTGCTGCCAGACCTGCTGAGTATTTCCAGCAATCGCTGTTTTTGTTACAATAACAATAGATTTTGCCATTTCTTTGTGTGAGGTTCCTAGCTATGTGTACACATTTGTGAGAGAGGACGTTTAGGAAGGGTAGAGAGCAAGAGTTAGGCTAGAATGGTGAGAAGAAAAATCCATTCTTTTTGTATCTATTTGTGGTGTGTAGGCTGGCAGCCTGCTGAGATTTTAACATTAAAACCTAAAGTGTCTCAATATCACCCTGTGCCTTTTGCAAACCAGAAGAAGCATTTGGATAAAGGAAGGTTGAAGGAAAACATTCAGATCAGCAAGAACCAACCCAACAGACCTTGGAAAACAAAGGCTACAGTACTGTTTTCCCAATTTTTCCTTTGTTTATGTGTCTTCTTTTGTGATAAATAGTATTAACAGAAATATGGTGCTATCTTTCTGTCAACCCGGAAAAAGGTAGTTTGGGGATTTTGTATATTTTTTTCAAAGCTTTATCACTTTTGTATTTATTCTAGGAATAGCAGGGCTTGATTTCTAGCACATCACCCTAGTCTGTTGTGAAAAGACAAAAGAGAAAAGAAGGGTTAAAAAAAAGGAGCTGTTCATGCAAAATACTGCAGATGTATATTCCAGCTCTGCTCTGTTATCTCTAATTGCTCATTCTGGTCCTAAGTTATTCCAATGTCTGAATTGAAACATTGAATTGAATTGAATTGAATTTATTGTCACGTGTACTGAAGCACACTGAAAATCTTTGTCTTGTGAACAATACAGGCAGATCACAGGGTTAAGTAGCATAGATAGTAAGTAATAGGTAAACAGTGGCAAAAACCAAATCAGAGGTACAGGCAAATGTTAAGAGTTTGTGAGTCAGTTCAGTATTCTAACAACAGTAGGGTAGAAGCTGTTAAGAAACCAGCTAGTGCGTGTGTTCAGGCTTCTGTATTTTCTCCTCGATGGTAGAGGTTGTAGAAAAACATTCTTAGGGTGGGATGGATATTTGAGAATGCTGGTGGCCTTTCCTCGACAGCGGGTCTGGTAGATGGATTCAATAGATGGGAGGTTGGCCTTTGTGATTGTCCAGGCCGTGTTCACCACTCTCTGTAACCGTCTCTGATCTTGAATGGTACTGTTGCCATACATTCAGACAGAATGCTCTCGACGGTGCACCTAAAAAGATTTGCAAGAGTATTCACCATCATGCCAAATTTCCTCAGCTGCCTGAGGAAAAAGAGATGCTGGGCCTTTGTAACTGGTGCATCTATATGAAGAGTCCAAGAAAGCTTGTTGTTGATAACCACTCCCAGGAGCCTGACACCCACCACTTGTTCCACCTCAGTGCTGTTAATGTCTAGAGAAGCATGAGTAACATCCCACTGAAAATCGATAATGAGTTCCTTGGTTTTGCTGGCATTGAGAGCTAGGTTGTTCTCAGTGCACCATTTTTCCAGGTCTTCCAGGTCTGTAGTCTGTTTCATCACCATCTAAGATTTGTCCTGTTATGGTGGTGTCATCAGCGAACTTGTAAATGGCATTAGTCTGGTATTTGGTGACAAAGTCATGGGTACTCAGAAGGGCTTTTGCCTGAAACGTCGATTTCGAAGCTACTTGGATGCTGCCTGAACTGCTGTGCTCTTCCAGCACCACTAATCCAGAATCTGGTTTCCAGCATCTGCAGTCATTGTTTTTACCTCATACAGTGAGTACAGTAGTGTGCTAAGCAGAAGCTTCTCAGATACATTGAGCTCAGCAATGAAAGACGATTTGGATTACAGTAAGTAGGTTTCATACTTCCTTTACTGCTGAGAACCCATTCTGATATGATTCTGACCATTGAGAAGAATCATTTGCTTAAAATTGAACCATTAATTGGCTGTGGTGGTAATTCAGATATTATTTACTATCCTTAACAATTCAGCACTTCTTAAACTCAATCTACCTGCAGCAGGTGGGAGTTCACACATTAAAAATGATGTTGAAATCCAGTTGTGGGGTTGCTGACAAAGTCTTCTCTCCTCTTGAGAGTTGATGACCCCCACAGCAGATGCAATTAAAGAAATGGCTGAAACTTCAATTTTTATATGATTAGTTTTTTTTATAAAAAGATTTCCAAAATGTTACACCTTGTTGATGAAAGCCTAGAATCATTGCTAAATCTCTGCTCCCATGCTGAAAAGTTAATTTTATGATATGTACTGTAAGATCGCCTCCATTAAAATGGAAAAGAAATCCTGCTTTCTCCATACCCCCAACCAGATTGTCCTTCAGCCAGCCTCTGTTCCCCTGCCCAAGTCTTCTCTCACCCTGGCCCCATTTCTGCTCAATATCTGCCAGTTTGGTCCTGCCAAGATCCTGATCCATTGCTTTACAAAGCTGGTTCTCTGAGTCAGAACTCAATGCCTGTTCCTAAGGAGCAGCAACTCAGTTTTCAGTGTATTAGTGGCCTCTTATTTGTGCTGAAGTTGGCGAGGGGGAGGCCGAGGCGTTGTGTGACTGAGGCACCCTGTTGAATTCAGTATGTCAGATGTGCTATGACTCTTAGCTCCTTTTCACCTTCATCTTTAACTACTAGCACTGTTGTAAGAGATCACCTGGTCAGCACACTTTTAAGAGTCAGTATGTCAGTCTACCATTAGGAGATTCTCTCATGACATCATCACTGTAGTAGCATGTAACCTAACAGTATAAAGACTGTGTACTCCACCTTAACTGGGATCACATGAAGCATGACATTCTACTGGTAATGTGTTGTTTGTTCAATACTACACTTTGTAATCTAATAGTTTAGTATCCTCAAGACAATTAGGTACCTGTGAATGTAATGTCTGTATATAACGGCAAGCTCTAATGAACATCTATTGGACATTTTTAAAACCACAGTATCCATATCTAGTTTCTTACATTATGAGAGACAACATAAGCATTATATAATCACACCAAACAAAATTTTAAGATGTATTGTGCCATCTATATTTCTTTCAAAATGCAGCATTTTGCACTTGTCCCCATTAAAATTGATCTACTGTTTTTCTGTCTACCAGCTCATCAAAGCTGCCTCTTAGGACGATTTAGGATGGAGATGAGAAGACATTTCTTCACCCAAAGAGTGGTGAGCCTGTGGAATCCATTACCACATGAAGTAATTGATGCCAAAACATTGAATGTATTCAAGAGGCAGCTAGATATAATATTTGGTGTGAATGCAATCAAAGGTTATGGGGATAAAGCAGAATTAGGCTGCTGAGTTGGACAATCAGCCATGATCGTGATGATGGAGAGTAAGCTCAAAGGGCCAAATGGCATCCTCCTGCTCCTATATTCTATGTTTCTATGTTTCTTCTAATTGTCATTGGCTACATCTGTTATTTGGAACACATTGCTTTGAGTTTCTGAATCAAGATAATGTTTGCAAATTAGAAACAGTCAAATCCTGAAGAACGGGCCTTGAAATCTCAGTTGGTATTTCTCCCTGATCCAACACAATCTGTGTAAACAAATATATCCTGTATTATCAGAAAGAAAAGAAAATACAATAAATATGTTGATATGATCTGATCTGGCCTGGATGTGAGAGATGTCACAAGACTGAACAGCAACTGGAATGGAACTGAGTTGTTCATAAAATATCAATTTTAATGGCAATCCCAATGGAGTCAGAACAGCTTTGGCTGTGAGATGCAGATAACGTTGTGATCCCATGAGACCTGTGTAAAGCATTGTTCTTACCCAAGTAAAATTGAGGTTGTGCTTAGACACTGAACCATGACATTTCTTATCAGAAGAGGATTGGTTGGCATTAATGCTTGATGCATCGAATTCTGACAGACTGTGGTTGCACTTTAACTATCATCATTTTTACTCGATACGAATTAATTATTCCATAAATGGCCCCTCTTTTACTTGCTTTGAACAAAGAACAAAGAAAATTTACAGCCCAGGAACAGGCCTTTTGGCCCTCCAAGCCTGAACCGATCCAAATGTACTGTCTAAACCTGTCGGTCAATTCCTAAGCAATTGTATCCCTCTGCTCCCCACCTACACATGCATCCGTCCAGACGCATCTTAAATGAATCTACCGTGCCTGCCTCTACCACCTCTGCTGGCAACGCGTTCCAAACACCCACCCACCCTCTGTGTGAAGTAGTTGCTGTATGTGTCTCCCTTAAACTTTCCACCTCTCACCTTGAAAGTGTGACCTCTTGTTATTGAATCCTTCACCCAGGGAAAAAGCTTGTCTCTATCCTGTCTATACCCTTCATGATTTTATAAACCTCAATCAGGTCCCCCCTCAATCTCCTTTTTTGTAATGAAAATAAACCTAACCTACTCAACCTCTCTTCATAGCTAGCATCTTCCATACCAGGCAACATCCTCGTAAAACTTCTCTGCACCCCTTCCAAAGTGTCCACATCCTTTTGGTAATGTGGTGACCAGATGTGCCTGTTGTGTCTGTTTTGGCTCAATGGGTTCACACCACAGTTTGCCCTTAGAATAACTAATTTCACCTCCTGTAAGATTTCCTTTAAATTCAGCTGCTAATCTGCACCGACACTGGTATAAATATTTATAAGCTTGATAAAGGATTACTGTGTAATTGGGAAGAATGTTATTGCGTTTGTTGTTTGTGTTTGTTGTTGCTCTTGTTTTGTTAGCATTTTTTTTGGAAATCAAGATGCAGCTACAAATTTTCAAAATCAGCAGACCTCTTCCTTAAGCAAGTGAATGTGCTATATATGAGTGGCATGAAAGAGGGAGAGAGAAGAAAATCCAGTGTATGACTGAGCATGTTTAGTGAGTTTATCTCACCATTCACAGAGAAATGCTTTTTCCCAATGTCACAACTTTCCAATTCGTTTTGTGACAAAGGAGCAATTTCAACCTCATTTAATCTTCCCATTTATAGGTGTCCTCTAGTTCTCAGACACATCAACTTAAATCTCACAACTCTTGGGAAATAGAAATTATATCACGCTGCTCTGATCTTCTTTAAAGTGTATTAATGTCCCCACAGGATACAATGGGGGAAAAAAGGCCCTCCATTTCTATTCCAGTAATAAAGGATCAACTACAAAGAGCAGCTGCTGTCTATACTAAGAGCTCAGCTTTACTTTCCTTTCTCAAGGCTTGCTCTCAATCCACCAGTAATGGGATATGTTTTCCCAAAGCTCAGCCCACTGAATCATTTATGAAAACAAACTAAAGTACTGCAACAAGCCGCCGTCACAACTAATCCAATCCCTTTGGTGTAAAGCCAGAAAGAGCCAGGTTGAACGGCTGGCCAGTTGGATAAGAGGGATTGGGCAGAATCGGTGTGAATTTGATAAGGCAATCTGGAGAGCAAAACATTGCTTTTATCCCCAAAGGATTCTAGTCAATAGAAACATGGTGCTGCCTGCTAACTTTTGCTTCCTCCTCATTTGGAGAACCTGAAGACATAATACTCATCTAATTTCATTCTTTTACATTCTCCTAGCAGACTTAATTCTATGCAACTCTGTGTAAAAGTTTACTACATTAGATGGGCAAATGGCGAGGAAGCTGAGAGCTGCTTTCCAATCCACTTCACAGCTGTTGTATAAGTTGCACTTTATATTGTAGGTGCACAGCAACTTCAAATACAACTACAGTTCCCGCTGACTTCTGGATGTCCTCACATTGCGTGCTTTGCTCTGAGAATGGCATCACATTTGGTTTATATCAGAAAATGTCAGGTGATAACACTGCATTATGACAAGCCAGGGAGATCACAGCAAGGTTTCTTTAACCTGTTTCCATTACTTAAAGGAACAGCAACCACAACTTGTAATGAGTGTTCCAGTGTATTGGGGGAAATATTTTTCTCACCTAATTTTACTTGGAGCATGGTAACTTCAATCCTTTATCATCTAGTTGTGTGCTAAACCAAATAGTCTACTTGTTTTTTGGAATAGCTGAACTAGTCAGCATTTTGAAGATTTGCATTATAATTTTAGAATGCACCATACACATGCTAGGAGATTCTTGGGATGAATACTGCACTGCAGAACATTGCAAGCAGAATGAAGGTAGTAACAGAACGGATTGGTATACTACTCCTTACTTTGACGTATTTCATGGCCGTACATGTCCAATATTTAAGCATTACATTAATTTTACAGGAGCCAAAACACTGGCATGCTACACACAGCAAGAGACCCAGGCAGTGCTGTTTATCAAGGATGTGGCATTGGTAACCTACTCTTCCATAAAGGCAAACAGTCTTTTCAGTTGATCAAGAAATGCTGTAATAGAATGTTTTCCAAACTGAACACCAGGGCAGATACATACTAATGGATGTGACACTGGAGGCATTAGCAGTGTCGGTACAAACATGTGAAAAAGGCTATTTGATTCTGCTCCATCATTCAATAGGATTAGACAAGGGAGTCATGAGGAGAGATGCCATGACCCCATCTTGTGGGTGGGGGTGTACAGAAATGAGAGCAGTCCTTCAAAGGCTGCCCACAGAAAGGAAAGGGAACAGATTGTGAAGAAGGTCAACTCCTAGAATTTGTACCCAAGCATCTGACAGCAATTACCTCATGTCGATGGTTAACTTCAGTTAATGCATTTTCACATGACATCTACCCATAAAACCACCAAGGCTGCTCAGTGTACCACACCCCCTTAACTTACCCAGCAGAGCTCCTTGGTATTCAGAATTTACACCTAATATTGAGATACTCCACCTTACCCTCACACAACAATCAAAGCTGTCAGTCTCCTGCCCATTTCTCAGCACCTCTGCACACCACAACGTCTTCATCTTTGGCAAAACTTTCCAGGAATTCATCACATTACCGGAAAACAAACACTCAAGAACAAGCTTCTATCACTCTTGTAACTGCAATAGAAGCTACATTTGATATGTCCTCAAAGGTTGGCAGAGCAGTCACACAAAGGTTATGATGGGTATGGTTCAGTATGACACTGTGCAGAACGATATGGAAATGGAGCAGAGATGGCACACTGGGCAATCTCCACACCTTGCCCACTCCAAGTTTTGAGTGAGACATCTCCATGCTCGTTGACTTGAGAGAAGACTGTTTGTCAGGCCAGCTAACTCACCTGTGTTGGTGTGTGAGGTCTATTTAGGACTGAAGCTGCCCCATTGAGATCCTCAATAAAGCTGTCTGCAGCAATACCTATCTACCACCTCACCTTCGGGTGACCTAACTCTCTAACCAGCTTGCAGCCAGCTCATGCCTATCGTAACCCAAATCCATTCCAGCCTCCAAACTAGGTATCTGTGTCTGAGCTAGTGGTTGTGTGTCAGACCAGGTCAATCATCATGTTGTGCTTTTGTAAACCCTTTTTGAAGTTTCTGTAGTGTGGGTATTGGAGGGAAGAGCAAAGGGATGCAGTTCCAAACTTCCAACATATCTTCAGTCAGTGTTCCTGATCCATTAGATACTGCAGGATTCCTTTTGCTGTTTCACATTTCTTATCGCAAGAGCGGACAACACGACTCTAGCAGGGCCTGAATTGTTTTCATGTGTAAGCTTGACATCATATCAGTCAGTTGTGACATCAGGATAGCGCCAACCTGGCATATTTGGTTGTGTGTAGACACCACACAAGCAGCATCCAGTGACACAGAAACAGAAAAAACTCAGCAAGTTTAGCAGTGTCTGTGGAGGGAAATCAGAGTTAACATTTCAGATCCACTGACCCTTCATCAGAACTGTTTAGCATTGAACTCACTGCCACATCTCTTCCAGTGACACAGACTGTCTTTGGGTAGGCGAGTAGTTTTTGCCCTGCCAAATTTTGTATTCAAATTGGTCATCCCTGTAGCAGGGGGCATACGCATAGATTATATCGTTAAACAATTGGCAGGACACTGCAGTAAAACTTCCAGAGTTCAGCATGTTATGCTAATTATGGGCTTAGAGGTAAGGCGCAGTACCAAAGAGATTATATTAAATTTGATTACACTGCAGCTGTACAGCATGTTCTACCGTCCTGTTTCTGCATTCAGTTAGAAGCGCTAAGATCAAAACAAATTCCTCTGAAGGTAATCACTTTGAAGTTGTTTCAAATCCACGTGAAAGTATCTAAAAGGGACCTTTGATTAATTATTTATTGATGAATCTCTGAGATTTGGCACATGTTAGTCCACTAACGATTAGAAAAGCAAATGTCAAAATGCATTTAGTTCCCGGCCTCAGATCTTACATTGTATCACTTCATTGGACAATCTACTAGAGATTCCTTCTGCAATTGTATTTACTCCCATGGTATGACCTCCAGAGTTCTCCAAGGATCAAATGTTGGTTGGTCATACATCTGTACTCTTGTTCTTTGGTGATATCATCCAAAAACATGACATTGGATTCCACAGATATGCTAATATATTATTATTAACCCTTGGTCAAAAGACCGACAGCTTTACACAGCATTTTTCTTTTTGCCTTTTGACTATCCCTTCATAATTCTACTTGAGGATTTTCTCAAATTTAGTCAAACATACAGATGTCCCTTAATACTGTTCAGTACCAGCTTACCCACTGTTTAATTCCAGACTGGAAATGGAAAGGAATTTCTCCTTTCTCATTATTCGTACATGGTAAGTAGGTGCCACCAACTTGGCAGCATTTATTGTCTCTCTGATTATCCTGGAAAAAGTGGTGTAGAGATGGCTTCTTGAAATGTTGTAGCCCTTGGGATGTGTGAACAGTCACAGGGCTGTTGGGAGCTCAAGGAGTTTGGCCCAGTGACAGAGAAGCAAGAGCAACATAGTTAAAAATCAGGACGGTGTGATTGATAATGATTTCCACCCAAATTCAAAGCAATATTGTTAAATCCCTACAGTGGGGATAGAAGCTTTTCAGCCCAACGAGTTTGCACAACCCTCCAAAGAGCATTCCAACCAGAACATCCTATCCTTTTATTCCCCATGGCTAATCCACCTAGACTGCACATCCCCGGACACTATGGGTAAGTTAGCCTGGCCAATCCACCCTAACTTTGGATTGGGGGAGGAAACCTGCACAGACATGGGGAGAATGTGCAAATTCCACACAGACAGTTGCCCGAGGCTGGAATCAAACCCAGTCCCTGGTACTGTGAGGCAGCAGTGCTAATCACTGTGCCAATCTGCCACCTCAACTTTCTACCTTAACTATCCAGAAACTGTTTGCTACATAAATCAGAAAGAAATTCACCTATGATTTTGCAACATAGGCAGTCAGAATATGAAAGAGGAATGGGAGAGATGAAATATAGACTCCTAGATAACTATAGAAATGGTGTATTTTCATTATTATTATCTGATAATTATCAGTATTATTATTCAGTAAGAGGAGGTTTATGTATAAGCAATGAATGTCTAGGATTATCTTGAAATTTCTATGTTTGTTTCATAATCAATACTACCTAATGGTTTGGATATTAGACAACCATAGAAAGAGGAGTCCTGTTTTGTAATTTGTAATTTCTATATCCCAGTGTTTCCTAATAGTTTTACATGTGGGAAAAACTTCTGAAATTTTAACATCGTGCCAAGAATCTTCTGTAATTATCAATATATTCCAAGAGAATGCTTGCTAGTACTCTGAAACGTTCAGAGACCCCTTGAAAATACCGGCACATAATCTCTCTCTAAGTATTGAGATACTCCAAGTGATCAATTTTATATACGTACAACTGAACTTCCAGCAGCAGGTGGTGATGGTGAGGGAGGGTGTTGAGCAGAGAAGCTTGAGCAGTTATGTCAGCATGTCAAGAAGCAGTATGTGATGGTGAGAGAGGGGAACTGGAGCAGGCAAATGCACCCCCTTAGGACAAAGGATACCTTAGAAGAAGAACTCATGAAGAAGGAACAGACAGACAAAAGATTCCTCAACCTATGTAAACTACGAGATTCTTTCCAAGTAAATACTCTAAATGCTTCCTTGTTTATTGTAGTTTCTTTTTTCTCTAATATGTCTCTCTGTCACTTGAAGTTCGTTCGATCTCAGACTCAGGAGCAGTGGGATATAAACTAGTAATGAGCATTGTGCATGTGTGTGTCTGACCATGAAACAAAAGCTCTTCATTTGCATGTTGACATGAGCTCTTCTTTAGGAAGGCTGCTGAAGGTATCACCTGTCACCTTTCAAGTATCTGGGTTAAGTTGCCACTGGCAAGACAATTAATGGAATCCTATTGTTTTAACAACTCCTGAATTGTAATAGGAAATTAGCAGTGATACTGAATTGTCTCCTGTCTACTTTGGGTGAGCTGGCTATCCTATAGTAAATCATCTAATGTGGAAAAGCATGTCAGTTGGTTATGAGGGGTATGAATCTGCTGAACTCACTGATTCCCTACTGTCTGGGGGTTTAATTTGAAAACCTGCTCCTTTGTCTGCACAGATTGAGTGTTATGGAGGCTGATATTGTGAGACAATAGACAATAGACAATAGATGCAGGAGTAGGCCATTCTGCCCTTCGAGCCTGCACCGCCATTCAATATGATCATGGCTGATCATTCCTAATCAGTATCCTGTTCCAGCCTTATCTCCATACCCCTTGACTCCACTATCTTTAAGAGCTCTATCCAATTCTTTCTTAAAAGAATCCAGAGACTGGGCCTCCACTGCCCTCTGGGGCAGAGCATTCCACACAGCCACCACTCTCTGGGTGAAGTAGTTTCTCCTCATCTCTGTCCTAAATGGTCTACCCCGTATTTTAAGTTGTGAAGGCTGGTCACTGGGAAAACTTCAAGAGGGTACCTCTGCATCGGGAGGAGTAGAATATTCTTCAGATTGAAGCGAAAACAGCAACAGTTTGGTGAGAAGGAAACCAAACAAGCCCACGTGAGGCTCAAAATGCAAGCAATAAAAGCGTTTCGTGTTTGATATCATCCCCTCCCCTCTAATTAAGTGGACAATAATCATCCGGTCACTTGTTAATTGTATTAGTGAGAACACCTCATGGGGAAGTGATGAACCAAAGATAACTATTATTAATGAACCACAAAATTCAGCCGGAAGACTTGTCTCCACATACATTAATCAACTGGACTCGATAGATTGATTGTCTTCTTGCAAGGAAATCACAGCCCAACTCAGAAGCTTCCCTGTGGAATCTCAATGTGCTTTCACACTATTAATGCCACTGATTCCTCAGTCTCAGCTCACACAGCATTGATAAGTACAAAGTTATTAGTCTTACTCATCTAACAGCAGTGAGCAGCCACCTCCTCACAGATCCTCCAATCAGCAGCTCATATTTGGATCCTCCTCCTTGGCCTTCTAAAAGTCACCGAGCTAGTTTGCGATCACTGTCTCATGAATCTTGAAAAGACATTTACAGTGCAAGAGGGCATGAAATCACAGTGGATCAATGCAATTTTTGTACACAAAGGGCCTTATTGTCCTTGGGAATGAGGTTGACATTCAATTAGCAGAGCCAGAAATGGCCTGGAGAAGAGAACTAGAATCATAGAACCCCGACAGTGTGGAAGCAGGCCATTCAGCCCATTGGACCTGCACTGACCCTCTGAACAGCATCCCACCCCATCTCTGTAACCCTGCATTTTCCATGGATAACTCACCTAGTCTGCACATCGTTCGACTGTGGGAGGAAGCTGGAGCACTCGAAGGAAACCCACGCAGACACGGAGAGAATGTGCAAACCCCGTGCCCAAGGCTGGAATCAAACCTGGGTCCCTGGTGCTGTGAGGCAGCAATGCTAACCATTAAGCCACCAATATATATAAGAGAGAACTAATGTAAAGAATGTATAATAAATCTATCAAGATATATTGTCCAATGTCAGAGTATCCTTCTTCTACACCTATACCCTCAGTTGGCACTTATTTGTTTACCAAAGCTTCATCTGCTAACTTCTGCTGACCAAGTATTGCCAGCAGCTTTGCATCACTCTTGAAATTCCTTCCTCTTGCTGCTGCTTCTCAGGACAACATTAGTAGCCGTGAGGATGAATGCATGTTAATTAAGGGAAGCTGTCATAGAATCCTTAAGGGAAAGTCATCTTTAACTAAGTTGCTGAAGGTTATTGAAGAGCTAACAGAGAGGGATTGATGACTACCATACACTGAAGGGGTATACTGGGCCCAGCCAAAAGCATTTGATACAATGCTGGCCAATAGACTTGTGAGCAAAACTATGCTCATGGAATAAAAGGGAAAGGATGTACATGGATTGGCTTAGTGACAGGAAACAGTCAACAGTGATTAGTCAAGGCTTTTTGGCTGGCGGATATTTGTTGTGGAACTCCACAGGGATCACTGTTGGGACACACAGCTTCTCCTTACACTATATTAATGAGCTGGACCTGAGGTCTAAAATACAACTCAACAACTTGCAAATGACACAACATTTGAAACACAGGGAATGTTGTAGGGAATAGTGTAGATCAGGGTTGTCCAACATTTTAGCATCGAGCACCAAATTCCAATCTCTCTCTCTCTCTTTTTGAACTGGTGATCAAATTTCAGAAAGACAAGGGGCTGAAGCTTGTATTTTGACAAAGAATCATTGTCACTGAGTTTCATGGAAGGGTTCTCTCTGTGAGCCTAGGCACCTTGTGCTACCATCCCAAACTCACTTCATCAACTCCCCACCATGCCCAATGGCACCCTTTTGTCCAGTTCTCCCACTCACTACAGCCAGAAATACACCCCACTGCCAGGGGTGTACTTCTTTATAAGGCTATCATGTACCCAGTCAAGCACCGTATATTCACAGCTGCCCTCCATGATTCATGATAGCCCCAAATATGCCAGATAAAAGAGGACTGGTGCCCTGCTTTGCCTGGGATCCTGAAGGATGGTGTGATGCAGGGCAGGAATGCCTTCTTTCCATAGGACTGGCAGTGGAGGCCACATAGTATACCCTCCCAGCCTGGTCTGAAGCTGCCACTTGTATCAGCCCTCTGGAGAGATGACACTCAGAACGTTAATTACCTTCTCCAAACCGCCAGGGAAAGTGTTTTCTCTGCAACATCATATTCATTCTATCTCTGCGACTGCTCATGCCTACCACCAACGCTTATGCTCTCCACTCTCACTATTGCATGTAGCATCCTCCCTCACTCACTCGACCAACCATACCATGAACCTTGCATGGCATCTGTGCTGCTTACTCACGCACTTGGGCCACCAATCCCCCTCTTGCACTAACTGCCGTGCCACCCATTTCCAACTCATTCAATCCTTCTCTTCTTTCATTTCAGGAGGAACCAGCCAGCTCACAATGAGCTTGAAAGAGCCAGGATGAGGAGAGGGTGCCAACTTTGACCACTCTGACCACAGGATTGACTGTGTACAAGCCCCTGGACTGATCTCAGAAGCTGCCCTTGACTTGCTGTGCCAGGGCGAGGTGTCCCGCATACATGGTGAAGATGTGAGATGTCTATGGCATAGTGCTGTATAGCAATATGCCCATCCCTTGAGCGATCAGTGCTGACAACTGTGGCAAGCTGCCTGCCTTTGTGTACATGCTAAAGACAACATGGGGCAAGGCAAAGTAAGATATTGTGAGCAACCAGGAAGATGTTAGCTGAGTGAGTGATAGGAGAGCAAGTGAGGCATATGAAAACCAAATAACTGCGGCTGCTGGAAATCATAAATAAAGATAGAAATTCCTGGAAAGACTCAGCAGGTCTGGCAACATCTGTGGAGAGAAAGTAGAATTAACGTTTCGAGTCCAGTGACCTTTCTTCAGATTTGATGTCTCTCATGTCCTCCAGTTCTGAAGCAGGGTCACTGGATCTGAAACATCAACTCTGTTTCTCTCTCACCAGATGCTTCCAGACTCGCGGAGTTTTTCCAGCACCTTCTGTTTTAGCCTTGAGAATGCAGCCTGGTCCAATCTGTGAGCTGGTTGTCTGTCCCTGCACATGCAAAGTATCCTTGCAGCAGCATTTCTATGATAATTGCTGATGGTGCCATGCTGGTGTGGAGAGACTGGCATGTGTTGGATGCCAGTATCTGTGAACTTGGTCGTGGACGCCCATGGCATGTGCCCTGAGACCTTGGTGCCAAGTTGGAGGTCTGGAGTAGCAAGCAGTGAGCTGGAGAGTCTCATGGTACCTGCTCTGACTCTCATGTCAGTAATGCTTGGCACCTACTTTCTCTCCAGCAGTTGGTAGAATAGGAGAGATTCTGGATTAGTGGTGCTGGAAAAGCACAGCAGTTTAGGCAGCATCTGAGGAGCAGCAAAATTGACGTTTCGGGCAAAAGTCCTTCATCAGGAATACAGAATAGAAGAGAGGTGAGTTTCAGTCATAATGGGTATCAGAGTACGCAATAATTATTAGGCCTCTTGCAGCTCACCAACAAGAATCTCACCTCTATATCAGCAACTTTATTCAAAAATGGGACTCGTTGCTCCTAACATTAAGAAAGGCCTCACTGAACATTGAATGCTATTGCCCCCAAAGGTCTCAGCCTTTCATAGCCCACACTACGGATGGCACAGTGGCTCAGTGGTTAGCATTGCTGCCCTTATAGCACCAGGGACCTGGGTTCAAATTCAACCTTGGGTGACTGTATGTGTGGAGTTTGCACATTCTCCCCGTGTCTGCGTGGGTTTCCTCCCACAGTCCAAGGATGTACAGGTTAGGTGAATTGGCCATGCTAAATTGCCCACAGTGTTCGGTGCATCATTCAGAGGGAAATGGGTCTGGTTGGGTTACTCTTCGGAGGGTCGGTGTGGACTGGTTGGGCTGAAGGGCCTGTTTTCACGCTGTCGGGAACCTAATCAAATTCAAAAACTATTCGGGGTCTGGAAAGATTCCACTGCAGGTTTTCCATAACAGGAAACATGACTTTCAGGGAGGAATAAACAATTCCTTAGCAATAAATCAATTATTTAAATGAATAATTATTTTAATAATTAATTTAAAATGAATAATAAACATGGTCATTAAAAAGTGCCAGAACCCAAAGCTGAGGGGCGATGATTGTTTGTAGGAGTTACTGAGTTTAAACCAGAGACGGACTGACTGACTCACTCAAGTTGTGCTGTTGCTGTATGTGTTGCTCCTTGTCACATCCCTGTCTCTCCCCTATCAGTTATCGCTGGGATTATGGGAATCTACTTTCATTGGCTGTTCCCCCTTTTTATGAAAGGAATCCCCTACACACCTTTGCTGGCAAGCTGTTCAACCCTGGGATGCAGGGGATGATCAGCCAATAGCAGTCAGTCTCTCACTCCTCTCCTTCCCAAGCCTATGCTTCCCACTCCCTGTTCCCCAGACTCAGTAGCATGGATCCACCATACAGCCTGAGTAATACTGATTGATCAACCACAGACTGCTCCTTTCCTGCATTCTCTGCTGTTTGCTTTTCAATTGAGCCTATCAGGAGTAACATCGCAAGAAAAACAATGTCTGATTGGAGGAGCAGCTCTGACGGAAACCTTCCAGTTACACTCATCTGGACATTGGACAAAAGCTCAGTGAGCTATGAAGAGCGATAACACTGCCCCCCTCCCTCAATCTCCAACCTCCATAGAGATGTAGAATATGGAAAAGTACAGCAAAGAACAGGCCTTTTGGCCCATGATGTGCCAAGGATTAATCCTAATGTAAAATAAAATAATTTAACCTACACACCCCTCAATTCACTGCTGTCCATGTGCATGTCCAGCAGTCACTTAAATCCCCCTAATGACTGCTGACAATACATTCCATGCGTTCACATGTCTTTGCATAAAGAACCTTTCTCTGACGTCCCCTCTATACCTTCCTCCTAATATCTTAAAACTATGACCCCTCATGCCAGTCAATCCTGCCCTGGGGAAAGTGTCTGGCTATTGACGCTATCTATTCCTCTCATTATCTTGTATACCTCGATCAGGTCTCCTCTCTTCCTCCTTCTCTCCAGAGAGAAAAGTCCAACCTTCGTCAACCTCTCTTCATAAGGCAAGCCCTCCAGTCCAGGCAGCATCCTGGTAAACCTTCTTTGCATCCTCTCCAAAGCCTCTGTAGCTTTCCTGTAGTAGGGCGACCAGAACTGGACACAATATTCTAAGTGTGGTCTCACCAGGGACTTGTAGAGCTATAGCAAAACCTCACAGCTCTTAAACTCGATCCCCCTGTTAATGAAAGCCAAAATATCACATGCTTTTTTAACAATCCCATCCACTTGGGTGGCAACTTTGAGGGATCTATATACTTGAACACCAAGATCCCTCTTTTCCTCCACACTGCCAAGAATCCTGTCTTTAATCCAATATTCAGCATTCGAGTTCAACCTTCCAAAATGCATCACTTCGCATTTATCCAGGTTGAACTCCACCTGCCATTTCTCAGCCCAGCTCTGCATCCTGTCTATGTCGCGCTGCAGCCTGCAGTGGCCCTCTATACTATTGACGACACCTCCAACCTTTGTGTCATCTGTAAATTTACTAACCCACCCCTCAACCTCCTCATCCAAGTCATTTATAAAAACCACAAAGAGCAGAGGCCCAAGAACAGAACCCTGAGGGACACCACTCAACACTGTCTTCAGGCAGAATACTTTCTATCTACAACCACTCTCTGCCTTCTGTCAGCCAGCCAATTCTGAATCCAGATAGCCAAATCTCCCTGTATCCCATACTTCCTGACTTTATGAATGAACCTACCACGGGGAACCTTATCAATGGTCTTGCTGAAGTCCATATACGCCAGATCCACTGCTCGACATTCGTCAACCTGTCTCATCACCTCCTCAAAGAACTCAATAAGATTTGTGATGCATGACCTGCCCCTCACAAAGCCATGCTGACTGCCTTTAATCATGCTATGCTTTTCCAAATAGTCATAAATCCTATCCCTCAGAATTCTTTCCAAAACCTTGCTGACCACAGATGTAAGACTGACTGGTCTCTAATTGCCAGGGATTTTCCTATTACCCTTCTTGAAAAGAAGAACAACATTCACCTCCTTCCAATCCTTTGGTATGACTCCCGTGGAGAGTGACGAAGCAAGGATTTTCGCCAGAAGCTTAGCCACCTCCTTTCTCGCTTCCTGGAGCAAACTAGGATAAATCTGGCGTGGCCCTGGGGACTTATCAATCTTAATGTTTGCCAAACTTTCCAGCGCATCAACTTCATGAATCTGTTCAAGCCTGTATCCCAACTCCTGAAAATTCTCATTCACACCAAGGTCCCTTTCTTTCGTGAAAAGCAAAGCAAAAAAATCATTTAGAGTTTCCCCTATCTGCTCAGACTCCATGCTCAAGTTCCCTACGCTATCCCTGATTGGCGCTACCTTCCCCCTGATCATTCTCTTATTCCTCATGTGTGAGTAAAATGCCTTTGGGTTCTCCCTAATCCTTCCTGCCAAGCCTTTCTTGTGCCCCCTACTGGCTCTCCTCAGTCCATTTCTGAGCTCCTTTCTAGCAAGCCTGCAATCCTCCAAAGCTGTGCTAGATCCTTGCTTCCTCCACCTTACGTAAGCTGCTTTCTTTTCACAAGAAGCTCCTCTCTTCTCATCTTCCAAAGTTCCTTATTCTTACCCCTTCTTACCTGCTCAGAGGAACACATTCGTGCATCACTTGCAACAACTGCTCCTTAAACAGTCTCCACATGTCTGCTGTGCCCTTTCTGTGGATTAATTGCTCCCAGTCTGTACTTCCCAACTCCTGTCTGATAGTGTCATAATTTTTTTTTTCCCAATTATATGTCTTCCCTTGGTAAATGCTCCTTTCCCTCTTCAAGGCTATGGTAAATGTGAGGCAGCTGTGGTCACTGTCACCAAAGAATTCTCCCACTGTGAGATCTGACACCTGTCCTGGCTCATTGCCGAGCACCAAATCCAAAATGGCCTCTCCCCTCATCGGCCTGTCTACATATTGAGTAAGGGAACCCTCCTGAACACACCTGTAAAAAACGGCTCCATCCAATCCATCTGCACTAAGGAGGTTCGATATTGGAAAAGTTGAAATCACTCATAACAACAACCCTACTACATCTACATTTTTCCAAAATCTGCCGGCCTATGAGTTCTTCAATCTCTCTACAGCTATTAGGGGATCTGTAGAAAACCCCCAATGAGGTGGTTGCTCCCTTGCTGTTCCTAACTTCCACCCATTTACAGTATGGATACAGACCCTTCGGTCCAACTCATCCATGCCGACCTGATATCCTAAGTTAATCGAGTCCCATTTGCCAGCATTAGATCCTATACCCCTCTAAATTGTAATTGTACCAGCCTCCACTGCTTCCTTTGGCTACTCATTCCATACACGCACCACCCTCTGCGTGAAAAAGTTGCCCTCTAGGTCCCCTCTCACCTTAAACCTATACCCTCTAAAAGTTTGGACTCCCCCACCCTGGCAAAAAGACCTTGGCTAGTCACCTTATCCATGCCCCTCATTGGATCACCCCTCAGCCTCCAATGCTCCAGGGAAAGCAGCCCCAGCCTATTCAATCTCTCCCTATAGCTCAAACTTCCAACCCTGGCAACATCCTTGTAAATTTTTCTGAACTCATTCATGTTTCACAACATCTTTACACAAGGAAGGATACAAATCTAATGGGGTGTGGCAGCAGATGGAACTGGGTGAATATGTGCATATGTCATTTAAGAAGGCAGGAGAGGTTAGGACAGCGGTTTATTAATACACACTTAGAAGACCAAAGCAAAGAGGTTAAATTAGACTTACGAAACTTTAGTTCAGCCTCAGCTGGAATATTACACCAGTTACACCTGGTTCTTGGTTCTGAAATTGAGGAAGAAGGTGAAGAAATGGAGGGAGTACAGAAAAGATTCATGAGAATCATGAGGGAGGAGAAACTTCAGTGATGAAGGTAGCTTGGAGAAATTAGGATTGCTTATTTTTTGGAGCAGTGAGAATGAGAGGAAATTTAATAAAGTCTTCAAAGTCATGAGGGATCTGGACAGTGGAAAAAGGGAGAAATTGCTCCCATTTTGTGAAAGGATCAAGCACAAGAGGGCAGAGACTTAAAGTATTTGGTAAAAGAAGCCAATATGAAAAGAAGAATTTCATGGTGAAGGTCTGGAATACACCGTCTAAGAATGAGGGAAGTGCTGGCAAGTTCAACTGAGACATTCAAAAGGGCATTAAATAGTTATGTCAAAAGGACAAACATGCAGGCTTACAGGGACAAGACAGGAGAATGGCAGTAAGTGAATTGTTTATTTGAAGAGTTGGTTTAGGTATGATGGACTAAATGGTCTCTTTCTGTGCTACAACAACCCTCTGTGATTCTTAAGTATGTTGACTATGCATCCGAACTTGTGCTGAGGTCATGGCTGCTGAATCTTGAAGTCTCCCAGACATTGCTAGATCCCCAGCCTTCTCAACTGAAAATCTCAAACCATTGCTCAGAAACCTCTTCATGACCTCATCAACTAAATCACAGGTGTGCGAATATTAAGTTGCCTCCCTTTGCTTTCAAAATAATATTGTATTCCATGGGCATTGGGATTGAGATACTCCTTCTGGGAACACGGTTTACAATGCATCTGCCCCAGTACCCAGTCTGACAAACATTAAGCCCAGCTCATTAAAGGTAGGCAGAATTTCAGTGTGGGACTGAGGAGGTGCCTGATTTTACTGATTTTAAAAGCGCGGTTTACTTGCTCACTTAGACTGTGGATAAGCAATTTTTTGGCAGTGTTTGGTACACTGGACAACACATACAGTCATTGGGTCAAAATCCTGGAATTCCCTCCCTCCTGGCAATTGTGAGTCAACCCACACCAAGTGGACTTCAGTGATTCAAGAAGGCAGCTCACCACCACCTTCTCAAGGGTAAATCGGGATGGGCTATCAATGCTGGCCAACCAATGACGCCCAACTCCCACAAACGAATAATAAAAAACCTTGAGCCAATGTCACAAAAACAGATCAGGATAGTGAAGAGACCGTTTGGTACATTTGTCTTTATTGGTCAGCGCATTGAGTGTAGGAGCTGGGAGCTCACGTTGCAGCTCTACAGGACATTGGTTAGGCCACTTTTGAAATACTGCATTCAATTTTGGTCTCTCTGCTAAAAGAAAGCTTGAAAGGGTTCAGAATGTTGCCGAGGTCGGCAGGTTTGAGGTATAGGGAGAGGCTGAATAGGATGGGGCTATTTTTCCTGGAGCATGGGGTGCTGAGGAGTGATCTTATGAATGTTTATAAAATCATGAGGGGCAAGGATAAGGTGAATAGTAAAGGTCTTTTCCCTGGAGTGGGGGAGTCCAGAACTAGAGGGCATAGGTTTAGTGTGAGAGGGCAAAGATATAAAAGGGACCTAAGTGGCAACGTTTTCACGCAGAGGGTGGTGCGTCCATGGATGAGCTGCCAGAGGAAGTGATGGAGGTGGGTACAACATTTAAATGGCATCCAAATTAATATATGAATAGGAAGGGTTTAGAGTGATATGGAGCAAATGCTGGCAAATGGGACTAGATTAATTTAGGATATCTGGTTGGCATGGATGGGTTGGACTGAATAGTTTATTTCTATGCTGTATGACTCTATGACTCAATGACTCTCTCTGGGCATTTATCTAATTGCTGTGTGTGGGAGATTTCTGTCTGCGACCTGGCTGCTGTAGTTCCATACATTAAAACAGTCAGCAAACTTCAAAGTACTTCTAATCTGTGAAGTACAGTGAGATGTTGTAAAAAAACACAAGTTCTTTCTTTGTCTTATCTCCTTTTCTACTCTTTTTCATCTCAGTGGTACCATGGGACTTCATTCATTACCTTAGTTCCTGAAATGCCACAGGGGTACATCAAGGACGCAAATTTGAATCCCGTAGGCACACAGCTTAACCGTACAAAAGAAAAAAGGAGCATCACAGCTCCAACATCAAGTCATACACCATTTACCTACTTCGAGCCAATGCTAAATAATTCTCTATAATTTGGGAAGCAATTGCTTTTTCTGTATTAACTCTCTCTGCCCTTTGCTTATAGCCTTCTCTTCCAGATCTTGCTTCAATTATTACAGATATTAGAATGTACATGAAAATTTTGTCCATTTGGTCTAAGACCTTCATTACTTAATTAAGAAACTCTTTTAGTTTTATCTTTATTATTACCAGACGCACCTTCAATTATGCTGCCTACTTTCTTTGAGTCTCAGTTATCGAAAGACATACTTTCTCATGCAATTATTGGGTTGTTTTATCACTTGTTCATTCTTTTACTCAATCATTGACCCATTTGCTACCATTCATTCCCATTACTCTATCATTCTGTTATTTATTATTCATTCCTTCTGTTACTATTTCAGTCTCTGTGATTTGTTTATTCAGTTATTTGGTCATTCCATAACTCACTTAGCTTCTCTTTATTCTGACATAGGTGGAGCAGAATGATGGCATGGTGATGATGAGAGTGAGGTTGAAGAGTGGGGAAAGTTAAGTTCATCTCTCCTTTATCTCAGACCGTCACTTGATCTGTCAAACCCAACTATTATGATTCTTGTAGATTCTGACAACATAGCAACATTCAAGGCTATGGGTAAAGTGCTGGAAAGTGGTACTAGTGTAGATTTAGAGCAGTTTTTCTTGGTGCAGACTCATAGGGGTTAAGGCCTCTTCTGTACTGCTTAATTCAATGATTCTATGATTAACAGTTGAAAGAATGATACCACAAGGTTTCATATCTTAATACATTTTCTGTAACAAAAGACTGAAAGCACTCTTGACTAAACACTTCAAGCATCTAACACTTTGATTCACAGAATGAAATATATACCTTTGTATAAAACTAAGCATTCTCCAGTATGTATTTCTCTGTCATTCAAATAAGCATTGAATTCTCCTAGATTCAGTCTAAAATGATTCATAGCTGAGTTGGGTTTACTTCCAATCTGTTCCTTTCCAAGGCTGGGAATTTTTAACCCAATATGTACAAGTTCTTCTGAAGACTTTTCCCTCTAGCTGAAGCTAGGTCACTCTTCCAGCCTCCCAGTAATTGTTCAATGAGAGCACAAGTTTCCATCTGCATTCCTGAATAAGATTTTCAACCACCAGCTGTTGTTTTCCTCTCAGACACTGGAAAAACTAACATCTGAGAGTTTTATGAGCTATCTTAGGAAACCTTCCCTTTCAAAGCCCATTTCCATGGCAACATGAATTCCATGTGTCTTGTATCAAAGGTAGAAGTGCTGATTAGGTATCCTTGAGAACATAATGCTTTTACATCTTGGATAGAAATGGACAATTTAAAATACAACTCAATGATTTACTGAAAATTTGGAGTATCAGAGAATCAAACAGGCTGTTGCCATCACCCTTATGTGTAAACAGCCTGATACTAAAATAATAATTTTTAATTAACCTGTTCAGAGATGCTATGTCACACTTTTGCAGCACTTCTGAACCTAAGTCACCTGCCTTTGAGGCTTTGCACTTCTTACCTTCTTACAAACATTTTGTACCTTCTTCCCTGTTAACAATCTGGCCCCATGTCAATCTCTTAACAATTATAACACCCAGCTGGGCTGTCTGGTACACTACAGATCAGCTCACATGATCTCTTCATTTTACTTCAAAGACACAGACCAAAAAAAAATCTCATAAATGTCTTAGGTAGCACAATCCTTTCAGATATTTTTCTTTTTTAACTCAGTGCACTTTTCCTCATTAAAACAATGCATTTTCCCTTCATCTCAGTCCTTCACTTGATAGGTCAAATTCAACTGTTATGATTCATGTAGGTTCTAACAACTTAAAAAAAAGTCAAACTCTTAGTTAGCAACTTTCAAGGCTATGGGTCACGTGCTGGAAAGTGGGACTAGTGCTTCACATTTGGAGTAGCAAATTGTGGATGCAGTGAGTTGCTAGATTCTGTTCATACACTGAGAGATGTCCAGAACTTGCATTGAAGAATTACAGTTTAATCCACAGTGGGAATGGGCACAAATAATTTTATATAAAAAACTTATATGATGCACCATTCTTCGAACAACATATATTTTCTTCTACCTTTAAATATTATTGCATCAAATATTTGTTTCAATATTTCTCTCCAATCTCCTGTCATGGCGTCCCTGATCTCATCTTGTTCAACAGATCCACTCCTGTTTTATCAATGTTATTTTCTTCAAATTGAGACCAAACAACTTCTCTTCCTGTCACCCATGTCAGCTGATATTGTTGTGGATATTTTCTAACCAAACTGTTCAGAGATGTTATAAAACACTTGTGGAACAGGTGGGACTTGAACGCAGATTTCCTGATACAGAAGTAGGGACACTACAACCATGAGAACCCTTTGTAGTATCATTGCATATTTGCCCTTCTCCAAACTATTATGAGCCTTCTCTCCAAAAATCCCACTCTTCAACCCCACTGTCCTGACCACTTCATCTTCAACTTCTTTTTCCTCACCTTGAAGTTCTTTAATATGTTGTCACTTCCCAAATCAGTGCTCAGCTTTCCCACACCACATGTCTGAATTCTTTTAAATTGTACTTAAATAGCTCCTAAGGTCACAACTGACATTCTAGGTGACTGTGATTATGGGGAACTATTCCTCTCCAAACTTCTCAATCTGTCAGCAACCTGTGACATGATTCATTCTTGCTGTGTTGCAAAATGGAATAGAGTGTTATGATTACTATTCTATTGTTAGTCATAGCTCAGTGAGGGTAAAAATTAAACATGAGTTTGAGGTTGAATATTGCTTCATGGGGAGAGGTGAAAAGTTGTTTGTTGGTTTGCATAATGAGATGTGAAGGGGAAGGGATTTGAAGGTCTACTTGTGGTCCATCCACAGAGTCTCTCCATGTCAGAATCAGTGGAGGAACATCAGTCCATTGAGCAAGCAAAATGCACAAATATCCAAGGTTACCCATCAATTAAAGAGCATGGGTTCATGTCACCCAATGTATCAGCCATGGTTGCTGTATTGGTGACTTGCTGTTTCAGAAAATATTCCTTTGCAAGAGTCTGTAGAGAAAAGCTCCCTCTTTACTCCCTCTTGGGTACACAAAGCTGCGTGCTCAGCCCCTTCCTATACTCCCTGTGCACTCATGATTGTGTGGCCAAATTTTGTCCTAACTCTGACAACACAACCTTTGTAGGCTGGAACTCAAACAATGACAAGACAGAATACAGGAAAGAGATAGAGTGCTTGGTGGTGCGGTGTAAATTTAACAATCTCACCCTCAAAGCTAACAAAATGAAAGAGCTGGTCCTTGACTTCAGGAAGCAAGTTGGAGGGCACTCCCCTATCGACATCAATGGAGCTGAGGCGGAGATGGTCGAGAGTGTCAAGTTCCGAGGAATAATGATCACCAGCAATCTGTCTTAGTCTACCCACATCGATATGATGGTCAAGAAAGCACAACAATGTCTTTATTTCCTCAGGAGGCTAAGGAAATTCGATACGTCCATAAAGTCTCTTACCAATTTTTATAGATGCACCATAGAAAGTATTCTATCCAGATGCATCATAGTTTGGTATGGCAACTGCTCCACCCAAGATAATAAGACACTACAAAGAGTTGTGAGCACAACTCTTCATGATGCAAGCCAGCCTTCCATCCATTGACTCTTGCTGTCTTGGAAAGGCAGCGAACATCATCAAGGACCCATGCCACCCTGGTTATAATTTCTTACAACCTCTTCCATCAGGCAGAAGATACAAAAGCTTAAACACATGGACCAACAGATTCAAGAACAGTTTCTTCCCCGCTATTATTAGGCTTCTGAACTGACCTCTCAAATTGTAAATTTAGTGTTGATATTGCTGTTTGTTCACCCTCTCTGCAGCAGTAAGGTCATATTCTTTGCTCTGTTCTATTACCCCTATGCATTTTGTATTGTATGATCTGCCTGTGCTGTATGTAAAACAAACCCTTTCACTGTACCTTGGTACATGTGACAATAATAAATCAAATCAAATTAATGTCTGTAGCATGACTGTGATTGGATTAATTGTGCCTCAAGGAAAATGAAAAATTTGTTTTTACTCAGCTTTATCTAAATATCCAACGTTCTCTAAGGAGAGGATTAGTGCAGCAGGAGCTGGTGGATAAAGTTAAAAGTTGCACTGAGTGTTCACAGAGGAGATTTCAGATCAGTTGATTAATGGTCAGCTAAAGTTAGATGGAATGCCACTTGAATTAATAAGCGACATAACATTACTTTGGCATTCTTACTGCAGGCCCTGTTCCATTAGCGACACAATTTTTAATATATAAATAATAGATGCTATAATATCGGAACACTGAAGTTAATGAGAAATCAGCTGTGGAGCTCGAGGGCAGTTTGAATGTCAAACCTAGGCTGGCATCACAGTATTTTATTCAAGGTTTTTACACTTTGGTAGCTTGATACTGCAGAGGGAATGAATGCAAGGCAATAGCAGCATAATGTTTTTCAAAGGCAAAGCATTCCAATGATTCTTTGATCTGAATGCAATAAGTTTAACTGTGACATAAAACAAGTATTGCTGCCTCAAATTCCATGGCTCTGCCAGATTCATTCCATTCTCTTCAGTTTGGCATCTGGTGCAACATATTGGTAGGTGGGACATCTTTCCATGACTCTTTAAACTCCTGCAACCCTCGAGGTTCATGCACTCCATTAGCTCTGATCTCTTGCCCAACCCAATTTTAATCACTTTGACATTGGTCATAGAGTAATACGGCATGAAAACTGACTCTTCGGTCCAACTAGTCCATGCCAACCATATTCCCAAACTGAACTAGTCCCACTTGTCTGCATTTGGATCATATCCCTCCAAACCTTTCCAATTCATGTAGTTATCCAAATGTCTTTTCAATGTTGCAACCCTGCCTGCTTCCATTATATCCTCTGGCAGTTCATTCCACATATGAACCACTCTCTGTGTAAACAAATGCCCCTCATGTCCTTTTTAAAACTTTCTCCTCTCACCTTAAAAATATGCCGCCTAGTTTTGAACTCCCCCACCCTAAGGAAAAGACCCTTGCTATTCACTCTATCTGTGCCCCTCATTATTTTACGAACCTCCAAAAGGTCACCTCTCAATTTCTGACACACTAATAAAAAATGTCCCAGCCTATCCAGACTATTTTTAGAACCCATACCATCTATTCTCGCAACATCCTGATAAATCTTTTCTTAACCCTCTCCAATTTAATAAGTCCCACAGTAGGGGGACCAGAACTATACACAGTACTCCAGAAGAGACCCAACCAATATCCTGTGCAAGCTTAACATGATTGCTATACTCAAAAGTTTGAGCAATGATAGCAAGCGTGCTAAATGCCTTCTTAACTACCCTGTCTACCTGTGGCACAAATTTCAAGAACTATATACCTGAACCCCAAGGTGTCTCTGTTCTCCAACACTACCCAGGGTCTGACTGTGGCTGTGCCTTCAGGATCCAGGTTCTGATTTCTGTAAGTCCCTCTCTGAACATTTCTAATTCTTCCTCACCGCCTTCAGGGTCCTTGTTATGAAGATGTGGGTGTATTATACCTTTAAGGAAATTAAAAGCTAGCTGAACTACCTGACAGCACCAAGTATTCTCAATAAGGTAACAATATAACACTTAGTCAAAAGCTAGATTAGCTCGGTTGCCTGGAAACGACAAAACAGATTCGAATTAGGTCAATCAGTTTAAATTAAACTATGAAAAATACCAAACTCCAATCAGGTTTGAATTTAGTATATTGACAATCTTAAAAGCCAATGCAACAATCCGATGCTTTGGGGGTATAAGACTGGGGAAAATTGAACAGTTGGGAGGAGAACGGTCACCAGACCAATAGATGTAGATTGTTAGTCAGAACTGTCTGAGAGGTACCTGTCTAGAGAAGGAGGTTGCACAGAAAAAGACATTGACACCAATCTGGAGAGCAAATCTGCAAAGAGAAGATTCAACAGCTGGCTGGTTTTGAAATTTGAAATTTTCAGTATATCTTAATCGAGGGTTTTATTGGACGAGTATTATAGAAGGAAAGATAAAAGATAGGTTAGATGAAGGATGTAAATAGTTGTTAGTTAATTATTCTCTGTTATACTTCAAGAAATAAAGTTGATAATTTTTACCTTAAATAGCTTTAGGCCTCTCGAATTTTCACAGATTACTGTACAGGCTAAAGTTTTCTGTGTTGCTGGTGTAAATTAAGCAGGAGGGTTTACCCCATGTTGCAACATCTTCATGTTATGGACCAGGCCAGACCCCCTCAAAATATTTCAACAAGATAACCTACACCCTAACTTTTTCTTATTTTAAAGACAGAATAGAAGCGGATATTCCAGGTGTAATGTAGCTGGTCAAACCACTTGACTTTAAACAAAACACAATTTATTTAAACACTACAGTTGAAACACAAATAAAAGAAAGCAGCACTTAGAATAACAACTATTTGAAAACTCAACTGACTAGATCTAGCAACTAAAGGGCTGTTCCAATTCCCATAACATCCCTTGGCAAAAGGTAAATTCAAACAGAGGTTCTTACATGCAGGAGAGATTTCAGAGACAGAAGCCAGTCAAGAATCATCTGCTGAAGCATGGAATGTTTTGCACTGTAGCAGCTTCTGCTACAACTATCTGAAGCTTCTCTGCTACAACTAAACCATACTGGAAAAAACTTAAATTGGGAAAATAGGCCACTCCCCTGCCATTGTTAAACTAGGTTCTTTCCAGACATTTCAGCACTTCTGCCTTTATGACCTCTCTTTAAAAAAAACAAGGAAAAAATAACCTTGTTAAAATGACAGCATCATCATACTCAGAACTATTTATTTAATCAAGCTTTTGGTGATCTGCATGAATATATCTTTATGTAGTTCAATGTCGAATTCTGCATAACACTCCTTGGGTATTTTACTATATTAAAGGCACTATTTAAGTATAAGTTATTGTTGTTGTTGTTGTTGTAGTTTAGCTATGGTTCCAATAGTCAAAATAACACAGTAAAAGTACCTATACATACCACAGTCAATACTTTGAAAAGACACAGTGACTGTTATTAAATTAATCGAGGAACAGATTTCATAATTTTGCAGAGTAGGAGTGAATTCCTTATTATTTTCTACCTGTTGACAGATATATTTTAATAACATTTCAAACCAAAAATTGTCATTATAGAAAAACTCAAATGTACTCCACATCATATCCAAATACAACAGTCTATCTCTCTTTAAAACAAAACAAATTAATGAGAACAATAATCTAACCTGAGTATTTTTGAAAAAGAGAAATACTGTCAATTCTTTAAGTCTTGCCATCATCAGGACACATTTAAGAATGCCAAATTTCAAACAAAACAACAATTTAGTTGCATGACAAAGGGGTTCTGATTGGTTTGTAAGTCCTCTATGATTGATTGCAATGTCATCATGGTGAACACCTCAAGTATAAATTGTTGCTGCAATCGATATTCAGCATTCTTGCAATGGTCCTGATGACTGCAAAAAAAGTTCAGAAGTGTGCCTCTTTTGTCTGCAATACTCTAACACCATCATTTAACCTGTGGCTGTGCCTGTTGAAGTGATTAGCATTTGCAAAATGATACAGAGGAGAGAGGCAAAGTGTCCAGGGGAAAAAAAACCTCATACAAATAAACTTAGCATGATGTACTCACATGGATAGAATAAACAGGTGCTTCATTCACAAAGCTTGGGCTCTGGGAAGTGCACCAGTAGTTTCTTTTTTGGATATTAACTCAATCATAGCAGATTAATTCCAATTGGAAAAGCTGCTTATTTGGCATTATGTCAGCTGGTAAATTACAGCCTGCTCGACTTATTTCAGATCAGAAAACATATGCCGGCAGCAGGGGTATGGTTAACTATGCCAGTGAATGTGATCTTTCAGTTTGACCCTGCATTAGCAGTCTATGTCAGGTTCTTGTCAGTCTGAGTGCAAGATGGATGAGGTGGAAACGCGTGGCTGTTCCAGCAGTGACAACGTCTGAAGCCATTGGATAGCATTGGCAAAATCAATTTGCAGATTGCAGGAAAGGAAAACTTTTGCTTATTAACAATTCATTAAGGGAGCAAAACAGTGTAGAAAGGTTTTTTTTTGTAACAGAGTCTGAGGGCTGGGTTTTAGGAGAGAGTAAAATCAAACATGCAAAGAGAAAGGAAATCAAATGACTGTTGAGGTTATGGTCTGAAATAGTTCGATGCTGGATCTGGAAGGTTATAAAGGGGGCAGTTCAACTCCCATTGTGGAAAGTTGTGAAACTGAATTCAATAAATTTGGTAATTTAATACCATTTATGGGGAGGTTTTGTAATGTAGTGGGTAGTGTTCATACCTCTGATGAAGAAGTTTCAGGTTCAAGTCACATTCCAGGTCATAATTACCAAGGAAGATATACTCAAAATGCGGAAAAACAGGTTAAAACAGCCAATGGCATGTCATAAAAGTGGGAGAGATTCCTGATCAGCTATGTGATAGAAAGAAACCTCTGCCATTGCTATCCACCATTCCAGACTATAATATGCAAATAAAAGAGCATGTTTCCACAGCAACCTGGTCTCCTTTGGTGATCACCACTTCAAAACATTTACAGTTCTCAGGGTTGCTGTATGAAATTGGCTTTCCATCTCTGGTGTTTCTGAAAAAATGGGGATGAGTCTAATTCTTGAACCCCTGCAGTCCATGTGGTGAAGGCACAGTGCTGTTAGGTAGAGAGTTCCAGGATTTTGACCCAGTGGTGATAAATGTCCAAATCATTTTGGATTTGGACATTTTGGAAGTTGGAGTTGATGCTGTTCTTGTTGACCTGGGTCATTTTAGCTGTTAAAATTGGTGGGTTTGGAAATGATGCTGAAGAAGCCTTGACAGGAAGAGACCCCAACTAATTCACCTTGAGGGAATGAATTCTATCAATCTGTGTTACATTGTAAGTGACTCAATAACTCCATCAAACAAGCAACTGTTTCTAGAAAAAGGTCCACTACCAGCATCTCAGGGCAACTCATTATCATTTTTTCAGACATCGTGCCATTAGCATGTTTCCTGTCAGAAGTTTCCTTTCTCTGTGGTAATATAGGGCCAGACAAACTATCAGTGGTTGACACATGTCTAAATTGAAGAGGCACTTGTCTTACATAAGAAGGTAACCTATTGCATTATTTGAAAAGGTACAGTTTACGTTATTAATCAGACATGATAACTTAGGACTTTTGGGAGATGAATGAAAAAAATCTGCTCCCTGCCATTACTCATGCAGGATGCCACTGTCTCCATTCTGAGACTGCATGACATTATCAGATTGAGTTCTGTTCAATATAACATGAGCATTACCTCATTACCTTTTCCAACATTAGTGAGAGTAATAAATGCAACCTTGTGTCACAAAGCTATTCCCTTTTGTTTTCTAAAAGCTGTTCCTTGTCTCAAGGAGACTCTGTCCTTGATTTTATTCAGAGGGGTAATAAACCAGGCCGGGCTCTGATCAGTCTGGTTTGGCACAGATATGGAAAGGATTTTGAGAGGTCTTTTCTTTATATGTAAATAGATGAGACTTAAGGCCAAAGAGGTCATGTTTTAGAAACTTATTGGGACTGTTGTGTGTATCCGGAACAGCATAATTAAGTCTAGTTTGGATAGACTGAGTTCTGTAGGGGTTCCTTATTCTGTTCTTTGTGAAATTTTGTGAATAAATTCTTGTCTGTTTTAAAGTCTAGTAGTCAACATAGCAAACTTACTCTGGGTAATTTTCACTGTATACTTAGCGAACCAAGTTGCAAAGTTATGATCTGGGCTACCTGCTTAAGAATGTTTTGAATGGTCTGGCCTAGTCCATAATACTTGCCAATGCCAGTTAAATTTAGAAAACTAATAAATATGAAACACTGGGGTGAGAGTGCCATTACTCTCTTTGTTGCTTGCAGTTTATTTTTAAAATTGAAAACAAGCCTTGATAAAAACATCCGGAAGAATGAAGTTCCATTCCAATCAGTATTGATTCAATTGATCTTAACCAATGACAGGATTAGCCTCTGCCTTCTAGAATGAGGGAAGAGTACATAGTGCATGGTTTGCACAGCTGATCACAAACCAGTGAAATTGGTCATTATGGATACTGGATCCACACTGAAGCAAGCTTAGATGTGATGCCTTTTCCAATGAATACTCAGCCAATGCTATTTGTTATTTGCTTGAATATGTAGAATGGCCACTTGGGCCAGGTAGCAATTGAAACCCTTATAACATTTAGTGAGGAGTCAGTACCCTCTAGGGAGAAAGAGAATGGGAGAAAATTGAAGGATAAAGTAAATTAATGGGCAACTTCCAGGTTAATTCTTACTACTAGCCTAAAGACATAAAATCCCTCAACTGAGGAATGAGCTTAATCTATGATTATTGAAATGTCTTCTTTAGCTGTGTTAATAGCTCTCTGGTTTTTGCCAAACTTCCTGTTGAGTTCCATCTGCTTTATCAAGACTTTCATTCACACATGTCTGCTCTATGGGTTGTCAGTGATATCTTTCCCAGAAAATTATGTTGATCATAAGAGGCCTTTTAAACACTTTGTCTTGTCACCGTGTGGAGTGAAGATGGGGTCTGATTATGAAATCATGCAGCAAGATCACTGTTTGTTTGTTCTGCCTGTTTCTCTTATTGTTCACCCAGAAACTCGGGTGGCTTCCGGAATATACTTTGATAGTGACTGGTCAACATGCCTGCCTCAATTAACTGTAAGTTAATTAATATGAAAACTGTTCAAGTGGATGAAGAACAAGATCCCAGCCAAGTCAGATTCTGTTCTCAAACCACATCCACATTTTGTGCACTTTCTAATAGGGTATACCCTGGATAGCTGTCCATATTTGAAATCTTGGTTTAGCTCAAGGCTGATGAAGCCTATTGCAGCACTCTTTCTGACACTCCAGCTGGAGTCAGCTAACACTGCACAGAGTGGTCACTACGTTTGAGATTTTCTTAATGTCTATGACGCTGCCCTACTTCTGCATGATATATTTTCCAACAAAAGCCTCGTTGGAGTTTCTGAGTCCACTACTTTTAATTAAGCCTGAGCTGCATTTGGAAAAGTTCATAGTACAGCAGATGGATTGAGTCCGTCAAATTACTTCTTCACTATTGTTATTCTGAGATTAGACTCCTTACAGTATGGGAACAGGCCCTTTGAAGAGTAATCCACCCAGGCACACCCCCCTTCCCTGTATTTACACCTGATTAATGCACCTAACACTATGAGCAATTTAACATGGCCAATTTACCTGACCTGCACAACTTTGGACTGTGGGAGGAAACCGGAGCACCCGGAGGAAACCCACGCAGACACGGGGAGAATGTGCAAACTCCACACAGTTGCCCGAGGTTGGTATCAAACCTAGGTCCCTGGTGCTGTGAGGCAGCAGTGCTAACCACCGAGCCACCATTCTTTATGAAGCAAATGAATCAGAGAATTGTGCAAAGTTCTGTGTTTGGAACACAGAATGAGCAAAGCAAAATATGTTTTAAAATTTTGTTTCTCTATTCCTTTCAGGGCTCCAGGATAGCATTGCAAAGTGGCAGGCAGTAGGTAGTGTAGCAAACATGAGGACTTAACATGAGATATAGAAGCAGGAGAAAGCCATTCTGCCATCCAAACCACTCTGTCACTCAGTAAGATCATGGCTGATCTGATTCTGGCCTGAACTCCGTTGTCCTGCTGTTTCTCATTGTCCTTAACTCCCATATTGTTCAGAAATCTGTTTATCTCAGCCTTAAATAAAGGCAATGACTCAGCCTCCACTCAACCATCTGAGGGGAAACATTCTTCTTCATTGATGTTTAGATTTCTCTACAAGGGGAAACACCCTCTTAGCAGCTACTCTATCAAGCTCTCTCAGAATCTTACATATTTCAATAAAGCTTGCCTCTCATTCTTTTAAAGTCAAACCTACCTTGACCAGCCTTTCCTCATTAGACAAACTCCATCTGAACCTTCTCTGAAGTACTTTCAATGCACCAAAGTTCCTGAGTTATGTCTAGATAGCTTTTTCTTTTCATCTCTAGCCTTCCCTCTTTCCTCATGAGAAAATACCAAACCTCTGGCTTATGCCTCCTCCCTCCCCCTGCCATGCCTTTGGCTGAGAATGGAAGCATCTCTCTGGAGTGAATAATGTACAGAATCCCTACTGTGCAGAAAGAAGCCATCACTGGCCCTCTGAAGACTATCCCAGCCTTCTACCCTATCACACCACATTTATCATGGTTAGATTAGATTCCCTACAGTGTGGAAATGGGCAATTTGGTCCAACCAGTCCACATCAACCCTCCGAAGACTAACTTACCCAGACCCATTTCCCTTTCAATGATGCATCTGACACTGTGGACAATTTAGCACGGCCAATTCATCTGATCTGCACATCTTTAGACTGTGGGAGGAAACCGGAGCACCCAGAAGAAACCCAAACACACACAGAGAGAATGTGCAAACTCCACACAGACAGTCGCCTGAGGCTGGAGTTGAACCCAGGTCCCTGGTGCTGTGAGGCAGCAGTGTTAACCACTGAGCCACTGTGCTACCCCTGTAAAGCTTTACACCTAGCCTGCAGATCCCTGGATACTACAGAGGAATTTAGTGTGGCTAGTCCACCTAACCCGCACATCTTTTGACTGTGGAAGGAAACCAGAACCCATGCAGAGAACATGCAAACTCCACACAGGCAATTGCCTGAGGGTGGAATCAAACCCAAGTCCCTGGTGCTGTGAGGCAGCTATACTAACCACTGAGCTACCATGCCACCAGTTCAAAGCTTTAGATTTTTGCATTCTTATTCCCAATCAGTTTGAAGAAGAGTTAATCAAACATCTTCAGTGAGCACCCTTGTGAAGCAAGGAGTTCTACACCAGAAAAACCCACACCTCCTGGTTCAAGAGATATTGCCTCTGCATCTCAAGCAAGGAGTTTGAGACAAGGAAAACAGGGTCAGACAACAATGTGTGACCTGAATACCTGAAGAGTAAACATGAGCTTTAATGATGATTACACAATCAACTTTTACTTTATTTCCATGTGTAGTGACTAGATAATAGTCAGCCTGCTTCAAAAAATGTAACAATACTTTCTTAGTGCTTGTCGCAAAATAGATAAAATTAAGTCACAACACACATCATCAGAGCCAGCTGCATTTCGCTCCTGATGGCTAAGCACAACTATTATCAGGGTAGACACATTGACTTATTTTTCAATTGCTTTTAAGAATGGATTAACTGTAAAATTTATTAATAACCTCTGAAAGTGACTCCATTCAACCTAATCCAATCTGGCTCAGCTTGGTTAGAATTAATTAGGTCAAACAGAACTCATGCCTACCTCAACCAACCAAGTGGAGCCAATTGGGTCCAATTTAACCTGGCCCTCAAATCAATCCTGGATCAACACTCTCTAGCTTGCCCATTATACAGGCATAAAAGCAAAAATGCTATTAAACTGATTCTCATTCTTCATTCATGATCATGCATTGTATTTTTCTCTCTGTTTTGCCAGTTAAGTCCTTCAGTTTACACACTTCCAATATTATATCTCTGCTCGCAATGGCTGATTTGTTCAACCATTGCATCGTCTATTTAATTAAGGCCGAAATAAACTGAAACTTACAGAGCATAACTGGCTGGGAAATAAACAGGTTAACTAAGATCAATGGAAGGTCAAGACTTATTTGACAACAGACAAGTCAAAGATATCAGAATAATCAAGAAATAGCAAGGATTAGAAATTTAAAGGCTGTTACACACCTCTGAAGCAGGTGGGGTTTGAACCCACTCCTCCTGGCTCAAGAGATATTGCCACTGCATTTCAAGAGGCCATTCAGGACAGTCCCAAGGCATCACTGTTGGATTTCCTTGGGGTAGTTTTTTAAAATCAATCTAAACAAAGGTGTAATGACACTCCTTTGGACCAGGTGGTACTTGAAACCAGCTCCTCTGGATCAGAATTGGAACACTACCACTGCTCCACAAAAGAGCAATTGCAAGGATTATACATTTTCTAATCAACCAGCTCATAGAGATGTTATTACACAACTCTGGAGCCAGGGGTCTTGATCCTGGGTCTCCTGGTTCAAAGGTAGAGGCACTACCACTGCCCCATTAAAGCCCCACAACAAGGATTAAGGAAAGGAAGGATACAGAAACAGGTGAATTAGCCAGGTGTCCATCATTAGAAAAGTGCAGGAAGCGATTGTCAAGTAAATCTTAACAATGGGCTTAGAATGTCATAGTTTGATTGGACAGGGTCCACATGGCTTAATCAAAGTGGAATTCGATTTGAAAATCTATTAGTCTTTCAAGGATGTAACTAGTAGGACAGACAAAGAGGACCTGGTAGACATGGTATACTTGGATTTCCAAACAAGATAAAGGCTTGTGGATTTGGGATAATGCATTAACATGGATGGAGGATCGGTCAATGGACAGAGAGCAGAATGTACAACGAAACAGAGCATTTTCAAGCCGACAAGCTGTAAGGAAACTGGAGTGCCAAAAGGATCAGAACTGAGACCTCAGCTATTTACAATTTATATTGATGACTTAAACAAAGAGGTGAAGGGTAATGTACCCAAGTTTACTGATGATACAAAGCTAGATGGGAATGCAGGCTGAGAAGGACACAAAAAGGCTGTAAAGAAGTACAGGAGGCTCAGTCAGCAGCACTATCACCTCTGAGCCACAAGGTCCTGAGTTCAAGTCCCACTTCCAGGGCTTTATACATAATAACCAATGCTGACATTCCAGTGCAGTACTAAGGGAGTACTGTACTGTCAGAGGTGTCAGCATTTAGAAGAGATGCTAAACTGTGGCCCAGTCTGACTGTTCAGGTTAAAAATCCCATGCCATTATTTTGAAGAGGACCACGGGAGTTATCTCTGACACGATGGCCAATATCTACTTCTCACATAACAAAATAAAAGATAATGTAGATGTTTGTCTGTGATGACAGCACAACGATAGCATAGTTTTAAGTGACTAGCAACAAGACAGCACACGGAATATAATGAGTGGAAGTGTAACATTATTCACATGCTAGTAAGAATAGAAAAGCAGAATATTTCGAGAAGTGAAATTTCTAAATGCTGATGCGCAGACAGACTTGAGTGTACTCACACAAGAAACACAGAAATTAAACATGCAAAAACAAGCAATTAGAAAGGCAAATAGCATTTTGACCTTTATTTTAGAGATGTGGAGTAAAAGAATACAAAGTTTTGTTACAATTGTACAGCAGCTTGGTGACACTATATCTGAAGTACTGTATACAGTTTTGGTCTTCATGCTTAAGGAGGGAGATAAAGGGCTCCTGATGAAGGGCTTTTGCCCGAAACGTTGTATTTCCTGCTCCTCGGATGCTGCCTGACCTGCTGTGTTTTTCCAGCACCACTCTAATCTAGACTTAGGGAGGGATAAGTTTGCATTGGAGGTGTTATAGTGAAGGCGGTCCACGAGATTGGTTTTTGGGCTGAACTTGCTACTCTGTAATGAGAGATTGAGGAAGCTGGGACTATGTCAGTCTGGAATTTGAGTGAAATGTACAGGATTCTGGAAAAAGCTAGGCAGTATGGATACTAAGAGTTTGCTTCATTTGCCCAGAGAATCTGGAACATGGGGAAACAGTCTCAGGATAAGGGAGTGAGGGGAACCTGTTTTACTCAGAGGTTTGTAAGTCTTTGGAACAGACTACTTCAGTGGGTAGTGTATGTTTCATCATTGAGTATAGTTACATTTCCGGAGACACATTTTTGATCCATGAGGGAAACAAGGGATGACAAAGTTGAGGCAGAAGATCAGCCATGATCTTATTGAATGGTGAAGCAGGCTTGAGGGGCTGAATGGTCTACTCCTGCTCTTATTTCTTAAGTTGAAAATCACACAACACCAAGTTACAGTCCAACAGGTTCATTTGGAAGCACTAGCTTTTGGAGCAGCGCTCCTCATAAACCACAGCATCAGGTCGTAGGAGGCACTTGTGAAGGGAGCTCTAGCTTTCCTACATTAGGAATCTTTGCTATTGTCTCTAGCTCTAGTCAAACACCCGGGAAATCCACTTCCAGCTTTCCAGTGACCCTTTAAGTAGTGCAAAATGTCAACGTACCCACTCATGCTAATTGGTCAGGAAAGCTGCTCCGATAGCTAGTGCTTCCAAAAAAACCTCTTGGCCTTTAACTTGGTGTTGTGTGATTTTAACTTTGTCCACCCCAGTCCAACACCAGCACATCCACATGCCTATTTCTTAAGTTCTTAAGTTCAGAAAGTGAAACTCAAAATGTGGAAATTTAACTAGGTGGTCTACTGGGAAGTGGATGGCCTGACAACAAGTGGGGAAGCTAGTAGCTTCTGTAACACATTTCTCACTGACATTTTAATGCAAACATTGCATTTGCATCTGACTTCCAGATTTCCTGATCAATTAGCATGAGTGGGCACGTTGACATTTTGCACTACTTAAAGGCTCACTGGAAAGCTGGAAGTGGATTTCCCAGGTGTTTGAACAGAGCTAGACCAATAGCAAAGATTCCTAATATAGGAAAGCTAGAGCTCCCTTCACAAGTGCTTCCTTAGACCTGATGCTGTGGTGTATGAGGACCTAAAAGGAGATTCCCTTTCTTGCTGATGGGAGGAAGAAGTCCGGCTCAGAGAGCAGGAAGTTATGGCTGAAGATTACAGCAGAGGTTAACAACAGGACCATAGTGCCACACTGCTGCAAGCAATGTCAGAAAATATTTAATCATCTAATCGAGAAAGAATGGTTTTGCAGTGGAATACTCAAGTAGATCCTAACCCCAGCCTCTTGTTTCCAAGTATACTCATGCATATCACTCTTCATAGAGCCCCTACAGTGTGGAAACAGGCCATTTGGCCCAACAAGTCCACACTGACCCTCTGAAGAATATCCCATCCGGACCCGTTCAATATTACTTTACATTTCCTCTGATGAATGCACCTAATCTACACATCCCTGAACACTATGGGCAATTTAGCATGGCCAATTCACCTGACCTGCACATATTTGGACTGTGGGAGGAAACCAGAGCACCTGGAGGAAACCCAGCGACATGGGGAGAATGTGCAAACTTCACACAGTCACTCGAGGCTGGAATCAAACCCAGGTCCATGGTGCTGTGAGACAGCAGTGCTAGCCACTGATCCACTGTGCCACCTTTCATGCCAAATGAGCCTGCAGGTTCTTATTTATCAATCAGTCATTGGTTGTGAAGATCTATAGCTGCACCAGCATTTATTGCCCACCTTTAGTTGTCCTTAAGGATGTGGCAGTGACTTGCCTTCTTTAACTAGTGCAATCCATTGGTCGAGGAACACTCACTGGTATGTCAGGCAACCAGAACTTTGTTCGAGCAATGTAATTCCAAGTTAGAATAGCATGTGGTTTGGAAGGGAACTTGCAAGTGATGATATTCATATGCCTACCCTGTCTTTGTTTTTCTACATTTTAGATGTTTTGATTTTGGAAGGGCTGTATGTATGCCATAGTGAG